>NC_134460.1:65379164-66036248 GCF_047948215.1 Lycorma delicatula
TAGTTTAATGTCGATAGATTTCAAATGATTGTAAAATATGTAATTATACGACGTGAAACAGTAGAATGAATAAATAATGTATTCTAAATTTACTGTATCCGTATGAACATTGAATTATAAATAATCTGATACAATATAAATTTTATTACTATAAGAATATAAGTTCAAAGTAAAACAGTCTTAATCTATCGGTCAGTTACATGGTAAAGTTGGATAAATTCCAAAAGCTCCAAGTTGATTATTATTAATATATTTATACTGCATGAGGTCTAATTTAATATAAAACTGTTTCAAGTGCCTTATACTTTCTATCTTTTTTTTTAAATTGTTTTCCTCTTTTTCTCTATTTCATTGTAATTTATTTATAAGAAATAATTTTAATTAACAGATATTTGACCTGGTTTATATATGACAGCATTTAATGCAATGAATTTGTACTAACTGCTAAGAATAAACTATTACGGATATCCTTTTTAATCATATAAAATAATATAAACTGTCATATATCTAAATTACTTATATATATTTATTGTTGGTGCCACGCACTTTTGCATCAATATTATCTTAAGATATGAACTGAAATTTTTATTTTAAAATCATTAGCTAAAAATTACTAACGCTTCAGTATCTTCACTTGACAGTAAGTAGCACAATATTTATTTATTAACTACTAAAAATAACGGTTAATTAATTAATAAAAGTAACGAAAAGTAATGTTTTTTCGAAATTAGTCAATCTGCAATGAAATAATTATATTTTGTAAAAATTATACAGTATCAGATTTTGTAAAATAGCTTTTCTACCAGTACATGTTAATTTTGTAGATTTATCTGATACGTGGTGAAAGAATAAGTGTTTTATAATTTAATAATATAATAATTAAAACACACAGAATTTTTTTTTTTTAATGAAAAGTACATAAAATCTTATTTCATTAATAACTTCTGATATTTTTTCATATCTTTTTTTATTGTTATTATTGAATTATTATTTATTGTAAATATTTTTTTTTACAATCAGAGGTTAATAAGTATTAATAAATCAATATATTTAAATTAAAGAAAGGGTTAAAAAAAGGAGATGAAATCGGGTTTGAACCGATATGCCTTCTTCCCCTTGTACTATCTAAATATTTCATCAATTAAAATTTTATTTGGCTATAACTGTGGAAGCAATAAAAATAAGACTTTATGATATATCGTTGAAAAGCTCTCAATGAGAGCTTATTACTGAAGTTAAGGAAAAGAAAAAATCGAATAAATTTTTTGGGGGATTTTGGGCTTTTTTAGACACTTTTGGTTCAGTGGATTGCAATCAAAAGGGGTGGTACACAATTAGATGTTATAACACTCCTAAATCCAAAATTTAAACATCCTACGGCTAATCGTTTTTGAGTTATTTGAGACACATACGTACATGCGTACGTAGTACGTAAAAACGTTAGGCCGAAACTAGACAAAATGGATTCAAGAATGGTCGAAATGGATATTTCCGTTGAAATCTGAAAACATAAATTTTTCCCGATCACAATACTTCCTTTAGTTCGTACGAAGAGGTAAAAGTTTGCATGAAAGCAATTTTCTAATAATTTATAATTCGTAGGTTACGATAACGTTTAACGGTAATCACTTGCTGATTAATCTTTTTTCAGTAATAATAATAAAATTTCACTTTTGAAAAACAAATACGTACATAACGTCATATAACATAGTGGAAAAATTTTAAATTTGTAAAAAATATATATACCATTGAGCAAAAAATTACTTTAAAAATTATTAAATTTAACGTCTTACAATTATTATTTTTATTATATCTACAATTCAGTCATTACAACTTAACAGTTTAAGGGAAAAAGATAAACCAGAAAGAATGAATACTTATAATGTTGTCTCCAAAAGACTACGGTAGGGATAGTTGGGATACGGTTAAAACTGATTCCATTGTAGGCATTAAACGGGAATTGTAGATAAAAACAGTAAAAATGTAGAAAAATTTGTATAAACTTTTTTTTAAGGATGAACTATCCCTTATCTCTGAATTAGGAAATATTGTTCATTCCTTGACAATGCATCATTTAAAGAGAAACAAAACAACTGAAAATAGTAAGTTGAATTAAAATGGATAAAAGTTTGACAAATTTTTTACGATCGGTTTTTAGGAGTAAAAGAGTTAAAATTTTTTCTATCTATTTTTTATTAATTATTTTCAATTTAATTATTTTTGATTAGCTAAATAATTTATACGAGTTTCATAAAACATCAGATCTTCAAATATCTCTCCACTCTTTTTATAAATTTTTATTAATATTTAATACAATAATTTCCCTTAATAAACAAATAGACGAGCTTCTGTAAAACATTTCATGATTATAAGATATAAAGCAAAGTACAGACGACACAAATAATTACTACAGATTTTTTTTTTTTTACTAAAATTCTAGTAATAATAAAATTAAGAATCTTAAAATTAAATTGAAATTTTTATTATGTAGGAATAACATTGAAATACTCTGTAGCATTCTTAATTAACGACGATAATATATTACGAGTAATATATGAATATGGGTGTCCCGTGAATTTCCAAACATAGGAAAAATAAACAAGTAATGTATGGTATGATTTCTATGTATCTGAACTTGTAGGTCATTTTGTATTTGCATTTGTGATTAAATCCTAACCTAATATTTAATGTTGTGATACACGCCCTTATGTGTTGGTGTCTATGAATTTTTATTTATTTTACTTAAAGGTTTTTATAATTTAATTATTTAAATTACAGACAGGGAAATAAAATACTTGAATTAATGTTTTTGCCGCACTTTATATTAATGAAGATTAAATTCTTGCCAACAATTTAAACGTAAATTAATTTTGTAAACGGTTTACAATTTATACTTTAAATTGATATACATTTCATGTTAATGAAGTAACGGTTATAATAATATGTTTTGCTGTCAAGCAACTGAAATAGCAGATTTAAATATACATGTTTTAAGTGAAGGGTATAAAAGTTTAGTATCTCTTAAGTACGGAAAATAGAACGCTTAAATAAAATGTCGATTAAAGTTTTTTTCTTAAGCAGATAGTTCATATTTAATTAATTATCTAGAAAAAATCAGTAATACATAAAGAAATTAACTTCTTTTTTTTATTTAATTATTTAATTTTACAAGCGCTTATTTAGTCTCAGTGAAGAAATTTTCTTCCTTAATAAATTAAAAAAATATAAACATGTTATTGTAATAATTATTTCGAATATTGAAAAAGATATCTTCACTTTATTTTGAATTTTATTTTTTGTTTAGAATTTTTATATACTTCTCCCTTTAATTAAAGTACTAATTTTATAATACTACTGTCCAATTTTCTCAGTCACGTTCACAAATTCAGGAATATTCTCCTTTGCAAAAAAAAAAAAAATAAATAAATAAATAAAATCATAAACCAAAATCTATACGTTTAAATATTTAAATTTGCTAAATCAGGATAGAATTAATTATAACATTTTAATTAAAAATGAACTACAATTTTCATTAATGTTTTTTTCTTTTTTTTGTAATGAAAATATAATGTATAATTTCATCACAATAAAGGAGTGGAAAGGAGTTTCAGAAAACTCCTTAATTAAATACATTATAAAAATATCAATAGTAAATTAAAAATAGCGTATGCAATAATAAAGTCTACACAACTAGGTAATAGAATACATAAAAAGTCCACCAATACGAATAAAACCATAGGGTAAAAAAAACACGACACCAGAAACATAAATACTTATTAGGTTCCTAGATCTAATACATATATCCGCTTTAAACATTTAATTATCTTCGTCATTGTCCAAGAGATAAACAGCTACGTGGTCGTTAAGTTTTATTTAGTTCTGCCAATCGATTGACTTCTTCCTTAACATACGGTATTCTACGTACTATTGGATTTCAATGTTCCTAACTTACCAAGCCGCCTTTCGTTATGAATCTCGCAAATTTGTTCTGGAATCGCTCAATAGTCTCTATGTTGGTAATGTTTGCCGTAACCGAAAGTTGCATTCTGTATGTTTAAACTGGTTTTATGATCACTCTAGACAATAATAGCTTGTTAGATACGGCAATTCCGATTTCCTGTCTGTTAACCAATATAGCTCCTAAATTTTATATCTAGCTGCTTCCTTTTTTCTTTAGTATGAACCTTCCATATTAGACAACGATTTAGCTGAATACCTAAACACCGTACACTGTCAGCTCCCGGGATTTAATTCCTATCTAAATGGATTCTTGGGCAGTCGCCCCTTCTCAACGATAACTTCATATGAGTGGACTTCACTTGATTCACCTGTGTTTTCCATTTCCTCAACCAGTCAGCTGGAAAGTCTAATCCCGACTACAACCTAGCTGAGATTTCAGTTGGATCATCATCGACGGTCGTGATCACCGTGTCATCGGCAAACTGTACACTAGTAGCATCGTCCTTAAATAGCCATTGTGAAAATGGAGTAGAGGATAGGTACCAACACTAAGCCCTTGGGAACATCCAAGGTAATGTCAAAGAAATCGGATAACAGCTCCTTTTGTTTAATCTACGAAAGATGGCCGTCCAGGTAACTAAACAATATCAAATAGAATGGTTGAAGCAGATTTGATTTTAGTTTGTGTAGCAGACCAGGTAGCCAGATTTTATCAAACGCCTGATGGACATCAAGGAAGTAGCAAAACAAAGATATTTCTCTTCTAAGCATATGGTGTCATCACAAATGAACCTGTGTAACTCTCAATGATAGAGTAACCACCAGTAGGTTCTTATTGAAAGTTTTCCGGGTAACTAAACGGTGTAGTTTTTAAAGGAAAAATTAAATTACGTAAACAATTTAAAGTTTATTGTCATTTTCATTATTTATTACATTTTTACATAGTTTATCTTTTAACGCCTGATTTTATTTTTTGATAGATTTCGTAAGAAATCTACCTATTGTAACGGGTAACATGATTCGACTTCCGAAAAATTTCGACATATCTTCGCGTTTGATCCCCCAGACCCCAAAACCACCATCAGCTCAAAGATTTATATATATATATTTATCTATATATATTTCACTTTCTTGTAGACACGATAACTGCCATAATTTCGCACCAATCACTTTCAAATTGTTCCTTTAAAATACCTTGGCCCAAAATCTCAATCGACTTTGTTAACGGCCAAAATCGGACCATCGAGGTTGAAATCGGGGGGGGGGGGAGGGAACTTTTTCGAAAAAAACATAATATCGCTATAACTTTCTTATTAAGCAAAATATCAAATTCGTTTTAGGTTTCTACTATTCTTTGGATAAGGGCCTAAAACTTATGTACTTATAGTTTTTTGATATCACCAAACATTGGCCCAGGGGGTGGAAACAATAGGATTTTGAAGACAAAAAATCATACCTCCCTAAATAAGCATAGCATCGAATCGGTTTAAAGTGGCCGGTAGTCCTCTAGACATAACCTAAAACCTTTGCGTGAAACAATTTTTATATCATCACCTTTACAACAAGGGATGCCAAAATGTTGTTCAAATTGTAAGATGGGGCTTCTAGTATGCTAAACATGTGAAACTTTTTTCACATGCAACCATTGTCACGTTGAGTAAATTTGAAGTTTTTTTAACGTTAAGGTAGGAATCTTTTTTATTCCCTACTTAGCATTGCTGAAATCTACCTCCGCCTTCCAGCGTGCCGAAAGAAATTTTTTATACGTAAATGTATTTTCGAGGAAGAATTTAAGAGAATTATTTGCTAAAATTAAGATAATAAAATTTCACTTCTTTCCGTAATCCAGAGAGTATTATCTTAATTTTCGTAATATTCGTTTATCGGGTCATTTCTCTGCACTTTTTGCTTACTTATTACAAAATACAGATTTTTCTTCTTTTGGTTTCTTGGGAATACTATTTTTCGTACGGGTAACTTTTTTCCAAATCTCCCCTTGTAAATGTAAATGTAAATGTAAAACTAAAGAATATATAATAATGTAAAAACATTAATAAAATAGGCCTAAAAAATCTCACTTAAGCTGCAGAATAGCAATTCAACTCTTTAAATTTTACCTTTTTAAGATGACGCGTAGTTAAGAGTTATTAATTTTTTAATAATCTACTAACTCTTATTTATTAATTTACTATTTTACTCTGTTTACTAATATTTAATTTTGCACTGAATTTGATAGTTTAAAATGAATAAAGATATTTTTAAATTATTGTTTTTTTAGTTTTTAGTCTGGTATTTCTTTAAGAAATTTCTATTAACATTAACACACACACACACACACACACACACAAATGTATGTTTATATTTGCCTCAAAAGCATTGCTGTGTTGTAAAATTATATCAACTAATTATGAAAGTATTGTTTTCTTTAATATAATTTCTGTAGATGCTAGTAAAATTATAGATGGAACATCTTGATGTCTAATTTATTTTTTTAATATAAACTTTTAATAAAAAGAATAACCAACTCCTTGTTTAAGATCTGGTTACGTAATTTGGTATTTTCTTAATCTTTAATATCTCTGACTTTTACGAGTAAGTTCTCTGAAAATCTAATTTTTATTTGGTAAGTGCCTTTATCATAAAATTTTTACATTATTTTTTTAAGATATTCTATTTTTTATTAGTTGTTGAGACATCGCGATAAGAAAAAACGAAAATGTCGGTATAAATAATTTTTTAACGTTCTTTGTCATAATTCTCAGGTTGTTTTTAGTGGAAGTTGTGACAGTGCGTGTTTAGAACTAGATGTTTATATCTAGCTCACGCAACTGTCGACATGGTCAGGTGGGAAACCTGAAGAGGCTTTGTCATTCGTAATGTATATTAGAGTATGTATTACCAAGGGAACTACAGTGCGTTTAGAATTAATTTAAAATCCATTAAGATTGAAGCCTGGCGTAATTAATACGGTTAAATTACAGCGGTCTGTCACTGAAATAGATACCTACCGGACAGCTGCGATTATCAGCTCAATTGTAATTGTATTTTATAATTGTACGTACAAGGGAAATAAGAAATTATAGTTAGAATGTTTTGTGGATATAATTACTCCAGACTGTTCATTAACCGGAGCGCGTTGACATGAGCATTAAATAGCTGTAACAATGTTTTTATAAGGGAAACAATGGCTTAACTATCATTAAGTCGTCATTAACCGTTCCCTTAATAATTACCAGATTATTATGTTTAACCAGGTTATCATTGTCAGTCGACCTGTGCGACATGAATAGCTTGGATATGCCCTATGTCATTAAACCGATCATCGTACGCTCATTTCCCTTACGTTATTTTCAGTCTTCGTCTTTCTTACAATTCTTCCTCATCCTTAAATATTTTTATTATATTAATAATTTAACATCATTAAAGTTTTTCTAGTGTTTTTATAATTTTTCGCAAAAAAAGTTAGACTGATTTATCTCACTACTATCAGTAGTTTTCTCTTTATCTTATAATTATTCAGTAAATATAATTTTGAAAAGGCGTCTAAGAAAAAATCATCACTCTTTTATTTGATTTGATAAGACCAGTGTGCAAAGTTGGGGCGGGAAGATCGAATGTAGTGTATTGGTTGTTAAATCTTTACCAGTATATATTATATCTATGTCAATAACATCGAAACGTTCATAGTTTTTGATTTTCTATTAAAAAAATTAATTTTCTTATAATACTACTAAAATATGCTTTTTTTTTTGTTCTGGATACGGCTTAAGCCTGGAAATCAATCTGATATCTATAAATATTTTTAATTTCTTTTCTTTTAAGTCAGATGAATGATAATTGTTAAATATTTTTAATTTCTTGTCGGTTTTCATTTTTAGTCGAAAGTTTCTATCTAAAAAATGATGCAGATATAAGGTAAATTCACAATTTGTGATAAAACCTAAAATGAAATATATATTTATTCCTACCTTTTATTTTTCTTTTATAATAATTATGACTTTTTATTTTTTTTTATTTTGAACTTATTACAGTAGTCGTGGTTTCCTTATAATATTTAAAGTATTCGAATGTATTTAATTTTTGTAACCTATCTTTCATGTGTATTTGAAAACATTACAGCGCCGTAAAACAGCAGTATGCAAAACTGAAAAATATTTTTCAGAACTGTTAGAAAATTTTTCTCTACTATACTCTCTCCCATAAGAAATTACTAGTTTTTGCTATATTTATTTCTTTATATTTGTTACATTTAATATCATAAGTAAATTAAAATTTAAGTTTTTATTACCAATAGAAGAGCCTACGGGAAAAAGCTTTACGGATTTAACGGTTTTTTTTTTAAATAGAATATAATGAGGTCATTTTAATTATAACATTTCTTCGGTACTTTGTTATAATATAGGATTTTTTCTCGATTTTTTTTTTTTTTTAATATTAATAACTTTGTGGTTTGCTTATTAAAAAAAAGTAATGGAAAAGTACTTATTGATTTTACATAATCCATGTAAGTTAACTTCTATGGTAAACTGAAAAACCCGTTTTTGTTAGAAAATTATGTTTTTAACATTTCCTTTTTGTCAATATATTTCTTAAAAGTAGCGTTCACGCAATTAAATATACTTCAACGAGATATATTGTATTTATTTAATTAAGCCCTTAAGAAAAGAAGACATCGAAAATAAAATAAGAATATTAACAAAGAGGTTGGGATATCATAATACTAATAAAAGGTGATCTCATTCCTACACCGATTTAAAAAATTGATTGTTATTTAAATATTTTTTATTGATCTGTCATTGATTTTTAAAAATCATATTTGTTCTGCAGCTCTTAAATTTTCAAAACGGTAAAGAATAGAATACTGCTAAACTTAGTATTTTTCTATATACGTAATAAGTATTTAGACAAATTATAATTCTGTTATGTCATCTAAATCGCAATCAATCAATTTAAATTAAAGTACCTATATATAAATAACTAAAAAACGCATAAAAAAAATAATCTTAATTTTATTTAATCGCTAGATTTATTTAATGAATGATGCATTTACTTTGGTAGACAGACTAATAATAAAAAAAGGGTTTGTTTAAAATCTTATTAACATAATGTATGAAAGGGTAAACCGGGAGGCCGATGTGTTAGCTATTACGAAACATTATTATAATAAGGGATGCAGTTACGACATATAAAGAGTGTAAGAAAAAGGCAGGAAGAGCTTCTGGCCGGTTGTTTAGTTCTTTGTTTCGTGGTAGAGGTCGGATAAGCTGAACGTTTCGTCCGTCATTCAATTTCGTCACGTTCAGCAGATGATATCTGGTAGGGCCATTGTCCAGTTAAACTGAGCATAGTACTCGCTTGCTCACTCTTTCTTTCCCCCCTCCCGTCAGACTAAATGTATCTTACTCTCTAGTTATGTCCGTCTTTCTCACTTTTCTGTTTCTTAAACTCTTTCATCTCTCGCCCTATCCACTATACAATTCTGATCTTGTGATATCTATTAACAATATTAGTACACTCTTTAACACTTCCTACTGTATTGCTTTTTATTCTTCAATTCAAAAACACTAACAGCTGCTATATAATTGTTCAGTTTGTGTTAAATAAGAAACAAATTATGAAACGAAAGATAAGCGTAGGAAAACGTTAATATTTTTGTTATTATATTTCGCTATGCCGTGAATAAAAGAGATTTTATTTCGATAAATGTTTTTAACTAATTATATCTATAAAAGTACACAAGAAAAAAAATTCACACAAAACGGAATGTTTTAACACCTGGTAGTTACACGTGGTCAAAATATACTTTTGTATTTTAATTTTAAAATTATAATTGTACATCAATTAAATGACGGTTTTTTCATTTATGTATCGGTTAACTTTCTTTTATCATTTTTTTGTAAATCCGTTTGGGAAAGAAAAAATGTTTATCTCTTTCTAATATTCTTTTGAAAATATAAAAATCTCTCATAGTTTTAGTCCGTAATTTCAAACTTTTATTTAAATTTGTATTCTACTTTTATTTGATGAATTACGATCCTCAGCTATCAGTTACACATTAAACTTTCTAACAGTAATGTGTGATTATTTGATATTCAAATATACTTATGTACAATGAATAATTTCTTTCGAATCAACATCTAAAGAAAATTTAGAAAGAGGTTTTAAACTAAGAAAGATATTCATCAGTAATATGATAATTGTCTTATTAATGACGACTCCTTCCTTATTAATTTATGTAGGCAGAAAATGTTTTAAAAATGTAGACATAATAATTATGACAATAAATGGAACAATAAGTTTGTCTAAATTTATAAAACATTAATAAATAATATTAACAATTAATGAAATCCACCTTATCAGCACACTGATATGAACTCAAGATCTTTCGGCTTACTTGAAAGCCATCATCAGGAGATTAAATTATTGCATTAAAGTCAAAAATTTAAAAGATCACAGTTAAAATGTAAAACAGTCAGGACTGTTCTTTTAAATTTTTGAATGCAATAATTTTATCTCCTGATGAAGATTTTCAAGTTAGCCGAAAGATCTTGAGTTCATATCAATGTGCTGGTAAGGTGGATTTCATCAATTGTTAATATTATTTATTTAACATATTATTGGTACCATGTTCGAGAAATTAATTATAAAACATTACTTGAATAAAAGTAATCTTATGTAAGGCCAAAGTTCATAGAGAAACCACCTGAATAAGTATCAACTTTTTATTAAAAAAATGCTAAAAAAGTTTATAATTGAGGTTTTTTTTATTTCTCCACTGAAAAATTCGTTTTCCTCTGCAATCAAAATTAACTTGTACAGTTATAATTAACGTAAAAGTTCATATTTTGACTTACCCATTCTTCTGATAATGAACTATATAGTACTGATAATGAAAGAATGTAAATTTTTTAATTAAAAAAAAAACCGGATGTAAAACTATTTTTTCGAGAAATTTTAAAAGATAATGTATTCAAATAGTGGACTTTTTGTTAAATTTTACTTACGATTTCGGTAAGTTTTATTTTTTAAAATCTTTTCTATTTTAATTAAAATTCTTTACCCAGTTTAAGTTGTTTTCATCATTACAAAGTATTTTATTTATCATTTTACACAGTTTTCAAAAATATTAAATGATGTACAATTTATTTTTCTATTTAGAAAATACAGTCACCAATAATGTAAATAGGTAACCTTTTTGTGAAAATTAAAGTTAAATGCGTCTTGCTGCCGAAATTAACTAAATAAGAATTAAAAAATAATTTAAATTTAAAATAAAATTACCAGTGTAAGAAAATTAAATATAGATTGTTTACTATTTTAGTATAAAAAATGTTGGAAAGAGTACAATTTAAAAATTTATATATGCAGAGTGATTTACGATGAATGTAAAAAATCTTCAAGACATGTTCTAAAGGTAAAAATGAAGAAGAAAGTTCATGTAAACATACCTTCGAAAACGTTTCGTTAGCGAGTTTCAGCTGATGAAAAATTTCGCCCTAATTTGTTATTTTATTTATTTATTATTTCTCCTTTTCTAATTTTTACGTAATTTTATAGCTACATTACATTTTCATACAAAACATTTTTATATCAATGTAATCGTTAATTTTATTTAAAAAACGAATAAAATTTATCAAAAACGACTCAATTTATCGTTACAGTTTCTTTTAAAGGTGAAGAGAAATTAGACCATCCCGAGAAAAAACCTGTATGGGAGTTTCCATCGCATATTTTAATTGCATTAATTGAATAAATATTTTTTTTTAAATATAACATAAAGGCTGCCTACAGAGTGAAAGAAATAAAATTTATTATTTATAATAAGAATTAACATCCGACCTATGTCTATAAAGCTTGATACCGTTAAAATTGTATTACAACAGAAGTTTCGAGTATTTTAACACTTGAAAAATACCAACATAAATTTTATTTGTTCAAATGTTTGTAGATAAAAAAGAAAATATGTCAGTGTAGAGAAGAAACATCATGTCAGCTTGAAAAAATAAACATTCGTTTTCTGCGCTTTCAGTCTTAAGCCAGACTGTAATCCTTTGGGTCCAAATTAAGGTGTAAATATTTGGTTTTATATAAAATCTTCAAAAAAGATTGAAAAATAGGTCCAAACGGATTTTTTTAATAATTTTCGAGAAATCTGAGGTAAAAGAAAAAATATTGGGTCGAAAAACATATCATTTCATGTCTAACGTAAAATAGCTTTCTTAAGTGGGTAATAAATACATAAAAGTTTTAAAAATAAGTTGTAAAGAATTTAATTCTGATTAAAATTTCCACAGAAACTAAATACAAATGTAAGGGTTTCAAGTTTATAAAAATAAAACATATCAAAATATGCCAGTTTTTAATTAGGTATTAAACAGAACAACAAATTTCGATATTACCAAACAAAAGAATTAAATATTTAAAAAATATTAATTTTAATTAATTTTAAAATCACGAAATTAGGGTGAATTTTTAGGATGAAAAGTTGCCGAATCTATGTTTATATAGACTTTCTTCTTTATTTTGACTAGTAGAAAATATGCTGAAATTTTGTAACATTCTTCGTGAATCACTCTGTATATGAAGTACTTACATAACACTCTCTTGCAAAACATAACAATTTTTTTTCTATTCAAATATCTAATAATAATTTTTGTAAAAAATTTTGAATAAATATATCATATTTGTATATTAACTTAACTTTTGATAATTTTTTTTCATAAATTTGCACCGCATAATTACAAAAATATCGGAGATAATAATACTTATTTAAAATAAAAACGTTTATAAATGCAATTAAGTGGTAAAACTGTTGTATTTTAATATCAGACTGGTAATTACAATAATTAATTATTTAAAATGAAATCAACATTTTCAATATTCTTATATTGTTAAAACTGTTTAACTAATAATTATGCTAATAATCGTATAATAAGGATGTCCGTATTTGGTAGTAACTTTATAAATCGTTACAAAATGCTGCAGTTATTTCTTGAGCTTACGTAACCGTAACTTTATTTCCATATATAAAAATGCGCACATAAACAAATATAAACGTTGACTAATTATATTAATACATAAAAATGTAATAATTTGAACCTGCTCATTTTTTTGTGATAATGAATAAATAAGTATATTTCAAAGATACTATAAATGGACAAATTACATAAAAGTTGTAACAGAAAATTTATTTCTTTTCAATTACCTATTTATTTCCCTTTTAGGATAAAAGATAAAACTAATAATGATAAATTTGATCAAATGGCTTTATTACATGTCAGTTATCCTTATAATTTGTGTGTGTAAATAATGTTTTTTTATATATTTACATATAGCTACTTTCATTATTATAAGAGTTAAATGTTATTTTTATAATAGGAAATAAAATTCCTTAATCTCATACGTATATTATTCAAAAATTGTCTACGGATGTAGCAAATGTTTTTAGTAAAAGTATATTTTTTGAAAATTTATTTCAATTTTTTCCGATAATATTATTAATAATTGTTTTCATATAGTAAGTTGGTGGTTTGAACTTTAATATTACCATTATATATTATTATAAATTATTTTAATTACTAATAGTAACCTACTCGTGATCTTAATTAATTGATTTAATTATTAAATTATTTTTATTTTTACAATGAATCAAATCTAAAATCTTAAATTACCGTAGATATTTGTTTAATATGTGTACTTTTTTTTAATATGTGGTCAAGTTATAAATTCTCGTAGAGATATAAATCCAATAATGTTTAAGAGTAACTAATTTAGCACTAAAACGTTTATCGTTAATAATTTTTAATTTTTTTAAGTCTATCAATTTTTTTTTCTAGATTTTTGTCCGTATTGCAAAAGTTTAAAGTGAATAGTAATTTGTACTCAAATGATAACGTAATTTTTCTGTTTGAAAGTTATTGATTTTAAGTCTCCATTTTACTGATTGGTTTATTATGCAGATGTTATAAATGGCTGTTATAAAATTTGTTACTGCTGAGTTTTTTTTTTACGGTACGATATGCAAACGTTCGATTTTTGAAATGCAGTTAGTTATTAAAGTTATTTAATAGGCTACCTTCGCTCACGGATAGTGACATAAGTGAAGAGTTGTTACTTCAGATCAACCTTGTTATCCGGCAGAGTGAAATCTAACTAACGATAACGAACCGGCATTAATACGGGGAAATAAGGACGGGAGAGAGGGATTGTAGGCAGCAAGTTTTGTAGTTTGGAGTATACGATATGGGTGCAATTTATATATGTGTCAGCTCATAGGGGCCAGTCAGTAATGGTGAAAATAATGAAAAAAATGTCCAATATGGTGAGAAGATATATTGGCCTAATTATTAGAGGCTTGGGGGTCGGTTGACGTCAAATGAATCGAGGGGGTAATGAGGTCATCCGTGGGGGTAAGGGGGTGTGATGGTGTGGTAGCGTCGTGGTCGTCGGATCAGTATAAGGAAGGAAGGTATGAGGTCGGAATGAGGATGACAAGGGGAAGGGGTCATCTGCGCCAGTAATCAACACGCCTGGACTTTCTCATTAGCGGAGAACACTTCTTAAACTCTCCCGCGCCCGGGAAAGATAATATAAGAAAGTTAAGGGAGAGTTACCTTGAAGAAGGATGGTCTCATATGGGCCAAGTTTCATTATATTAGCCGAGACGTAGCAGCTTCGTCTCACACAGTCTCTTCCTTTCCGTTAAGGTTAGAATGGTCACTGCCTCAGCTCTTCCTCTAATCTCGCCTGTACATGTCACACACTGGTCCTACGTCCAGTAATTAAAGTACACCACACATCCATAAACCCTCCTTCCCCCTTCCCAACACACCCCTCATTGCTCACTTTCTTCATTTCTCCCTTCATCCCTAATCTTTATTTTATCCCTTTCCCTCGTTCTTTCTTTCTCTTTCTCTTGTCTTTCTTTTTCATACTTTTTTTTACTTGCAGTCTTGTTTATTTAATATTCTGGGATTAAAAGTATAGTATATAAAATAAATTAAAATTTTCAACCAGAGGGCAAGTTTATTTTTATTATAATAATTTGATTTAAAAAAAAATTAACTAAATTTCATGTTTACAGTGTTTAATAATTAATACGTAAAATATTTTTTCTGTTATTAATAATGTTTATTTTTATATGATTCCCACATAAAACTTTACGTACATTTAATAAGATTAAATAGTTGAAAAATGTTCAAGTTAATGCCAAGAATAGAACCTCATGTCATCGACATAATAAATGGTTATTCTACAAACATAACTACGGATATGATAACTTGTATAGATTTATAATTATATTTACACACACACACATATATATATATATATATGTATATGTGTGTGTGTGTGTGTGTGTGTGTGTGTGTGTGTGTGTGTGTGTATTGATTATTTACCGTTCTCTTTAAAGAAATTTGTTAATTAATAAAGATCATCAAATAAAATATTTGTCTCTAAAATATATTATCTTGTATACTTCTGTGAAATGGTGGGAAAGTGTATTAGAAAGAAGTATATTAGTTTATACTTTATACTACTTGTCCTGAACTATTTTTATGGATTTGACACATATAAAGCGATAAAAATCATAGTTGCTTTCTCTGATAGTAATGATGTCCATTTCTCATTCATTACTCAGTCAGTTTCTGCACTAACTGAATGAATGTATATCAAGTGGATTTGAATATCACCAGTATATTTATGAATTTTGCATGCTGATAATTAATATTATTTTCGGCTTTTTGCAAAAAAAATAAGAAATTTCATTTTTTATAATAAACCTGATACAGGGGATTGAAAGTCTCTTAATATTAATTCGTTTCACATTTATGTTATTATGAAAAAAGTTGTAATGGGCAAATTTCAATAACAATTTTTCTGAAAATAAAATTTTCATACATAAAAATGACCCTAGTTCTGGATTAGATTATTTTGATGATTGTCATCAACATAGTAAAAAAAGATTTTTATAATAAATAAGTTCTATAACGAATAGTTTTGATAGTTGAAAATTTTTTCACCTCACATCTGTTTTTCCTTCAAAACGGGCAATATTACTTTAAATTAAAATGAAAATTTAGTATTCAAAGCTACAAAATAATGAATTAATTTATTCAGTAAATTAATTTTTCGTTTTTACCTATTATCGATTATTTTTATTTAGGTTATATCATGATATTTATTCTATGAATTGGTATATCTTATAGATGAAAAGTTAGTGGTTGAAAATTATGCTAACAAAAGCAAAGACAAGACTTTTGAAGAAAGTAGAGCAAAGGTAAGCAAGAAATAAGTAAGCAAGAGGGGCAGAAGTTAGGTAAGGAGGCATAGTAGAGTACTGTTGAATTGGATGAATACATCACAGAAATAGTGGAAAGGGTGAACAGGGGAGAAATATAGGAAAGAGTAGAGGAGATCGCCTGACTCAAGAAGCGCAATATCTTTCATTGTTTCAATCAAAAGACGGAACAAAGCTCGTGACATGCATTCTTCCCTATTTCTTTCAATTCCTGCCTTGATGTTTATCATATCGATTTGTGCAGATAGGATGGAGCAACCAGGCACGACGACCGCGCCTCTCTCCTCTCCTCCTTGTCGACCGACGTTTCGATTGAAGACGAACCAAACTTTTCATTTGATTTTATCGTGCCTCGATCCGTATAAGACCAATTCCAAATACCATTCGCGTGTAGTCATTCCAAGATGTCATTAGGTATAACCCCACACCTCTTTATACATGTGTGTTTGTGTCTGGATGTATGTGTGCATGTGTATATGTAAAAGGTAAGGGGGTTCATACGTGTATATATGTATAGTAGTTTATCTTTTTTTCCCTGCAAGATACTTTCTCTTACTTATTGTCTTTATCTAATCCTAAGTTAAATTCTAATTTTACATTTTATACTGACACTTATTTTTACCTTAAAATAATTAAGACGTAACTTTTATGTTATTAGTTACGTCTATATTTCATTTATTATTGGTTTTTTTTTATTAAGAAAAATATACATCCATAAGAGAAACGGAAAAGTTTTCGGTGTTTTCTTACTCAGTCGCTTAATGAATTTCTTCTTTCGTTTGAACCTCTTTTTGGATAGATTTTAAGTTAATGTCTTCAATTTTTCTCAGTCCTGATAACCTTCCTTTATTTCCATATAACATCCTCTCCTAATATCTGCAGGCATTCCTATCCTTTTTCATTTCTTCTCTTTCACTATTTCCTTTATGATCTTTCATTGAAGACAATCTCTGATTAGGATGTTTCAACAGCGATATTTTTCTCTTTCTCATCATCTTTATAAAATACTTTTCCTATCCTGTTGTTCTTAATACTTCCTTCTCATTTATCTGCCTATTTTATTTTCTATATTCTTCTTCACAATTACATTTCAAAATTATCCAAGTGTTTCTCTTCATTCTTTTGAGCCGTTCGTGTTTCAAATTTATATGATAATCCACTGGACGCAAATTATTTTATAAATTTCTTCCTTAGTTCAATAGAGCTCTTTTTTTACTAACAGCACCGACACAAAAACTTTTGCTTCTTACCACTTCCGACAGCTTCAATTTCAAGTCAGGAAACTCGCTAAATATTTGAATAATTTTACCGGATTTTTAATCTTTCCTTCTATAAATATATTGATAGGTTTTTTCTCGTCACTTTTATTTTCTCTAAGTTTATTCCAAATCCTAATCGCACTCTTACAATATTCTCAAATGTGAACTGCTGCAGATAATCCTCTGATATACCATTATCACTTTATCATTACTTGATTACATTTAATTGCTCTCCTCGTATTATAATGATCTTCTTTTTTCTTTTGTTTTTCCATTATAAACGTTGAGAAAGGTTAGTGAAATACAACATCCTTATTTCACTTGTATTTATTTCAATCATATTAAAAAAAATTTATCAGTAAACAGTAACAGCGTTCAGTAAAGCAACATGGACTGTTAACGTGGAGTACGTAACTGGAGGTTTTGCACGGGCTTAGGTCGCACGCAACCCATGTTTACTAATCAATCTAGCAATTTTTGATTAAGAGCTTTGATTTTTACTTCCTTGTACAATATAAAGGAAGTATTTTGTTCGAGAAAAATTTCAAATTTCAGATTTCAACGGAAATATGCATTTTGACCACTCCTGAATCCACTTTGACTAGTTTCGGCGTGACATCTGTACGCACATACGTATGTATTTTGCATAACTCAAAAACGATTAGAAGGAGGATGTTGAAATTTTAGATTTTGAGCTGCTGTAATATCCCCTTGCAATAGACTGAAAGAAGTGTTTGGAAAAGCCCAAAATCCAAAACAAAATTAAATTTTTGACTTTTTTTAACTGCAGTATCAAGCCCTCGTTGTATCGTTGAAAAGATTTCAATCTTTTCAACGATACATACGATACATTCACTAAAAGCACATACGGTGCTTTTAGTGATACTCATTTGCATTAGTTCCAGAATTATGCCAAATAAAGTTTTAATTAATGAAGTATTTCGATCGTACAAGGGAAAGCACATCGGTTCGAATCAGACTTCATCTCTTTTTTTAACATTTTTTATTTTAAATATATTGATTTATTAATAATTCTTAACCCGTGATTGTTAAAAAAAATTTAAAATAAATTATTCAATAATTACAATAAAACAAAAAAAAAATATGAAAAAAAATAGAAGTTGTTAGTGACATAAAATTTTTTATGTAATTTTAAAAATGTGTATATGCAATAGATTTGGTGAAACATCAGATTATTTAGTATTAATTGAAAATTATAATTTAGAATCGTATTATTTTTGGATTTTATTGTTTAATGCTATTTAATTATTCTGGAATTTCCATTTAATTTAAACTCCATTAAAGTAAACTACAGAGTTACTGAAAAATGAACCTTCACAAGAACAACATATACACTGAGGCGTACATGCCCGATCTTTAATAAATTGCAAAAAGTTCTTATCTTTTAGTTTATTACTCCTCTGATATTGTCGGAAAATATTCTCTCTAAATGGGAAATGATCATAATTTCGTTTGTTTTTCGTGAATCATTTAATCGCTCTTTGGTTTGAAATAATTCTTCTGATTTTAATTTGTTTATACGTTCTCTAGTTTTAAAATTTTCTATCTCCTTTTATATTCATCATCCTCTTTTAATCTTTTTACCATTTTGTTTGGTTTTAACGTTTTCTTCCTCTACATATTTATCATCTCTTAATCTTTTTATTCTGCCTTTGGTTTTAACATTTTCTTCCACTTTATATTTATCATCTTCTCTTAATTTTTTTATTCTTCCCTTGTTCTTAACACTTTCTTCCTCTTTATATTCAAGTTCTTGTGGTTTTTTTTTAGATTTATCACTTCATGTTATCTTTGTTTTGCTTGTATGTTTTTTTTTCAGTTTTGATTATTCACCAAATAATCTAATAATAAAAACTGGATATTTTACACTGTAAGGTCGAAATAATATTTGTAACCTGTATTAAGAAGTTCACTAAACTGAGTAGTTTAATTATTAAAAATTTTATTTATACGACACACCAGAAATCTGAAACTTTTGTTAATCAGCAATTCACGAAGATACAAATAATACTGATGTACTAATACGATTAGTAAAGGGACTTTTACACTATCCTAATTTTTCATGTAAGATTGTTGAATTATAATTATATAATTATTTGATGATAATAAAAACTAATATTTCAGCAATTGCGTAACTGCCCAATTTATTAAAGAATTGGAGGATCATACTTCACTTTCAAATGAAACAATTTTAAATGAAGTGCAGCAAAATATGTGTCTACGAAAATTAATAGGCGTACAAGGAGATGTAGTAGAAATGTAGATGGACCACTAAATATAAAAATAGGAAAATAAAAAATTATGGAGGTAGAAGAATTTTGTTATTTTGGAAGTAGAATTATTAAAGATGGACGAAACAGGAGCGATATAGAATGCCGAATAGCACAGGCGAAACGAGCTTTCAGTCAGAAATATAATTTGCATACCTCAAATATTAATTTAAACGTCTGTAAAACATTTTTGAAAGTATATGTTCGCAACATAAATTTTTATGGAAATGAAACTTGGTTGATGAGAGTACCTGAGAAGAAAAGATTAGAATCTTTTGAAATGTGGTGCTATAGGAAAAAGTTAAAAATCAGATGGGTGGATAAAGTAAAAATGAAGAGACGTTGCGGCAAATTGATGAAGTGAAAAGCATTTGGAAAAGTGTAGTTTAAAGACGACACAGACTTATAGGCCACATATTAAAGAATCGTAAAATAGTCGCTTTGATATTGTAGGGACACGTAGATGGGAAAAATTGTGCAAGCAGGCAACGTTTGGAATGTGTAAAACAAATTGTTAGGGATGTAGGATGTAGGGGGTATGCTGAAATGAAACGACTAGCACTAGATAGGGAATCTTGGAGAGCTGTATCCAACCAGTCAAATGACTGAAGACAAAAAAAAATTATTATCAAATATTTTTAAATTTTCAAACAGTTATTGGGAATATTTATTAAATGCCATATTTAAAATGTTAAAATAAATTTTAAAATACAATATTTAGGGTGTAAATTTTTCTGATGACATTTAAGAGGTGAGGAAGTGCAATTGATGTTAATTGTTTACTGCGGACACCTATTAACCTACTGTATTAGATGTAGGTTTTAGTGCAAACACGCTATATTAATATCTGATATGCCTGCCGTCTGTTTATAATTATAGCATCTGCAAGCAACTGACTGCGTCCACGTACTTCCATTATTGTTATTTGGTTACGTTGTCCTTTTTTCTACGGGTTTGAATTCTTTTATGAATGGTTTTTGACTTTTCCTATAATTTTAAATTGTATATCATAATTAATATTTATTGGTAAATAAATCGAATTAATTCTATCATTACTCGTATGTGTTACATGTATTAATATTTTACAGAAATATTTCTTGCAACATTTAGTTCATAAAGTTCAAGGTAATTTATTAATCAATAGTTATATGAGTTTAATTTATGTGTTTTACAAAAGAACTGCCAATGGCTGTTATTATTCTATTTAAAGTAAGAAGATTAAAACAAAAAAAAAAAAATCAACGAAAAAAAAGATGATTCTTATGGAAAATTATATCTATAATCCGTTGTGTTTCAAATTCTGTATTTTTTCACAATTTCAAGTGAATTTGTTACAGTAATTATGATTATTGGAAAATTACTAATACAGTTTAACAATTCGTATAGAAACTATTACTTTTCCAGGTTATCCTTATTACAGTTTATCTAAAATACTTTCGATTCCATTTTCAATGTATATTGTTAGCTTATTTGCAGAATAATTAACGTACTAAAAATCATTACGAGATACTATTTTTATTTTCCCAGCAGTTAGGTGCAGTATCTAAAATTAAAAAGGGAAAACGATGATAAATTTTCCAAAAACTCACTCTCATTTTTTTTTTGAGGATTTTTGACTCGGTTATTCATGAAACTTCGAGAAATGCAAAAAGACTGAGGAAAATTCTGTTGGTTCGTGTATGTGTTTGCACACAAGAGCCTGTTTGGGTCAATAACTTGAGTTGACCGGGCCAAAAAGCTTCAAATTTAGTATGGCAAATCTATATTGAGTCATTGAGGCTAACAAGTTTGTGAAGTTTGGAGCCTCAAAAGGGTGCAATAGACAATGGTTCCTATGTCTGAGGCTAACATTTTATTCCTACAGCTCTGAGATATTTTTAAAAAAATGTTGTAGTATTTTCCCCCAAACTTAGATTTAAATTCAAAATTATTAATTTTATTACAAATGTTTAATTTCCTCCAGATTTGATATTTTCCGTTCAAAATTTTATAAAATTCATTTGTTATGATTTTTAATAGTGAACGCATATGTTCTACTATACAGTTTGAAAAGATACAATTTTGTAGCGATTCAGACAAGAACTACAATTAAATAGAAACTCAATTTTTACCTTGTACAAAGTAAAGTTAGTATTGTGATTGCAAAAAATTTCCGTTTTCAGATTTGAACGAAAATATCAATTTTGACCATCCCTGAATCCATTTTGACTAGTTTGAGCCTGACGTCTGTACGTATGTTCGTATGTACTTATATATCTCGAATAACTCAAAAAAGATTTGGCGTAGAATGTTGAAATTTTGGATTCAGAACTGTTATAACAAATAGCTGTACACCTCCCATTTTTATTTCAATCGACTGGACCAAAAGTGTCCAAAATAAAAACAAATTGAATTTTTGACTTTTTCTTCACTGCAGTAATAAACGCTCATTGACAGCTTTCCAATGGTATATCATAAGTGGTACTTATTGTCATTGGTTCCAGAGTTATAGCAAAATAAAAGTTTAATTAATGAAATATTTGGATCATATAAGGAGAAGGGATATAGGTTCGAATCAGACTTCATCTCCTTTTTTTTCTTTTTTTAATTTAAATATATTGATTTATTAATAATTAATTATTAAGGTCTGACTGTAAAAAAAAATTACAATAAATAATAATTCAATAACAATAAAAAAAAATATCACAAGTTATTAATGAAATAAAATTTTATCTACTTTTCATTTTAAAAAATTGTGTATATGTAATTTAATAAGCATGCAAGGAAGTCATTTGGTGTCCACATCAGATATTTTTTAACGACTTTTCGGAGAAAATTACGGTATTACTTCTGTTTATACGGTATGATTTGTGCGGGGGGGGAGGAATTGAAATATTTTCTTTACATTTTGAGGTATAAGGAATACAAAAATACCATTCACTTAAAATACATATTTCTTATATATATATATGTGTGTATGTGTGTGTGTGTATAGGATTATTTATAAAATTTATGGCCCAAAAATCTCACAAACTACTACATCAGTTTCATTTAAACTTAGTTATGCTACAGTACCGTATCCGAAGTTGTGCATGTGGGAATTTGACGGATTGGTTTTTTTTATGAAGATTGGTTGTGACGTTCTTGAGTTATGGTAAATTTACGGTCGACAACAGATAATATAACCGAAATTTGAGGTATTTTTTCGTTCACATGATGGTCTTGTGGAGGGGAAATAAAAATAAATTTTCTTTATGATTTCGAGGTATGAGGATTACGAAAATACAGTTTATGTATAAAATTTTGTAGTTCGAATATTTCCAAAATGACAACATTCATATATAAAATTTTTTTATTTGAAAATCTTCAAAGCTACTAGATCAGTCTTACTGAAATTTAGATACGCTGTAGTAGTGTACCTGAAGTTGTGCGTGTGAAAATCCGATGAAGATTGGTTGAGTCGTTCCTCAGTTACGCTTAATTTAAGATCGACAACAGACAATATAACCTCAATTTGAGTCTATGTTGACTTTTTATTAGTGTATTTTTCATACGCGCTTATCCAGTGAATCACAGTGGTGAGTGAGTTTAAGCCTGATGCTTGTGTGTTGGGTCTACTGGTTACTTTTAATGATGTCATCAAATTACGATTATATGAGTTTAATTTTCTTATAAACAAAAAATATATTTTAACAAAACTTTTAAGAAATTATACCCCTTTTAACTTATGTTTTGTGTATATTTCTTACGCAGATATTTATACAATTAAAATAAGTCGTTCTCGCCAGATTTTTTTTTAGTATTTTATTAAAGGTTTTGTCCTTATAAAGTACTTTTGTTTACCTTATCTGTGCAATGTGACTTCCGAATTTCTATCAAGATAAATTACTTAACTTCACGGCCTTAATCATAAAAAAATTGTTTATTTATTTTAGTACTTATATGTATTACAGATTATTCTGCAAATCTATGATTCATAATTACGTAATGTCTTATTAACATTTCTGAATAATACTATTATTAACGGAATAACTTTTTAATGGCTTTTTATATATTTATAACATATAATAAATAACCAGTGTTGACAAATACAGAATAAATAAATAACTCATCAAAAAGTTATATTGAAATTTAAAATTATAATTAGGTATTATATGTTATAATGGCCACGCACTAAAAATACATTAAGTTTTTATTACATATCATAATAATTCTTTCTTTATTAAGTATTTGAATCTTTAATATTGAAAGAATTATATTGAAGATTTAGGTCCGGAAGGTCATGCGGGCGTTTAATAAAAAGTACGCACGTCACCAGATCAGCAATTTTAGCTTCCTAGCCGATTTGTACACTTACAAATAAGATATTATTTTCATTAAGTTTTGTTTTTTCGTATGAATTTGATTGTTAGCAATCAATAGTTGTTAATATTAATAACTATAGAATTGGTAACCCATAGCCTTCGCTGAAATGCCAAAAATTAAATGAACAAAATACGGGATATTTTTAGATAAAACACATTTCCAGAAAGTTTAGCAACGCATTTTCAAATTATTAAGACTGCCATTATTTGTTTTTTTATATTCATAATTACTTAATTATATTAATATATAACGACTAAGAGAGCCGGCAATGCTTTGCTGTTGCTAGAATTGAGTAAATATATATATAAGTAAATATATATTTATATATATATTGTATGTTAATATATATTGAGTAAATATATATATTTAATGAACACAATTGGAAGTTTGATAAAACATTAAAAAACGGAAAATTAAGGAACTTCACAAAATTAAAACTATCTCTTTATAAAAGTCAGAATGTAAATAAATTCAATCGGTAAAACAACAGCACTACCTATCGGATTTAAATCAAACTACTCTCTTAACACAGTAGTCAGTTCAAAATTCCCCTAACTTTCTTTCAACTCGTCAGATCGAGGATTTCAATAGCTTTAAACCTTCTCCGGACAATTCGGACCATTTTGAAAAAACTCGCACGTAAATCGGTCCAGTAGTTTTTTAGTCTATTGCGGACACACATACGAACATTGCCTTTTAAATATATAGAAGAAGAAAGTCTGTCTGCATATTTGTTTTTTTTTGTAGATTTCTCGATACCGAGCGCCACCTATATGATATTGTATTTGCAAAACTTTTCACTTTTAACGTAACTAATATATATTTTGAATATGAGCCAAATCGGTCCTTAAATAATTTTTTTCTAAATATCTCAACCCCAGCGCAAACTAGCGGGTCCATTTTTTGCAAAAAGTATTCCTTTTCACGCAATTAATAGATATTCTGAATATGAGCCAAATTGGACTATAAATGCAACTTTTCAAAATATCTCAAACCCACCGCCATCTAAAGGATCCATTTTTTGCAGAGGTAAGTAAAAATATATCCCATGTAAATAAAATATATTCTGAATGTAAGCCCAGTTCGGACTATTAAAACAATTTTTCGAAATATCTCGACACCAGCGCCACCTAGTGATCGAAATTAATTCAGAAACCTTTGCGGGCGTGTGCACAACTCACCAAAGTTTCATCGCAATCAGATGAATGGTATAGGAACCCATACGAGACAAACGAACAAACAAACATTCATTTATATATATATACTAGTTATATTAGTAAACCAATAAAACGTTTTACTTTCTTTTTTTTTTAATTATTTGCGATTCGTAACAAGATAATTTCTTAAAAGCAATTTTGTTAAACGCAGTTTTCGTACTAAATAGAATTTTTTTTAATTCTAGAATATATTAAACAACAAAAATATACTGGTGTTGGGAATAAAAAACCTTGAAATTCTGTTAAATGATGATTAGTTTGCAGGAAACGTTTGTCTTTTGTAATTATAAATAAATTTAAAAAAAAAATAAAGAAAAACATATAATTAGTGCAGTCTCAGCTGTTCTTGTTTGTATTTTACAATAAGCGTAGCCCTTGTCAGCTAAAAACCGCAGTTTATAAAAAAAATGATCCTAAAATACGATAAGCGATAAGTGTTTATAATATTACGAAAGATTTGAGTATTTAAAATGATTGTACGTTTACTTTGATTGGAAAATTACATACATTACTTATTTTTTAATTACATATATTTTCTTTTATAAATATTTATGGTTAATTTTTAAGCTGAATAATTATATTAAAAAAAATAAAACCTTGCACATACAAGGTAATTAAACACATATGATATAATTGAATGAATACACCAAATTCACAGCTCCTACTTTTATTTTTATCTGCTTGCAACTTCACATCGCATATTATTCTATCAGGATAGTAACTGATTTTTATTCATTTTACTTAACAGAGAGAATAGATTCCTATAAACCAAAGAATTACTCCTCTCCAGTTTTGTATTTTATTCGGAGGTGTAATATGTCCAAAATTTCAAAACTTCGTGGTTAAAAATTCTATGTTTATGTTATTTTATATTTAAATGCGTCTGTATGAGTGTTTGTTTGTGTGCACGCGCGCGCGCGTGTTATTATCTAACTATATAAACTGGAATTTAGTTAAGGGAAACCATGTTTTAATTCTGTTTATCTATTTCTCTTAATTATCTTATCTTCTTTTCATTCAGTGATATTCAGGATCTTAAAGAAACCAGGGTTGCTGGACGTGTGCTGACTTGGTTTCAGAGCTATTTATCTAACTGCAATTTCTGTGTAAAAGTTGGTAAAAAACTGAGTCATTAAGTTCACGTACATTCCGGAGTCCCACAGATGTCCATCTTAGGATTATTATTATATTTAATTAGTGTAACTGATATTGATAAATTTTTAAGATTTTGTAGGTTACATCAGTTCGCTGATGATATTTCTCTAGTCATAATAAGTGCGTCCTTTGAACAAGCTGTAATTCACATGCAAAAAGATCTTGATGCACTGTTAAGCTGGGCTCATGATCAAGGCTTAATTATTATTGATGGAAAAAGACGATTTTAATGCACCTCCGTCACTTCAAAACTAGTAACTAAAGAAAAAATACTTTTAAAAATACATACTTGAATTTGTTTGCAAAATTCTTCACTTTCCTTCAATTGTCCTGTTGTAGCTTTTAAATCCGAGCATCAGGCATTACTATTGATAAATTTTTTACTTCGTCTGAACAATTTAGTGTTAGTTCTGCTCGACTACGTAGTGTACAAAGTAAAATGTATCATCTAAAGTTTCGTTTCTCTAACTATGTTTTAAAAATTGTATATTACACATTATTTGATTCAATCTTAAGATATGGTATTATTGCTTTGGGGACATGGTGAAAATTTTTATTTAAATGTAATCCGTTCCATCTAAAAATAAGTGATTAAAACTCATCTAAAAGCCTGTAACATCAAATATCCAGGATCATCATTAAGTCAACCTATTTCTATCACCCAGTGGTCTGCTGTATCTAAGTATTATTATGGATAACTCTTTTATCAAACTTTTTAAAAATAAATGATATAAACTATGGAACTAGTAACACGCTTTATTTTATAGACCGGCCTCATAACAGGTATCAGGTATCGTATGTTGTCATACCTTGTCCAAAAGATTTTCTCAGATATGTCATCAGACACATTAAATTTCACTTCTATGAAGAAAGGAAATTCTTAATTTTTGTTTAACTACTTAATTTTAAGTAACATGAAGGAGAGAACAGGAGAGTAGAATAATAATGTTTACGAGCATAAGCAGATATTTTTGCTTATGTTATTTAATCATAAGCTATGAGTTTGTTTTGTTTTATTTTCAATTGAATTATTTCCGTTTTTTGTTTTAACTCTGTTTTTATTATTTATATGGGAACCCTTGATATATTGCTGTGTCAATTTTGGAAATCCTAAAAAAATGTAAATTGAAAGAAATAAATTAAAACAAACTGTTATTATTATTGTTATTATTTAATTAGTCTAAACCATTATGCCTGCGAGCGTTAGTTAAGCGAACAGGCAAAAAAAGAATACAATACATTATGAAACAAAGGAAAGAAAATGAAATTAAGATAAGACACAAATTAGGATTCAAAAATCAATAAAGTCACACTACAGTCCGTCGGCAGTAATAGCAATCACCTGTGATATCCTGCATTATCTTACCTAATCGACTCTTAAAAACACCCACAAATGGCGCACTTACAACGTCTTTAGGCAGTAGGTTGCAAAGATTAACGACTATTACAGAGAAGAAATGCTGCTTTATTGTTGTATGAAATCTTTCCTTCGTAAGCTACAACGTGTGACCACGAGTCCGACATTCAAACATTCTTATAAAGATTGGAATTAAAGTTTAATAATGTTCATTTAAAATCTTTATAATTTTAACGCTGTCGTGAGATCCTCACTACAGCGTTGATATGCCAACGTGGGAAGATCCAGAGAAGAAGGCGATCATCATATGGCATTTATTTTAAAGTGTAAATATTTCTCAAAAAACAAGGGTTCTTGACCGCAAAAGCGAATTCCAATTTAGGACAGATATATATATATAATATTTAAAATCTAATTACTCAAAATAAGGAGAGTAGCGTTTACTTATTGGTTAGAAGGACGAATAATGTGCCAAGTAGACATTAACCTCAAGTATCACAGCTATAATTTTAATTTTTGTCTTTTTCTTGGTAATCGGTTAGCTTTTTTAACTGGTTAGTCTTACAGTAGAGTAGTCCTGATTACATTAATGCACCAAGTTTACGATTGTCGTTCGTGAATAGTCAACGTACGCCATCGGTGATTAACTTCAAATATTTATATATAATGTTATTCTTTGTTAATTCTTGTAATAATATTTATGAGAGGTCTCGTTTACTCCAGAATAATTTAAAAGCGGATTTTTTTTTAACACACTTCCAAATTATTTTTTATTTTTCTAAATCTGCCCAGTTACTTCAGCATTACTGTATAGAAGGTAAATCTTGTATAGAATCTTGGTAAATCGTTGTTTTTAGATTAAATAAATCGGTTATAAATATGCTTAAAAGAAATTAATAGAGAACGTATAATTTTGGCAGACAATATTCAGTTACCTTGGATGACTAAATCTGTGACTCGTAACCACTTGGAAGATGTTTATAAAATCTTTTAATAACATTTAATTATTTATTTTAATATTAACACTTTAATTTTAGTATCCAATAAAAGTAAAAATATTTTAAAAATTAACTAGTTTTAAATCTAAATAATTTTTACGTTTGTATGCTTCAAGTTATTAAAAAACACAAGTAAAACGTATTGAATGGAAAAATTACAGCGCATAAATATTAAAAAATCTATTATTAAATGAACTTTTAAAAAAAAATCCCTTATTTAATGAAACGTATAAAGATAAGACTTTTATTTAAATTAAAACTACGAGAGTAATATATTATTATTTTGTTAAAAACCCCGATGCATAAATTACCATCGGTTTTCTAATTTAATATTCATAGAAGTAGTAGGAATTTAATTTATACAGATGTAAAAATTTAATTTTTAAAAGGTTAGGTAACGAAAATTAAAATCTTAACGAAATAATTTGCAATTTCGGCTATTTTTTTTTAAATTTAAAGCTAGATTTTACGAATCATTTTGAATACTTCCTTTACAGTACAAAGGTTTATTACCGAACAGTAACGAAAAAATTGAGAACTGTAATTTCAAGGTTAAAAAAGATTTCGTGCTTGGATTTTTAAATTATTCATTTCATATCGTGTGTAATAATAATAATTTACTAATTATTAATTACCACTTAAAAATATGTATATTTCTTTATTGATTTCATTTGTATTCTTTATTTTTTATGGGTATTTACAGTGTTTTTAATTTTTTTTATTATTATTGTAATATGTTATATAAAATTTATATCATGCAAAAAGAATAAATAACGTAACATTTATTGTGAATTGTGTAAGTTGTAACGGCAATGCCCTCATTCTTCTAGTTCTGAACTTCGTTCAAAACGATAACATATTTATAGCTACAAATAAATAACATAGAACCCGTTCGAAGTCGTAGGAACCAATTTATATAGGAAATTAAGTTGTATTGTAGATTGTATTAAAACATATTAAGTGCATTATTGCATGCAATATTGTATAAATATACGGTATATATCAAGTGCTTACTCGAGCACATAATATTAAACTTTCATGAAAGGGAAAGTAAGTTATGTTACATTTTGTTGATGTAGAACAAACATTATAAAAAGCGTCTTCCTATCGTTCTTTATTTTATTGGTCTACCATTGGTTTTGTCGTACATGAATTGTTGGTTCAATGGTTGTTTATATAACTAATTAGTAACGTTAAGTAACAAAAGGAAGATCAGTATTATTTGGATTTAATAAAGTTGCAATTTAAATTGTAGGTGATGTAAATTACAGAACTTGTGTTTTAATAATGCAAACGCAATTATTTGTTTAATTAAAAGCCCAATACATTACGAAAAACATTAGAAATCATTGCTTCTTTAATATAATGAGTCTGTTTTAAGACATTTTTTTATATAAATATCTGTTTATCATAAAATTGCTATTGAATAAAAAAAAAAAAATAATATTAAATTATATAATATTAATATATTATATATTAAAGAAAAATATAAATTTTATTAATAAAAATATATAATTGAGATATATATACTCATATATATATATATATATATATATATATATATATATATATATATATATATATATAGAATTTGATGAAATGTCTGGACGGATGTATGTATCAAAATCATAAAAGTGAATTTGATTTTAAGATTATTTTAATTGTCCATTTTGATAAAAAAATATTTTTAACGGGGTTCATAAGGATTCAAAATTCGACCAGTATATTTATTTATTCATTTTTTTTATGTATGTTTAAGTATAAACATAAAATTAAAATAAAATAAGTTAATGAAATTAATAAGTATTTTATTAATGTTTTTTTGATTGGTTTACCAACGGTTAGTATTAGATTTAATTATTTAATTGAACAGGTTTTTAGCCCTTTAAATAATTAATAAATGAATCGCAGAATAATATATAAAATATACAACAGTTACAAGGTAATAAAAAAATATATATATATATATATATATATATAACATTATAACATTACAAATTAAAAATATATAATAAATTAAAACAAATACCATAAGTAAATAATCACAGTTCTTCCAGTATTAATACGTAAAAGCTTTTTAATATTAAAAAAAACTTACTTTTGTTTGTGTATTTATTTCAGCAAGGTAAACTGTTGTAGTGACGATTGTAAAATGATTTCATTTAAATATTTTTATGTGAAAATTTTAAATAATTGGTGGATAAAATATGATAAAAAGATAGTAGATTGTATCCCATTATTTTTGAGATAAATAACATTGAATGTTATCTGAACGTTGTTCAAACAGCATACACAGTACGTTGTTCACAGAACGTTTTTTTCGAACATTCAGTTTTCTCGCTTTTCAGTTTCTTTATTTAGGCTACATGAAAAGTGGTTTTTGTAGGTCCATGTATATTTTTAATTAATATGTGAAGTAAAATTTGAAAATAATTTCAAAGTTCAATAAAATATTAAAAAAATTATATATTTTAATTTTATTTACTTTTCGACTTATTGAAGATCAATCAAAGTAGCGGTTAGTAATTTGTTGATAGTTGTTTACTTTTAATAAAAAACCGATTTTATATAATTTTTGATTATATTATATTATTCAATATAATGACATTTTATTATGTGAATGAAAAAGAAGCTATAAATAATATACATTATTTTGTTTATAAAAACTAGCCATTAAGTCGTTTTTAGTAACATACGAAGTGAAAAATAATATAAAATTTAGTAATGCGTTAAAATCCTTTTGTAATAAAAAAAAAATCTGTAAAAGAGCGGGCAGCCACAGCTATGGTCATTAGCCCGGTGTAAATTAGTAGCATTTGAAAAGATGACGTGTCTGACCCGGATCCAAACACGGGACCTGCGCAGGAAATGTCGAGACGCTACCTACTCAGCTAAGGTGGTCGGCAAAGAAAATTTTTTATCTTGATAAATTGTATATAAGGGAAGTACAGTAAGGTAAGGAATATATGCTACTCCAAGGATAAAAAAGAAACTACCCAGGCATTTTTCTCCGTCCAGGGGAGAAGGAGAAGGCATGAGAGAGAAATGATTGGAGTCAGCCATTGACGTAAGGGATCTGCCGTCAGGCAAAATACCAGATGATAATGATGATGTCCCAGCGGTTGCCTGATTGGATCAACGGAAACTGTTATAGAACCTTGATCAGAGCAAAACAAAGATTATAAAATTAATAAAAAATTTTTAAAGTTATTAATTGTTTAAAATTAAATACATGAAATAACGTTAAGGTAAATACATTAACATATTAAATATAAGAAATAAGTACAGAATAATTCACCATTCAGAAGACGTTATTGAAAATTATTTTAGCAAATATTTACGTACACGTCGATTGGGATGGGCAAAATTCAGGGGTTTTTTTGTTAAATTTTTAATTAATATTATTTCTTTCTTTTTCTGCTTAGCCTCCGGGAATTACCTTTTAGATAATACTTCAGAGGATGAATGACGATGATATGTATGAGTGTAAATGAAGTGTAGTCTTGTACAGTCTCGGTTCGACCGTACCTGAGATGTGTGGATAATTGAAACGCAACCACCAAAGAACACCGGTATCCACGATCTAGTATTCAAATCCCTATAAAAGTAACTGTCTTTACTAGGACTTGAACGCTGTAACTCTCGACTTCCAAATCAGCTGATTTGGGAAGACGGGTTCACCATTATACCAACCCGGTGGGTTAATTAATATTATTTAAAAACAACAACATACTAGACGAACAGTTAAAATATTAAAAAGGTAAAACACAAAAATATTGATTTAGCATTCGTTAATACAATCTAATTTAAGTCATTAAGTGCATGCAGTTATGAAGTATGCTAATAGATGGTATTTTGGACAAAAATAAAAGTTGTAATATATTTTCTGAATGATTTATTAATAAATTAATTGTAAAAATTTCTTAATTTTTTTATGTATTGAATTTCAATAAAGATTTTAATATACACCTGTGAATCAAATTGAATTTTTTAAAATAAAAACAAAATTAGTTTTTTAAACAATATTTAATTTTTTGAAACTGCAAACTGTATTTACATTCCATTGACAATTTTCTAGGTTTTTATTGCTTCATCAGTTTATTTCAAATAGATTTCTGTCATAAAATATTTTACTCCTTTTGGAGAGTGAGGATGGTCCTTTTTCCAGTTATAAAATGAAAAAATAATAAGTCAACTGGAATTAGCAGTTGTTTACATATAAGAATAATAAGATTTTAGAATATTAACTGATTAGTTAATAATAGTTCTAAGCTCGAACGATGGTATCACGAAAAGTTATGTTTTTATTTTACATATTTTCAAAAATGTGTGTATCTGTGTAAAATATAGAGGATTAAGTAGTTGGATTCATAACTTCGACCACGTTGATTAAGATTAAATGAAAGTTGACTGAAAAATAAAATTACAAATTTTAAAGAAAAAAGAATATTTTTATACGTTCTTGTAAAGATAAATTAAAAAAAAAATAAGGTGGATCATTGAAAAGAAATAAAAATTTAATAAAATTAACAAAATATCGCATATTTTACACCAAAAGCTATCATTTAAGAAAATAAAATTCCTTGAGTATTGTTATTGTATTGATGTTAAGATAAGTGACGCCAAACGTCGGTAACCTATATCATGTTTCCTTCGCTTAAGCAAACTTATTCCAGGATTATATGGTTTCTCTTATTTATTTAATGTTATTTTATACTAATGGACAATGTATATAATAAACTAATACTTTAAAACTAGGTTTTTGTTATAATTTGTGAAAACTAATTTTATAATTCAATATATGAAAATGTAATTATATTACTGATTTTTACGAGTGTACTTGTTATTAAGTTGAGTTGATCTTTTTAAGCTCACTTGTATGTAAATTATTGATTATTACAATTTATTCAGCTTCGCTAAAAAGAAGAAAAAATCATATAAAGTACGTTCAACTTTAATTTAAAATAGAAAATTAGTTCATATAGAACTATTAAAGAGTTTCAACGGTCGCCTACATTTTTTCGTAACATTAGCTCCCAGTAAATTGATTCCATACCTCACAACAGCTTTACAAAAAAAAAGAGAAAAAAAAGTCAGATTTGTTTGCTTGCAGAATAACTCAATTATTTCATATTAATCATACAAACAATTATTTTTTTAAATATTTTATGTAATGATATGCAATAACCACTGCATTTATAAGAAAGGGTATTTTGAGGAAGGGTAATTTATTTATGCCTTTATACAAGGCCCATAGTTTATTTTCCGGAATCATTGCTGGGACAATTAGCCATTGTCAATCATTGCATTAGTTACACATCCACTCTTGTACGATCTGAGTGCCACAATATAAAACCGTTCCAATATACAATGCCTTGATAGTTCTCGTTAAATTTAAGATACAACACATTTGAATAAAATATAATAAAGGATTTACTCAGTACTATACTAAAACAAAGATAATTACAGAAGGACGGAGGAATAAATCATAAGTAAAACAGAATAACAACTTACCTGAGTAAGGTATTAGAACCTTAGTACAGTAAATATAACTTAGTACCAACAAAAGTAAGACAGATGAGCAAAATATTCCATCAATTGAAATATCGTTTAAAAATTTATTTAAGTACAAATTATTTTAATTACAACTAAAATGTAAGTAGTCGTTTTAACAGAACTTTAATGTTTTATACTTTGATAATTACATAGTAACAATTTTTACTAGAAAAATCTTGTAATCAGTAATTATTTCGTAATTGATATTATTTTTTTTTTAAATCTTAGTTTAATTTAATACACTAATCAATTTGAATATTATTAAAATTACAAAAATTTCAGCCTAACAGTATTTAAACAACATATTTCCTACGTTTTTTTTTCTCTTTTATTTTAAAAACAATAATTTTGTGATAACTATGTTCCCATCACAACATAGTTTGCTAATTCCCATAGTTAGCAGTTATTTCAAACTCATGTACGAAAAAATTGAGTCTACCGAAAATTTTAAATGAATAAACGTTTTATAATTCGATAAACAGTTATTCTAACAATCTTAAATTCGGTTGAAACTTTTCTTAAAATTATAATACATCTCTTGATATTTGCGTAAGTTCATTTAAGAAATATTAGTTCATAAAAATGTCTCATAACAAAAATATCAATAACTAGTAGACCCGGTAATGCTTGGCTATGAATTAAATAAATTTCTTATTATATTTGACAAATTATATTACGAAATTAATGAAATGTACAATATCAGTTCAATATTAATTGTATTTCAATTAAATAAATCAAAATCATCACAATGCTCTAGAATATACGAAGTTTTTGGTGATTCCTATACATAATAAACATCTCATGCCAGGCTAACAAATTTTTGGGACTAATAATATGTAAAAACTCTCGGGAAAAATAATAATAGATTGTGAAATTTTCAGCGAAAACGTTTTAGTAGTTTTTAAGTTACTAGGGCGCCCACAAAACAAATATTGTTTTTTTATTTTTGTAGAGGGATGTGTTAACACAAAAAAAAAAATATAAACCTTATTACTATTGTTACAAAAATATTTTTTTCTAGTTTTTTTTTGGCGACCAATATAAATACTCTTAAGATGATAAACTTGGGTAAAAATCAGTTTCTTCTGAATGTGGATTAAATTGTAACGTTCTTTAAGAAACGGGAAAATTTAATTTTACAGTTGGTAGCAATCAGCTAATGCATTACTATTCGTTTGTTGTGTTCATTTTTTTGTATTTATATTGAGGTTAATGGCATTTAGATTTATAAAATAAGATCGAGTTAGTATGTTTCACTGTCGGTAGAAAATAGGAGTTAAAACGATATTTGTAGCGTCCTTAAAAAATTCAAAGAAATTTTTCCAAACTCCTCAAACAACCTCATAATTTCCGTAATATTATCACAAAATTTTTAAATATTTAAGATCTGGAAATTCTGCACGATTACAAAGAGCAACAATTAATTCCACTTTAGAAAGCAAATAACTTGTTATGGAGACATTAGACATATGGAGAAAAGTTTACGAAAGATTCTAAGAAATTGAAGTTTCATCGGCCAAAATTACCTTTGTAGTAATATATAGTAATGTAATTTAATAGAGAAACAAAAAAGACCTGTTGGGACATGATTATTTCAAGAGAAACGTAATAGGGTTTTTCTATCCTGTGATTTAATTTTTCCCGATCTATTAAATAGCCATTATATGATATCAGGTTCTCCTATATTAGTTAACGAGAAGAGGTACCTTCTCACATCCTTTTCATGATGCAGGCAATTTCAATCAAACTTTTCCTGAACAGATAGCTGCCCGGTGAGCAATTGAGTGATCACCACATTCATGTGGTTTGACGCCTTGCTATTTTTCGTTAGTCGTCATAGATATGGTGCTTTCTTCAAATCCAAATGATCAGAGAAGTCTCTGATCATTTGGATCTGTCGATAAAAAACATAGTTGATTCTGTAACTGCAACAAAACTTTAATAGTAAAATCTATATATAATTCGATGGTTAAACACTGCTTCGAATGAATTAATGCACAAGGATATCACTTCTGATGTATATTATGCATGTAATAACGAAACATGTTAACTGTCATCGTGTTAACTGTCTTAATAGTAATTGGACAAGCTAATCTTTATACCAACCAAAATGAAAATAAAAAAGCTTCTTGGAACTCATACACAGGCTATGTTATATCAGGTAATTATAGTGATATAAGAGGTTTAATTATTGATTCAATAACGAATAATTAATTAACCAAGAAAAAGATAATTAATTGTAGAATATATTAAATAGTTATGTAATTCTAACAAAACTGAATTGTTTCATTTTTTCATAAATTTGCTGTTATTAATCTGTTTTTTAAGTTAATTCTTTAAATATATATATATATATATATATATATATATATATATATATATTTAATTCTTTAAATTAAATATCACTTTCTTGTGGATTCGATAACTGCAGTAATTTTGTGCGAGTCAGTTTCAAATTGTTCCTTAAAAATAGCTCATCCCAAAATCTCGGTCGAGTTCGTTGAAAATCGGACAGTTGGGCTGGAAATGGGGGGCTTTTTTGAAAAGAAACAAAATATCGCTATAACTTCCGTATTAAGTATGATATCGAATTCGTTTAAAGTTCTTACTGTTCTTTGGATAAGGACCTAAAACTTATGGAAGTTAAAGTTTTTTATATCACAAACCATTGGCCCAGGGGGTTGAAAAAATAGGGTTTTGAAGAAAAAAGAATCATACCTTCCTTAATAGTAACAGGATCGAATCGCTTTAAAGTGGTCGTTAGTCCTCTAAGCATTACCTAAAACTTTTGTGTGAAACAACTTTTGATACAACCGACCATTACGGCAAGGGATGACCAAAATGTTGCTAGAATTGTAAGAAGATGGTGGGCTTGTCGTATGTTAAACATGTGAATTTTTTCACATGCAGCCATTGTCGTATTGAGTAAATTTGAAGTTTTTCTTAACTTTAAGGTGGACATTTTTTTCATCCCGTACTTAGCACCGGCGAAATCTACATCCGCCTTCCGGCGTGCCGAAAGGGATTTTTCAAATTTTCTATTGGTTTTATCATAAGACGTAAATAAAATTTATATTTTATTTGAGCGACGACCTATTCAAAAAATGATTTTACAGAATATATACGAATCATACTCATGTATGTATCGTATATATTAAGCCGAATATTTGTTCGTCTGTTAGATTGTTTGTAACATCACGCGAGAACTAACCAGCCGATTGCTTTCAAATTTTCAGGATACATTTTTGTTATCCTAGAGAAGAGGTTTTAACCCACATGTCGAGGCCCTAGACCCCTTGGGAGTTAAGATAATAAAAATATAAATTAAATAAAAATAATTAATTCTTTATTTCATTATATTTCTCACACCATGGCAACAGAAATATAATGAAGTAAAACGACGAACTCTTTTTTATTTAATGAATATTTGTAAAATATTCTCATTAACCCGTCGGAGTCCAGTTGTATCCCCGACTAAACGGTCTTGCTAGGCTAAACGGTCGAGCAAGCAAAGCGAGCCCTGAAATACTAGTATATAAACATATATATATATGTTAAAATATGGTTGTTATTCGGTTAATAGAAAATTACATTTTTCATCCACTAATTAATTTACTTCAACGTATTTTAAACAGCTGCATTTAAAGTTGAAAACTTTTTATTGTTACTAATTAACAAAAGAAGTACCACGTGATTATTTTAAAACGAAATACACGCAAAGATTCACATACTGTACATGAGGGCGCACACACATACATATAAGCAAACTTCCTTGTAACGTACATTTCTTATCAAAACCTGTTTTTATTTTTTTAATCACAGGTTTTCTTAGTGAGACAATAAAAAGCTCTTCACTCATTAGCTTTGCTTTTTAATAATAGGCTTGGGAATTTAAGCTATTATTTTTAGACCGATTGAATTAAGGGTTATGGACAACATTACTGTCATTTTATAATTTGACCCTTGGGTATTCCTCATCGTGAGAACACTAAGAAGAAGAACCTGATTTAAAATATAAAAATAATGGTATAATTGAAGAACAATTGGTTCTAGTGTTTTAAGACAGAGAACAAGTTTTGTTTTTAAGCTAGGTTCTATATAGACTTAACTATTCCCAGAATAGGGTGCAAAGAAGTTTTTGTTTTACTGGACAATTGATAATGAAATATAGAAGGGAAGAAACAGGTTTGGACATCGTAAAAATGACCATTCCCAGGGGTGGCACTGCCACTAAAACTGGTTATTGCACTGGCCGCGATCGCACCTTGCATAAAACTAATATCAACCCTTTTATATACGTACATACATTGCATTTATATACATCTAACTCATGATGACTACCCTAATCTATTCAACCCTTATGTTATGGTAGTTCTTCCTCAGTGACATAGTCCATTCATTATATCTTACAAAAAAAATGATTGAACATTCATATACATTGTATCTTAATACGTATAAGATAAAGATTTATAACGATATTAATATTATAATCTTATATTACTCTAAATATTATTTTATTGTTTTGCTGAAATCGCAGAGTTGTTCAACAATGACAATATTACTTTTATTTTGAATTTCTAACATTTTAAATATATTCCAGACTAAGATGAGATACTAAGTAAAATCTGTTTATAAAATTATTTCAAAAATGCACTACCACCTAATTAACTTTCAGTTCTTTGAATTTCAATTTTTTTGAACATGGGATCAGACTATAATCAACATCCACCAAGTTGCTAACCATTTAATTTAGTCATAACTTAAAAAGGCAAAAGTATAAAGAAAAGTTTAAAAAGTACTGTATTATTTATTTAATTACTAGAAGATGTTTTACGTCGAGTTTATCGTTTTATAAAAAAAGTCTATTTAATTCTTTAATTTGAATTAATTATAGCTTGATTTAAAAAAAAAAAACGCTATCTGTTCGAAAAAAAGCTTCTCAAACAAAATCATGCATTTTTCAAAATAAGTAAGGAAATAAAAGGAAACGCGTAATGATACTACCAAAAGTGACGTAAAGTTATGGAATAAAAAATACGCGTTACTTTTTAACCTTACATTTCTGGATAAGTTTCATGAATATTGCATTAAAATAATTTAAATTATAGGATAATATCAGGATATAAATACATATCTTCTCTATTTAAAAAACCAACTAACCCTGCCTGATTGGTAGTCAACGCCTAGCAAAAATTACTGAAGATAATGAAAAGATTGATGAAAATTTGTATACATGTGTCGTCTTACGATGTAAATGCACACTAAGAAAGGATTTTTTTGAAATGCCGAGTTTGAAGGGTTAAAATAGAGTAACGTTTAATTTTAGAATTGTCTTAAATTTTTCTGTATCAAATGAAGATATGAATATGAATTTTGGCGTTTCTAATATTTATGTGAATATTTAAAACAGATTTTGTAGATTTTTTTTTTAATTCGACCTTGAAAAGGGTGACGAAATGTAAAACTATTTTCGAAAAATGTATTCAACTTTTCCCTTTTTTCAATTATACTAAATGAGACATTCACTTAATTTGGGCTTGCTAATACTGTTCAGATAAATATTTAAAAACAATTTTCAGGTTTTTTAAATTTTAATACCTTAGGAGGTAAAAAAATTATTTTTTTTTTTTTTTTAATTTTCCCGTTTTATACAACCCCAGCTGCTGGGTGCCCCCGTTTTATGCAACGGGTGGGGGGTACCCATCAGCGGCGATCCTGGCGGACCCCTGCTGCCCATCCCTTAGGCTGGCCTTCACCATTACCATCAGGATTACTACCTGTTCTCAGTTCCGATTTTTTCTTCCAAGTTTTTGGTTAAGATTTTCCTATACCAACTACCACATCGGTACCAACCCTCTTCCGAACCGAAAATGGTAACCGTAACCTCCTCTGGGAGTAACTCTGTCTGAAATGTATATCCGACCTCCATCTAGAGCACCTTAAAAAACTATGAACCACGTCGTCGTCTTCCTCCTTCTCCTGACTTGGACGTAGACATTGAACGATCTGGCCCGTCCAAAAGTCCACCTCCCGGTGCCTTCTATTTAACCAGGTCCTGATGCACAGAATTAAGCGATGCATCCATCTATCCTGCAATCTCCGTCCCAACTCTCTTGCCATCGTCGGATCTTCGCCTCAATAGCTGGCCAGCCTCTCCTCTGCCATAAGATCTAATGGAGGTATACCCTTGATGACCAGCACTAAACCCAGTGACGTCGTTTGATAGGTTTGTGCGACCTGCAGTTCTAGTCACCCACAGACTCTGCGTAAACGTTGCTATGTCACGCTTAACTCCTAGAGCCTTGACCCAAATCGGTGCCGTGTATAAGATGGGCGAAACTACAGTAGAAACAATTATCCTTCACTTGGAGGCTCGAAGACCACCAACAGTCTCCCCACCGCGGCAGACAATCTCTCCGCTTTCATGCAAACTTCCAAGACATGAATAGTAAACCCTCTCGTCCTATCTATCCACGCTCTCAGATACTTTGCTTTGGGCGAAGGGGTTACCTTGATACCCTCCAGCGTTTCAGAGATCCGAGGAATTCTTCTTCTCTCAGTCACCTGGATCATGGTTGTTTGATTAGGCGACACCAATAGCCCTCCGATTTTCAGCCATTCAACCAGGTTCAAAAAAATTTGTCCGCCAGCCGTTTCACCTCAATCACCGTCATTGCTGCCACCACCAGCAGGAGGTCACCCGCATAAGCTACAGTTTCAGCACCCGCTGGCAGCCTCATAGTCAGAAGGCCGTCGTAAGCAACACTCCACAGTAGGGTGCCCAAGATTGACCTCTGGGTCACTCCCTTTTCATTATCACGACGATAATGAAAAGGGAGGATCGCCTCCTCTTTTCCATCGAGGCGATCTTCAACTCCTTACCCGTCAAATATTTTTGCATCGTTCTGATCAGGTAGGGAGTCACCCTTTTCTCCTCCAGCTGGTCAGTAATGGCGCTCTAAGTGATGCAGTTAAATGCATTCTTAATATGTAACATAACGACTATAGGAATTCTCCTGGTGTATCTTGTTCCAGCTGCCGCCTCGTTCGAGATCTACATAACCCTCCTGACTACGTCCATTGTAGATTTCCCCTTTCTGAAGTCGTACTGTTTTTCTGAGAGGCCTCCTCGACTCTCCAATCCTACTTCCAGTCTTCTAGCTAGTAATGTTTCAAATACTTTTCTCACAGTGTTAATGAGGGAGTTGGAACCAAACCCACCTCCCTCCTTCCAAATAAGCACCAAGCACGCCTCTTTCCAGGTCACGAGAATTGTCTCCTTCAGGAGGGCCAGATTAAAAGCCTCCAGAAACGCCCAAAGGTGACGCCCCGGCGAAAATTATAAAAACTTCTGCCGGGACGCCATCTGGGCTCTTGGGTGGTCTTAACCTAGATAGCGCATAATCTAATTCTTCCATGGTAAATCTAGGAATCACCTCCGTTAAAATTTCCCTCCTCCTCCAGCTCTTGTCCACAGGAAAAAGCTCCCGATGAGTCTCTATCAGATGATCCATAGGTAAACTTGGGAAGTACTAAATTTGTCCCTCACTATTTTATACGCGGCACCAAACGGATCCCTGCCCAGGTTGGTGCATATCTCCTTCCATTTATCCAGTTTGGACTTAGTAACGGCCTTTCTTAATTGTTTTCTGGTCAGTTTAAGCACTCCGGTCGTGTTCTCAATCATCGTCGTGTTCTGTCGTCTCCTGCCCCGCGTCAGAATCCGGCGTAGTCGGAAGCATCTCCTCTGAATATCTGCAATTTATGAAATCCACCAGTAAACCGGCTCATGTCTCGTACTCCTTTCCCATCCTTCCCTGCAGGAGTCCATCATGGCGCCATGCAACCTCTCCGGTTCCATTCTATTCAGATCTCCAACTTTCTCCCCGAAATCTTCCTGCAATCAGCGTATCCGGCTTCACTCTCCAATTGCATTTTTATTACCGTGACTTAATAGGAGATTAAAGTTTTAATTTACTTTCTTCGTGGGAATCTATTTTATAGTAAACTGTATAACATATTTACTCTAGTAAATGCTAAGTTGTTGAAACTTTATTTATTAATGAATTGTTGTAGCTTACTTTGTTTTTAATTGTTAATACTTTGAAAATAGTGCAATAATTAAAGAATTGTTAGACAAAGTATGCTCAAACCGAGCGAAGATTAGTTATTAGACAATGAATTTTTTGCATGTTTAGTATGGACGTAATTTAAAAGGTTTGAAGACTATTCAAGATAGGGTACTTCAATTTATAGTTTTTTGAAAATAAATTTCAATAATAGTAATAATAAACATATTTTCACCGATTTACAGACAATAAGCTAGATAATAAAATTACACCGCAGCGAATTTTTTTATTGTTATTATGATACGAGTTATTAAGTTTCAAACTTATCGATAAAGAAACAGTACGAATATTATAACTGTAGCAGTAAGTTTTATTAATAAATAAACATTATAATCAATACTAATTAAAAACCATATATTCTTTTAAAAAAATATATATATATTTTTATTTATCAATAGAATTCATATAAATAAATCAATCCTTAAACTAAATTTACTAACCGAACGATAAAATTGATGATGTGAATTCATTTCTATTCCATTTACGTTTGTGGGATAAAAAAAATACTCAAAAAATTATTTAATGGTATCTTTAAAATAGAAATATTATACCAATATCCCATTAAAATATTTCCCACCCGAAAATAACATGATAAAAATGATATATTAAAATGTTTAAAGCCTAATTATCGTATAAAAATCTAATATAATTATTTCAAAAGACATAGATGTTCCTCATATTAAGTAACATATCATTGACATTCTGTTGATCAGTAACCAAATATATTTAATATTTTATACATTATACAGATTAATTTTCCTATGCAATATTCTGATTTTGGTTAGCCAATTTAAGTTTGTATTGTATTGTACTGTTTTGATTTGAATGATAATATTCATTAAAACAGAAAGATTTTTTTCATTATATATATATATGTATTATAAAAGGAAAAAAAACACAAATTTATTATTGGTTATTCTTACGTTTATCAGACATAATAAATAAATGTAGATGGTGATGGTTCATTTACATTTGTTCCGTTGGAATCCTTCAGTAGGTTGACATCAAGGACATCCGGTTTTAAAATTCCCGCCAAATTCCTTCCATCACCTAAACCCAGTAAAATGTTTGACTTAAGTATAGAAAAAAAAATTAATTATGCAATAGATATTATTAATAGTACCTACATTTTTTTTTTTTTTTTTTTGTTATTAAAAATTATATAATCGAATTAGATTAAATTAATTACTTTCTACATGGCGGCCTCCGTGGCGCGAGTGGTAGCATCTCAGCCTTTCATCCGCAGGTCCCAGGTTTGAATCCCAGTTAGGAATAGCATTTTAACACGCAAAATTTTCATTCATGTCATCCTCTGAAGTAATACGTAACGGTGGTTCCGGAAGTAAAAAAAAATTACTTTCTACATGATGAAAGAACAATTAGATCTAAACAACAGGAAAAAAATTATTTCCACTTTTTTCAAAATAACCTAGTTGGTGACTTTTCAATTGATCTTGCCATATTTTCTCATTTTTAATATTACATAAAGGTATGTTGTGTGTTACATTACTTCGTTTTATACTTTTAGCAGTGACGATGAAGGGACGTAACTGCTTCAACCCTACACATCTATAGATTAGGGGAGATGTTTAACGCCTTAAAAAAGAAATTCCTATAGTAGGCTGTTTGCTATAAGATGAAGCAGTATGATTTTTTCTTTAAAATTTATCAACTGCTTGGTAATAATAAAGAAGAAAAAAATAGTTTTAAACTTCTTAGTTTGGAGGTACTAGAATAAAATATTGTGAATAAGATTATATTCATGAGTTTTAATGATCGATTCTTTATAAAAATAAATAAAATAAAATATGTTATATATTAGAATATACTCGTATTATTTATTGTAATATTATGGTATCATAAATTTTTGCTCGCATGAAAAACACATGGATTCGATACTGAATTTTAAACTTCTAAAATGCGCCGTCCGGCTTCAAATTTTTTTCTCATGGACTGGCACAGAAATTTCATGGGAAAAGTTTTGAAGAGATTCTTAAAGCTTTTCTTTGACCCGTATTCTCTTCTCATTTCTTTTTTTCCTCATTTTCCTCTTTTAATCTACAGTTGTAAAAATACTAGGCACCTTAAACTTTTTAAATAATATATATATATACTACTAAACTATTGTATTTTTTTATAATTAAAAAAAAAATTAAAAAGGATATTTTTAATAATTGCGATAATTGTTTGAAATTAATCAATTACATCTTTCCATAATTTCCTAAGCTGTGATTTTTTTTATCTTGAAATTACTGAAATAATAATGGTAAAACGATGATTGTGTATTTATTTATATATATATATATATATATATACATACCAGTATATTAAAAAATGATATATATCTGTTTCAAAAATGATAAATTTTTTTTGAGTTTCTTTAATTAAAATATTTTTATTTTACAATCACAAATCACAGTTGTGTTTTGCGACTGTATTTATACAAACCTGTTCACAAACAAAATAATTTTAATTAAATAATAACACAGTGTTGTTTGTTTATTTATTTACTTGGAAGAATCTCAAAAATTCAAAGATTGAGAAAGAATTTTAATCTAACCTAATAATTTATTAGCGTTTGGGTAGAATAAAGAGACCATGGACTTATATTTATGCGAATTTTATATTTTTTTTAATAATAAAAATAAATTTTATATTTTTTTCTCTTTTACACACTTTAATATCGAAATTAGTGCAATGTATGTTTAATTTTTCAAATTGTCTCTGGAATATTCTATAAACGAAAATAACATGAAATAGAGAGTTTATTTCTGTGAGTTGATTTTAGGAACTACATGAGAATACAAATTAGTTTGAAAATAAACACTGGTAGTAAAAGATAATTAAACGATATGTATAAGAGAGCTTTAGAGTTTTGTTATTAGGCAACAAAGACTATAAAAGTAAAGGAGAAATGAAAAACTCAATGACAAACCAGAAGGGTTTTTTCTTAATTAAAAAAAATCTACCTGAAATTAATAATGATTTATGGGTTACAAAGAAATTCTTAATCGAATTTTTATGAATTGTAATGCTTTATGAATATGTTATATAGAAAACCAATATGTTATATAGGAAACCAAGCAAAACGAAGTTAAGTGTTTTTGAAACGTGTTGTTAAAAGAAAAAATATTTAAAATTAGGTTGATAGAGTACGAATGAAAATATCTATTGACAAATTGTAAAAGAAAAAGTCCCTGAAGGGAAGATTTGAGGAAGGTCGTCATACGAAAGGTACCCAGAATTAATGAATTTAATTACAGAGAAATTTTTGAGAGCTAAAACAGCCAAAAAATTAATATTAGGATAATTAAATGGCCAAATGAGTGTGCAGCATGCAGGTTAAGAGATAAGTACAGAATAGAAAGGAAGATGATATACATCAAACCAGTCCTACAAAAGATAAGAAAAATAGAACTTGGAATTATTTTTTGTAGAGTATAATATTCAAACCGTTCATTCTCGGACGTTCTATCAAACCTTCTTGATCACTGAACCTAGAAAACTTGATAAATCAGCTGTATCTTCCTTTTGTAGTGATGAAGACGTGGTAAGAACGGGTTCTTCAAAGTTCCTTACAGGAGATTCAAAATTAGTTTTTTTCAGTTTGTTATTATTGGTAGTGAACTTATATTCCCTTTTAAATTATTGAAGTTTATAAAATAATTATTAGCTTCATTTTCAGAGGCATGGTTGTCAAAAATTTTCAGTTGTTAGCTTAACTAAACTGGAACCTTAAAATAATAAGAACCGCAGCCTACAATCACTGATTCGTTCATTGTTATATTTTATCAAAACCATTTAAATATTAAGTGGAATCGTTCATTCATGTTTTTAAAAAAAACTTCTAAAAATCATAGCCACACGTTGCGCTTCTAAAAATTAAAAAAAAAGGATTAAAATTTAATTCCAAATTCTTTGATAAATTTTCTAAAACAGGAATAAGCAAATTAATTTCTAACTAGAAAAAAAAAAAAATATTATTAAAAAGTATGAATCCACCTTACCAGCAATTAATTTTGAACTTTTCAAGATCCTTAGACCTTATAACATCGTCAGGAGATAAAAATATATTATAGAATAAAGTGAAAAAATTAAATTATTGAACAGTCATGACTAATTGCTAGTTACCAGTATACTTAAAGAAAAATTTGAAAAAAATTGTTCTGCTTTACATTAGAAAAGATTTTTGTACTTTACCATAGACCAAAAATCTGAAATACTTTGATTAATTTATAGTTATAAAATACAAAGTCCTTTCTTAGTGTCTTAAATAGTTTATATTTCATTAATTTCCGTATTTTTAAATCAAACTAAGCCTAGTCCAATTTGCTGGTAATTTATTAATATAAAATAAAATAAAAAATCTATAAAAATTATTAGTTCAACTATTTGTAGATTGTAATGTTTTGCGTGGTAAATAATTTTTTTTAATTTTATTTTTTTTAAATTTAATATAAGCATGAATTAATATGTAAATTTTAAATACAAGTTTATAAAATCTATTTATAATAAATTATGCTTATAATATTTAGTATGAGAATATTAAATACTTATAAATGTTTTGATGCGATAACCTTGCCATTTTGTACAGTTATTTTTATTTCTTTAAATAATTATAATCAATAAAATATTTCAATTGACCTATTACAGTATAAAAAAATTAGTGATTAAGGTGCTTTATATATAAAAAGTCTATAGGAATCCATATTTTCCTTGTGGTTGTAAATAATTTTTATAACTACAATTCATGGTATATTATTTTTTTAAGGAATGTGGCGGAGAATTTTAATTTAAATATTTATCATTCCCACGAAGTACTAATTTAATTATGAATAATATTCGTTCACTGAAGGGACTTTTTTAATTTTACGTGTGAAAATCCAAAGGTAATATTGTACGTTGAAACTAAAAACAAACGGTCTCCCTTTATGATTTGAACTTACAATTATTATAATGACATAGAAATGGACAATTAAAAAAAATCAACTGGAATTATTAATTACGAAAAGGGTTTAAGAAACAGGTTTGTCCGGGTAAAAATGACCAGTTCCCATAGGGCGCACTTCAATAAACTGGTTTTAGCTCGTCTGGACACGAACAGAAGATTACCATTTGAAAGGGGCATTTGTATTAAAACCCCCTCTCTTCTAGCTTATACCGCGTCACTCTACTACCGATTCTTCAACTGACCCGCCACCCTAGCTGAAACAAAAACCCTGTTTGCACAGCGGCCTTGGATAAATAAACCTGATTTATATCTGACCAATCTTTCGTATTTAGTATGCATACTGTTAGACCCTTAGTCACATAAACACAGACACACACACACGTATATATATATATATATATATGTGTGTGTGTGTGTGTGTGTGTATGTGTGCGCGCGCGTACCTGACATACAAATATACACACTTAACCTGGTAGTATCATGTAAATTAGAATCGTGTTACTTCATACTATGTTAGAAAAATATACTCTTGAAAAATTTTCTAACCCTAAAACGAAGACGGTTAGAAAAACAAAATTAAAAAATCTTAAGTATTATTTCCTGTTAACTGTAAATAACAGTGACGGTCGGAATGTTAAATAAATAATACCTGAATTTTTTTTTACTGCTTATAAAAGTTTGTTAGGTTTATAAAAAAAAAATTAAATCAACTGAATTTGTAAAATACTGAAATGGAAAACATTATAAACCGTACAGAATTATTCGTTACAATTATCAAGTAGATTTAATTTGTTATTTTTTAAAGTGTACAGTCAATTTACTATAACTTGCATTTAATACAGATTTATAAATCGATTTATTAAAATTTCTATAGCAACAAGAATATTTTCGTACCATTAAATTTATTATTTTATTAAGAAACTAACTATTACTTTATTTTGATTATTACTTAATCCTTTTGAAAATGTTACCTCTGTGAAAATTTGTTATTTTTTTTTAATTTTATTCAATATTAAACTGTTTTAGTTTAAAAATCTACATTACTTTTTTCCTTTTGGTCTTTATTGTTTTTTATTCTGTAGTAATCGTTTACCCACGACATCTCTTATATATTGCATCCAATTTTATCTATTTCGTATACTCTAGTCTTTGTCTTCCTTTATTGTTGTAATCTGTAAATATACTTTTATACTCAAATTCACTAATATGTCCCAAAAGTCTTGCTTCTTTCTAGATAATTCTGTCACAAACATCTCATAAAGACAATTATTTTTTTTTATCGGTACTTAACTTAATTTTTAAAACTTTCTGTAAGCTCCTTCTCATAAATTTTCATTATTTAAATTCGCTTTCTGCTTTATCTTTCTTGATGTCCATGTTTCTCTTAAGTTACTGCATCAGTGTTGTATGTTATTTTAAAGGTGTAGCTTTGCCTTTAGACCTGTCCACATTAGAAAACTAATGTGTTTAGGAAACTCACATTCCTAACCGGTGGTTGTACAAGTAAAATAAGTCTAACCTGTTTCAGAGGTGCTTATCTTATAAACCTGGATCTGTTAATTTCTTATATAAAAGAGAATGTCCTGACTGATTCACTGACTCATAATCAACGTACAACCAAAACTATTATAGGTAGAGACTTGAAATTTTCAGGGTACCTTTGTATTTTTAAGTAGGCGTGCACTAAGAAAGGATTTTGCTAAATTTTGATTTTAAAGGGGTTCAAATCAATAATAAACTAAATTTCGTGTTAACAGCGCTCTCCATTTAAATTCATTATCGGTATTTTGTCTGACAACTTCGTAAAATTTTCCATCAATTTTCTTAAAATATCTTTTATATCTATTGATCTATAAACTATTTTCTGAAAAAATCTTTACCTATTTAGTCGATTCTCTTTGTTAATTTATTTTAAAACTTAAATTTACAAAAACTAAGGAAAAGTAATCATTTTGGTCAGTAGATAAAAGTTCTCTAAATAAACTATTTTAACGATATGAAATCAATTTTTACAATATTTTTTTTTTATTTTTAAGAATTAAATCAAGATAAAATTATGAAATCTGATAGAAAAAAGGGTTCTAAAAAATTACGATTTTTGTATTAGAAGTGGATGGAGTAAAAATATTTTTAAAAGTATACTATCATATGTTAAAAATTACTTCTAAGTAATTAAACTTCTTTACATTTAAAATTATTTCTTCTAATATGGTTGTATAAAAATGAAACAATTAACTGTAACCATAATAGAATTTTAGAGGTTGTTAATCTTTTTGTATCGTTTCAAATTGTTTTGAATAATATACAACATGTATTTAATTATTTATGCAATAAATATCAGATAATATTGTATTTTAGTAACATGCTACATCCATGGCTGTTATAAATTAGAACGCTAGCATACATGGCTGTTATAAATTAGAATTGCTAGGACAATGAGTAATTTACAATTTAACTTCGTTATGTAAACAGATGTTTATTGTGTTTTTTTTTTTTATTTCTAAATTACTAGAAGCTATTATGCATATATCTTTTATAATATTAGATTTAAATTTTATCCACGTATCTGTTGCTACCTGAAGCCGTTGGTACATTTGTATAGGTACATTTTTGGAAGAAGAATACTTAGCCTTGCCAAGATTTGTTTGTGTAGGAATATAATATATATATATATATATATATATATATATATATATTGTATTTCACGCTATACAAAGTTGGAGGGATATATTAGAATTCATAACTTGAAATATCTTTTATTATTTTGGACCACCATCACATTTTAACTATTATTTTCACACTGCAATATTCGATACAGTGTTTTGTGTATATATTTTTAGTGATAAAACAAGAGTTCAAGAAATTTTTTCTATTCTTATTTTTTTCCAGTTTATTTAGCTTGTAGATATTAAATATTTGCAAAAGAGAATAATTAATTAATTTATTTTATAAAAGTTATCGTTTACTGAATAAAATTAAGAAAGTTTTCTTTTTTTTTTTGACATTTTATTTATTTAGAATTTTACAAATGACAAATTATAAAGGGTGTCCCCACGGAGTAACGGAGAAAGTTTTAGGACATGTTCTACTGGTTAAAATAATAAAAAAGGTTTATATAAACATAGGTCTGGAAACTTTTTGTTTTCAAGTTACGGCTTGCGGAAAATTTCACCCGGATTTCAGCTCTTTTAATAAAAAGAAGCCCTACTGTAATTTTTGGAACCCAAATTAAGAAATAAAATTGGTGACTTCTTATATAATTTGAGTTGGGAAATAGGATATAACAGGTGCCAAAACTGTAAATCACTCGAATGCTAATTTCTTAAACTGGATTGGACGTGGTAGACCAATAGATTGGCCACCATGATTACCTGACAACGCCATTAGATTACTTCATATAGGGGCCATATGAAAACGATAGTATACTAACAAAAAGTTAATACTAAAAAAGAGTTACTTATTAAAATACGAAATGCTATTGGATTTATACGAAATGATACTGAGCTAATACGGCAAGTCACCGGAAATATTTTACGTCGGGAAGAGTGCTGTGTAAATTGTGAAGGAGAGAATTTCGAAAAATTGCTGTAATTAAGGTTTTTAATTCTGTTACCATTTATCATTTCACGTACTTTATTTTTTGTTTTGCTGTTTTAAAAATGATGTTTATTAGGTACAGAATAATACGATTTTCTGTTTATTTTTCGTCTGTTTTGCTTCAATATAAAACCGATTTTTATAAAGTTTTTATTACTTTCTATTTTGTATATTTACATTAATTTTCTTAAAATTAAATTTTTACAATTTTTTACTAAATATTCCGCATTTATTAGTCATTTAACAAAACTATTGTACTTGAAATTTATAAAAGACTTGTTTTTCGACACTGAATTTTGTGTTTAATGTCAAATATTTTAAAAACTAATGGAGTTACAGTTAGTAATAGTTACATGCAGTATAGTTATAGTTAACAATAAAACCATTGTTAATGTTTTGCTAAGCTCAAAATAAATTAATTAATTAATTTTCATCACAAATCTTTTCTTATAGTTTTATTTATTACAAAATCGCTCATTTATAACAGTTTTTAAAGAACATTTTTTATAGCGGTAGTCGTACTAAAATATACTGTTCATAAAATGCTGATGGTAGTTTATTCTACTTTTATTTTATGCAAAATCCGGTTATAGTTTTTATTACGTTATAGTTTTTATACTTGGAACAGAATTAGTATTTCATTGTAATAATCTGAAATCTTTTAAAACTGATTCTGAAAACAATTTATCGAACTACAGCTTTTTATTATTAACGTCATAATAAATTTACTGCTCTTCGGCTGGTCAACAATATAAATTTTCTAAACTCTTCTCTAAAATACGTTAACTAGTTTTTTTTACTATTGAAATAAAGGATTACGTTTTAATTATACGAACAATATGTTTGTTTGTTGAAAATCATAGTGTCAGAAGACACAAGTAAATCTCAGAAACGACATAGACATTCTCAACAATTACAGGTAGAATATATTATTCCCTAACTATCTTGGGAAAGTTTTAACGGAAGTCGTTCTCAGATATCTTTTTCGCCGAATCGAATATAATTTGGCACATCAGCATATCGTCCCACATAAATCCAATTGACATTCAGAATTACAAATTACAACACCTTCACGTTATTTACAACAGGAAAACTGGTTATAAAACATCTGTATTTGAGAGTTACATTTTACAGAATAATTACTAGAAAAAAAATCTGACCACAAAGGCTGGCTTTGGTTATTTATTCTTATATAATGGAAAAATAATTATACAAGAAAGAAAGTTACCTATGATTTCTTTTTTTGGAGTGGGAATGATTTGTGATGAAGTTTTATTGTAAAATCATCATTATATGTTTAAATAAATCAAAAAAAGTTTTAAAAGTTCAAAAAATCGATATTTTTGTATTTTTTCTGTTCCCCACTTCCAAAATCGACTTCCAAGAAATTATTTTTGAGTTTTCTTCGTTATTTTCTGTTAAATGGAAGAAATTTGAGAAAAGAATTTTGCCAAAACAATATACAACCAATAAAAAGTTACCGAAGATTTCATTTTTAAGGGTGTAGGTGAATAATCATAAAATTTTACTGTAATATTATTGCTAAAAGTTTATTACTTAAACAACTATTAAAAGTTTAAAAAAACTCAAAAAACTTTTTAAAAAATTCAAAAATCTATATCTTTAAATTTTGATTGGCTCCCACACACACAATTTTTTTTTTCTTTAGCTTGAGATATCGCCACATCAGCTTAAAGTTGTGCATGGGGCATGAAAATGGAATTTTTGAAGCTTCACCAGGATTAAAACCCGGGATCTCCGGAAGAGAGGCTGATATGCTGTCACTCCGCCACATAGATCGGCTAATAGTCAATTCCCCCAAAGTATTTTTTTCGGTCACTTGCACTACAACCATGCATAGGAAGACTTGAAAATAATTCGGGTAAAAAGTATGCTATAAATAAAAGATAGCATTCTTCGATTTTAGACAAAGGGAGAATTTTGGGACATTTTTTTTAAATCGTAAAATAAGCACGCAAGCATGTACTGAGCTTAATATAAAATGGGGTTATATTTACAAAATTTTGAAAACTTGACCCCAAAAAACACCCCAACCTCTGGACATATTGACTTCAAACTTTTACCACGAATTTCTCCATATCCACTAGTTTCTGTACAAAATCGGTTCAACCAGTTAAAAATTACTAACCTTCAAACACGCCAATGCACATACATATGTGTTTATACGTTCAAATATTACCCCCACTTTTATTTGTTTTTTGAGGTCTCCTGGTCATGAAACGCAGAGAAATGCAAAAAAAACCCATACCAAAATTTTTGACAGGTTACCGATACTGAAATTATCAGGTCAAAGCCGAGAGTAGTTGTTGCTAAATATATTTTATTTATAAGTTAAATTTTCAAGTGTGTGTGTGTTTTATATATATATATATATATATATATACATACGAAGATTTATATATATATATATATATATATATAAATCTTCGTCGTGGCTTCGCCCACGCTGTATGGCTACTTGCGTTCCTCGTCGCTATTAATTTTTATTTTATTTTATTTTTTTATTCAAATAACCGGAGGTAGATGCAGCCAGTCGCGTCGTACGTACAGCAACAGTGGCAATGATCGTGTTTGCTTGAGCCGCCGCCCAGTACCCTGTTGCACCCCTTAAAAGATCAAAATTCAAAGATACTTCAAAAATTTATTTTTAGATGTTTATCTGAAAAGTATTTGCAAGCTCAAATCTAGTGAATATCTTTTTTAGTATAGTCGAAAATGGATAAAATTGCAAGGTCGAACTTCGAAAATACTAAATCTTCGTTTGTTACACATTAATTAAAAAAATAGCCACGATTTCAAAAAAAAATCAGAAATCCATTTTAACCCTTTAAACTCGGAATTCTAAAAAGTCTTGAAACTACTTTTTTTAATATTCACATGAAGATTACTCAAACGAAAAATCAAGTTATTATCTTCATTTGTAACCGAGAAAGTAAAAAATTAATACATTTCATTGTTACTCCATTTTAACACTTTGATTTCGGAATTTCAAAAATTCCTGTCTTGGCGTGCACTTGCACTAAGAAGAACATGTATACAAATTTTTATCAATTTATATTTTTTGTAGTTGTTTTTTTGGCGTTGATGGTTCAATAGAGAAGAATTAACAAGTCGAGAATACATTGATTAATTTTGATGCAGTGTTTAGCTTTTTATTTGAACAGTGGAAAATATTTCAAAAAAAGATTCTTAGCTGTATCTTTTATTTTTCTGATACATCAAAGGTTAACTAGGTATATAATTTTTTTTCATAGTAAACTACTGACAAATCGAGTTGAAATTTAATTCTGTATCAAATTCTCATTATTTTATAATTCACATATATCTTTTTATTTTTATTAAGAAAACTTCTGACTTGTAATTTATCAACGTACGCTACAATAGGATAGCACAAAAAAAGCATTAAGTTCTTTATCCTTCCTCATTTTCTGCTATCCGCTTAAGTTACCTTAATAACATTTTTTTAATTAAACATTTATTTTAAACAATATGGTACTTTTCTTTTATATAAATTTCTTAATACATTACGAATTATCATTCTTCCCGTTCTTTTTCACATCTCAAAGCTTAAATCACTTTTAAAAAAAAGACTCTTGAAAACAACCCACAGCACTAAGCTTTTTAATATCTCAAAAATGTTTTAAAATCTTTTGAAAAAACTCTTCGTAATAATAATAATTTTTTAATAATATTATTTGATCCCACAAAATTAAAATCACTTCACCATTAAGTTTCTTAACTGTTTGTTTCATTACAACACAGCTTTTAAATGCTTTTTATTAATCGTTATGTTTATTACTTATCACATTTCTTACCGTACTTTGCATTATTTATTCCGTAACGTATTTTAAAATAATGCAATTGTTAATAATAAAAAATAAAACAGTATAAATATATACTGGACCTTTTACTCTGTTATTCTGTTAATAATATTATAAAAATTAAATACATATTTCGTGTTTTATGGAATCATATAATCATTCATATTCATTTTTCTTATTAAACATGTTATAAATTAATTTATTATTATCATTTTAAAAGGTCACATCCTATAATTGCAGATTGTTTTGTCCTTCGATTTTATTATACTGTTGAAACAGACTGTGTATATAATTAATGCATAAGAAAGAAAAGGTGCTAACATCCGATCAAGAACTGATATGAAGGCGTGGTATTTGTACGTTGATCAGACTATGGTGTTCTGTAACTCGGTCCGTCTACTTTTTAGCTAAGAAACTAATTGGGTGGCAAGCCTGCATAATCTATATGATGAGCTATCATGACGCCTGTTGTATAAACAAATCAATCTTTTTCACTACATTAATTAATAATCGTTAAGACGAACAATCGAAAGCACTTCACTAATTGGCTAGAGTATGTAAAAGAATAACACGATTTTGTTATTCAGTTACGCGGTTGGTTGGTTAGTGTAGATGGTTCGTAACAGAACTGATAAATGCTTTTATGGATTTCTTTATGATTAATGGTAGTTACTCATGGCTTAATAAGTCTTAAGAATTTGTTGTCAGCTTCCATTTTTTTCCGTTTCTATTTCCATTATAATTCAAGTTATAAGCTATATTTTATTTATTATTATTATATGATACTTATATTCGTTAATCATTAATTATATTATTTATATTACTTAACAATATACATGGTAATGTTTTATAATTATTGATAACTTGTTGACAGATGGAGAATAAATAGTAGAATAATATAATTTATTTAGTTATTTTATATTTTTTTTTACAATAAAACAATAATTAAAATATTCCTGAGTTGACATTTCAGTCTACATAGCGTATACTTAGTTAATGGTGGTTTTAATATTACTAATTATTCATTTGTCTCTTATTAAAATATTAGATAAAAGTTTTATAGAATTAATACAAATTTTACTTCATTTATCTAATCAAATATAATTATAAAAGTTTTCAAGTTACTCAACTAAAATAAACATGCCATGTCAGTTACATACAGAATGGGTCTGTGTATACCCACGCAAAAACTTATTATACATTTCACCGTAGTAGCAGAGTACTATCATTTATAAAAATTAATTTTTCAGCTTATTGCTTTAATTTTTTCCAATACGTAGAGTAATTTTTCAGAATCTCTTCTTCATTAGAACCTTTTACGAAAATTAAATTAAAAATCGCATTTAAATATTAAAAATACAAAGTAAGATTACATTTTCAATCACTTTGACATTAAATGAATTGTAAAATATAATTAAAGTGAAATAGAAAACACCATAAACAATAAAATATGTTAATCTGTGATTAAGTGTAAAATGTAATTAAACAGAACTTGAGAATAGTTCGTTATATGAATTTCTGAGATGTAAAATGTTAAAAATAACAAGGAATATCCTCAGAAAAATACACAGACAGAAAGAGGACCAAATTCATAAAACGATCAAAGAGGATTAAAATATCAATGCACAAGAAAGAAATAGTAAAAAAAAAGATTAAAATTTGTTGGACATATGATGAAGATGAATAAATCTAGATTGAGAAAACAAATTACTGATAACAACTGAAAATACAAAAATTATCAAGATTTTAAAACATCAAATCACAGTCATAAAACAAATGAAAACAGAAATATAAAAATTCAATCTAAAAGTTTTTTAAACAGACATGACTTCAAAAAGTTTTTGTACAATTTAAATATACCTGTGAAACAGAAAAAAGCGAAAAAAATTCTGGGAAGAAAGAAAGAAAAAGGCTAAAAAATTGTACTTGCGTGATTCTTTTATGGTCCATTCGCTCAAAAAAAGTCCAAATAAATAAAAGTATCCTGAATGGCTGTTTCATCAATGCACAGTCTGACCGTTTAGTCTAGGTAGATGAATTTTGGAGGGTAAGTTGTCTTTATAACACAAGAATCCGCTAAGGAAGGTTTTTTGGAAAACTTATTTTATTGAGGGAATAATATTATTAATGTAAATCTTTATATCTCACCAACCAGAAAATGTTACAATAATATTATATAGAATTATAATATTTCAACATTTGTTGAGATCCAACTTGGGAGTAAAAAAACTTTTCATGAAACTTTACAAAGCTAAAAAAGTAACAGTCGTGAAAATACAGTATTTGCACTTTTCTTTGAAAATAAAAAAGCACATGTTTCATATTTTTTTTAAAATGTAATTTGCAGGGAAAACGGTGGATCAAAATATCTTATCAAAATGTTAAATTTCAATAATATCATTGCTAACCGGTTGCGATCCTTTTAAGTTCAGAATACCTCGGTTTTACCTAAAACTGTATTTCGTAATGACTACCAAAATGACCCAGCAAAAGTTTCCGTAGCGTTTCGTGGCGGGACTTAACCTAAGAGAAGAAATTTTCTTCTATCACGGAAGGTTTTAAGTGGCTCCACATAAAATTATTTACGTTTGAACAACGTTTTTATGTTGATTCAGAGTGAACTCACTCTAGTCATTCTCGCATTTGTAGGGAAAATCTATGAGGTGTAGCGGCATCTCATCGATGAATGTAGAAAGTAAATGTCACGTAGGACTCTGCAATGGAGTTGAGTGGGAATAGAAGGTCTGTCCGCATCTCTCTTATAGATCAGACAGGGGTCCATAAATTAACCTAAAGTCAGGGGTATGAACTGAAGTACTGGGTATGAAGTAGAGTTAGCTAACGGAACTAAGGACTAAATTTCGTTGTCGCGAACAACATTTTTGGTGGTATGTTGTTGTTAATTTGCCACGAATTTCGAGATATTTACTAGAAATTGAGTCAATAAAAGTAGAACTAGGCGCTGGGTTTGTGCTTCAGCGAGCTCGGTTAGCTAGTTCGAGGGCAACAATGTAGGACATTCAAGACGTCCGGACGAGGCCTACAGCGAAGACAAAAGCTGAGTTTAAAAATCACCGATGTAAATGTCTAACGAGGAATTTACATCGGTGGCACACCAACGGAGCCTGGCTTATTACTATGAGATGTAAAAAGTTAGAGAGCAAAAGACGGCTCCCGTTAAAGCCCATCAGGGCTAGCAACGGGGGGAGGAGGCGACCGAAAGCGTGACAAGGCGGGTGTTTTCCCCTTCTCGGTTGGGATATAGTTTATAAAGAGGGGGGGGGGGTCAAATAGGCTTTTTGTAGTGTTCTCTACTTGTCTAAAAAAAAAATTCGTTCGCGAAAGCTAAACATCGCTGAATAAAAATGTCTGCAGTGACAAATATTCCCAGGATAAAGCCAACCACGAGAAACAATTTTACAAGCTCAAAATTCACAACTAAGTAAATAGATCGATCAGTTTCTCACTATGTCCACTATAATATCAACGCTTAAATTGTGGTAGAATTTTTTACAAAAATCGAATGCCTCATTTATTTGTTTCAATAAATAAATGTTTCATTAAATTTTTATACAAATTTTAATCATATATATATATATATATATATATATATATATATACACACAACACACATACACACATTATCAGTTGTCAGCGATAAGGTCAAAATTCTAACTGAAGACCCTACTATCCAATATTTTATAAACTTAGCTTGAACTGATCGCTGATGCGATGGACTAATAACAGTCAAGAAATATGGACTGTTTAAACCCTAACTAACCTGAGGTAGGGTTACAAAATCCTACTTCAGGATTTTTTCTTTCCTTTTTCTTCAAAAATAACCCAGAATTTCTTGTTCATAATAAGCCAGTTAAACTCAGTAAATATTTATTTCACTTGTATTAATTTTCTTGCTTTTCAACTTTACAATCATTTCTCCTCATTTTCTTATTTTTCTCACTTCCCTATGTAATTTTTTTTTTATGCTCTTCCCCTTCCCTTCTTTTTGCTTGTTCTTTCTACGAATATCCCTTTAAATTGAGTTTTTAATGGCTTAATATAATTAAATAATAGTTCCTAAAATACTCCTCATCGTAGTGATTATGTGTACTGCATTTTCAATTAATTATTTAATTATTTCATGACCCCTTTTATCTACACAACATTAAAATAGTTTACTAATTAAAATAGTAACTATTATGGTTAGACTACTACGTCAAAAAAGGAAATTTATATTGTTAGACGAGTGATGTTAAAGAACGTTACACAAGTTATATTAAGAATAATAATTATATTTAATTATTTTGTAACATTACATTACTTTAATTAATCACAATAATTGGGAATTATTTTTATTCATCATTTATTTAATAAATTTACTTCGATATTATATTTCTATAACCATGGAAACAGAAATAAGTTATAAATTTTTAATCTACGAAGTTGTCTGTGAGAATGGAAGCGAAGCGAGTTCTGCGGCTTTAACATAGGCCGCAAGATCAGCACCTGGGTTTGCGTGCTGTGGCTGGGGGACAGGCCCCGAGATCAACTCCGCGGTTACCGTTCTGCGGCAGTGGAATAAGAACAGAGATTAGCTCACTAGGTCTACGGTTCGCGTCCTGCGGCTATGCGGCAAGATTTGAGAGATCAGTTTCGAGACACGAGTTCTGCGGCTGTGAAAGTTGCTTCGAGATCATCTGCGAGGTTCGCGTTCTGCGACATTGGGATAGACCCGTGCTCAGCTCCGGGGTTTACGTCCTGCGGTTGTACACAGGCTTCAGCCCTTGGTTCGCAATCTGCAGCTGTGGGACAGGCTTCGAGATCACCTTCAAGATTCACGTATAGCAGCTGTGGTACAGGCCACGAGATCAGCTCCGGGGTTTTCGTTCTGCAGCTGTGACATAAGCTTCGAGATCAGCTCATCAACTGCGGGTGCCGGGTTCTGCGTTGGACGACAAGCTTCAAGATCAGCTCCAGGTTTCGTGTTCACCAATTTTGAGAGAGCTAGACGACGTATAACAGTGATCGATCTATCATATTTAATGCCATCCCTGCGTGGTTAAAGGCTCTTGAAAAGACAAAACTAAGATTTGATGAAGCGATGATATTTAATACATAAATTTCAAGCCAACCTGCACCGATTTGGCACGAGAGCGTCACCTCTATGCAGGTACTGCAATCTTGTGGATAGCGTTCAGCAAACTATCTACCAATGGAAGCGGTGGGATGTGGTAAGACAAGAAGTCGTGTTAAGCTGGCTTTCTCCGAAAAAAAGATTCCACACATGTTGAAAGAGCGGATTGGGACAAGGTAGTACACCTAGCAACTAGTAGTCTGAATATTAAAGCGAGAGAACCTAGAGAATGGAAAAGAGCCTGATTTAGGACCCAGATCAGTAAGAGGAACGAAGATAACCAGCAAGGAAGAGTTCCATACAAAAGACCTGAGGCTCAAGCGAAGAAAGTGACATGAATGTAAAAGGACAAAGAACATCCGACATTGTAGAGCCGTCTTGCGTCAGCACTTGTGCGGATGGGCAATGGTGATGAAGAACGACGAAAACGGACCCATGGAGTCAAAAGGCACCTCCTTGGTGCGCGCAATATTTAAACTGCAGGACTGACCCCGGAGGTGAAAGATCAATTTTATTCGGTAGGGTGCGTGTTCAAAGAGGCTCTTAATAACATCGAGCAAAATCCGTGGGTATCCGACACTCCCCAAATTGTAAATTAAATTGCATTTCTGACTCTTCTATAACAAAATTAAAAAAAAAGCTCTAGAGTAGACCACGATATCAGCACCGGGATTTTCATTCAGCGGCTGTAAATAACCGGCGAGATCAGCACATCAGCTACGATTGTCGGGTTATGCGTATGGACGGCAAGCTTGGAGACCAGCTCCGGGGTTCGAGTTTACTAATTGTAGGACAGCTAGTCGATGTTTAACAATGACGGTGGCTTCTTCTATCATATTTTATGCCATCCCTGCGTGGATAGAGGCCCTTGAAAAGACAAAGCTGGCGGTTGATGAAGCAGTGATATTTTATAGATAAATTTAAAGCCTACCTCCAACGATTTCGCAGAGAGCGTCTTCTCTATGCAGGTACTGCGATAGTGAGGATACCGGTCAGCATACCATCTACCAATAGCAGCGGTGGAATGTGGTCAGAAAAGATGTCGTGTTAAGCTGACTTTCTCCGGAATAAAGAGTTCCATACATGTTGACAGAAAGTTTGGATTGGGACAAGGTAGTACACCTAGAAACTAGTATTATGAATATTAAAGCGAGAGACTCTAGAAAATGGGAAAGAGCCAGATATTTGTAGAGATCTTGTGTCTGCAATTCTGCGAATAGGCGATGGTGATAAAGCACGAAGGCACTCAACGCCTAGAGCCAAAAGGCACCTACCTGGTGCGCGAATGCTTAAACTGCAGGACTAACACCGGAAATGAGAAAACAGTTTAAGTCGGCAGCGTGCAGGTACACATAGGATGTTAATAACATCTAGCCGAACTCGAGTGAGCGAGTACGATACTATCCTCTTTATGGTGGGTGCGAAAATAGCATTTCTGACTCATCTATAACAAAATTTAAAAAAAACCGCTCTGGAAAAGACCACGACAGCAGCTCCAGAATTTCCGTTCTACAGCTGTGAGAAAAGCTTCGAGATCAGCACGTCAGCTACGATTGTCGCGTTCTACGTATGGACAGCAAGCTTGGAGATCAGTTCCGGGGTTCGTGTTCAGCAGCGGTGGATAGGCCACGGGATCACAACACGGGTGTTGGTCTGCGGCTGTGACGTTAACTCGAGATCAGCTCCGAGGTACACGTTAAGCTGCTATGGTTCAAGCCAGAGGATCATCACATGGGTATCGATTCTACGGCTGTGACATAACTCGAGATTAGCTCCGAGGTTCACATTAAGCCACGTGGGCAGGCTCCGAGATTAGCTCCGGAGTTTACATTCTATCTGCAGCTGTGGGACTGGCCCGGAGATCAGCTTCGGCATTCGCGATTATCACCTACAGGACAAGCTGCGTGATCATCAGACTGTTATGGATTACGCAGCTGTGGGACAAGCCCTAAGATCACCTCAAAGATTTTCATTCAACGGCTGAAAATAAGCGTCCAGATCAGTACATCAGATACGATTGTCGCGTTCTGCGTATGGACAGCAAGCTTGGAGATCAGTTCCGGGGTTCGTGTTCAGCAGCTGTGGATAGGCCACGGGATCACAACACGGGTGTTGGTCTGCGGCTGTGACGTTAACTCGAGATCATCTCCGAGGTACACGTTAAGCTGCTGTGGTTCAAGCCAGAGGATCATCACCTGGGTATCGATTCTACGGCTGTGACATAACTCGAGATTAGCTCCGAGGTTCACATTAGGCCACGTGGGTAAGCTCCGAGATTAGCTCCGGAGTTTGCATTCTATCTGCAGCTGTGGGACCGGCCCCGAGATCAGCTTCGGCATTCAAGATTATCACCTGGAGGACATGCTACGTGATCATCACACTGTTATGGATAACGCAGCTGTGGGACAAGCCCTATGATCACCTCAAAGATTTTCATTCAACGGCTGAAAATAAGCGTCCAGATCAGTACATCAGATACGATTGTCGCGTTCTGCGTATGGACAGCAAGCTTGGACGGCAAGCTTCGAGATCAGTTCCGGGGCTCGTGTTCAGCAGCTGTGGATAGGCCACGGGATCACAACACGGGTGTTGGTCTGCGGCTGTGACGTTAACTCGAGATCATCTCCGAGGTACACGTTAAGCTGGTGTGGTTCAAGCCAGAGGATCATCACCTGGGTATCGATTCTACTTCTGTGACATAACTCGAGATTAGCTCCGAGCTTCACATTAAGCCACGTGGGCAGGCTCCGAGATTAGCTCCGGAGTTTGCATTCTGTCTGCAGCTGTGGGACCGGCCCCGAGATCAGATTCGGCATGCGCGATTATCACATGCCGGACAAACTACGTGATCATCACACTGTTATGGATTACGCAGCTGTGGGACAAGCCCCGAGATCACCTCTAGGATTTTCATGCAGCGGCTGAAAATAAGCGTCCAGTTCAATACATCAGCTACGATTGTCGCGTTCTGCATATGGACGGCAAGCTTCGAGATCAGTTCCGGGGTTCGTGTTCAGCAGCTGTGGATAGGCCACGGGATCACAACCCGGGTGTTGGTCTGCGGCTGTGACGTTAACTCGAGATCAGCTCCGAGGTACACGTTAAGCTGCTGTGGTTCAAGCCAGAGGATCATCACCTGGGTATTGTTTCTACGGCTGTGACATAACTCGAGATTAGCTCCGAGGTTCACATTAGGCCACGTGGGCATTCTCCGAGATTAGCTCCGGAGTTTGCATTCTATCTGCAGCTGTGGGACCGGCCCCGAGATCAGCTTCGGCATTCAAGATTATCACCTGGAGGACATGCTACGTGATCATAACACTGTTATGGATAACGAAGCTGTGGGACAAGCCCTGAGATCACCTCAAAGATTTTCATTCAACGGCTGAAAATAACCGTCCAGATCAGTACATCAGATACGATTGTCGCGTTCTGCGTATGGACAGCAAGCTTGGATATCAGTTCCGGGGTTCGTGTTCAGCAGCTGTGGATAGGCCACGGGATCACAACCCGGGTGTTGGTCTGCGGCTGTGACGTTAACTCGAGATCAGCTCCGAGGTACACGTTAAGCTGCTGTGGTTCAAGCCAGAGGATCATCACCTGGGTATTGTTTCTACGGCTGTGACATAACTCGAGATTAGCTCCGAGGTTCACATTAGGCCACGTGGGCATTCTCCGAGATTAGCTCCGGAGTTTGCATTCTATCTGCAGCTGTGGGACCGGCCCCGAGATCAGCTTCGGCATTCAAGATTATCACCTGGAGGACATGCTACGTGATCATAACACTGTTATGGATAACGCAGCTGTGGGACAAGCCCTGAGATCACCTCAAAGATTTTCATTCAACGGCTGAAAATAAGCGTCCAGATCAGTACATCAGATACGATTGTCGCGTTCTGCGTATGGACAGCAAGCTTGGAGATCAGTTCCGGGGTTCGTGTTGAGCAGCTGTGGATAGGCCACGGGACCACAACCCGGGTGTTGATCTGCGGCTGTGACGTTAACTCGAGATCAGCTCCGAGGTACACGTTAAGCTGCTGTGGTTCAAGCCAGAGGTTCATCACCTGGGTATCGATTCTACGGCTGTGACATAACTCGAGATTAGCTCCGAGGTTCACACTAAGCCACGTGGGCATTCTCCGAGATTAGCTCCGGAGTTTGCATTCTATCTGCAGCTGTGGGACCGGCCCCGAGATCTGATTCGGCATGCGCGATTATCACATGCCGGACAAGCTACGTGATCATCACACTGTTATGGATTACGCAGCTGTGGGACAAGCCCCGAGATCACCTCTAGGATTTTCATGCAGCGGCTGAAAATAAGCGTCCAGTTCAGTACATCAGCTACAATTGTCGCGTTCTGCGTATGGACAGCAAGCATGGAGTTCAGTTCCGGGGTTCGTGTTGAGCAGCTGTGGATAGGCCACGGGACCACAACCCGGGTGTTGATCTGCGGCTGTGACGTTAACTCGAGATCAGCTCCGAGGTACACGTTAAGCTGCTGTGGTTCAAGCCAGAGGATCATCACCTGGGTATCGATTCTACGGCTGTGACATAACTCGAGATTAGCTCCGAGGTTCACACTAAGCCACGTGGGCAGGCTCCGAGATTAGCTCCGGAGTTTGCATTCTATCTGCAGCTGTGGGACCGGCCCCGAGATCTGATTCGGCATGCGCGATTATCACATGCCGGACAAGCTACGTGATCATCACACTGTTATGGATTACGCAGCTGTGGGACAAGCCCCGAGATCACCTCTAGGATTTTCATGCAGCGGCTGAAAATAAGCGTCCAGTTCAGTACATCAGCTACGATTGTCGCGTTCTGCATATGGACGGCAAGCTTCGAGATCAGTTCCGGGGTTCGTGTTCAGCAGCTGTGGATAGGCCACGGGATCACAACCCGGGTGTTGGTCTGCGGCTGTGACGTTAACTCGAGATCAGCTCCGAGGTACACGTTAAGCTGCTGTGGTTCAAGCCAGAGGATCATCACCTGGGTATCGATTCTACGGCTGTGACATAACTCGAGATTAGCTCCGAGGTTCACATTAAGCCACGTGGGCAGGCTCCGAGATTAGCTCCGGAGTTTGCATTCTATCTGCAGCTGTGGGACCGGCCCCGAGATCAGCTTCGGCATTCAAGATTATCACCTGGAGGACATGCTACGTGATCATAACACTGTTATGGATAACGCAGCTGTGGGACAAGCCCTGAGATCACCTCAAAGATTTTCATTCAACGGCTGAAAATAAGCGTCCAGATCAGTACATCAGATACGATTGTCGCGTTCTGCGTATGGACAGCAAGCTTGGAGATCAGTTCCGGGGTTCGTGTTGAGCAGCTGTGGATAGGCCACGGGATCACAACCCGGGTGTTGATCTGCGGCTGTGACGTTAACTCGAGATCAGCTCCGAGGTACACGTTAAGCTGCTGTGGTTCAAGCCAGAGGATCATCACCTGGGTATCGATTCTACGGCTGTGACATAACTCGAGATTAGCTCCGAGGTTCACATTAAGCCACGTGGGCAGGCTCCGAGATTAGCTCCGGAGTTTGCATTCTATCTGCAGCTGTGGGACCGGCCCCGAGATCTGATTCGGCATGCGCGATTATCACATGCCGGACAAGCTACGTGATCATCACACTGTTATGGATTACGCAGCTGTGAGACAAGCCCCGAGATCACCTCTAGGATTTTCATGCAGCGGCTGAAAATAAGCGTCCAGTTCAGTACATCAGCTACGATTGTCGCGTTCTGCATATGGCCGGCAAGCTTCGAGATCAGTTCCGGGGTTCGTGTTGAGCAGCTGTGGATAGGCCACGGGATCACAACCCGGGTGTTGATCTGCGGCTGTGACGTTAACTCGAGATCAGCTCCGAGGTACACGTTAAGCTGCTGTGGTTCAAGCCAGAGGATCATCACCTGGGTATCGATTCTACGGCTGTGACATAACTCGAGATTAGCTCCGAGGTTCACATTAAGCCACGTGGGCAGGCTCCGAGATTAGCTCCGGAGTTTGCATTCTATCTGCAGCTTTGGGACCGGCCCCGAGATCAGCTTCGGCATTCAAGATTATCACCTGGAGGACATGCTACGTGATCATAACACTGTTATGGATAACGCAGCTGTGGGACAAGCCCTGAGATCACCTCAAAGATTTTCATTCAACGGCTGAAAATAAGCGTCCAGATCAGTACATCAGATACGATTGTCGCGTTCTGCGTATGGACAGCAAGCTTGGAGATCAGTTCCGGGGTTCGTGTTGAGCAGCTGTGGATAGGCCACGGGACCACAACCCGGGTGTTGATCTGCGGCTGTGACGTTAACTCGAGATCAGCTCCGAGGTACACGTTAAGCTGCTGTGGTTCAAGCCAGAGGATCATCACCTGGGTATCGATTCTACGGCTGTGACATAACTCGAGATTAGCTCCGAGGTTCACATTAAGCCACGTGGGCAGGCTCCGAGATTAGCTCCGGAGTTTGCATTCTATCTGCAGCTTTGGGACCGGCCCCGAGATCAGCTTCGGCATTCAAGATTATCACCTGGAGGACATGCTACGTGATCATAACACTGTTATGGATAACGCAGCTGTGGGACAAGCCCTGAGATCACCTCAAAGATTTTCATTCAACGGCTGAAAATAAGCGTCCAGATCAGTACATCAGATACGATTGTCGCGTTCTGCGTATGGACAGCAAGCTTGGAGATCAGTTCCGGGGTTCGTGTTGAGCAGCTGTGGATAGGCCACGGGACCACAACCCGGGTGTTGATCTGCGGCTGTGACGTTAACTCGAGATCAGCTCCGAGGTACACGTTAAGCTGCTGTGGTTCAAGCCAGAGGATCATCACCTGGGTATCGATTCTACGGCTGTGACATAACTCGAGATTAGCTCCGAGGTTCACATTAAGCCACGTGGGCAGGCTCCGAGATTAGCTCCGGAGTTTGCATTCTATCTGCAGCTGTGGGACCGGCCCCGAGATCTGATTCGGCATGCGCGATTATCACATGCCGGACAAGCTACGTGATCATCACACTGTTATGGATTACGCAGCTGTGGGACAAGCCCCGAGATCACCTCTAGGATTTTCATGCAGCGGCTGAAAATAAGCGTCCAGTTCAGTACATCAGCTACGATTGTCGCGTTCTGCATATTGCCGGCAAGCTTCGAGATCAGTTCCGGGGTTCGTGTTCAGCAGCTGTGGATAGGCCACGGGATCACAACCCGGGTGTTGGTCTGCGGCAGTGACGTTAACTCGAGATCAGCTCCGAGGTACACGTTAAGCTGCTGTGGTTCAAGCCAGAGGATCATCACCTGGGTATTGTTTCTACGGCTGTGACATAACTCGAGATTAGCTCCGAGGTTCACATTAGGCCACGTGGGCATTCTCCGAGATTAGCTCCGGAGTTTGCATTCTATCTGCAGCTGTGGGACCGGCCCCGAGATCAGCTTCGGCATTCAAGATTATCACCTGGAGGACATGCTACGTGATCATAACACTGTTATGGATAACGCAGCTGTGGGACAAGCCCTGAGATCACCTCAAAGATTTTCATTCAACGGCTGAAAATAAGCGTCCAGATCAGTACATCAGATACGATTGTCGCGTTCTGCGTATGGACAGCAAGCTTGGACGGCAAGCTTCGAGATCAGTTCCGGGGCTCGTGTTCAGCAGCTGTGGATAGGCCACGGGATCACAACCCGGGTGTTGGTCTGCGGCTGTGACGTTAACTCGAGATCATCTCCGAGGTACACGTTAAGCTGCTGTGGTTCAAGCCAGAGGATCATCACCTGGGTATCGATTCTACGGCTGTGACATAACTGAAGGTTAGCTCCGAGGTTCACATTAAGCCACGTGGGCAGGCTCCGAGATTAGCTCCGGAGTTTGCATTCTATCTGCAACTGTGGGACCGGCCCCGAGATCAGCTTCGGCATTCAAGATTATCACCTGGAGGACATGCTACGTGATCATCACGCTGTTATGGATGACGCAGCTGTGGGACAAGCCCTGAGATCACCTCAAAGATTTTCATTCAACGGCTGAAAATAAGCGTCCAGTTCAGTACATCGGCTACAATTGTCGCGTTCTACGTATGGACAGCAAGCTTGGAGATCAGTTCTGGGGTTCGTGTTCAGCAGCTGTGGATAGGCCGCGGGATCACAACCCGGGTGTTGGTCTGCGGCTGTGACGTTAACTCGAGATCAGCTCCGAGGTACACGTTATGCTGCTGTGGTTCAAGCTAGAGGATCATCACCTGGGTATCGATTCTACGGCTGTGACATAACTCGAGATTAGCTCCGAGGTTCACATTAAGCCACGTGGGCAGGCTCCGAGATTAGCTCCGGAGTTTGCATTTTATGTGCAGCTGTGGGACCGGCCCCGAGTTCAATTTCGGCATTCGCGATTATCACCTGCAGGACAAGCTACGTGATCATCACACTGTAATGGTTTACGCAGCTGTGGGACAACCCCCAATATCACCTCAAGAATTTTTCATTCAGCGGCTGTAAATAAGCGGCGAGATAAGTACATCAGCTACGATTGTCTGGTTCTGCGTATGGAGGGCAAGCTTGTAAATCAGCTCCGGGGTTCGTGTTTACCAGTTGTAAGACAGCTAAACGACGTTTAACAATGACGGTGGCTTCTTCTATCATATGCCATCCTTGCGTGGGTAGGGGCCCTTGAAAAGACAAGGTTAGCGGTTGATGAAGCTTTGATGTTTTATATCTTATTTGAAGATTACCTGCTGCGATTTCGCAGATGAGCGTCTCCTAAATGCAGGTAGTACGATGGTTGACGTACCGGTCTGCATACCATCTACCAATGGCAGCGGTGGAATGTGGTCAGAAAAGATGTCGTGTTATGCAAAAAACCAGAGACTCAAGCAAAGAAAGTGACTTGAAGGTGAACGCGCGAAGAACATCAGACATTTGTTTAGGTATTGTGTCTTCACTTGTGCGAATGGGCGATGGTGATGAAGTACAAAGGCTCTGAACCCCTAGAGCCAAAAGGCACCTACCTGTCGCGCGAATGCTTAAACTGCAGAACCCACACCGGAACTGAGAATTAAGTTTATGTTGCGTGCGAAAATAGCATTTCTGACTCATGTATAACAAAATTAAAAAAAACGCTCTGGGATAGACCACGCCAGCAGCTCCGGAGTTTTCGTCCTTCGGCTGTAAGAAAAGCTTCGAGATCAGCACATTAGCTACGATTGCAGGGTTCTGCGTATGGACGGCAAGCTTCGAGATCAGTTACGGGGTTCGTCTTCAGCAGCTGTGGATAGGCCACGGGATCACCACCCGGGTATTGGTCTGCGGCTGTGCCGTTAACTCGAGATCAGCTTCGGCATTCGCGATTATCACCTGCAGGACAACCTACGTTTTCATCACACGGTTATCGATTCCGATGCTGTGGGACAGGCCTTGAGATCAGCTCCAGGATTTTCATTCAGCGGCTGTAAATAAGCGTCGAGTTCAGCACATCAGCTACGATTGTCGGGTTATGCGTCTTGACGGTAAGCTTCGAGATCACCTCTGAGGTTCGTGTTCACCAATTGTAAGACAGCTAAACGACGTTTAACAATGACGGTGGCTTCTTCTATCATATTTTATGCCATCTGCGTGAGTAGAGGCCCTTGAAAAGACAAGGCTGGCGTTTGATGAAGCAGTGATATTTTATAGTTAAATTTGAAGCCTACCTGCAGCGATTTCGCAGAAGAGCGTCTTCTCTGTGCAGGTACTGCGAAGGTGAGGATACCGTTCAGCATACCACCTACCAATGGCTGCTGTGGGATGTGGTCAGAAAAGATTTCGTGTAAAGCTGGCTTTCTCCGTAAGAAATAGTTCTATACATGTTGATAGGAAGAGCGGTTTGGGACAAGTTAGAACACCTGGCAACTTATATTCTGAATATTAAAGCGGGAAAACCTAGAGAATGGGATAGAGCCTGATGTAGGACTGAAGATACAAATTTCGGACTGAAGCATGAGTTCCATACAAATGAACTGAGCCTCAGGCGATGAAAGTGACTTGAAGTTGAACGGGCGAAGAACATCCGACATTTGTTAAGCCGTCTTGCGTCTGCACCTGTGCGGATGGGCGATGGATATATAGCACGAGGACTCTGGACGCCTGGACCCAAAAGGCACTTCATTGGCGCGCGCAATGCTTAAACTGAGGACCGACCTTGGGGGTGAGACTTACCCCGTGGGATGAGTTTTAGTCGGTTGAGTGCGGGTACACATAGGCTCTTAATAACATCTAGCCGAACCCGTGCGTGTCCGACACTCCCCCATTTATAAGGGGTGCGTAAATGAAATTTCTGACTCATCTATAACAAAAAAAAAATAAAAATCTGGGACAGGGCACGAGATCATCACCCGGGTATGAGTTCTGCGGCTGTGGGACAAAATTAACAGAAATCCAAATGTTTGTATGGATGGATAAATGCTTGTGCCAATTGAAAGAAGTTGACTTCTTTTCATTTCTTGTTCATATCCTCTAACATTACTTTCCAAAGGTAATTTATTTAATTTTTTTATATTTAGTAGTTGTTAAACAAGTATATACTATATATATATATATATATATATATATATATATATATATATACAAATAATATTTCAATCTGTTTCAGAGGATGTGAAGATTTTATTTTTAATTTAACATCTATGTTGGAAATCACGTTTGGCAGAGGTGAGTTATTTTTCATAATTAAAACAAGTTTTTCTTAGTTATAACACATTTTTCTTTGTATTCAAAAAAAAATTAACATTCTTTTGTGTGATTTAAATTATTTAAATATTCATTTATTAATAGTTCTGTAGTGAGAGTTTGTTAAATTAATATGTAGAGGTAAAACAAACAATAATCTTTTTTTGTTTTTTTTGTTATTCACGTACAAATTAAAAAAAAATTTTTTTTGCTAGTAATGCTAGATAAAAATGTTTTTATAGTCAATAATAATATCACTAGAAATTGTTGTACAATTTTTTGCTAACATGGATTGCAGATCGTTTTATATATGATTTTTCAACTAGATTGTGTGGTAAAATTGTAAGTTTTAGATTGATAAATTAAACCCGCACCTGTTTCAATAATAGTATACGGTTATAACTGTGATCAATAACCCAGTATTAAGTTGATTCAGATGGTGAAACATTACTTCACAGGATGTTAATATTCAGGAAAACAGAAGATGTAGATGCTCTACTCTCATTTAAATAAAAAAAACCTCCCCTTGGATGTTCTAAATACCAGAATGGTAATTTCTTACACACAAAAAAAACACAGTGTTGGGGTCGTAGTATACTATTATAATAGTAGTAGCAGAATAATCATGGGCCAAGCACGCGAGGGCCTTCACTGCTGGTCTCCACCCATACCAATAGCTTTATAATGCTTGTCTGCTTCACACTGATCTCCGTTTCATCTTTTGTTTTTCTTATTATTAAGAAAACTTATTTTAATAATTTTTAAATTCACCCTAAATTTTCTTTTTCTGTTATTTTTTTAAATTATATTTTTTGGTGTTTAGAAAGGTTATTTAGAAATTAAATTTATTTTGAACTTCATTTCGCAGGAAAGTAGGCATTGGAATTCATAGATTTTTGAACATTTAGCTCTGATAAGACTACAAAAAAATTTTTAATCATTAAAACAATTATATATATATATATATATATATATATATTTTTTTTACCGAACATGTTATAACCTGTAAACCGAATGATGAGAAAACAGGATGCTTACAAAACCAGTTAGTAAATTTTAAGCTATTATATATTGTCAAGAGTTCTAATTTCTTTTCTATTTACTATAATCTGATTACGTATAATGAAAAAGATGTGGATACCACATGACTTCCTTGTATGCTTATTAAATCACATATACAAATTTTTAAAAGTACATAACATTTTATTTCACTAATATCTACTGAATATTTTTTTCTTTTTTTTTCTTTTTTATTGTTGAATTATTATTTATTGTAGAAGTTTTTTACAATTACAGGTTAATAATTATTAATATATCAATATATTTAAATTTTAAAAAAAGATGATTAAGTCGATTTTGAACCGATGTACCTTCCCCTTGTAAGATCAAAATATTTCATTAATTAAAATTTCATTTTGGCTATAACTGTGGAACCAATGTAAATAAGTACCACTTATGATATATCGTTGAAAAGCTATCAATGAGAGCTTATTACTGTAGTTAGCAAAAAGTCCGAAATCAATTTTTTTTGGGGATTTTGGACTTTTGTGGACTTTTTTTAAAAGTGGAGATGAACAACTAGATGTTGCAATAGTTATAAACCCAAAATTTCAACATCCTACAGCTAATCGTTTTTGAGTTATGCAAGATGCATACAGACATTAAACCGAAACTAGACAAAATGAATTCAGGTATGGTCAAAATGGATATTTCCGTTGAAATTTGAAAACCGAAACTTTTCGCGATCACAATACTTCCTTTACTTCGTACAAGGAAGTAATATTTATATAAATGGTTTTATATAACATAATGGTTATTAATAGTGTACCAATATGCATCCTTGCAGAAGAATGTAATTTCTGTTTTTCTTTTTAATTTTCAAACGCCCTACTTTTTGCTATCCCCATTTAGCACTATAACAGAGATCTCTGCTTCTTCAAAACAAATATTTCTAATAAAAATAATTAAAATCATTCAATAGAAGAGATATTTTTATCTCTACAAAATTTGATTTTTTAAAAATTATTTAAAAAAAAAAAAAGATCTGATTCATCTCTCTCTGCTAAGGATCTCTTTCTGCTGTAGCACTAAACAGAGATACAAAAAAAGGAATAGTTGTTAAATATTTTAGCGTTTATTAGTGTTTATATGTAAATGTTTTTTATATATACATTTATATCTTTGATCTCGAGTAGAGGAGACGCCCGCCCATTTTAAGGGTCAGTTCTTGCCGTACTCCCCCACTCATAACCATCCTTATCTCATCTACTCTACTGGAAATAAAAATAGGTATTTTTTCATGGGATATCCTTTTTCATACAATTTTGATTCATCTAAGGTATTTATAGATTTGACCTTTTGAACCGTAACCAGATACGTACCTAAAACACATTTTTAAATGGCTAGAAGAGGAAGAATGGTGAGGATGTTTGCAGAATTTTCAGTTGATACTTGCATAAATAGAAAAAAATGAAGACCATAAACATCACCAAAAAATTCAGAATTAACTATAAGTGTCCATATATATTACGATTCCTTCTAAAATGAGTTTGTGAAATAACTACAATTTTCGGATAATTCTCTACTATATGTAATATAAACTGTAAATCAAATCAGTACTAGAACCATTTTTAATAAACCAGTTCTCTTACAACACCGAGGTTAGATAATAATGTTAAATGTTGTTTCACTAATTGCTGCTGATATTTATTATTGGGAAATGATAGTAGACAATAAAACTTAAAATAAATTTTGATTAATGTATAATTGCAAAATAAAAGACCTAAATTTGTTTCTTGTTTTTAATGAAATATAATTATCATGCAGTAATATGTTTGTGGTTATCAACATACTAATTATTCACAGGAACCTTTATTTGAAGTGAAAATTTAATGGGTGGAATAATTACAGATTAAATAAGATACAATTTGCAAAAAAAAAGTTGTTAACTTAAGTAAAAAATTCCACGTAAGTAAAATCCGTCTTCAAAATACATTATTACTTGATCTAATTCAGACTGATTAATTACTTGGGTGTAGATAATTTCAAAATACATTTATTTTAAATGAATGATGTAAGGTTGCAAGTAACCAAATTATTTTTACAGCCGATAATCTTTTTTAAAAAGAATTTCTTCATTTTTTAACTCAAGGAACTTGGAATTCCAATTTTAAAATGTTTATTTTTTAATATACTTGGTGTAGTTGTTTTTAAAATTTTTACTTTGTATCTGACAATAACTTTACCGGCTATTATTCAAGAACAATCGGCAATTAATGTAATAGTATACTCAGTTTAAAATTAAACTTTTATTTTTCAACGGATCAATACATCTTCGTTGTACACACACATATATATACAGAGGATAGCACTGTACCTAAGCGAGAGACATGGAGGATCTGAGGAAAAAAGAAAAATTGAAGCCTATGAGATATAGTTTTATAGGAAGATGATGAAATCAAGGTGATGTGACAGAGTTACCAATGAGAAGGTTTTAAGAAAACTAGGAGAACAAAGGAAGCTGTGAAGAATGTTAATAAAGAAGAATCTATTTGGACATATACTTTGTGATGAAAGCATTGTGAAGATAATAATAGAATGTTATATATAAGGAAAGAGATATACGGGAAGGCCAAGGAAGATATATTGTCAACAGATTATGAACGGTATGACATGTTCAAAGAGACAAATGGAGAGCTAATATCAGGGTTGAGTACAAAATAAGAAGAAGAAAATTACACAGAAATTTTTGGTTGTAAAATTTGGAACCAAATCGTTGCATTGTTTAATTTAGATATTTTATTTCAAATCTAGGGTATATTTACTTTAATCCTAATATACACATTAGTTTCCTTGATTCAAAATAGAGTTTTTTTCACAAAAAAAAAAAAAAAACTATTCAGCATAGTCACAAAGGATGCATTATAAATATATGTATTTTTAAACAATAATTAAGAAATTTTATAGCTCATTTTTTTTTATTCATTGAACCTCCCTGAGAATAGCTTAAATTTCATTCACGGGAAAGAATTTAGTTCAAGAGTAACATTTCTGGGGAGAAATCTTTTAGAAAAAATTTAAAGAAAAAGATTAACCAAACCTCCAACAATTGATTATTCTGAATTGTTTTTAGTAACTCCTTTCCTTTTGTAAGTTAAAATAACAGAAGGCGCATTTTGTTATTCAATTAATTTTCCACAAGATACATATTTAACCACAATTATAATTCCCCAATTTAATCTTTCAAAATATCACTGTTTACAAAAATTTACTTAAGGATGAGAACCTGGTAGGTATCTCACTGGAGAAAATCAAAAAATATTTTGGTGCTTAAAAGATTAATTTCTCACACATATGCAATAAACAGGCAAAAAGTTATATAAATATTACCTATTTAATTGAAAATGATACAATATATTGAGTAAGAATCACTTTAAATCATTTATAGATCATTAAATTAAAATTAAACATATATGTAAATTAACTTTTCAAATATTCTACTTCTGACGTCAAACTGCGAAGAAATTTTTTTTTCATTTTTATCATAAAATACTACAAATATAATATTTAAATAATTGTAGGCCTATGTTTTTAATTAGAAACGCTTCATATACGGAATTAAGTGTGCCTTGATAAACCCTCAAAGTTTATCATTAATTTTCTCATTTAACTCTCTTACAACAGAAATCAAAACCGTTCTAATTAAGTAGATTAGTTCTTGTTTTTTTCTTCTTTCTTTTATACTGCAGTAACCGATTAGATTGGTGCTGTGCTGAAATTGATTAAAACTGTTTAAATGTATTTAGTTAAGTATTTTGTTGAATGATGTGCAATCTAACAACTTATATTTCCAAGATAAGTTGCATTAACTTGTTTTAATTTATTTACTAAATTAAAATAATTTGTAATTGATATATATATATGATATTTAATTTTTTGAATAAAATTATTATATTTCATGAAATATTCAATATAGCATGTACTTTATATATATAATTAAAAATTATTCCTTACTTTCCGAAATTTAATAAAATTAGGCCTACAGTAATAAAAAAGTGTTCATGGAAAAGAATTAAAACAGTATGTTTAATTCTCTACCTGTACTCGATTTAGAGCATGTTATTAATTTTTATTAAACATGTTTAATTACGCTTAAGTAAATACTATATCAAAAATTTAACTGTAAAAATAAATTAAATTATAATTTACCCTTGATCAATAGAAATCAACATTATGTTGTTTGAAATGGCATAAATTCGGCCGGTCGTGACGGTTGAAAGTTACCGATGGAATTCTGTCAAAATTCTGATGACACATTTAAAGAAAACTAAAACAACTATTTAATGAAATTATATCACTTGATATTATCTTAATCATTTGTTTCCTCTCAATTAATGTTCTCCTTATAAAACTTATTTTACTGAACTAAAGATAAAGTCTTCTCAAGCTGTAGCGTTTAAATTTCATCAATGACGTTACAATCTGAGGCACTCTGAATTACTCTTATTGAACGTAATTTTTAAAACTGAGATAACATTTTTTTTAAGTAGTCAACATTTATAACTAACTGAAATACCAGAACCGTTTATAAAAATGAAAAATTGCTAACTAGATAAGCATTTCGTTTTTTAAACAGTTTTCACTAGCAGACATAAAATAATTTATTTTTTTAAATAAATAATTAAGAACACTAACAAAATTATACGACTATAATGATAATATTACATTCAAGTTTGAAATGGTAGAATAATACTAAAGTACGCTTAGGAATCGCATTTTGATATGAGCATTATATTTTCTTTACCGTTTTGAAATTTCTAGCAGAATTAGTATATATTATTAATTCTAAAACTATAAATACTTTAAGTTTCAATGCTCAGTTTAAATATAAATCTTATATAACTGGATTCAAATAATATCATTTTCTTGTCCTAAAGTTGGTTTGTATGTATAATTTTTTGACTGGAAAGTAATGTTAAAATTACATGGTTAAGAGGATAATGTTTTAATAGTTAACATACATAGAAGCGAAAAATATATAAATTACTTTTCTAATAGTTTGCGTAAAGTAGAAAAAATGCCCAAGTAAAATATCTACAAAAATATTTAACATGATATTCTAAAATAGTAGTTCATTTCTGCAAGTTTTTTACATAACTTTATGCGTTTTTTTTTTTAATAATTACAATTGTTTTATTTATTTTTTATACTTAATTTGTGTAAAAAGATATCCAAATTTCATGTTCTTAAAGGTATTATAATTCCTAAAACTCAATCCAGTATTCTTAAATTAAACAAAATTTATTTGATTAAATTAGTGAGATTAAAATAGTAACTGTTTAATTGATGACTATTCCATGAATAATTAAATAAACTTCCCAGATAACATCTTTAAAAGATCATGAAAACCAATAAAAAATCAGGAAAGCTTGTTCAAATCAGTATCACAAACTATAATATTACTAAAGTAAAATTAGACTAAATTATGATAATTCCAATCGTATAGCTTCTTTGTGAATTGCTTTATTTAAATGTTACTAAGCTATTTCCAAAAAATTACAACTTTTACATTATTATTATTATAAAAAACAGCTGATTATTTCAAAATAAATTTGTTATTTACAACGGTAAATAAGTTAAGATCCAGTGTCAGGAATGTGCTGTCCATATGTCCCTGGAATATTTTTTTCCAGATCACTACTGGATACAAATAATTTTAGATAAAAAAAATGTATAAATTGTGTATGGAATTTTGTAAAAATATTTTTAAATACAGTTTGTTACTTTCATTAGAAATACTTTATTTTTTTATGTCAAATTTTCTTTTAGCCCACCGGGTTGATGTAGTGGTTTTCTACTGTCGTCGTAAATCAGTTGCTTAACAGATGATTTTCGAAGTCGAAGGTTTGAGGTTTAAATACAATAAAGCTTAGTTGTTTATATACGATTTAAATACTAGATAGTGGATACCGGTGTACTTTGGTGGTTGGAGTTCAATTAATAACATGACTCAGGAATGATCAACCGGAATCTATACAAAACTACACCTCATTTACAATTCATACATATCATCCTCATCCTATTAAACCAGGGAGGGATTCCTTACTGTTTACTTGTTGAACAGATTGCAAACAACACATTAGGAAAATAAAATTAAAAGAAATAAAATTTCGTTTCAATTATGTTAATTTCAAAGTAATAAATAAAATAAAATATGTAGTTAAATAAATTAACAATTAATATAATCCACCACACCAGCAGGTTGATATGTTCTCTAGATCTTTCGGCTTACTTGGAAGCCATCATCAGGAGTTAAAATTAATGCATTAAAGTCAAACTTTGAAAATCACTGTTAAAATTTAAAAACAGTCATGACTATCCCGGTCCTACTAGTAACTGCAGAAATCTACATATCAGTGGCTTAGTTCTATAGTGCTACAACTCAAAAAATATCAATTTTTAGTTAATTATATCAAATTAATCGTTACGGTTTGCTCTATGATGATGTTCTATACTGATATAAGCCACCAAAATTGTAATGCACATTGTGTGAAAGCAGATAAGGCTTTTAAGAAGTTTTATGAATTTGTAATTTTTCACAGTTCTATAATGCTAAATTTTGAATTGAAGCTGTACTCTGTTAAAACTCAATATTACTTTTAGTTTTATACTGCTACAAGTCAAGATAGTGCAGTATAGATCTAAAAGATAGTTCTGATTTTTTACCACTTGTGGCAACAGTGAGCATTATAGTTGTAATAAGTCTGAGGTTATGTTTTAGGATGTTTGATGTTTGTTTAGTGAAGATTGGATTGTTTTGTTCGAAAATGTCAACTAATCACATAAAAAATATTATCGAGAAGCAGAAGAATAGTTCAACTTGTTCAAATTAATTGTCTTAATGATGAGTTTCAAGGTAAGTTTTTTTATTGTTTTGTTATTGATTAGATCTTTGACATAATCTAGATCTGTAATATTATAATTATAATTTATTGTAAATTTTAATTGTGAATAATGGAACCTAATTAATTTGGAATAATACATCCTAAAATCCTTTACAAAATTTATTTTATGGTTCAATTGAATATGAAGATTTACCTAGATAGCTAAGTAACAAGATTTTTTACAGCTGTTCAACTTATTTTACAATTATACTTACATTATAATGCACATAAATTTTACTTTATATGCATTTTTTTTTTAAATTAATATTTAAGACAAATTAATCTTTTAATGATACTACTGAAATATTTATGTGTAAAGCAAAAGTAGTAGTATAACCTAACCAGTATTTGTTAACATAAATTATAATAAACGGATTTGTTTCAATTTAAGTTCATTTGGAATGAAATAGTGTAACATTTCTAAAATTGTGGTTACTTTATGAATGAAGACAATAATTAATTTTAATGAATGAGATCTGTAATTATGTAAGTACGTAGGCCTACAGGTAAGTATGTATGCCTATATCATATGCAAGTGCTTACTTGTACATGAAATTTGTTGAAGATAATTATTATATTGTTGGCCTATAATCTTTCTCTTTCAGATGTACTTATGTTAAGCCTACATCAACTGTTACTGAAGTGCAAGAGAATGAAATAAGTCCTGCAGAAACCACAGTACCGGTACTTACTGAATTACAACCTGTGCCAAGAGACGCGATTATAAAATATGAATTATTGGAAGAACTGACGAAAAGAGATGAAGAACTGACGAAAAGAGGTACTTATTTTAGTTACCATTATTTATGTGTTATTGGAAGTTCCCATAATGTTTGTTTCTTTGTTTCTATTGTTTCTTTGTTTAATGGCACAAACAGCTCTATGAGAGCCTAGGCCTACCTGCAAGCGGCTGATTTCACATCCACTTTATTATAAACAGCAGTATTATGTGGTCAGTATAATGATCTCCTCAGCCATATTCTAGTATTCTCAATCCTGGAGGGGTGCAACACACTGCTGAATAAAAGTAAATAAATCAGCTGGTAGTGTATCACAGCAATTTACTGTTTGTCCAAACATTGATAGGAGTATCTGACTATTCATAGGACAGCCCAGTCGGACTCCTATTGGAAATGTGCAAACATTTTACTAAATATAATGAAAAAAAAAAATTTTTAGTAAACCAACAATGTTCACAAAGTTTGTTTTCTTTATGTTTTAGGTTGTATAGAACAAAATGTAGTAGCTGAAACTGAATTGTCTTCAAGTGACAGCGATGACAAAGACATGGATAAGGACTATATTCCAGATGAACCTACGAACTCATCTTCTGAAGAAGGTAGTAATCCTTCTACAACACAAACCACTAAAACTAGAAACTCATCTTTCTATGAAGGTAGGAATTCTATGACACAATCATCTGAAATTACACCACTTAAGGAAGGTGGAAAAGACGAGTTATCAAGAAAACGCAGGTGTAATTGTTCTGAGTGGAATAAAAATGTAGCAAAAATAATGAGAAATTCTGGAAAACGTTATGTTAGTGCTTCTGGTAAAGAGATTTCAGAAAGAACATTACACCCACCTTGCAATACTAAATGTAGGTTATCTTGCAGTGATGAAATTTCACTTTTACAGAGGCAGGAGTTATTACAGTCCTATTGGAGGTTAGGTGATGTTAATCGTCAAAGGGATTACATCTCAAAACGAATGACAACAGTTGAGCCAAAATATAGATATGCCGAAGCAAAAGTGCTAGATCATTAAATTATGCATATTCCTTCGTAGTTGAAGATAAAAATATTAGAGCATGTAAATTATTTTTCATGAACACTCTTAATATAAATAATATAGTTATTCAGACAACTGTAAAGAAAACCAGCCCAGATGGTGTAGTTGAAATTAGTAGACAGGGCAAGCACATCAAGAAATCTGTTGAGGATATTGTAAAGGATGGAATACGTAACCACAAAGTCGTTTCTGAGAATACACTCTCATGACTGCCGCAAAGACTCAAAAAAAAGAGTACATTGATAGAAGCTTAAATGTATCACTAATTTACAAGATGTATAAAGAAAAGTGTATTACGACCAAAGAACACTTTGCAAAGTTCAATATTTACAACAGTATTTTCCAAAATGAATTTAATATCTGGATTTTTTACCAAAAAAAGACCAATGTATACTTTGTGAAACAAGAAAACATATGAATGAGTCTAATATCGCAGAGAACAAAGAAAAATTTATTGAACACTATGAAGAAAAGAAACTTAGCCGACAAGAGAAAGATATAGAATTAGTTAAGAGTGAAGATGATTTGATGTTTTGTACATATGATGTGCAGGCAGTGTTACCTACTCCATGTGGAAATGTTTCATTTTTACTACAAATGAAAATTTTCATGTTACAATTTACAGTGTTTATGTGAAGGAGAAGAATGGATTCTGTTACTTCTGGCATGAAGGTATTTGAGGAAGAGGAGTATCTGAAATAGGTAGTTGTGTGTATTACTTCATAAAAGATCATTGCCACGGCAAGAACATAATATTTTTTAGTGACAATTGCTATACACAAAACAAAAACAAATTTTTAGTATGTCTTTATATATATTGCATCAAACTTTGAATATCCAGTCAATTACACATAAATATTTAATAACTGGACATACTCAGAATGAAGGGGATTCAGTTCATGCTGTTATTGAAAAAGGAAAAAAAGGAGTTTTACAAAGTTGCTCGGTTTTTGTTCCTAGCCAGTGGGCAACAATCATTTGCATGGCAAAGAAAAGTGGTAAAATGTACAATGTCAAAGAAATGCAAACATCAGATTTTTTTGATTTAAAATTGCTTTGCTCCAAAATGGGAAGAAATTTTGTTTGTAATACATCTGGTAAAAAAGTACAGTGGTAAAAAAAACAATCCATTTCTAATACAGTACAAAAACACATACAAAAACAGTGGCAGTTATAAAGAAATTAATATCAGTAATAGACAGTGTAGAAATTCATACCTAAATCAAGACCTAACACCTCTGTTTAATGAAGCCCCATCAGTTGCCTCAGCAAAACAAAAAGATCTATTATCTCTATGTAATTCTGGACCTATTACAGAGGTTCATAAAGACTTTTTCTTAAATCTCAATGCTGTTCAATGTACCAAGTCTGAATGCCAGTCAAGCGATGATGAAAAATACTAAAATTAAGCTTGTCATGAAATATTCTATATTAGCGTACTGTACACAATACCTGTATTTATACTAAGTATTATTATTTTTCAATAAAGCAAATTATGTTTTTCTTTATTATGGTTTGATTATAATAAAATTTAAAAATTAACCGAAAAATTTTACTGTTTTCTAATTATTGTTATCATCAATACTAACACTAGTTTACTATAAATTTCTGTATACATTATTATTACCTTAGCTAAAAATGATAAAAGTTTTTTAATGAACACCTGAGAAAACCTAATATAGATCATCCTACTGGAAAGTGTAACCTTTGTCTTGTTATTTTTGTTCTATAGTGCTGCAACCCAAAACTAAAATAAAAATAATTAAAAAATTAATAAACGTTAACTTTCTTTTAAATGTAAACATTATGCATGCTAAATTATAATATTTTTACTAGATGAGATTTAAAAAAAAAATAAAAATCTCCCCAAATTTAATAAAAATATAAAGCTTTAAATAAGAAGAAAAAAGTAAATTCACTGTTCTGTGAAATGTTAGGTTTTTGACTTGCAGTATTATAGAACTAAGCCATCGATATACTCTGGTGGATTAAAATAAAACTCAAACCTATGTTCTTGGAATTATTATTTTAGATAACTGAATAAGTATTTTCCTTATTTTATGCTTGTAAAGAAAATAGTGTATAGTAGTTATAAAACCCCTCTATTTATGTGTACATATCATTCGCTGATTTTATTACGAATTTATGTCTCTGTTACTGAAATGCTGAGGCAAAATTTTTTTCTTACTTTTTTTATTACAATTTCGCAAAATTTGAGATAAAATAAAATTTTTATAGAAAATATATAAATTAAAAAGATAAAATTGGGGGAAAAAATTGTTGTAGTCGTATAGTCAGGTATTGTTATTTTGAATACAACAGTCAACATGTTAAGATTCATATTAATTAATAAACATTGCTTAGGTATATGAATAATTTAAAAATAACATGGCGAAGCAATTTCTTGTAGATCAAAATACTATTTTGTAATGTATTTATAATATAAGCAACTGCAGTCTACTTGTACATCCTGTGATTCAGAAGAGTTGTTTTATTGTCGTAACATTTATCTGTTAAAATAGATACTGTAATATTTATTTATTTTTAATCTTCTTTTTTTAAACACAAAATGTTTAATTCTCTTATTTTCTTTCTATGGGTTTTTTTCTGCCTTTCTAAAGAAAGACTAAATAAAGTATTTATTACATACATACTTCTACATTTTTAGGTTGAATTAAAATTATACAATTGAAAATTAATAAAATATATTTTTTATTGTAATACAAGATTATTTTTATTAAAACCTAATAAATTTATTAATTTTATCGTTAAATTGACTGTTAAATAGTGTACAAGTAGCTCGAGTTATATATTGTAATTGATACCTCTTACTTGTCAGTCAAGTCTTTGAGGTTGTCGTTAGGTGGTGTGGGTTTCTTATGCATTTCAGATGAGAAGCTACGCAACCACCCGCTTCCAAATACCCCCTCATACACCCCCCTAATCAACGAGCCCAAGGGGTTGTTCTTAATGACCCGAAATTGCTTCGAAAAGGATTCAATCCGGTACAATAATTTCCATATTGCGTTGAATATTCATGACTTGGTTTCTCTTTGATCGTATACAAAGAGTCGTTTAATGACTCTAATCTATTCACCCGTGTTCTTATAATTTATGTACATTTTTATCCCTACATGCCTTGTCCGCATTTATGCATTAATTAAAAAATATTATGTTTTACTGTTCGTTAGAGTGTTGTGTGTATGAGTAGGAGAGAAGGGTGGTAAGAGGGAAAGAGAGAGAAGACTCGTCCACCAGCGCACTCCATCACACTGAGTTATTTATTACTGCTTATGCTCGCGAGATTCTTTAATTAACAAGTTTTTTGTTGCCTTCGTTTAACTTGTGTTATACAATGTGGCTCGTTCCATGGCCATAAAGTCTGCCGAGATCGTAAAATCTCTCTCTGTTTCTCTCTCGCTCTTTATATATATTTATATCGCTTTTTTCTATCGCTCTCTCTCTCACTCTCTCTCTCTTTCTTACTAACACATGCATTCCTTCTATATATGAAATAAACCATTTAAAAAAAAGTAATTATTTAAGCAGTGAAATAAGAACCATGACCCACGCAGGGGAAAGCTTAACCCGTTTCATTTTTGAAATTGGCCTCAGAAATTAGGAAGTGCCTAAGGTAATGAGCCGGATTGTGGCGTTGGTAGTTTAGTAAGCTGAAAGCAGATTACATACGGACTAACTAAAGCTTTTTTTTTCATTCTAATATACTATATGTTTTATTTCATGTCCAGATATTTATAGACTTACTTCTCTGGAGAAACTACTTCCAGAAATGAGATGAGGTACAGAAATAATTCTAGAACTCTTAAATGAGCTGAGTTATTTAAAGTTAATTCCTTTGACACCATTAACAACTATAATTTCAATTTTATTTTTAAATCTAAATAATTATTATTTTTTTAAATTAAAGTTTTTTTATTTATTTATTTTAACTGCTTTGTATAATAAATAGTGTAGCTTTAATATAAAATGTATACGATCTGTTTCATTATTTTGTTTTTAGAAAAATATATATCTATAAATGATAAAAAGGTTATATTCCTCAACCATTACATATTCCTTTTAACCAATTAGAAAATATTTTCGTTAAAATTTCTAATCAAAATATACTTTATTAGATAAAAGTAAAATGTTATGATTTGTTAAGAAATATCAAATAAATTTACGGAACAGAATTTTTTAAAAATAGGGTTGGATTAAATTTAGTAATTAATCCTTTAAATTATTTTAAAATAAAATATGTAATAAAATTTTAAATTTCTGTTTTTAATTTTATTTTATATATCTTGAATTATTATAATTTTTGTATCTCCTTTACTTATGTCGAAGTACATAAAAAAAATTAAAAGTTAAATTTTTTTGTCTTATAAACTTATTTAAGATTATTCTTTCATAAAAAATGCCTTTATTAAAGGAATATTATTATTCATTATTAAGGCATTATTCATTAAATGCCTTTAGGAAAATGGATTACAGAAAGTTTACCTGTCATCAAATTATTTTTATCTAGTAAATTTTTAACAGATTTAATTATAAAAGATTAAAAGAAGTATTATAGGAGGGAGAAATAATATTTCAACTAATAACTTAAAATCTTATTTTATAATCGGTAGTAGATTAAGATTCGCATTTAAAAATGGCAGTTTGGAACAGGAAATATGTAAAAGTTTTTCATTGTATCTGCAGTAATGTTTTATCAGTTTAAATTATTTATTCTCGAAAGAACGTCTGTCTCTATTGTTACTTAACAATATTCATACGGAAGGCACGATCATCGGCTAGTCATATCAATTTGAGATTAAATTTAAGCCTTTAAATTAAGATAAAACTTAAACGGTGTTTGCTTTTTAGCCATCTCCCTATATAACTCAAAACTCATTTATGGAAAAAAAATCAAAAATAATATAAATAAAACATAAATAAATTAAATATAATATAAAATAATATAAATTTATATTATATAATAGTATAAATAATAGAGTAATATAAATCAATAGTGAAGAAATCAGATTTTTTCTAAAGAATTTGACGGGGTAATTAAGCCTAGATTTAATAAAATATAAAGTTTCAGCTCTTTTAAATTGCAGTTTCTTTGTTTCAAAAATATATCTATCTAGTCCATCACCATATTTACCAAAACTACACGTTTTTACGGGGGTTGGCTCATGGGTTGTGGGTTAATTATTTTGTTTCTACATCGTTTAGTATACTTTTATGAGGATCAGCCCCGTCAAAGATTAGTAGTGTTAAATGGGGAGTTTGTCTTCTTTTGCATTCATAATAATCTTGTTTTTAAAAGTCTAATAGTTTTTTTTTTAATTTAAAAAAATATCGTTCATTGTTTATATTTTTGTAAATATTAGCTGAATATTATTTCTATTAATTGAAAATCTTACTGCCGGGTTGTATGGAATTTTTCGGTGTAAATTTCGTAGATTACTTACGAAGTTTTTAAAGATTTTAAAACATTGTAGTTGCATTTCAGATTTTTCCTATTTAGTGAAACCAAATTTCTATTTCGACTTTTTAATGAATTAAAAACATTTCAATATTACGGAAAGGAAAACATTTAAAAGGATAGCCTATTGAAGATGAAATAAAGGTGGGTTTTTAAATGTTTTCAAAAAATTAGCATTCAAAAATAAAATTTCTTGAGCGAAGTAACAAAAAAAATATAAAATCATTTAATAGTTGTGACTCTATTATAACTGGTTCGAAGTAGCTTTTACTAACAATAATCCTTGCAGATTTCATTGCTTTAAAAGTATAAAGTCATTCAAACAGAGTAGAATTAATTTTTTTTTAAATCTTGGTTAGCTTACTGAAATTTATAGATAATGTATTACAACATGATGTTGATATGACGAAGTAAAAACGAAATTTTATTAAGTAGTAATAATCCCTCCATCCTATCCTTTTTCCATGAACTTCTGCTTTCAAATTAAATTCGTAGGATTAAAGATAAATAAAAATTTGAAAATCCTTTACTGAAAAACAATTTTCACAGGAGTTAATTATTAACAATAATGAAAAATTTATTAAATATTAAAAATAAAAAAATTGATTAAAATTGAAATCCGGCTATGCCGTGCCCCACGGATCACCCCGTTTAGCCAGGACTCGGTCCGTTAAGTTGCCGTGCCTATAACCGGTTGCCCCCGTGAAAGAGGGCTCCAGCCGGTACTCCGGTCATTACGTTGCCTTGCTTCTAACCGGTGCCCTTCGGTGAGAGAGGGCTCCAACCGGGACTACGGTCTTTTATTTTCTCAGAGCAAGAGGGGTCCTCGGTTACTCATCAAAGGCGACTCACCTCAGCGAGCCGCCTTCTTCTAAGCAAGACTGCCTTCAAAGTAGCTACCTATCATACGCTGTTCCACTCCCTAGCATCCCGATCTTTAGTTTTGAGATCTTTAGTTTTCCAGTGTCTCCTTCCACTAAACATATACTCGCAAGTCAATTCAGGGGTAAGCCAACTCAGCTCCAGTCTCTGTCGGACAACATCCCACCTATTACACCGATAGATAATACGTTCCAATGCGTCTGAAATACTGCAGTACTTGCATTGAGGGGATTCATGCTTACCAAAGCGATAGAGGTGGGCCTCAAAATCCTCATGTCCAGTCAAAAGCGGGGAAAGGTAAAAGCCCACCTCGCTAAAGCCTCTCTGCACCTAATTATGTACCCGTGGAGTTATTAGCCTCGTCCATTCTCCCGTTGCGGAGGCACCCCACTCGTTTTGCAGTACATCAAGACACGTCTAGCATCAGTCTAGTCATTATACACACGTGTCATTATATACACGTGATAGCTCTGAGCTCTCAGTTTCACTGAAAGAATACCCGTAATTACTTCAATTGCGTTCCTAGACACCGTTCTATAGGAGACTGCTACACCAATCCCCACACGTCTCTGTATCGCCGATATCTTATCCACATTCTTCTTCTTCTTCTGGAAAGCATCTTCCCAAGCTGGGGCCATAAAATATAATCGAAGAGGTCACCGCCAGAATAAGCCGCCTTCTGGATGCACGCGGTCCACGGTGATAACTCATGAGCTGACTCAGCTTAACAATAGTCTCTTCAGCAGACTCAGTGATCTTCTTTATATGCTCATTGTATAGGCGACTCGTTTCCAGCCACACGCGTAGGTATTTTACAGACCTCGACGTGGATATATTAGTATCTCCAATTCTAACAGACATGACTCTGATTCGCCTCCTCCCGACGAGTGCAAGATTCAACATTCAAGTGCAAGATTCAAGGAAAGATTCTACAGGAGTAGCCCTAGAACCAACCCTGCGGAACCACATGTTTGATACATATCAAACAACACCTCTTCATCTTCCGTATTGGTTTTAACCCGACTGTCATGGAGATAACTATTAATCAGGCAACACAAATATCCACTAATATTGTTCTCCTGTAGTGTTTCATTAATCACACGACAAGACACACTTATGCTTAAAATGCCTAATGCTTAAAAGAATTGTAATCTTTTTAAAGATACTGTATTTATTTAAAAATAAAACTGGTCTAATCGATTATTAATTCACTTTATATTTGGAAATTTCAAAATTCCAAAATTTCTTACCGACAATAAAGTGCAATAAAATAAATATCATATATATTAGCCTCTAAAAAATATATATACAGATTTTTGTGTTTTTTTTTTCTGTATTTAAATTTTTATTGTAATATTTTTTTTAATAATTTTTCATCACTTAAAGATTTATTGAAATAAAATAGTTTTGCCACCTTCATTAAATTCCGGATCCGAAATAAGAAGCAAATTTTTTCATTAATCTCATAAAATTTATACTTAATTTTTTCAATATTTTCGTACCGTTCTCTTTTAAATTATTTTTTTTTTGTTAGCGATCACTTTATAAATAAATGTCTCCTAAATTTTTCCCATATAGTACGGAAACCCCTAAAATCAAAAACTATTTTATTCTAAATTTGAAAATTTTAATATTTAAATTTAATTTTGGTAATCACTACTTGACCGGCGTAGCCGGGAAATGCCATAAAATACTTCACTAGCTTTTTTTTTTATTGTTAACATAAATTTAAAAAATGCGTTCAAACGTAGATCATTAAATTATACTTACTCTTTTTGTTTTAATTCTGGCCATAAAATGTTTATATTTTTTACTCACAACATTTATTACTGCTAATTATAAAACATATATGTAACCTTGGATTTGGTTAAAAAAAAATTAAATAAATAAGAGTACTCTCATACATTCTCAAAATGAGATCCTTTGAAGGAAGGGAATATTTATCTAAAATTACTAGTATTTTGAGAGTAGTTTTTGATTCGAGTATTTGGAATATACATATATATGTTTCTTATTAAAAATAATCACTGAATTAAAATTTATTTTTATATAATAGTTTACATATAAATTATTCATAATTCTTTCTTTAGCAAAAATGTGTTAGGTTATAAAATATGTACGGATACAGTAAAATGTATAGTTTGAAATTGTGCTTAGAAAAAATAATCTGAATGTATTAGCTCTTAAATTTAAATAATTGTACATCTTTCATAAATATGTAGAAGATTTCAGGTTAATTTTAGAATGAACTTTTACATTGTAAACATTTTAAAATAAAATTCATTCATATAAATTTTTCAATAATACATAATTAATAACATTTACTGATCCAGTCATTCAACAATCGATTTTTTTTTAACGGCTAATTTCATTTTTTTATGTTGTAATTCTTTTATCACTTCATTTTATTTATACACCTATTCGACATTACAAAAAAACATATTATACTTTTTCTTTTTTTAATTTTAAATTTGAATAATTTATTCAAGTTACAGAAATTTTAAGATTATTTAATATTATGGTTAATAATACTCGTATTATTATTTACTGATTTTATTTTTTGCTTAATAATAAAAAATAAAAATTAAATAAATTTCCTTTTGTCTGAATTCAAGAATATACTTATATATTTTTTATACTTTTATAAACTTACGTATATTTTTTCTATTTTATTGTTATATTTTTGCATCATATATTTTATTTTAGGATTCAGTAGCAATCGTGGTTGTAGACTATATACAATTTATATAAATTGCAGGAGTCTTGTTAAAAATTCATCTTTTTATGCTGTAATTTTCAAAAGCATAATACAATTTTTAAAAATTCAATTCAAATTTAATACAATTAACTTTATGTCTTTTTGAATATTTTATTATGGCGTGTGCTAACAAATAATTGTGTTTTTATTCGGTTTATGGCATACTTTATAATTCTTATTTCAGTACAGAATATGGAAATAAACTTCTTCATTTTATTTTTACCTTTTTTCACTCGTTTATAAAGTAATAAACGTTATTGTTCGTGAAAAGCGAAGTATTTTTTTTTTGTCATGCTTAAGGAGTGAAGAGCAAAATTCAATTGCGTTCAGTGACTATGCTTTTCTAATGTACAAATTTTATGTAAAACGACGACTAAATACATAACGATGTGTATTATGCGAGGGAGCGGAGACAAATCCGTGAAAGCACATTAGCTGTAAGACATATTTTGCGCTCTTTTGTGTAGCATTTTCAGTTCTTTCTTTGACTATTGCCTTTCCAACCAGAATTGGAATGTTAACAATTTCAGAAGAGGCATCAAAGATAAACGCTTCCACTCTGCAGCTTCACATTCCATGTTTAAATGTTTGCAATCACTGGGAGATAATGATAAACCCTGTAGAGGGCATAATCATAGAGTAGATGTTTGGTACAAAGTTATCTTTGGAAACTTCTGTGTTTAGTGAATGTGAAAAATAATCACTCTCCAGCTCAGTTTAATCATTATAACAGAGATGGATCTACTGGCTTTGTAATTCGCCAGAGCTTGTGTGAGATGATTACGTAATATCCTTTTAAGCTTACTGTAGTTCTGCTTAAAACTTCCAATTCTGACCATATCCATCTAATATATAAAAAAAAACCAGAACTATTCAGCAAAAATACTCTCATTTTGACTTTGTGTGTATGTGTGTGTGCATGTTTGTGTGTCATAACTTATTTCTCTGTATTCCTTGATGTCCTGTTATCCAAACGGAAAGTAAAAAGACCGGCCAGTTGGTTTAGTGTTCCAATGTTGGTATTTCATTAATAGTAAAAATGGATAAAAGATTAATTTAACGAAGAAAAAAAAATGCTTGCTAGATATTTTCGAGAAAGTGATGTTAAATAATTTCTGCTCAAGGGATCGATAAATCGACTCTTATCTATACTCATGTTAAAATGATAGCAAACCTACTAATTGATCAAATATTTAAAAATATTCTTAAAACTATTTGCTCTATCAAAAGACCGTTTCTTTTTAATTTTTTTAAATTACCTTCTTTAATTTGATTATTTTTTCGTCTCTATGTATTAAAAATTCACTACAGTAGAATTTCTAAAGATCTCACATCATTATTTATTTGGAAGTTGCTTATTTTGATTTTTTCTACTTTAATATAACATTAATAATTAGGAATTTGATAATAAGATAGGGGAATTTGATAACAGACGTAGCAGAATTTCATTATTTAGGTAGTAAAATTCCAGTGGATCGTAAACTAGTTGGAACAGGTAAGAAAAGCTTTAAAGCAGAAAAGAAATAAATCTGCAAGCATCAAATGTTGAAAATATTAAAGAAATTCTAGAAAATATTTGTAGTGAAGTGTATCGGTTTATGATATGACAAAAGAAAAAAAAAAAAAACAAAAGGAATAGACTTCGAATTTTAGTGTTGCAGGAAGATGATGAAAATTAGATGTATTGATAAAATTTGAGTCTTTAGGCAAATAAGAATGGAGAAAATGTTTTGATAGATTTTCGTTGTGAGAAGAGCTAGATCGGTGAGCCACGTATTAATATATTTAGGTTTATTTAATCTGATGATGGGGGGCACGGAGAAGATAAATTTTGTAGACCAAGACAAAGAGTTCTTTGAAATTTGTTGTTATCAGAAGATGTCGAAAATTAGATGAATTCAATGAAATTTAAATGTAGAGGTCTTAAGAAAAGAAAACTTTGTGGTAGAATCTTGTAATCAACTAGGATGGTGGAATATATAGTAAGACAACCAGATTCAGTAAGTTGCATAATAAAAGAAAGGTTTGAGGAATATGTTGAAGATAAAAACTGTTGAGGAAGAAATGATTGGAAAAAAATCTCTTTCGGCACGCCGGAAGACGGAGGTATTTCACCGATGCTAAGAATAAAAAAATTTCCATCTTTAAAGTTAAGAAAAACTTCAAATTTACTCAATACGACAATGATTGCATGTGAAAAAAAGTTTTTCATGTTTAGCATACGACAAGCCCCATCTTCTTACAATACAGCAACATTTTGGTCATTCCTTGCCGTAAGGGTTGGTCATATCAAAAATTGTTTCAGACAAAGGTTTTAGGTAACGTTTAGAGGACTATCGACCACCTTAAACCGATTCGATACTGTGCCTTTTAAGGAAGGTATGCATTTTTTTGTCTTCAAAACCCCATTCTTTCCACCCCCTGGAGCAGTGGTTGGTGATATAAAAAATCTTTTCCTAGAATTTTAGGCTCTTATCCAAAGAATAGTAAGAACTTTAAACGAGATTACTTAAAAAGAAAGTTATAGCGATATTTTGTTTTTTCGTAAAAGCACCCCTATCTCCACCACCATGGTCCGATTTTGGCCGTTAACGAACTCGACTGAGATTTGGGGTCGTTATGTTTTATTTACAAATTTGAAAGTGATTTGTGCAAAATTACAGCAGTTATCTTATCCACTAGAAAGTGAAATATATATATAGACATTTGAACTGACGGTGGTTCTGGGGTCTCGGGTATGTGAAACGCGAAAATATATAAAAATTTTCCGGAAGTCGAATCGTGGTATCCATTACAATAGATAGCTTTCTTATGAAATCTACCTAAAATTATACATATATATATGTATACATGTATACCGGTTAATAGATAGTTAAGGATGTACGATAAAGAAAATTGGCTTACATTAAAAATTTAGCAAAGAAAAGAGAACGAGTGGATAATAGCAAAAAAGCAGTCAATTGAGTGATAACTCAAATAAAACGACTGATCCTGGAATAAACTTCCAATGTTGGTGTAGAATTTTTAATCAATTCATTATTATTAACACTGTAACAAAATACGGGATGTATGGCATTAATGATGACGCAGTTATTGGGCTTCTACATCTTGTTTCAAACACTCTCCTTCTAATATTATGTGAAAAGGGTAATTGTTAATCTGAGGGTTAGTTTAACGTCCCAAGCACTATGCAGTATAAACTGATACATTTTTTGGTAATTGCTATTATATGAAGTAGTAAATACTGAAATTATATTAAATTAAGAACAATCGGATACAAGATTCCTTTATACTAATAAAAAACATGTTTTAGGGCATACAATACCTACGTACATAAATTTACACATGGAAGAGTATTATAACACCTTGTCTACAATAACCATGTCTACAGTCACAGCTTGCAGAACCCTAGATGATATGAAAAATTAATTATTTTTTTTATAAATTCACGTAGTTTAATATATTTCTTTAATTAAATAAAACGTAAGGAGTTTAAATAGAACAAAGAAAACGAACAAAAGAAATAAGTAGTTAAAGAAAGAATGAAATAAAAAGAAGTAAGAAGGAGTACAGAATTTGGACTAAGTCTTGAGCAGAAACAGAGAGAATGAGTGAGAAAGAATGAGAGAATGTGTGTGTGTGTCAGTGTTTAATTTCCCCGGAGTGAGACACCCCTTCTCAACATTTCTCCCTTTCCCCTTACCTAAGCCCGGACACAGGAAGAGCCAATTAAAGGAGCCAATCAATGGGGCAAAGTTGATTAACGCCAGCTCGCTAATTGACGGAATCCAGTTTTAGACGTGCAGCGCCGTGGGGTGCTACTCGCCTCTGATTCTGCTTTGCCCACACCTGTCTGTCCACCAACTATACTGAACATTGCTTTCACATATAAAGTTTTCAGTTAAATGTTTTTAAGTTACATCACTTACTTGTTAACTAGCAAATTGTCTAAAAATATAATTTTGTTTTGAAGTATATAATTTACAGAGTTCAAAAACCTTAATTTATAATATTCTTGCCGACATATACCACACATAAATATAAATTTACTGTTATTAATTAACAAGCCAACAGTAAGATAGTAATCGAAGGAATATGCCTCACAGATTTCTATCCCAAATTAAAATAAAAAGTTTTTTTAATTTATTTAGATTTAATTTATTAAGAGCATTTTGATTTATTTATCGTTTAACTTATGTACTATACTAAAACACAGAATTAAATAGATTTTAATCTGAAATATACATTTCAGTAATTTCTTTGTATTCTTACAAAAAATTGAAAATTTTATATTTTAGGTTATTATAATATTTAAAAGAAAAAATGTGAGTTGGACACCACATGGCTTCCTTGTAGCCTATTAAAATACATATACCCATTTTTAAAAGTACAAAAAATTTTATTTCATAAATAACTTTTGATTTTTTTCTTTTTTTTGTTGTTGTTATTTAATTATTATTTATTGGAATTATTAATAAATCAATATATTTAATTTAATTTAAAAAAAAAGGTTAAAAAAAGGAAATGAAGTCGGATTCGAACCGATGTGCCTTCTCCTTGTACGACCCAAATATTTCATTAATTAAAATTTTATTTGGCTACAACTCTGGAACCAATAAAAATAAGTACCACTTACGATATATCGTTGAAAAGCTCCTCAGGGCTTTTTACTGCAGTTAAGATAAACTCCAAAATCCCCAAAAATTGGGTTTTAGAATTTTTTGGACACTAGTCCAGTTGATTGCAATCAAAAGGGGAGGTCCACAACCAGATGTTACAGCAGTCGTAAATTCAAAATTTCAACATCCTACAGTTAATCGTTTTTGAGTTACACGAGATACATGCGTTCAGACATCACGCCGAAACTAGTCAAAATGGATTCAGGGTTTGTCTAAGTGGATATTTCCGTTAAAATTTGAAAACAGAAATTTTTCGCGATCACAAGCTTTACTTCGTACAAGGAAGTAAAAATTGTACAAAAGTATTTTCACATTCTTGCTATTGCTGAAGTACTGACTTTCTGGGTTTTCAAAACTATAAAAACGCTGTTAACAAATATCCTATGCATGGTTGTCTGTGTATGCATTCAATAATACCTATTTCGTTTTTAACTCAAAAATATTTTGAATTTATTTCATGAAATTTGTTTATAGTGATGTACTTCAAGAATTTATTTTCCAAAATCATCTAATTTTGTTTAATATCGTCTAAGGAAATAATTAATCGTTTGTAGTAATTTTTTCAAGTTTTTTAGGGACGCTAGGTGGATAAGATTTGGTGGATGTTTACAACCGAATACTCATTTTCACTAGCTCCCAACAGATAGTGATTGTTTTTGAATTTATAGGTGTGAAACTTACTGTACCTGATCAGGATTCAAACCCGGAACCATCCAGGTGAGAATGGAATCACTATCATTTTACTGCGAAAGTTCTAGGAAAATTATTAATAAGAGATAAATACTAATAATAATATTTATTAATAAAAATTACATCTCAAATAGGAGTTGACTAAACGTAGATTTTCCTTGTATGTAATTTTCAGTTTATCAAAATATAATACTACAGAAACAAGACCTTTTAAAATATAAAACCTCAACTCCCAAAAAATTGACTTTTATAAATTTTTCTCTTTCAATTTACCTACTAATTTGGTTTTAATTTTTAAATGCGGAGTTATAAAAAGGGGTTTGATCTTGTAATTCAGAAAAGATAAAATTATTATTCACTATTTTGGTGCCCTTTTCCTTTCCTTTTTTAATAATTTAATCTTTTAATTTTTGTTACCTTTTACATCATAGTTTGCTATTTATATTCTAACATTTTCTCTTCCAACAATTTTTACGTAATACTATAAATAGCCTTTCTTTCTTTACTATAATCTAATTAATCTTGGTTCTTTTAACATAAGATCTTACCCGACTTTTATTTTCGAATTAGCTACAAGTTTATTTTCTTTGTTATCTTTCAAAACGTCTTCTTTTCAAATTTTATAACTGATTTAATTTAAAAAATATTTTCTCTAGAAATGTATTTCAAAACATTTTTTTTGTCTTCCTAGATCTCATATTGTCAATAATATACTTCCATAAAGTTCTATACTTCACAAAAATATTTTACAAATAATGTATTCTGTAATTCGTAATTTTTTTTTGGTCTACGCAAATTCTTTTCTTTCTTTCTAATAAGTAACTTTTAATTCTTTTTGTAAATTTTTTATACTTTTATTGTAGCTTAATTAACAAAATTCTTTGATTATTGGTCCATATTGTTCTCTTGGATTCTAATAAAACTTGCCACTATTTTCTTTCGTATCACTTTCCATTATGTTTTTACTATTATATATTTTCAAATTGAATTTCTTTCGAGGTAATGATAGAATATAATGCACAATATTTCCTCCTATTTATTATTACTTTCTGTTAATATATATATATTATCAGAAAATCTTTCAGCTTAAATTTCTTCTGTTCAGTTCAAACATCGCTTTTTCTTTTAATATAATAAAATTAATTTTTATTTCAAATAACCTACTAATGCCTTTTGAGATATTTTAAGCTAAATTATAATCATATTAGGACAATTTATCATAGATTAAGGTTAAATTTATTTACATTTTTGTGACTGTTAGCTCCTTTTGTAAATAAATTATTATTCTACCAAATACTATTTTTGTTTTTTTCTCTCTTTCAAATAAGAATCGGCACGGATAAAACTATTATTGATTTTTTTATCACTGAAGGAAAGTTTAAACTTTTATCCAATTTAAATCCCTAAAGAGTTGAGAAATATCGTCAACACGTTTTTCCTGAATTTAATAGCGTTTTTATATACAAAATGGCGTTTTATAAAACATATATTGATAATTTGTTGAGTAATTCCTAACAATAGCGAACTAATGTAATATTTTTTTTTACACAGTTTATAAAAATTTCATGAACTAAATCGAAAAATTTTGTAAAAAGGAATCGTTAATGTTTTTATAGTAATTACTTCTGAGATTAAAAAAAATTAAATTTTTGTTTATAGTGTAAGTAGAATGAAATTACGAAATGTTATTCTTTTTTTTTCTATGAAATTAAGATAAATTATTGTTTAATTTAGAAAGTGGAAAGGAAGTTACGACTATTTTTTGTTAAATGATGTTAGTTAGTGTTCAGGTTAGGTTTTTTTCTCGTAGTGAAACAATATGCGTCAGTGTACGCATCGAAAGAAGGAGGAGGGACGTAGGCAATGCTACAACTCACCTGGGCCTAATTGTGGGGAATCACGTGACAATTTAGTCCGCAGGAGGCGCTGCCATCACCAGGCAATGTTACTATTTTCTTTTTGCCCTCTTTACCCCTCTTTATTTTCAACGTTAAACCCCCAATTCCCAGTTTTAGATGTTTCCATTACCCTGCAGCACCCTACCCGTACCCCTGTTGCACCTTACTTTAATGAATCGAGAAGTAAACTAACCTCACCTTCGTCTCCATCCGTTTTTATCGCTTCATCCCCGCTTCTCACTTACATTGTTTTCTTTTCGGTACATAACAATGATTGTAAGTTAACGGAAAACATTTGCAGTAGGAACCGTCTCCGCCGCCCGCTTCAGCACACGATTTTTAACCATCACCATTTCCTTAGAATTTTCTCGCAGATAGCTAACATTAGTATTTCTCTGTATTTAAACAAAATATCTTTCTCGGATCTTTTTTTTTTAGTGTAGAATTTAATTTTGTTAAACTTCAGAGAAAACATTTTTTTAATGATTATTTTTAAAAATATATTAGAAAACAGGTTTCTAAAGTTGTATTTATCTTAATTTATTATTAAAACCTTTTAATTTTATAAACTTAAACTTTGATGTTTAGAGAAAAATTACAATTGCTTCCTTACAAGAAAAGAATAATCTACCTTATTTTTATTAGATAAAATTATTTTTACTACAGTTACTCTATTTTAATTTTTTTAACATATGTGTGTGTGTGTGTCACAAATAAACATGTAGAAACATAAGAACACATCTAAATAAGTGAAATCAAACTCTTAATGTGTCTGACTGAACGTGTAAGTCACAGTTACAAAATACGTATAATAATTATATTTAATTAAATACTTCAGTAAATCTAATTTTCCTTTATCAACCAGAAAGCATGTTTTATTTTGAGACTCTTCTTGTTTTTATCAAAACTTTTACACTTACACTTTTTATAGTCGTATAAAGTACTAAAATTTGTAAATATTTTGGGCAACAAAGACTGTAATTTTATAATTAAAATTGCTTTTTAATCACATTACATTAAAAAATAATTCTTTATACTTGTATATTCAAAAATTATATATATTTTTTTAAATTTACTAGATATAAAAAAAATTACTATGTGTGTGACCAATAGATAGATGAACTTCCTGTAAAATTAAAATATCATAAAATATGTTTAGTATCAAAATTTTATAATTAAGAATAAGCTAGTTCTTTAATGCTAGCATTCCTTCATACCCGAAGAGCTAACTCTGTGCGCAAGTTATTCCATTGCTTTTCAGACGTGCTTTGTATTTATTGTTATTGTTATATTTATTATTATTATATTTTTTTATAATTTTTATAGAAAAAACTATACTGAATGCCGAAACTGATTCAATTTTCAAGGCTAGTGTGAATGACAAGGAAAATGTGCTTGAAAAGAAAATCCATTCTCTATTGTATCGTCAGCATTGTATTGCTACAAAGACACAGCGTAATTATGGCAGTCTCAACGCGAGTAAGGCTGTATAATGAAGTAAAGAGTACGTATGTATCAGGTTATAATACAAGACTCTCTGAACTTGGTTGTACCTGTGTAGTATTATTATAAAAGCCTTATTATATTTAAATTAAATATTTAATTGTAATTAAATATTGTAATTTTTTTTATATAGACTTCTTTTTTATATTGAATCATTGTTATCTATAATAACTGAATTAAGTCAATTATTCGTATTTGGATTTAAATTAGTTAGCAACAAAAGAATAATGACTTATGTTTTAGCCAAAGCTTATAAACGTATGTTTCAAAAAATATTTTATGACTTCAGAAATAATTGTCTATAAATCATTTTTGAGAACCAAAGAACAGGAAGTTCATGAAAAACAAAGTTAGAAAAAAAGGTGAAGTCGGATTCCAACCGATGTGCCTTCTCTTAAGATCCAAATATTTCATTAATTAAAACTTTATTTGGTTATAACTCTCAAACCAACATAATTAAGTACTTATAATATATCGTTAAAAATCTCTTAATGAGAGCTTTTTACTGGAGTTAAGAAAAAGTAAAAAATCCAATTATTTTGAATTTTGGGCTTTTTTGGACACTTTTGGTTCAGTCGATTGAAATCAAAAAAGGAGATGCACAACTAGATGTTACAACAGTTATAAATCCAACATTTCAACATCTTATGACTAATCGTTTTTGAGTTATTCGTACGTACAGATGCCACGCTAAAACTAGTCAAAATGAATTCAGGGATGTTCAAAATGGATATTTCCGTTGATATCTGAAAACCAAAAATTTTGCGATCACAATACTTCCTTTTCTTCGTACAATGAAGTAAAAGTAGCTATCAAAAATCTCTTTATTAATTTTTTTTCACATAAATCAAATTAGATTAATTAGATATAGGCTTATATACATCAACGCAATAATAAATATTCAAATATCTTCTCGTACAAAGTTCAGTTTTGTTTTTTTTTTATTGACATTTCGAAGAAAAGTACGGTATTACTCTCAGTCATGCTGGAAGTGGTGTAGGTGGAAATGCATTTTGTTTGTGTTTTGAGGTATGAGGTGTACAAAACTACCATTCACCTAAATTACGATTTCCTTACACACACACACACACACACACACACACATACACACATATATTTATATACGCCTAAGTACAAGGTTTTGTGGCTCGGAAATCTCCAAAATTACTAAATCAATTTCATCGAAATTTATATCTGCTGTAGTAGTTTATACGGAGTTTTGCACGTGAAAATTTCATGAAGATTGGTTGAGTCATTTTTGAGTTATGCTCAATTTTAGATTACGTTGATACTGTAGTGGTGTATTTTTCATACGCGCTTACGCTGTGAGTCACAGTGATGAATGAGTTTAATCTTTATGCTTGTTTGTAAGTCTACTGGTTAATTGAACGTATGTATTGCATTGGACTTTGAAATTCAGTGAGTTTCTGACTGCAAACTAGTGAGGGAATGGGAAACAAAAAGTCGGTCTTCTTGAGCAAAACTGCTCAAGAATGTTTTTTGAACTTACCTCAGTAAAAGCAAGAAAGAAAGCTTGAGGTTGGTCCTCAGTCGATTGTGTATTTTTTATGTAATTTAAAAAAATGTATTTGCAGGCCTACTCTTAATCAGATGGACTAGTCTGATAATTCATTTTTTCTTATTTAAAGAAAGTTCTTTAGACGGTCTGATAGATTTTCTTTACGTATAACAAACACAGGTGATTTATCTTGAAAAAATTAAGTTTTTATGTAACCGGTTTGAATATGTTTAATTTTTTATCATCATCATACTAAACCGTGACATTCAGTCTGACATCATTCCAATATTCAAATTATTTTCAAGGAATATTTCAAAAAAATTATTTTAAAAATTTCAAAGCAAAATGATAATATATATTTCCGTATTCCAGGTAACCCTTATTTACGTTTTTGGCATTCTATTTTCTTTCTAACAAGATACGGGTTTCTTGTATTTGTATTTCTTTCAATCGGGTGTTTTTCTAATGAGCCGAAATTTTTTATGGTCTACTCAAATTTTAAATTAAAAAAAAAATATATATATATTTTACTAAATAATTTTTTTTTAAATATATGTATATATAAACAATTTCAAAAATAAATATGTTCTTAAAAGTGAAAAATAATATTTTTACAGTTTTTTTTAAATTTTGATATTGGTCCCAAATTAAAGATTAAAGATTAATGGTTTATGCTGCAACAAATTTTATGCTACTTTATTTTCAATTTTGTACCGGTTTTAAAGATTTGAAAATTTAAGAACTGAATAAAATTTTTTTTCGATTGTAAATGGATGATGTATTTTAATAAATTAATTTTTTTTAATTTTCACAAAAGAAAGGGACCTACATTAATATGTATTCTAATTAATCATATTTTATAGGATAATATTAATGATCTATATTGAAGTTTGAGCGTAGACATTCAATAAATTTTATCCAGATCATTATAGTAGAACTGTAGCAGTCAGTGAAAAATCCAAATAATAAATACATGAATTACATGTATTAAAATTTTTATTACAAGGAAATAAAATTTTATTTATAAAACTTATTTAAGTAGCTTTATTGTTGTATGAATTTGTGTCTCAGTTTAATGCATGTAGTAATTCAAGTTATCCAAACCGTGTTTGTTTATTCTTCAACTTTACTAGATAAGTAAAGTTTCGTTCGATTTAAATAATAATCACCGGTTTTATTTTTGTTCTTTAATCTTTAATTAATAATTTAAACCCTAGGATATTTCAAAAAAGAGAAAAACTTTTATTGTTTTTTTTTTCTTTACCACGTAAAGAAATATATTTTTCAGTTTTAAATCATTTGACTGATCTTACACCATTCTCCATTGCTTTCATTTCTTTTTGTCCTGATTTTCATCTCTTAATTTCAGGTCTAATTATAAGAAAACATATTTTATAGTTCTAATGTTTAGTTTTCTTGTTATTTTTCCCCTACAATGATTAGTATAATGATAATACAATTATTAACATTAATATATTTTTTTTATTAATAAATTACATCTAAAGTAATATAAAAATTTCATACTGGCACCTATTTACTTCAAACAAATTTTTCTCTAGCTCACAGAGGACATTTGTATGAATTTTAAACTATTTATTAATTTTACTTTTTAATAATTCTGTTTATTTATTCTAATTCTATCATACTTAAATAGTTAAAAAAATTTTGCTCATTTGTGCTAAAAAAAGTGATTTTTTTTTTTTTAAAGTGAGGATCAACAGTTCCTCATATTATGTCTCTAATCTATTACGTCACTAATTTAAAATTACATTCTAATTTAATTTTTTTTTTCATAGAAGATTGTATAAAAGAGTTATACTTCAAATGTCATTCCAAATTTTCAGTTTACAAGAATAAACAGTTCAGATATCTAGAAATTCCTACAAATTCAATTTGAAATTTGAAAAGGAGTAGAGTAATCTCTTTCATTAAAAATTTTTATCTAAAAATAAATAAATTTATTTATTTTCAAAGTTCTGTTTTACTCTTTTTCCTTCTATTTCTTTTAAAAATTTATTCATTAAACATTACTAATGTTTTGTTTTATTTTCATATCATTCATGTTTATCTTTTAAGTTGTGCTCTGTAAAACGGTACTACATTAAAAATAAAGGTTTAGGAAAAATTTAATCTTCTGCTTTGATGTATAAAATTTAAGAAATGTATTAACATAAAATATTATAGGGGGATTCAAAAACGATTTAACAGCTTTTAAAGCGTATAAAAATTTATTTCGGTTACTTACAGATTCGGTTAAAGTCTCACTTCACAGCAAAACACATCAAGTTCTGACTCCGTAGTTCATTAGTACTAAATTCGGTTACCAGTACTGTCACCAGTCTTGTTAATAATAGATAAATTTACTGGCGCTAAACGTGCACTCTGTGTGTCTTGGTTTCACGATTTGCAGTCAGCAACTCTAGTTCAACGTAATTTTTGTAGAAAGTATGATAGGGATCCCCCTAGTAAGCGTACAATTTACTCTTGACACCAAACCTTCATTGAAACAGATTGTTTTGCTTAATGTAGAAAATCACCAGGACGCCCACGCGTCTCTGATGCTGCTGTGAATTGTAACAATTCAGAGAAAGGTTCCACGTAGTCCAAAAAAATCAACTCGACGTGCGTCACGTGAGACTGGCATTCCAAAAACTATTGTTTGGCGGGTATTACGTAAACGATTGCGTTGAACCCATACTACCTAACCGTGGTTCAACACATTACAGATTACGACAAAGTTCCTCGGCTGCAGTTTTACGTGGAAGTGATGAATAGAATTGTAGGCAACCATACATTTTTATACAATGTATTTTTTAATGATGAATCGACGTTCCACATCACTGGTAAAGTGAACATCCATAACTACCGAATATGGGGTACTGAAAACCCTCATGAATGTTTGTAGCAAATTCTTGATAGCCCTAAGGTCAATCTTTTTTGTGGCCTAAGTAAAGAAAGACATCAGTTCTTTCAATAGGCTACCGTAAATAGTATCGTTTATTTAGACATGCTTCAAAATGTTCTAATTCCTCAGTTAGGCGTTTATGACCAAAATGGATGCCATTACTCTCTTCAAAACGAGGCATTACCTCACTACCATCTAGAAGACCGAAATTTTCTTGATACTTGATTCCCAGTCATGAAAGTCCAATCGCATGGCCACCTGGCACCCAGATTTGACCCCGCTAGATACTTTTTTAGGGTTTCATTGAAGATCGGGTTTATGTATCATCACCTTTACCTGCTCATCTTGTTGAGCTAAGACTTCGAATTAACGCCGCAGTTGCAGAGGTAACGCCCGACTGGCTGGCTACAATCTGGAATGAAATCGATTTCAGATGGGATTGAATGTCACATTACAAATGAAAGCCATTCGAACAAAGGTGAATGTTGGGTGGCAAAACTGATGTGTTTTTGTATGAAATGAGACATCAACCGTATCTGTAATTTATATTCGTAAACTTTTATATGCTTTTATAATTATGAAATCCTTTTTGAATCACCAAATTAAGGGTTATTAAGATCTTTTACTACGCTATGAAAGTGATAGTTATGGATTTTTTATGAACTTTTTTTTGTTGTTTTTATTCGTAATACTGGAAGTTTTATTGTATTACCTAATTTTTTCACACTTGTAGAATTTATTTCTCTTTGAAATTTATTATGATAATAATAAAAATAACTTATCATTACATAAATTATGTATCACGTTTGTCTGTATGCCAATATCTTAAGCTATTTCCGAATATCTTTTTTTTTATACAGATTTAAATCTCACCTTTCTTCCTTCCCTTCTCATTTGTTATCGAGAAATTCAAAAAACAGTAAAATAATTTTAAAAAATAGTTAGATTTAATGTTACCCATTTTTACCTTTTAAACTCGGAATTTCAAAAATCTAATTGGTTTTAAATATTGATAGGTAGGTTACACAACTAAAATTCAAGTCGATATCTTAATTTGTTACTTAAAAATTCCTAAAATAGTCAATTTCATTGTTACTCTATTTTAACCCATTAAACTAGGAATTAAAAAAAATCCTTTCTTAGAGTGCACTTAAACGTAAGTAGAACATGTTTCCAACTTTTATCAATTTATCTTCAGTAGTTTTTGCTGGGAGCTGATTATGAATCATTCACGACATCTTGTTTTATATATATATATATATAGACCCATTATAACAATTTTCATCTACGTGTTTGTTCAGGTATTCTACTTAACTACCGAAAGAATTTTAGTTTAACATGGAGGGAAATTTATCTTAGTTCCTGATTTAAGCCACAAAGATTTTAATTTAAAATATTTTTTAACGATAAGTTCCCTGTAGGTAAAAGTTTATCTATCCACCAAGTGTAGAACTTAAAAAAAAAAAAAACCTCTTAGAACTTACTAAACGTTTTTTTGATATATATTTTTTAAACTTATATCTGTAACTTCTACTCAAGGAAACAGTTTTTTTATAAGATATACTTGGAAAGAAAACATCTCTGAAAGCGATGTCCAAAAATGAAAATTGAATAGAGTAATCATTACACAACATTTGGGATCATGGAATTATGTTTTCAGAAGATCATTTCGGAATTCTGATGTATTTGTTTCTGGTATTTCAGAAGAGCATATTATTACTTATACCAATTTTTAAAAACTTTTAGTAGAAAATATTTTCTTTTAATTTCAAACTAGAAATTTAAATCGAATGTATTAGCGGTTTTTTCTTTTCCTCCTTTTTAAACTGTTACGTTTTACCCTGAAATATTTCAAAGAATAGAAATCTAAAACTTTCAAACATTTTTAATAGTTTTAACAGCGTAATAAATCGGAGTTACGCTCACTTAACAATAATTTTGTCTTATAGAATTTAAATAATTTTATTAGAAAAATATAAGTTTAATGGAATAGAAATTTAAATGGAGTAAATAAAAATTCTAAAAATTTCGAAGGCAATTTTTCAAAATTTCAAACAGAGCCTCTCTGTTCACTTATTTTTCCTTTCTAAGAATTTCTTCAGTAAAGATATCATTGATTTGATTTTTTTTTAATATTTTGAAGAAGGGGTTTTCTTTCAGGGAACTTATAAGAACTGATATCCGGAAGAACAATAGGTAATCTTTAGCGTATTATTGTATGAAAGAACAATCGATCTTAAATCAATGTAATAAAAAGTCTTGCACAGTTAAGCATAGGAGAACTTTTCGTTTCCGACACCCTCTCTATTTCCTAGTCAGAAACGCACGGTTTTTTTGAAGTACTACGCATTACATACGTTCGCTTACCGAGAAGATCCTACACACAGGCATCAAGTTTAAACTCACTATGACTCACTGCATTGGCGCGTTTGAAAAATCCACCAATACAAATTCAACAATACCTCAAATTAAGGTTATCGTTATAAAATTTCCACATGCTCGATGTCAAACACAACTGCAGCATATCTTAATTTTAATGAAATTTATGGAAATTTTTAAGCTTATATAAATATATAAACAACGAAACCCGAATTTAAGTGAATGTTATTCTTGTACTCCTCATACCTCAAAAATTAATTTTCACCTCCCGAATCTCACCATGCGGCCGAAACTAATACCGTATTTTTCTTTGAAAATTCGCTAAAAAAAAAAATGAACAAAACCCAACATATAAAACCTTTTTGAATTGACGATGTGGGTAAATTAAAAATAAAAAATTCAAAATAAATATGATACAACATATTTATGTCTGTAATGTGTTTATGATGAAATTCAAATAAAGTGGTAAAACTAGAGCGAAACGAATGTTATGAGTGAAAGATAAATACAATATGTAATGTAATCACCGTTTACCTTAAAAGTTCAATCCTATAGCCAATCCAGGGGAAGGCGATAAATATAATAACCCCTCCACGTACTTTTGTCGTATTTTGATATTTCATGTTAAACTTAAATGTAATATCAATTACATGTAATTTTATTTAAACTTTTAAAATCGAGGATCACATCAAACGCATTATCAACTTTTTTTAATTTTTTAATATATTGGAAAAATCGACCGTACAAAAGTACTACTCCGCTAAAACTATAGCTTAGATCCATCCATGTCCAATAAAAGGATCCATAACTTTCCTGTATAGATAAGATTTAGGAAATAATTTTCAAAAGGTCTAACCTATCTTAATTGTTTTAATATTTTCAGCTACAAACAAAAAGACAAATTTTACACCTACTTGTGCCCAAATAGTTAAATTTTAGGCTTTTATTTTACCTCCGGAACCACTGTTAGATACTACTTCAGAGGATGAGATGAATGATTTGTAGCGTGCGTGAAAATGCCATGCCTGACCGGAATTCGAACCTGGGACCTCCGGATGAAAGGCCGTGACACTACCACTCGCAAAATTTTTGGCTTAATTATGAAAAAAGAAGTTTTCTTTAAAAATAGCTATTTAACCGTCTTTGAATATTAAACGACAGAATATTATTAATACGGAATCGCCTTATATTAAATTAATATCGGATATTTGAAACGGATATTTGTAACTGTAATTTTTTTTTCTATACCTCAATAGTTTTTTTTTTTTTTACTTTTCTACATAAATATAGATAAAAAAAATTATTTATTTTTTTTATTTTTATTATTTTTACTTTTTAATTTATTTTGATATTTTTTTATTATGAAATTTAATAGCGATTATATTAACGTTATTTGTAATAGAATTTTTTTTTAATTTTCATAAAAATTATATTTATCCTACCACCAAAGTATCAATCTAGTTAGCTCAAATTAACTGTAAATTAATTTTATTCTGGTAAATAGTCAATAAAAATGATATATTTAGTCTTGTCATGAAAATTACTCTTCAACCAGTATATGAGTTTATCATGCTCAGAATTAAACTAGTTATAAATCTCAGACAGTATGGCTACAATTTGTTTAGTTATGGCGAATGTGAAAGTATAACTATTTGTTAACGAATGCTGAGAAGTGAACTTCGAATAGAATAAGGAGAGGCAACACGCCGTCTGATACCAACGTAAGATGGGAGATCATTATATTCAGTTTCCGCTGTTCCGTCTTTCCCCTCCTCTGCGTGTTCTAGTTCATATATGTCTAATGATATTGCATACCTTCTTTTAACAGTTAACTATACATAGTAGCCTGTAACAAATTCTTATTTTTCCTTAGTTTGAATATTCTGGGAATATCTGTCAAGCACAAAGGAGCTATTGTTAACTACAAACAAGCATAACCAATATATCAGAAAAAAAAATAAATTACACCTATAATAATTCACAAGCACTAGTCTCTACAATAAACCAGCTATATTAGCCTATCTGCATGCATCCAGTTAACTATTATCTGGTACGGGAACTATTACATTCTTCAGTTATATTTCAGTCTTTTTTTCTACTTTTAAGGAAAAAATTCTACAATGTGTATACTGTATCATGTACAATTATAATTCTGCAATACTCAACTATTATTTATGGGTGAAGGAACTCAAATAAATAAAAAATCCAGTATTATAATATTATATACTTCAAATCAACTATTAGTATAAAATAATTAATAAAAATAAAATTTAATTAATAATAATTAATGGATTTATAATATTCTTTTATATACAAGGGTTAGAATAGTAATGAATTTTAAACGTATTAAAAACATGAAAATCCAAGCTTTACGAGATCTATGCTTCTTTTGATAAGTGTCCAAATTATTCAGAAGCTAAATTTAATATCAAAGATCTTAAAATACAATTAAATTAATTATATAATCCCGTTTATTTCTTAAACAGAATATTTAAAATAAATTTAAAATGAAATGTGTAATTAATTTGTTTAACTGCATCCTTTGCTCAGAAATATCGAAGTCGAATCTTGATCAATGATAGTGAAGTTTTAGACGGGTTGTTTCTATTTTGCGTTGTTTTGTTTTTTTAGATAACATTTGATGTTACGTATATTTTGTATTGGAAGAGTTTTTAATGTGTTTTTTTTTTTTTAATTTGTATGATTTTGTGGTAGTTTTTCATTTTGTTATCCGAGAAGAGACCTTTACACCCTTCTCGGATTTTGTTAAACTCTGTAAATTTTATGTTGTTTTTTGTTTTTATTTTTCTTTTCTTTTTTTTCCTTTTAAATAATTTTATCGCATTTTTAAGAGTTACACTGTGATATTAGTTGTACGTTTTAGTGATATTAGTCTTGAGTTTTATTTCATTTTAATATTTTAGTTTTTATGTTAATTCTTAGTATTTCTGTTATCCGAGAAGGGGCTCTACATTCCTCTCCGACGTTATTGAATTTTATTTGTTTATTTAAATTTTATATACATTTTTTTCGTTTCATTTTATTATTCTGACTGTCATTTTAGTTGTAATTCTGTTGTGATGTTTTATTTTGTTATTAGTTGTATGTTTTAATGTAGTTTTAATTATTTTTCCATTTTTTTATTTTATTTATTTAACTCCAGGTGATGATAACGGGCAAACGTTTTTCGCCTCCCCAATACCGGATTTACCTTGGACGAGGCCCCAAGCAAATCGATATTTTTGAGGCCCCCCTCCCCTCTGGACAAACCTTTTGTCTTCTCTCTCCTTTTTTTTAATAAAAGAAAGATAGCAATTACAATTATACATAAGTTATAAAAGTAATACATAAAGTATTATAAATGTATTCTTTATTTTTTGTTAATTTTACTTTTATTTTATACATCTGATTATTTCATATTAATTGAAAATTATAATTTAGAATCGTACTATTTTTGGATTTTCTAGTTTAGTTTCTGTTTAATCTTATTTAATTATTCTGGAATTTCTGTTTAATTTTATCTACAGTAAAGTTAACTACAGTGTGACTGAAAAATAGATTCTTACACGAATAACATATTCACTGAGGCATACATGCCCGATCTTTAATAAATTGCAAAAACATCTTATCTTTTAGATCGTTACTCCTCTGATATCATCGGATAGTATTCTTCCTAAGTCGGAGTTGATCATCAATTCGTTTATTTGCTTTTTGTTGCCAATCATTTAATCGCTGTTTGGTTTGATAAAATTCTTCACATCTTAATTTGCGTACACGTTCTATAGTTTCAGCAATTGTGTAACCGTCCACTTTGTTAAAGAATTGGAGGATCGTATCTTACTTTCAAACGAAATAAGTTTAAATGAAGTGTCGTAAAAAATGTGTATATGTAATTTAATAGGCGTACAAGGAAGTTATGTGGTGTCCACATCAATTTTTTTCTTTCTCAGTCTATTTTATTTCTTTTATCTGAGTTTATTTTCCTACATATTTTATAATATACTTACAAAAAGCCCACTTCATGTTTGAAACCGATTTAAACAAATGCCCTTCTTAGTTAAATGTAATATGTATCCTTCAATTCATTGGAAATGCTTAGCGCGAGACCACCCAACATTATTAATTTATACATATAAAACTTATAATCGTACGTAAACTAATCGCCACGCCGATCTCCGCGGTTGTGTGGTAGTGTCTCATCCTTTCATCCAGATGTCTCGGGTTAGAATCTCGGTCAGGTATGACAGTTTTTCATACTTATAAAATTCTATTTTCATATCCCACGTACAAGCTTATGGGGTGAAATAATCGGGCGAAAGAAAAAAGTAATAATGAAAAATATATAGTATTAAATTGTGTATTATATAAAGTATAATGTAAAATATTTTATTTTCATAAGTAGATCATCTTTATTTTTTATAAAATAGTAATAAAATAAATATATATATATATGTAACGCTGACACCTGGTTGTATAAAGAGAAAGGCTTTAATAGAAGAAGTCAGCTACGACAGGAATGGTTTTACTTAGATAACCTTACGCTGAAACGAATTATTTACACCAGTTTCCAAATGTAATTGAAATGGCATGCTTATAAAATATTTAGCATGTATAGTGTATTGGTAATTAATCTATTGTTTCATTTTTAAATATTTATACAAAAGGGATATATCATATTACTTCAAAAACAATTAAAATTATAAATTAAGATTAATAAACAACACACACATCTCAGTACAGTTGCTTATGACAACCTAATACGTCAATGTATCTCAATGTTTAAAACGGGATATACATCCCGTTTTCAACATTTACCTATTCTAAGAGATGTACAAATATATTGTCGCGTTTTCCCGGTTCGAATAGGTTATTGAGAGATTGAAAAATGAAAATGATTATATAATTACAATTTATTGGTTTTAAAATATAGGTAAAACAAGACAAATCATTAATAATAATATTGATAATGGTAATAATAATAGTAAACGACAGTAATAAAACAAATAAAAAAATCTCACAATGACAATTAGAATAATGACAAAAATGCCAACCGCCAAATATTAAATGGCGGCAAGCCTTACTACAGAAGGGATAAATGTTCATAAATATTGAACAAACTAACGTGGCAGAGGGTGCACATAAACACCCTCGTTTAGAAACCTCCGATTCGCCACAAGCGAAGAGGAAGAAGAGTAAGGGGTCAGATAAAATCAAGAGAGATGCTGACAAAATCAGTAGGGAATTGAGAAAGTCGTTGTTTGGAAACATTGCTCCCAAACCAAGATTTTTAATTTATACAAAGGAGGATGGAAACTTTCAAAAAGTTAGCCCATTTTTAATCGAAAAAGAAATAACAAATTGTGCTAGTGGTCCTGTTAAGGAAATTCGTAAAACTTTTAATGGATTACATGTCGAAACAATCAACGACATGCAAAGCCAGAAAGTTCAGGCGTTGAAGAAGATCGGTGAATTTGCGGTTTCTGTCCAACCGCATAGCACACTTAACTCATCCAGAGGAGTTGTTTATCGCGATCTTCTTAATTGTACAGAAGAAGAAATTGTACAAGAAATGTCGAGTCAGGGAGTGATTCAGTGTCGTAGACTAACCATGCAAAGAAATGGTGAAGTTGTTCCTTCGGCCTTGCATGTTTTAACATTTAATAGGCCGAACCTTCCTGAAAAGGTACGAGCTAGCATCCATCGGCTTGATGTACGGGCATTCATTTCGCAGCCAATAAGATGTTTTAAGTGTCAACGATTCGGATACACAGCAGCTAGATGTGAAGCGCAGGATATATGTATATGTGGAGAGAAAACACACGAGGGTGACCCATGTAAAGACCCTCCAATCTGCGTTAACTGTAAAGAGCATCACAACTGTCGTTCAAGGAACGGCCCTACATCTAAATTAGAAACAGCCATTCAGGAAGTTAAAACGCTTCAGAAGGTCAATTATCCTGAATCGAAGAAAATTGTTAACCACGACCATCGACTTCTTATGCAGAAGCAGCGGCTGCCCCTTCCATATCTAAAATTAATGTGGAGCAGTTACTTAACACGATGGCACCAAGTCTTGCGATAATGATTGAAAGAATCATTGATTCAAAGATTGAGTCGACTCATCAGAGAAAACAAAGTAAAGATGAGACGGTTCATCCCCGGACTGACGCCGTTGACATGAGAGACGCACCAGCGCCGTTTCAAAAACCAGCCAAATCTACGATCGTAAAGCCACCAACTAGCGTAAAAATAAAAAACCTTGACTTATCTGACAAAGAGAAACAGATCACTCCGTCGACTAGTCACAAGCCTAAAGAAATTGTGACAAGAAAATCCGAGCCTACCGAAATGGAGGTGCAAGTTACTATCGAGAAAGCACCAGATAAAGAGTATAAAAACTGCAACAATGGAGCCTCCAAAAGCTCAAAGAACAGCTTCAGTGAAAGCATCTATTTCAGCTGGACCCAGCACTGCAGTAGAGATAGAATCCAGCTCATCAGCCGCGGAAAGTGCATCGCTTGCTAGTTTAGATTCAATAGCAACGATGCTAACTGCACCAACGAAGTTTTTGTCTCCTGACGTCAGCCGCAGAACGTCACTGGCATCGGAAAGAGAGAAAGACGATGCCATGTCTGAGGCCTCAGATACGCTGTCATCAGAGGTTGAGGCTGTTAGAAGAATGGAGAAACGGTGCAAGAAAGGATGGCCGAAAGGAATGCCTAGGAAGTAATTTTTTTGGATTCGAAGTTATAGAAAAATGTAATTTTTGACCTTTTTTGATTCATGAGAATGTGAATCACTGAACCTTTTTTTATTTTTTTATTTTTTTTGAAGTGGGATGGGCTAATGACCAAAGTAATCGATGCCCCTAAAAACCTCAAAAAATAAATAAATAAATAAAAATTAAATGTCAGTAACAAACAAATAATCGTAGTAATCACAATCACAATATTAGTGATAATCATAAATGCCAATAATAATAATAATAAACAGATATTACATACAAAACAGAATTTAAAGTAATCGTCAGGATTTATTCACAGGTAGATAAATAATGAAAACCAGATTTCAATCCCATTGAGAAAAGATATTAGCATGACCGCTATATTAACACTTTTAACCACACTAGTCTTGTATTAACAACAATAGTACAATAGATAAGACAAATATAAAGTTCTTACACGTCAAATACCATTACTGTTCACTAATAAAACTACCCTAACAATTTATGAATGAAATTTTGTACTTTATCTTATCTCTTTAACTTATAATCTAACAGTAACTCTCCAAACCATTTCTTGTTTTCATTTACTGTCTACACGTTACTTAATTACTTGTGACGTTACCTAAATTCAATAGAAATTCCCTTCTTCACTAACCTCCTCGCAGAATACTCTCGCTGAATGACATCTCGCAGAACTCATCCCGCAGATTCTCATCTCGCAGTCTAACATCATGAGTCTCGTTTAGGCTGATTTCGCTGAACTGCTTTCAACTGATTTTCTCCGGAGTATTTTTACTCTTATCCTCTTTACCTGCCGAACCGGATCCAACTCAAAGCGTGAAATTGATCGTCCACCCTCACATTTTCCCATGAACTTACAACCTTTGGCCCGGTAGCTCTTCTCATGGAAAACATCTGTTTAGGTGTGTCAGCAGTAGACAGTATTACAAAGGACCATTGTTAAATGTACCTATTTACCATTACCAAAAGGATTTCTTTTAGCCCTTTTCTGGATTTCTCCTATCATTATATTTTCTATTACTTTCTTCGTAATAGGCAGAAATTCGTAACTCAGGTCCACTATAACGGTCTCGCTGCTCGCTGCAATATATATATATATATATATATATATATATATATATATATATATAATCATAGATTCTCTAGACTACAGATCAGTCAAAATAACTCTGTGTTTCTTTAAAAATATTTTGCAGCCGCAACTGATTTCTAAGTAAGAAAAATACCAAAATATCGATCAATTTTAATACTGTTAAAGTTTTTACAGTTGTAATGATTCCCATTTATTCTAATCTTTCCAACGTTTAGACTGATTTAAACCGATATATAATCTTTCTGGAATCGGAGTTTATTTCAATGGATGAACAACCAGAGAGGGTAATTATTTATTTGAATACGAAATAAAAAATAACATGTAAATTTAATTAAAATAATGTTATAAATGCTTCAAAAAGTAAAATCAAAAGATTTAAAAAAAATACTGTATGCAACTGTACAAAGAAAAGAAGCAGATCAAATGGGTTGTAAAGGACCATCACCAAGAAATAAAAAAATAAAATAAAACAACCAAGATTTATGTAAAAGATCCATAAGTAAAATAATTTAAAAAATACATATACGACAAGTATAAATAAATTAAAAATATTGAAAAAATTAAATGGCAATCAGCTGAATGATTAATGATAATATAAAAATAATACGTATTTCCGCAACTATGACATCCTTAGCTCACGTTTTGCTGTAAAGTAACGAAATCTTTCTGTACTATTTTTATTTTTTCAAGAGAAGATATTTTTTAAGTTTATTGTAAACGTTTTTTTTTTTCATTCATGAGGCGTTTTTTTTTTTTTTTTTGATCTACCAATATTTTTAATAGAAATGAAATTTCTAAAATTTTAATTACATAAATAAAAAAATAATAATAAAATCGAGTTTAAAAAACGCTGTAAAAAATAGAAAATTACACAATTCATTCAACTCTTTTAAATTTCAACTTTTTGAAATCAGTCCCAAATTAAAAATTACTAAGTATTATTATTTTAATTTGGCTTTTCAAAAAAATGAAACATTTTGAAAAAAAAAATTAAGTATTTTTACTTTTTTTTCTTTCAATCTACCTCGTAGGATAACACACTTCAAACTTCTCTATTTTCCAGAAAATCTTCCTTCATCCTTTCACTCATCTTTCTTTTCATCTCACCACTCAATTTACGACTGCTACTTTTTCTGCTTTTTCTTACTTCTGCTCTTCTGGAAATTCAGAGGAGCCCCCTGGATCCTCGCCGTGTTCGTTATCTTCATGGCTGTAAAAATAATGTAAATAACAATTAAAGCTCAAAAAGCTCCTTTTCTCCAACGTTTCTCTCATGGATGACGTAATTGCACTGATATACTCCTGCTGTAGACGTAACTACAGCTCGAATGTGGGTGTAACGCTCTCAATCAGCAGCTAACCAATGTGAACAGTTGTTAAAAATATGATTTATTGATGGATAATCCTGGCAATATTTACGTAGATTTCGCTCTTTTTTCAATGTGAGGTGTACGTGGCTGAAGTTAGCGTTTGTTTGAGTTGTGTTTTTACTTTTCGATAATCATTTTATTTTTTCAAAAGAAATTTGAAACCCGATTTAATTTAAACATTGTTCTAATTTTTAAATATTAATTTTTACTTCATATCTATCTTCAGATAGGATAAGTGAATCTGTTTTGCGAAGGCTAATTTTCGCATTCAGAAATTTAAATTTTGTTTCTATTTTGACGTTTTCATCAATTTTTTTAATTTTATAGTTCTTTATTCCATTCTCTGATAACCTTTTCTAGGGCTAAAAATTATTGGAAAAATCAAAAATTATTGGTGGTAGGTAATTTTACACATGTCTTAATTTCGGAATATTTTGCATGTTTATTTAATGTTTATATAAATTTTTTAAGTTTTTTTTTTATAATTTGTTTATCTCATTACTTCCTAATGTACTCCACTAGTACATTAGCACAATACACTAGTACATTAGCAGGTTTAATTTAAACTTTTTTTTTCAGGAATTTTTAAAATCTAATTTCATTAAATATTCGGTGAACATAAATTAAAGAGAAATTTATTACGCAATAAAAAATATCCTTTTTGTATAAGTCATTTATATAAATTTGTATTACTATGTAGCCTACAACCTGCAGTATAGTTTTAATATACAATGATTCGTCCATTGTTAATATTTTTAATTCAGTATGGCAAATAAGTATTTACGCATGTTCAGCTAGTATTAACATCCGGCTGTAATCCATTATTCTTGTTTAAAATTCATCAATCTTACCAGGTACAATTTAGTATATAATCAAAATGTCGTAAATTTTTATTGCATCTTTCCTTTTTTATATCTTTAATATTTAATATATAAAAATTAATTTTCATTGTTGTTTTATTATGCAGTGTTCAGAGATTATAAATTTGATTTATTGTATTTTCTTTTGAATAATAAGTTATCAGAATATATTTACGGTAATAAAACAAACTATTGTACATGCATTTTTTTGATGCTGAAAAAATAAAATTCCGTAATCGCATTTTGTAAAAAAGTTATGTACAGCCTTGTTATAAAATAATTTTCTACGTAATATATAAATAACAGCTGTTTAATTAAATTTTTCAGTATTTCTTATTTTCGATTTCATTTTTCTTTTTAAATTCAATATACATTTCATAACAATGTTTAACTTGATAATATAAATTAAAATGCTAATGTAATATAAACCTTAAAAATATTTTGAGAAGAGGGATTTTTTACAAAATTACATTAAAACTTTATAAAATTGCGTATTGCTTCTTTTATGAAAAAAGAGCTTGTTCATGTATAAAAAATTGGTTTCTTTTATAAAATATAACCAAATTTTTGTTTAATTTTTAATTTTAATCATCCAAATGGCAATGTTTTAATTTTGTTTTTTTTCCATATATTATAGTATCCTAACAAGATTGGTTACTGAGATTAACCAAATTTTTTTCCTAAAAATTGAATATATAGTTATATTCATGGAGCTGGGTTAAGGAATTTTACTATTATTATTATTTTCGTATGAATGCAGATTTCTGGATTCGGGACCCGTAGGCAGCCTATTCCCTTGTTTGTAATGTGTGAGTGAGGTATATTCTTGTACAGACATAGTCCGACCATACCTGAGACATGTGGTATATTGAAACCAACCATCAAAGAACACCGGTATTCACGATGTAATATTCAAATCCTAATAAAAGCACCTACCATTATTAGGAATCGAACCCGAGAATTTTCGATTTCAAAATTAACTGATTTACAACGACGAGTCTTTACCACTAGACCGCCCCGGCGAGTAAGAATATTACTGTATCAATACCAATTTTATTCGTTTTTAATTTAAAAAGAAAAATATATAAAAAGCCTCTATTATTACTTCGTATCCTAATATAACTTTTTAAATCAGAAGATAAATAACTGAAAAATAAAATACACGTATGATATGTTTTGTCCATAATTAATTGCATATATGATTCATAAATCATTCTTAAACATTAAATTCCAACCATATTTGGATTAATTGGATTTTTATTCTCAAGAATAAAAATCATCGGATTCTCAGACTTATACTAAGGAAAACATAGAGGGAAGTTATTTATTGTTGTATTCTTACTGATCAAAATGTCATATCTACCAGAATGCAGGTGATATTCAGCTATATTTGCGACAATTTAATTTTGTTTACTACAGAAATTGATTGTATAATTAACGTAATAACTCGTAGAAAAATAACTCTAACTGGTGCTTCCTATATCAAAGATAATTTAGATGCGACACAGCTACAGAAAGACTTAGGCAGATAGTGTAGAATAATAAATCAGTTGTAAACAATTAATAATAAACAATTTGTTCTGTATATTGCTTTAACTAATAACAAATAAAATAGTTTTATAAAATTAAAAAAAAAGTTTTAAAAGTTTATAAGAATTAAAATTATTACGATTTTTTTATTATTTTCATCAATTTAAAAGACATTTTTTTTTAATGTAAAAAAGAAATCTAAAAAATTCCATTCCATTATTAATAATATATTTTTAAATTCTATTCTTCATTATGAAACAAAGTACAGAGACATGAAACTGGTTTAACTTCATTTTTCTAAGAATCCTGTGACCCAGCAATATTTTTTTATTAATTAATGAAATGTTTTACATTGATGGTAAAATCATCGTCGTAAATCACTTTTTTAACAGCTGATTTTTTTGTCAACGATTTAAATCAAATATACATCGTCTAACTATTTTTTACCCAGAATGTCTTCATAATGAATAACATTAAGTAATAAAAGGTCTGTAAATAAATTAATAAGACTGGTTCGGAAAAACGTTTTATTTACTGTTCAATTACGCATAGACTCTATCACCTTCGAAATAGTTCTCTTGGGAAGCCACGCAACGCTTCAAACGGTTTTCCCACTCTTCAAATGTGCGTTGCCATAATGCAGCATCCAGTTGTCTTTGATGGCTGGTCTCACGCGGGCAACTTTTTTCCACAGTCTTTCAAGAATTTCTCAATAAACATATTGATTTACAGTCTGTCCTGTAGACAAACACTCCAAAAGTCTCTGATTCGCTCAAAATTGACGTCACTTTTCAACGGTCTTCCAGATCGTGGATCGTCCGCAATTGATTCCCGGCCATCTGTAAATGCTTTAAAACAACTAAAATCTTGGGCTCGTGACAGAGCGTCAACTCCATATTCTCTTTTCAATTTTGAAAAAGTTTCAGTAGCATTCTCATCGAGTTTAACACAAAACATGATTCCACAAAGTTGCTCATAATTAGTATCACTCATTTTTGTAACGCACAACAAAAGCTCGTTTCACCAAAATTTGTTTACGTCTCATGTGGCAAAAATAGGCTCAAAATTTTAATACCTAATATAAATCAGCTGTTCATATAACCTTATGTTTACTAATAACTTTACAGTGTTGCCAAGTTGGCTGTCAAAAAAAAACTAGTCTCATTGTTTTATTTACAGACATCGTAAATATATGTTATATTTACGGTACTCACGATTTCGTTTTTTAATGCCTATTTTTCATGCTTTATTGTCATTTTTTTTATTACTTCTAAATATAATTTTCTTTGATCGTGACAAACTATCTTAATGTCTATTGGTAAATGCGTTAAGTTTTTTTTTAATAAAAAATAAAATTAGTTAAAATCAATTTTTCCGATGAGTTAGGCTTATTTTTAATAAAATATTTATCTGCAAAATGTTTTATTCGTACTGGAGATCGAACTTGAAAACATTCAGTGCAGTTCACTCTACTAAATTTTAGTTATGATGTATCGTTTATAATACAAAGTATATGTCTTTCTGTTTAAAAAAGAGTAATTTATGTGTTTGAAGCAAGTTGGATGGGTAATACAAGCTTGTTTGTGTATTAATGAATATGAGTAAGGTTAAAGAAAACCAAAAATAGAATGTAAACTTAAATGTAATTTATGATCCTACAAAACTTGTAAACAATTAGTACCACTGATTAATAAAAGAAAATAGCATTAACACATGATAGTGTAAGATAGTCACTATAGAGATTTAACGTTGGTTAAATTACAGTACAGTAAGTTTTCTGTTCGGTTCAACCGTCTGTCTTGTACCTGAGTGAACAAGTATTTTATGTTCTTTGCTGTGTTTAGCTGGCATTGATCACAGTTAGTTGGCTTTAAATAACAACTTCGTGGACACTATAATCAAAGAATTATAATATACGTAATATATTTAGCGTGTTTTACTGATGTCTTAAACTACTTTATTTATAACGTTGTTTTAGAAAATTATTCAAAAATAATTAGTACATTTCATTATATTATATTTATGATATCTAATTCAGAGTCAATAAATATAATATTTTTATGTTTGTCTCTGTGTGCGCGCTTTCGCGTTCACGTGAAGGTGAATAATCTATGTGTAGCCTAATTAGTAAAATGATGACGTCAAATTTTTTATATAATTTCAAATGTAATGAATTACCTTATAATTTTATTTATCAGACTTCCTTCCCACCTACACTTATAAATTTCCGTTACAAGCATTAAACTATTAAAACACAAATAAAATATGATATTTAGGGATGTTTGTATTTTTTCGGTTCATAGTAATAACACATATTGTCAATTTTATTTGGCATAACTTTTTTCTTCATATCGTCGGTGTTTATTATAATGCCTGTTAAAAAATTCTTTAACGGAAAGTTTCTGGAATTCAGATATAAAGGATCTAACTCACCGGGTTGGTCTAGTCGTGAACGCGTCTTCCCAAATCAGCTGATTTGGAAGTCGAGAGTTCCAGCGTTCAACTCTTAGTAAAATCAGTTATTTTTACACGGATTTGAATACTAGATCGTGGATACCGGTATTCTTTGATTGTTGGATTTCAATTAACCACACATCTCAGGAATGGTCGAACTGACACTGTATAAGACTACACTTCATTTATACTCATATATATCATTTTCATTCATCCTCTGTAGTATTAGCTGAAAGGTAATTACCGGAGGCTAAACAGGAAAAAAAGAAGACATATAAAGGATCTGACTTTTATTTAAAAATAAAAATAATTAAAAAGAGAATTGTTGAAAAATAAAAGTATACTTTTATAAAAATTAATGAAAAAAATTGCTTTTCATTTGGGGTCCAGAATATAATATAGATGCCAAAGCTACTTCAATTTTAATAGTTCTTTAAGGGATGAACAAAAATACAAAAAAGGGATATATAATAATAAAAGTTAAAGTTAAATATAATAATAAAAGTGAAACAAAGCAGAATAATTTTTTTTTGGGAGTTGTGGGAAAAGTTTTATGAAAAATCTTTTTAAAAATATTCATTTATAGGTTAAGCTTATCAAAATTGCTTAAATAAAATTTTCTCTAAATCTAACACCCTCTTTAATAAAGGTTAAAATGAGAAAAAAAAATGTCAAAAAACCTTTCTACATTTCAGGTCCGGAGTCTATCATTTTAAAAACTTGTAGACATTTCTTGATTGTTCTATATATGAAATATAAACTTTCAAAAATTTTTTGTAAAATATTAAAATCGAAAGTAAATGCAGCAAAAGAATAAAAAAACAACATAATTCAATTTTATGAGATAGGAGTTAATTTTTAGAAAAAAAAAAAAAAAAATTTTTTTTATTATTAATATATGTATTGTAGATAATAAATTTGCTTTAATAAAGTTTTCTTTAATATGCCTCTGAAAAAACAACAAACCGGGTTTTGTCGCGGTATCCTCCCACCCTCTCAAGAAATTAAAAAAAAAAATTGATATGATCAATATCCCATATATTTGAGCCAAATTTGAAGAAAATCAGTTCGGTCAATTTTGAGAAATAAAACCAAACGCAGTACAACACTCACACGTACAAACACACATATACATACATATAATTTTCTTGGTCTAGATGAACTAGCTGGACCCTATAACGTAAAGATTTGCTAAAAACCCGATAATTATTTTTTACATGATCACCATATCCCCTTTAATATGGTTATTCAAGTTATATTTGCTGGAAAAAAAAAAACAAATAGAAATAACCAAAAACAATTTTTTTTTTAATTATAAAAATTGATAACGAGATGACTGCTACTAAACGGTTTTCTAAGATATGAAAACAACCAAAAATACTACAACTTCATCGTATCTATCTGCTATTTTATTCTGCAACCTTTTACATAGCTATTTTTTTATTGTCTACTTTTTAATTGTTATATCCATGAACGTTATATTGTGCTACATTAGTTTATTTTTATTTGCTAAAACAATTTTTTTTGTAGAGATGTATCGTATACTACAGGCCTTATAAATCTTTCTTTTTATAATTTTTTTTTAACGACACAATATTCCGAAAGTATCCAAATATGTGTTGCAACTTCCCTGATTAGATTACCGTATGCAGCGGCGTCCTTGTTCGTTTAATGATCTGTAGTTCTTAAATATTTTGATTATTATGCCAGGATATGTTGGTTATTGTTTGTTTGTTTTCTCCAACCAGTTTTTCAGCTACTGTCGGGTCTGGGTGGTGTATGTAAGGGCAAATGCAATTACTGCTACTGGCTTGCCAGGTCTAGCTGAAGATGTACTGCAATCTAAGTGTAAATATACCGGTAAACATATAGTCTGGAACAGACTTCGGTCAACCATCCCTGAGACGTATGGTTAGTTGGTTAGTTGAAAATCAATCACCAAAGATTCGGCCGAGCCTCGAACTATATACCTCTTTAAGTAAGAGTACCTCTTATAGTAAGACTAGTGCGAATTATCTTTACTACTCTGATACATGTGATGCACAATATACAATACGTGATAATAGACGATATTTAATTGAAAAACTCTTAATAATTGATCCTAGTATAGAAGAAATCCATATGGTTGATAGATCTTTTAAAAGCAATTAACGGTTCTGTTATTTTTATATTAAATAATAGTTGAATAAATGACATAAATATAATGAAAGCTAAATAAAAATAATATTTCGGAAGCATAAGATAGTTTTAATCATCATCAATTCTTGGGATTATATCACTCCAACCCTACCTTACTGTAATAACCCTTGGTAGAATTTCAGAGCTATTTCAGATTATACCATGTTTGGAGAGTACAGTATTGATAGTTTCAAATATTATTGTAATAGCTAAAATAAATATTATATGAACTGATTAGTTGTAATAATTAACAGAAATTAAAAAAAAAAAAATGCTAATTTAATACTGTAGGAAAAACACCTTCGATTATTATCACAAAGAGAAGAGTAATTTATGTTTAGACGTTGGTGTTAAATAAGAATCTAAATGTAATTTGTGTCCTTCGTTTTCATAGTACAAGTGGTTAAATTTTTAAATTTTAAACAGAAACTACTGTAAATTTTTATTTCCAATTAAATATTAAAAGAATAATTATCTATGGAACAAAATATATGTAATATACACATATAAAAATATATTGCCCCTTAATAAACGAAAACTCAATATCGTTCGTCAGTTTAAAAGATTATACTAAAAATTTCTCTCCTTTCCTATTCGTTCTAAGACCGCTTAACTTCATTCAGAAGTTCCGGGTTCGAATCCCGGTCATCCATGGCATTTTTCATATACTACAAATTTCCATTTTCATTTTCCACGTACAAGCTTCGTTGTAAATTTCTGTGGTGAAATAATTAATCAGTAAAGAAGTATAAAATTAAAAAAAAACTATTACTCATCTCGAAAATGAATTGAGATATTAGTTAAATTTCTACGTGAAATTGAATCAAAGTAAAACTTGAAACAAAATTAGTAATATTTTAAAGCAGACCTATGGCGTTCTATAATTTCGTAATCGTATCTTTTGTTCAATTTTTATGAGATTTTTTTTTATCTCGGTTATTTCTTATTCATTTATTTCTTCATTTTATAAATTAGTAGGTTATTTTATTAAAAACAGACTGTGCGGTAAGGTTAAATGAGTAAATAATATAAAAGAGAAAACATGGTTTGTAATTTCGTAGTGTAAGAGACTACTTTATTTGTAAGATATAACAGACTATGAAACAAGCATCTCATTAGATCAAGATATACCGACGCTCTCATCACGTTGAAAAAAAAGAATTTTTTAATTTCATTTTACGAAGAAAATAACCACAAGTTGAAGGAACGTATAGGTCGATGTGTATTTCAATCTGTTATCCGCTTCCGGTTGAAATAAAACAATCACCATTAAAAGATGTTATTATTTTTATTATTTTATAATAATTCGTAAGTTGGAAGATTATTTCATTTTTCATTTAAAGAAAGCCGTGTTAAATTTCTTTTCATGAAATTTCTTTAATTTAATCTTTTTCGATTTATTGAAATGAATTGCAAGGTTTGATACAATTTATGGTCTAAATGTTTTATTTTTTTAAAAATGAGCAGTTTTTGAATAGTTCTGATGCTTCATTAAAGAAGATTTCGTAATAATTCCAATAAGAAAGAAACATTTTTGAATTTGGTTAGGAAAATTTAGCTGTTAAAGAATTAAAAGATGACTTATTTTTTACCAAATATAAATGAAAAGTGAATAGTGGATGTGAAGATATCCACTAATATCTTCATATTAATTTTTTATAGAATATTTTTGTTATAACAAATCTCCCTATTCTCGTCTTTTAATGATTACTCTTTTACTGACCTCTTTAAAGTTTTACCAGCACGTAAGGCAACCAGTTATTGTTATCCGTCTTAATTCTATCAATTCTGATTCTGTTTGTTTTCATTCTTATAAGAATTTTTACATTTTTACTATATTGAACATAACTTTCTTTTATCAGTTTCCGAAGAATGGTTTTAAAATTATTAATATAACAGATAACGTGACAAATTGCAGGTATACTAACGAGTGAATTAATAATTTGAATAGAATATCCCAATGTGATCTTTCGAGGACTGAGAAAAGTAAATGATAAAAAAAAATATCCCGTATTAAAACCAATTAGCCTGGGTGAAATTACCTAATTCAATTGTATATATCGATATTTCTAGAACTTTCCTTGCAAACGATCTGTTTACAGAATATATAGAGTATATTAACTTAAATCTAATTTATTTAAGTTCATTTTCCGCTTGATTGAATAGAATTAAATATAATAAAAAGAACATATTTATTTAAAAATATTACGTTTATTAATTAATTTCTTGGGTGAACCAATCAACTATAAAAATTTATAAATTAAATATACAACGTTTCACTTGGAATTCTCTAAGCTTCCTAAAGTGACAATACACATTCATACACACATCATAAAACTTTCTTCTACTCTATGTACTCATATGTAAGATAATTGATCTTACAAAATGAGTATGTAAGAGAATGTTATATGATGTGTGTATGAATGTGTATTGTCACCTGTGAAGCTTAGAGTACTCTAAGTGAAACGTTGGGTATTTAATTAAAAGGTTTATGTAGTTAAATTTATATACATATAAAAGGTTTATATAAAAATATAATAATAACAATAATAATAATAATAATATATTTTGTATTATTCATCCTTGCTGTCAGACTTATAGGCTTAAAATAAAAAGCCCTTTGTAAGTAAACTTCGATCGGGTAGTTTAGAAGAATGTTTTTTTACCAACTGTATTTATATATATATATGTACATATGAGTTACTGTAGATACAACTCCACAATTTAGTTTTTTATTTATTTATTTTTTGCCTCAAAATTTGTTTATTTATAATCTGTTTCAAATAAGGAACCACAAGTAAATCGTATTACAAAAAGTACATGATGAGGGATTTCTAACGAACACCCTCAATAATGAGCTAGGTATGATAAAGAAAGAATAAAATTAGTAAAATCTAAGAAAGACAGAAAGAGATGTTGAATAAGATAATTTTTAATAAAGGAATATATATCAGTAAATTCACTAATTAGTACTGCACAGAAATAATTAGATAACGTTAGGGTTGAAAAGAAGTACGAAAAGAAATCAAAAAACTTAAAAAATATTAGTGTAGAATAGCTTGAAATGTGATATGTGCTTAAAATCTGCTTAATTTTCTATTGTTATTGTATCAACTTCAATTTTCTTACTACCAAAATATTTACTCTTTAGAGGATAGAAGCAGAAAATTACATGAATTTAGTGACAAAGTCTTCGACGTCTTCGTTTAAATGGTCAAAGTATAAGGTTTTGACATAGTTTCCCATTATTAAATAACTGGTTTCTTACATAAAAATCGGTTAGGTTAGGTTTTAGGTTAATTTAGGTTAGATTAGTTAGGTCATGTTAGGTTAGTAAGGTTTATACTAGGTTTTGGGGTACATGGCCGAATTTATTTTAAAAATAAAATTTAATAAATACAGAGAAAGAATTCACTATCTATTTAAATCCAATGGAGAAGTTTATGACAGTAACCCAGATTATTCCGATGAAAGAATAATCATGTCAATGATAACGTAGATTCTAATGATGAACCGGATAAATACTAATATAAGTTTCTTACGTATTATATTTTTTCCCACGCTTTATTTATATATTTTTATGTTGGTAATAACATAATAGATGTCATACTTTGATAGGAAGAAGATTGAGGTTGATACAATAGTAGTAGAGATTTGCCAAAATCCATTTAACTAAATTACATTAATGGTGTTAATATGATAGGAAAAATGAAAATTACAAATCTATTTTTAATTTCATTAAACAGAATAGTTATATATATGGACTATTAAAACTTTTTTTTAGATATATCCCTTTTATTATTTCATTTTCATTAAAATTCAGTCAATAAAGGTTTGTTATTACAAACTTTGCTAAACAAAGTTTAGCTATATTGTTAAATTTATAATAAAATTCTGATCATTACAATATTGCTATTAAAGTTATGTTTTTAATCATTCTCTGGTAAATTTTAATTTAGACCTAAAAATATAGAATAAAAATACGCGCGCGCACGTATTTATTCTATATTTTTAAGGTCGTGTGTGTGTGTAAATCATATTTATTAAAGAACGAGATGAAATAGATATTTATTTCAATTTTATATATGATTATGTTAATAATTATGTATAAAAATTTAATTTTGAGACAAATACAATTACTTCTGAATAATTTTATGTGTCTATAAAAATATCGAATGACCATTTAAACCTGCATTTTGTAGTTCATATAAAATTAAGTTTAAACGCTTTATGAGTAACAATATGGTTATAGTTATGTTTACGCTTCATTTTTAGTGTTAAGACGAGTAAATATGTGGGTTTTGTTATATGGCTAAAATTATGACCAATATAAAGTATACTAAACATGTAGAATCGCTCACTTTAATACATATATATGAAATTATTCTTTTTGTAGGTAGTAAATTTATTTTTACATCATATTTACCGATATATTTTTGTACATTATATTTATTATTATTATTTTTATAATTTTATTTTTTAATGTGGAGATAAAGTTATTGATTTGATTGATAGAAACATTATTAGATTTTGAATTTTTTGTCATGATATTATTGAATAGATGAATATATAAAATATATTTTCTCATAAACAATTTTTTAAAGATTTGAGTATTTTTATTCTAATATTTTTCCATTACGAGAATTTTTAATATAAAATATAAACGTATTTTTTTTTATTTGATTCCTTTTAAGACAAATAAAAATAAAAATATTGTAGTTAGTTTAAAACTACCAATTTTTTTTATTTCTTTAGTTGAGATAAAAACAAAACTCTTGTCTGAATATCGAAATTGCTTTTTATAGTAGATTTTAGCCAAAATGTTCAATTAACAAATAAAAATCTGGGTTTTAATTTGAGGTCGGTGTTTTTATCGAATAAAGGTAAGTATTTAAACTAGTCATAAATTTAAATTAAGATATGTTTCGAAACAGAACGTGATTTTAAATGAAACGTACTGCAATTTTTAACGTTATTTTGAAGATATTAATAAGTTACTTATTAATTTTATTTAACTAAACTAAAAAAATAATATATTATATAAATATATCGAACTCAGTGTAGTAGTTAGATTAATCTGGTTTGTGAAGCGTGTGTGTGCGCTCGCTCGCGAGTGCGCGCGTGTGTGTGTGCGTTTTTGAATGAGATACTCATATCAGGAAAAAATCATTAAATACCTTTAAAATGAAATGATTTTAACAAAAAGAAAAACTTAAACTAATAGTTTATTGGTTGGCAGAAATTGGAAGAAGTATAATTGAGATACGCTGGAAAATTACAGTATACTACTACACTAAACGGTGAAGAAATGTAGCAGCCTACATAACATAGTACTGTTGGGTTGTGATATAAAAACAATTACTTACTTTCCAGTGTTCAAGTAGATGCCGGTTATAAATAACCGATCTAGTCACCAATCACAATATAACACCTACGTTATATAACGTGACTGAATTGACCAGTAATCAATGTTTTTTTGTTTTTTTTTTTTGTTTTAATTTGTTCCTTCAATATTATCTTGACAATGGATTAAATCTAATAAGAAAATGTTTACATTCACTTTAGAAATTGGCAACAGTCACCTAGTTAGAAAATAAATGCAAGGGATGATAAATCTTGATTAATTCACTCAACTCGGTGTTAAATCTGAAATAATAAACATGCAGTTTGGTAAACTAAATACATTCATTTGAATCTAATGATCTTATTAATTTTTTTTCTAGTTTGATGTAAACAGAGTGACTCGTAAAATATTTTCTAATTGGCTAGTCTAAATTAGAAAATGAGTAAGAATATGAGCAATGCGTGTGGTACATTCTCTTTCCACTACTAGAATGATATTCCACATCAAACTCGCAGAATAAATAATGACTATAACATAAACAACGTGCATATAACCCCCTACTGTTTGTTAGGAATAGTCATTTTTAATACGACTAGGCTGTACCTAATAAAGTTCAAATTATTTACAGTCGGATAGAACAAAGAAAAAAATAAATATATTACAACTTATTCTTATGATAAATCATTAAAACATGTTTTGAGTGTGAATAATCTGTTGCCATTTCTAATCTTATTAAAAATATAATATTTATTGGTATTTTCAGAAATATTAGTTTTAATAGACGTAACTTAATTTATTTATTTTTTTTATGTTAACACATTATTAACTACTTTTTTTATATTTGGCAAGCCCATATAACACTGCAAGAAGGGCTATTTTTGTGAGTGTACAGAGTCGTTCAAATAAAACCGGCCTTGTTTAGTTACATTACATTGCGTAATTTAATCTCATTTATTCAATAAAAAAGTATCGGTACAAAAGATATAAATCTCAAAAATACAGCAAGATTCAAAACTAATAAAGCCAGCAAATTTTTTGATTTTAAAGTATAATAATTTTAGATGAACCAACAAAAGGCAACCTCGATTTTTCTGGGGATTATTTGGCATATATAAGTCACCGATTTAATCGAAGTACAAGGTTCTGAAATGTAAGGAATCGAAGTAGTTCTACTGAAGGTTTTTTTTCGGATTTAGGCGGGATTGTACGTTATAAAATTGGATAATGAGAGGTAGAACTGCGGATATCCTTTCTCTTTGGAACATAAGGTTATGAAAAAAATTATATATGAAACAAAATTAGAATACTGAAATTCGTTTTCTTAAATACCAGTTATCGGTTATTCTACAACTGAGTGAAGAAGCAATGTAGCAAAATAAAAATAAATACATATTTTGTAAAAGATGTATTTTATAATTTATAATTTATAATTTATTGACTTGTGTATTATTTTTAATTTTTGAGCTTAACTATATTAATACTTAAAATAAATATAGAACTCACAGGAAGTTGTTTGATTTAGAATTTCTTTCGGTAGGGAGATGTCTACTATTATTACTTAACACGTAATAGTGTTCTAGACAAACACTATTTATTATTCAAGACAACTAGATATAATCGTAATAGAATAGTTCCTTGAAACACAACTATGTAAGGGAATAATCAACCTTATATAATATATATTACATATATATACGTATATAAACATATAATACAAATATATTACAACAAAACCGGTAGAGAGCGGATCTGAGTAACGGATTCCTGCCAATTAAGAAGAAAGTAGTAGAAATATAATAATGGGAGGAATCCAGAAAGGGGCTAAAAGAAACCCTTTTAGTAATGGTAACAGGTACGTTTAACAATGGTCCTTTCTAATTATTGTTTCTACTGACACACTAAACATATGTCGTTCCGTGAGAAGAGTTACCGGACCAAGGTTGAAATTTTATGAAAAAATGAGAGGGCGGTCGATCATTCTCACGTTTCGAGTTGAGTCTGGACCGGCAGGTAAAGAAGATAGTAGTATAAATACTTCGGGAAGATCAGTAAAAAGTCAGTTCCACCACGACAATCTACGATGTGAGTCTGTAAGGCAGGAGTCTGCAGATGAGAGTCTGCGAGATGAAGTCTACAATGTGAGATCTAGGAATCAGTCCGCGAGACATAAATAGCGAGAGTATGCTGCAAGGGGATCAGTGAATGAGCAAATTTTGAGTGTAGTTTCGATTCAACTAAGATGGCGCCACGAGTAACTCCAGTACACGAAAACAAGAAATGGGTGGGTGAGTTACTGTAAGACTATTAGCGAAAGAGATAATGTTCTAAATTTCATTCATAAACTGTTAGGGTAGTTTTATTTGTGAACAGCAAAGGTATCTGAAGTAAAAGAACTTTACACTTGTCATCTATTGTATTATTGTTTTTAATACAAGACTAGTGGTTAAAGGCGTTAAGATTACCGGTCATGCTAATGTCATGTCAATGGGACTGAATTCTGCTTTTCATTGTTTATCAACATGTGAAGAAATCCCGACGATTATTTTAAATTCTGTTTTTATGTTTTTAATCTATGTTTATTATTATCATTATTTTTATTGACATTTAACATTATTATTGTTTACTGTTGCCATTATTGTCATTATTCTAAATATTATTGTGAGATTTTTTTTTTATTGTCTGTTAATATTATTATTATTATTGATTTGTCTTGTTTTACTTATGGTTTTAAACGAATAAATTGTAATTATATAAACATTTTCAATTGTCCATCTCTCATTATTCTGATCGAGCCGCGAAATCGCGAAAATATATCGCCTGAACGGTCTAATGCTTGCAATTTCAAGCGTGTTTATTTTTAAGTTCAATTTTCTTGTTTCAAAAAATAACTTCTATCGCTACGCATACTCATATTTTAAGATTAGGATTCGGATATATCCAAAAGGCACTTCCGTTTCACCGATATACAATAAACCACCAAATAGTGAAACTATTTGGTGGTGTATATATAGTATATATATATATATATATATATATATATATATATATGCTTAGTAATTTAAAACGTAACATGATAATTAAGATTACCAGCATAAATGAATCTTTCAAAAGAACAGGAAAAGTAGAAAAATCGTTGTTAAAAAAATTCCTATTAACTGATTAATCTGAACTAATCATTTTAAATCCCACGGTTAGTGACAATTTTATTTATTATAAGCAATCATATAATAGGAAAGTTGTCTTGTTGTGTAACAGTTACATTCATTCCTTTGGTTATTTTTAATTTGAAAACTTTATAATATATGATGCTGATGAATAACAGAAATCTTAAAATATTTATCTTGAAATAAATTAGAAAAGAAAGAGAAAAAATGTATATATATATTATTTTGCGTATTTAACTGGTCATTCTGAAAGTTTTTTTAATAATTCGTAATTATTTTGTAGTTTTCAGTAAGTTGTTCCTTTAATAAAATGCAAAAATTGATTAGGATTCTTTTTCAGATACAATATTTGTTTTATGTTAGGAGTAATATTTTATATATATTTTGTTTTAGACATGAATGGACTCTATACTTTCATAGAAAGAATTCTGTTTAATGCAAATAAGGAGAATTGTGTGTGTTCTGTTTTTATATGTGTGTTACAGAGAGAACCTGCAGGATAAGAATGATTTATTAGGAATCCTTTGTCCTGCTGGTTGTGAGTGACAAAAGGAAGAAGGAAATTTACCTGCGAGACTGGAAGTAGCCATCCATTATGTTGAGTAAATAATGGTCTTCCCTTAAATAAGGGTCAACACAGCTTGTTTATTCTTGAGGCTGCGTTGCTTCGCCTGTAGGGCTATAGGATTGGGCCCACACCCTTCATCAAATCATTGTGGTGTGTATCTGAACATAAACGTTGCTCTTACTAATTCATTGAAGCGATACTTGGTGGAAATTTTATGGAATTTTTGTTAATTTTTTTTGTTTTTTATTATATTAGTTAAGTTCTATTTTTAGCTATGATAATACAACGCTTATTCTTTACAGAAAAGTCATTGATCATTTGTTGGTTTACCATGCACGAACGATAAAAAATGATAAATTCGTTGTATAAGTAAAAGTAGTAATTCTACTTTCTGATAACAGGCTGTATTATCTGATAAATCACATATAAGTTTTATAATTATGATCATCTGATTTTGATTTTGATATGATAGGAAATTTTATCTGCTGCGTTACATGCACATTGCAACAAATTTTTGTTAGGTACCATAATAAAATTGATGATATGACATGATAGATAAGTTACTTTTGAAATTGACATTGTTGATTATAATTGTATCTCACTTCTGACTTATTAAAATAACTAAAAATTAGATGTCCTCCTGCTCTTTCTACAGTAAGAAAAAGATTTTTTCATATCGGCATATCTAACACTCCGAAATTCATTGTTTAATTCTACAAGTGATACCTTCACTCTGTTCATTATAGGGATTGGCATTATAGTGACCAATATTACTCTCAGAGAATCAGTAGAACTAATTCCTCTTGTACCTAGAACCTTTACTTACAGAAAAAAGAGAAATTGTACTTAAAGTAACAATTTTATGTCATCCTCCACAAACGATGCATTAAACATAATGCCTCTACTTAGTAGAGGAAGTTTTTCCTAATAACCTATTAAAAATACATTCCATCTTAGAAAATTAGTAATAGTGGAATAATAAAACCAGATTATAAATGTCTTCTATGTATTCTAAAACCAATCGTTTTCAAAGTAACTATGTTTTACTCAATCTCGTCATCTAAATTTACACTTCGTTGTATTATATTAAAAGCAGTAGCGATTTTCATATTATTCTACTCAGTTGAAATTCCAGTTATATATACTAGTGATATTTAATAGAAAAATTCTTGTATTTGTTTAAAATATTCTAGAGTATGTTGAATATTTTTTAAGTGATAAAGGAAAAACCTTTCTTCTGTTTGTAGGTCACTAATATTGAAGATTTTACATATATATGATAATAACGTTTAAATAAGTTATTCTGTTTTCTTGCGTAATATTTTTAATTTTGCATGTCCGTTTTAGTATGTATTTAAAATATATCTAAGTACCAAGATGAAATTATTAAATCATAATTTTTTTGTGTTTAAATCAAATTTTTAATACAATTAATCAAATTTCTTGAATGTAAATAAAAATTCAGTTTTATCCACTGCAAAAAATATAAAATTTTAAGTCTTTAAAAGTAAAAGTTTTTATTTTAAGCATCTGATATATAAAAGAGGTTACAAACTATTCATTTTAAAGTATAATAATCATAGAACATAGACCATCCTTATGAATACTGAATGTATATTTATTGAAAGGAAATTCATACAGTACCCCTGTTTTAATTTTATACAAAAAAGTCCATTTCGTTTATTTACACACGTACACACGCCTGCGCGCGCGCACGATAAAATTCTTTAACATTTCGCTCTTTATAACAATTTAACTGAAAAAAAACATTATTCATTAAAAATTTAATAAAAACCTTTTTACCTGAACTTATCAAAGTTTTTTTTTTGTAAAATTACAATAATTCTTTTTGAATACGAAATTAAAATTTGGAATAAATAGTAAAGTATGTAATATAATCATAATATTAGCTTCATTCAAAAAAGCAAGTATACACAACTAAACAATTTTTTTTTAAATTAAGTCAACTTTCAATTAGAATAAAAAAATATATAATTTAATTCTTCTAGAAAAGTCTGAATAATGAACTGGAAAACATTTTGATAACGTCTCCTCCCCATTAAAAATGGAAAATTTTAAAAATATGTTAAATATTTAAAAAATATAAATATTTCTAAAATATTTAACATAATTCTCATAAAAAGAATTCTTTAAAACAATATTTTTCCCATTTGCTATGTTTGTTTCTCGTAAAATGAAGTGAAAGATATGTTTAAAATTTTAAAAATATTTCATATTTCCATTCGAATTATCATAATTAATTTGAGTGTTATTTTCTGTTCTTCCTAGAATTGTCACTCCTCTAACATTTGTAATTGACGCGTTTCCGATTTCTTCCATTCTCTTTCATTAAAGAGGTGGTGATAAAATGGGTTGCCAGTATTCAGAAGTTGCCCATTTAAGGAAATAAAGATTAATGCAAAATAGAAAGGAATGAAAAAATGAAACAACTCACGACTGATAATTCAAACAACTCATATGAAAATTATAATAGATTGAAAATGATTTTTTATGAATAAATATAACTTTTATTTCCGTTTATAGGTATTTCCATAAATCTTTTACTCATCTTTGCTGACTTCCACCGTATGTTGATTTTCGACAAAGTTTTTTTAAATGATGAGTTTTTTAAAACTTTAAAATTAAGTCGAAAATTACGTCCACCGGGCTGGTCTAGTGGTGAACTCGTCATCGCAAATCAGCTGATTTCGAAGTCGAGAGTTCTAAGATTCAAATCCTAGTAAAGGTAGTTATTTTAATACGGATTCAGATCATAGATACCAGTGTTCTTTGGTGGTTGGGTTTCAATTAACCATACATCTCAGGAATGGTCAATCTGAGACTGTACAAAACTACACTTCATTAACCTCATTTATCCTCTAAATGTTAGGTGGTTCCGGAGGCTAAGTAGAAATGAAGAAAGAAAAAAGTATTCACGACATTAGTGTTTCGTTTTTTAAATAATAAATAAAATTAACATAAAACGAATAAAATTAAAATAGTGTTCTAAATTTACAATATGATCAAGGTTTTGTACAACTTTTGATGATTAATTTTATTTAACATGGATTGTTTGTATAGATATATATATATATATATATATATATTACATAAAAAATTATAAATATAAAATATAAATCCACTTACCAACAAATATTTGTATAGATTTATGTCCTAGCTCTTTCGGAAAATTATTTTCATCTTCAGGGACATATCGTAACTAATTATACATATAAAAACAATACTTCAAGTATTAAATGAGTTAGAAAAATAAAAAAATATTTGTTTAAATAGAACAATTAATCATCAATATTAAAATCAGTCATACGAAATGCGTCTTGTCAGTGTGGTAGTCAGGTTGTTATAAATTGTAACAATAACAATTGTAATTATAACAAAGACCCTTTGGCACTGGAGGGTTTATGTTGCTCCAGGTATTCCAGAGAAGTGGAACTTTTATATCTATTTTTAAAAAAATTATTATTAGAAGAAAATTTGAATTTTAAAAACTAATTTTAGCAATCGATAGCACAAAATACTTTTTTTCTATTAAAATTGTACTAGAAGAAAGTATGGGGATTCAAAATTCATGACACTATACACTATTGTTTTGTAACTTCTACAAATAGTGTGTTAACGAAGGATTTTCGCCACGAAATTATTTCTGGTTGTAACTTTTAGTCATTTAATATTATTTTTTTTTTTTTTTAGTGAATTTATGATCATTACTCACCGAGAGCTACACCTAGTAGTATATCTTCGGCGATCTACGGGAACTAGTTTACTAAGCGTGGCTTTGACGGTTGGTTATTCGTATTACACACTAAACTTTTAAGGATAATAATCAGGGATCTTTTTAATTTTAAAGCCAGTATTACTATATTAAATCCAGTAATTTAAGCCAATATTACTCATAAAATCCTCACATATCTGCTACGCGCCTGCGCGCGCGCGCACACACACAATTATATATATGTCAAAGGATCCTTTATATTTACGATCTTCGTATCAAATCTAAACATAATAGTAAACAAATTATAATATAAATTAATTGTCTAATATAATTTTTATATTTTATTTATTAATTTATTTTATATTTTTAATTTATTAATTTTATTTTTATCAGTTTAATTTTTATTTTTTTGTTATCAATAATTTAAGTTTTTTTTAACCTTGTTGCGCACCGAACATAATTTTTTTGTATTTTTCCTTACTTTAGGTACTTGAGAAGAAATTTACGATATTTTTTTTCTTTTAATTACTTTTTTCTCCATCCTACCCGTGCAACCTCTATTTCTTTATAGATATATTAATCAAGCTAAACAATTTTTTAGCCATATTTTTTTAATTTAATTGACAAGTATTATAATCAAACAGTTTATTTTAATTTTGAGAATAAAAATTTCTCATTCAAGCATTAAATTTTAAGATCTTTCGTAGCTGATTATACATTAATACTAGTATGTTACATTTTTCTTATATTTTTTAATTTCTTTTTTTTGTTTTTATATTATTAATATTATTATTTTTATTGTAGAGTCCTTCGTTTTTGACGTTTTTTGTCATTATCCTTCGTAGCAGCCTTTTATTCTTCTATTCCTTTCTTTCATTTTTCTTAAGACTATTTATAAACGTCTCCTTATAACTCTTCATTTAATTATACTTCTTTCCTTTTACTGGTTTCCTACCCGCCAGTTTATATAACTTCTTTAATTTCTCATCTCTTCAATAAATCCTGTTTTCAGAGGCAATTTTTCTTTCGCCTTATCAGAATAATGTTTTAAATGGGATCAACCAAGTACAGTTGCGTAATTCTTTCATGACTATTTTACATTTCATTGGAGTAACTATTCACCCTTGATGTTTCTGTATATGTATGAAAAGTGTGTGTGTATGTGTGTGTGTGTGTGCGTTTATATATATATATATATATATATATATACTGCAGGTGAAAGGATATTTTCGTTGATGAATACTGACTTTTTAGTCGAGTATAGACATAAGAAACACGTTAATAAATTTGGTATCCTAACTGACATTCACTAATGTTTTCAGAAGTAGTAGATATTATTAAATTTGACTTATGTTAGAGACTGATTAGAAAATTTGTCATGGTAGTTTACTATCATAGTTTATATCCCTTCCTGCTTCCTTCGTTCTAGTTATTTTTCAAGAAAATCACATCCATAGCTTACATGATAGTAAATTTCTTGGGGAATCATCCATTTTATAATTTTAATTAATATAATGCTTATTTTAAATTTTTTTACCCATTTTGGTTATTTTAAAAATATTTTTATTTCTTCAGTAATTTGAAATTAGTTTATCAAAAAAAATCCTTTAAAAAAGTTTTCATTGCAATATATTTGTACAGCTCATACAAACACATATGTACTATATTTTAGAAATACGTTAATGATTTTCCAGATTAAATCAAACTAGATGGTTTCCAGAATAGTTGTTTGCTAAGAAGCAAAATAAATTATTTTCAATATAAAAATAAAATTAAAAAATTAAATTTACCAACTAAAAACTTTTATTTGTTAAGAAAAATAAAATTATATTCTTTCAATGTTCTATTTGCTTTTAAGGTTTTTTTTCTTATTTTTATATGTTCTTGCATAAAGAACTCCAGTAAGAATGAAGTTTAAATAGTTCGATAGTTATGAGTAATAACAAAAGGTAGTATTCTCGATGAGAAAATAAAAACAGGCAACCAATATATTTTAAAAACATCTATTGAACAAAAAAAAAAGAAAAAAAGGTTTTCAACCTAATAATTAACGTTTATTGTGCATTCTTTTGGAATCTTTGGAAGGATTTAGAAAATCATTCCCCATCGGATTTTATTGAAAAGAAGACTGAATCGAGAGAATGACAATAGACGAAGGACTGGATTCATAATCTTTAGTGAATGCAAAATGTCACCTTTGCAAACGGATAAATAATTGATTGTTACACATCGCATGTTTTCTTCTCATTTTAGAAAATAAGCTTCTACTCTTAACAACACACATGGGGCAGCAAATCTTTTTCTTTTTTTTTTGACAATAGAGTCTTAGATGAAGGTCCGGTCCTTTTGAGTATTTTGTATTGGTTGGTTCCTTTTGAGAAATATGATTATTTTTTATCAATAATATGTGAATATTCAATTATTTTCAGTAATTTCGACAAATTTAGAGTAGGTAAATAATACATATTTGTTCCATGGGCAAGATGTTTAATATTTTTTTATTGGTTTTAATTAGGATTTTAAAATTTATTGAACAGCATTCCCCAATAGTGATATGAATGGACTATTAATTTATAATATTTCTATTATTAACAATGTTCATGTATTGAGTATTAGTTTTACCGTTGAAATTTTTGATATCAACTTCATGAAAATCGGTCTAACCGTTCCAAAATTATAAGGGTAAAAATCATCCAAAAATAAACATCATCCTCATCATCTGCCACCAAGGATTAGGTTCTAGACCTGTACTGCCCATCATAACCTCGGTCTTCCAATTTTTCGCTTTCCTCTTGGAATGTAGTCCAATGCATGTTTATATAACCCACTGTCTTCCCTTTTCTGAACATGAACCAGCCAGTGATCTCTGTGCTGTTTAGTTGTTTCATTGACAACCCAACCCCCTTAGGGAAGACACCCACCTTGTAAAGATTCCGTTCGCTAGCCCCCCTTTCGTAGCCCTGGTGGGCTTTAACGAGGGTCGTCTTTTTAACCCTCTAACTGATTACATCTTACAGTCATCAGCCAGGCCTCAGTTGGGATGCCACCGATGTAAATGCTTCGGTAGATATTCACATCAGTGAATTTTTGGCTCAGTCTTTGCCTTCACTGTAGGCTTCTTTCAGACTTCTCTCTTCAGTCCTAAATCGTTGCTCTCTTAACTGGCAAACCGAGTTTGCGGAAACACGAACCCCGCACCTCGTTCACACTTATCTGACTATAAGTGACTGTAAATATCTCATACTTCGGAATTGAATGAGTATAAATGAGAACTAAAGCATATCACAGAATTGTTTGATCGCAACAACGGTAATTTGAACCTAGTTCCTTTAGTTGATTGGAACTGATCAAGTTTGAACCTAATAATTAATTTCAACTACTACAGACTCTGGTCTGGTCCACCAATGAGTCGAGGACTGACTTCCTTCTTCCACTCGTCTCAATCACAGAGTCTCGCGTGACATTTTACTTTATCACATTCAGAGACCGCTCTCGGCAAGACGGTGCTACACTTTTGTTTCATTGACAACCATCACCCAAAGTTCTATGCTAATTCTGTCATTCCTGTATCTGTCCAACCTAGTCGTTACCTAGTCCAACCTTCACTCTCCTTAAATATTTCAACGGTCTGAATTTGTTTGACATAGTTCAAGTTTCTCTTGTAAAGAAGGTAGTCAATGCTAATGTTTTATAAAAGTCCATAATGGTATCAATGCGAACTTTATTTTTTTAATTTCTTATAATCATTCCTCAAACTTGTTGAAATCTACGAATCTTATTATTTATATTATTATTTTTTTTAAATAAGAAATGCCACATTCTATGTAAGTAAAATGTGTCACTGTCCCAAAATCTGATCATCTATGACTTCTTTAGATCGAACAGGTTTGTCACCAAAAAAAAAACCATGAAATTTTGGCTAAGAAAAAAACATACCACCCGAAAGCACTAATTCCACCTGACGTAAGTGCAAATAAATTTCTTATTTTTAATAATTTAAAGGTTAGCCTAATATCTAAAAATTTCACAGTACGGTAATTTTTATCATGGTTCAGGTTTTTTTTTCTTTTATTGTTTGTAGATTTATTTATTTATTATATTTTTATATGCACTTACAGTTACGTAGAGCAATTACATCCAAATTAGCTGAGCCTATGCGTGAGCATGAAACGCTTTTAATTTATAGAAAATTAGCGTACTTAAAATAAATCAATCCTTAAAAAAATTAAAAGATATAGAACGACAAATTAATAAGATTAATTAGTAAGAGCGACAAGTGTGGTCGAGTGGTCCAACGTTTTATCTGGAAAATCTTGCTTTTGAATCTAAGTCAAAAACGATACTTTTACATCCTAAAAAAAGTTTATTCTACAACTGCATGGCATCTACGGGCTTTAAGACTTGTATAACGTTTTACAAGACCATTCATCTGGAAAGTATCATTTGTGAATTCCTATCCGACATGGTATTTTTTACACGCTAAAAGATGTCTATTCTATATCTGCACACATAAGCTTCAATCTTATATGATAAATTAATAAAACTAAAAAGTATATAAATAGTAAAATTTTCTCTCAAAAAACATATAATAACAAATGTTCAAATAACTTCAACTGAGATATACAGGAAACCAATAAAAACGTTTTTGTGAAGGTGGTTCTCCACATATAAATAATTTACATAAATATATCCGCATAATAAAATCTGCATAAATATATGTATGCAGATATATTTTTTTGTAAGTACTGTGATTCAGATAAAGGTATATAATTTGTTTGTAAAAATTCTACTTTAATACATTTTTCTAACATTTTTTATTTAGAATTTCCATTTTGAGTTACTTGATATTTCTCAGTCGAATAATACATTTTCAAACATAGTTCCTTTCAGTTGTTTTTATCTTTCTGTACCTCACCGATCATTCCGAGATTAATAATATAACATTTTAAATAAATTATTTTAATTACTAGTTTAATTGCTTAAATATTTCAAAATAGATTGGCAAGGAACATAACAGAGGCGTCATGCTTTATTAGAAATAAAAAGAAATTCATGACTATATAGGATTAGCATATGTTTACGTAGAGATTCAAAAAATTGGCTCGCGGCACGGTCGGAGTTTAGACAAACACGTAAATTATCTGGCAGTTAATCTATTGGACAGCAGCGATGACATCAGGCAACTGAAACGTTTCTATGCGCTGGACTGGGAGATATAATCAGAGGAGTGAACTGGAGAAAGAACATAGGAGTGAGAAAACAGAATAACTCTGTCACTGTGAACGTCACTTTGATAATCTACGCATTACAGCCATTTCTATTTACCGACGAATATTTGTTTTATCTATAGTGTTATTTTCAGATAATGGTATCGATGACATTGTTTTTATTATTTTTTTTGTGTTTTTCTTCCGGTGATATATTTCTAGTGCTGTGTTAAGTATTGAACTTTACTTGGACCACTTTTACAAGTCCTTTTCTTATATATGTGATGTTGAACCTTTGTATACTTTAATGAAGGGTTTCGTCGGGTTCCTCCCTTTATATGATTATTATGACTCAAATTTTCTTACAGTCCCCTATAGGCTACCGATTGTAAATGCTAACATGTAGACAAAAAACTCGCGTTTATAAAGATAAAGAATAAATACAGTTTATTACATAATCTAAGAAAAGAGTTTCCTTTGGTAAACATAGTCTGAAAAACGTGAACCACTAAAGAGTATTAAATTGTAAAGATTAGCCGGAAAGTCAACGTACCCCCTTAAGTTAGAATTAAAAATTAGTAATGATTTATAAATGAAAAATGCGATATAATAATGAATTACTTATTTTCTCACTTGACACATGGCATTAATTTTAATGATCTATTGAGTCTGTGTGTTCACCCTCATGTTGCAACCACAATTCTATACATCGCCACCTCTCCTGTGACGTGCAATGGAGCATTTCTGGTGTTACGTTACGGAAGGGTCCCTAACAGTGTCACGAAATTCTTCATTTATGGTGTAGCGGCGTGCAGATACGTATACCTTGATGATTCTCCATAGTGAATTGTCCGGTATGGTGAGATCAGGATTTTGTAGTGACCATGATAACGGAGCTTGAGACGCTGGAGTACTGCGCCCAATCCAACTGGAAATTTTACAGACGCGTGGACTGACAGAGCGAAATGTGCAAGTGCTCCATCTTGCTGCAATAATACTCGTTCCATTAGATCCTTCTTTTGGAACTTTATAACGTCATTTTGCTTTATAACCTTATGTAGAAGACATTAACCAAGCTCAAACATCTCTAAATAGGTTTGTGCGTTCACTGGCCCGCCAACAAAATAAGGACCAAACAAATGACAAGCTGTCATTCCAGCTCAAGTCATCACGTGCGGTGGATTTATTTCCAACTCCGCCGCGTAATAAAGATTTTCTTTCGCCCAAACACATTTCTGGCACGCCAACTGCGATAGATTGCACATTCGTCAGCAAAAAGCACCCTTCCACGGTACATTGCAGGGGAAATTTTTCTACTAAAGCCTGGCAAGATGCAGCGCGACGTTCAATGTCTGCATCTGACAGTTCATTGATGAACATCGGATGAAATATCCTAACTTTCAAGTCCTTTTTCCTGGTCTTCCACTGTCGTCCCCGGTATTTGAAATTCATCCAACCGTTTACAAGTTGATTTAATTGGGGATTGTTCTATGGAAACTGCAATAGCAACTCATGCTTCTAACTACGTTAACTTTCACCCACTCCGCGGTCTATCTTTAACACTGCCTAATACAAACTAACGTTTTTCCAAGGCAAAATTTTTGCTTTATATGGAGGCGCTTATTAAAGCGTTGCAGAAACTTATCACTAGTCAGCTTCACTGGTTGATTCCTATTTTGTCGTTTATGAACTTATATACTTGTCAATAATTGCTCCTCGTCGCTGTAACTACTCGTGTCAGCCATTTTAGCACAACTGTCTTTTACTCAGAGGGTGTGATATTATAAAAACTGTTGCCAACCGATCCCAACGAAAATAACGTATGTTTTTATCATATATCCTAACTCGTATTTTTCGTTAACGTTAGGGGTACGATGACTTCCCGGCCACGCTGTATTAATGAATTTTACATAAAAACTTCTATATTTTCCTATATTATCCCCAGATATTGTTGAATAAATACTTATAATCACTACGGCAGAATTTTAATGTAAATTAATCGGAAATTAAGATTAAAAATTTCAATCAGAGATTTTTTATTATTGAACTGTGATATATAACAAGGTAACTTATGGTAAACGTGGTAGATTCATAACGATTCCAAATGTTCTTAATCTACACATGAATACTCGCAGACGTGCTAAGTTCATAACCTAAATTTTTGTGGTATATCTTTTAAGCATTTCAATTATTTACTGATCGATCAATTTATAAATAATTTTCAATTTACGTTCTTGTCGATTCTAATGACCAGTCAACATTAAACCAGTTAACATTAAAACAACAAAATAACAACTTTAAATAGAACAGTAAACGAAACAGTAACATGAAAACAACCAAGAAACAATAATCGTGAGCACCAAGCCGTCAAACCGGATCATCATAACGGGCCATCAACAAGATCAAGTACACGGAGGCAGTTTTAGTCTCCTAACGTCCACGCTGTTGTCTAGCAAATTCAAAGCGAGATCATAAATGTGCTTATCCAACCTGGACACATGCCTTGAAACTAGACGTCCAACTTTCTCTCGAACCTATGGAATGCCATTTTTTACCACAATCGCTGTACCTCCATCAGGGTGGTTGGTTGCGTATACTGAACGGCCCTTAATTATCAAATAGTTCCTATCAGTAAAATGAGTTTCCGAAATAAGAACGACATCTAGCAGCTCGCAGAATGTCAGCCTCTCTAGTTCCTCCCTGCGGTTCAGTATACCATTGATGATCCATACAGCGAGTTTCAGGTAATTCCTCATCAACAAAGTTTAGAAATCACCTTCGTCAGCACACCTAGAAGGTTCCCAGTCTGTTGAACCAACAACGTTCCTCCCTAGCTTCTCAAATCTATCCAGTGTAACCGAAGCCTTATTATCGGTTTCCACCATTAACTCAGCAAAGGACCTGAGATGCGGAGTCCAATGAATATTGCCAGAGTTACAGTTACTAGTATCCGCATATTACTGGCCCGTTGATCTAAAGACGGGAAATCATGGCCTAGGATCTACAATTCGCCTCTCAGATCCTTGGATTCTGCAGGAGCGGCTTCGGTGCATTATTCATCCTCCTCTTCTCTTTCCTTTCAAAGATCTCCTTATAGAGCCTGCAACCTTTATAATTTGCAAAATTCTCCACATGGCACAAATCACAAATCTCGATGTGCAATTCTGGCAATCGGTAGTCCAGTGCTCCCCTGCACACTTCACACAGCGATTCGGCCTCCTGCAATTATTTTTTGACCGTACTGTTGACACTTCATACACTGCACCAACCCTGGAGTTCTTTTTGTTGTTTAAAACCTAACGCAAAAGTTTGCTATACTTTATCCCGAACACCTCGTTATTATTATTCCTTAGGTTCCAGATTTACGAAGGAAGTCGCCAACGGCTTCTTCGTTACTTAGTGGCGTGCGTTTATGATGCTTCAAACCTTGTGCCCTTTCACCCGGTCTTTCATTCGGAGGTCCCGGTTTTGAATCCCGGTCAGGTATGACATTTTTCACACGTAACCTGTCATTTATTTAATCCTCTGAAGCAATACCTAACGAGGGTCTCGAAGCTCAAAAAAAAATATATATAAATAAATAAACCTTGTGTCCCTGACTCTCAATCTCCAGCTGTATAACTGCAACTGGGAACGAATGGTGAAGATTCTTGAGCACCACCCGAACGCCCTCTCATCACGCCTCGTGAAAGTATGGCCTATCAGATTATTTTCGCGAACAACACGAATTTTTTTATTTTATTTCTCAATATCCTTCGACAGCAGCCGAAGTTGTTTATTGTTTATTATTCTCACGTGGTATTCCTCTTTGTTCGCCACCGATTTCAAACAACTCATTCAGCTTCGTGATATCCGACGCTTCGTGATATAATACTATCGGAGTCGGCTTATCGTCTTCCTTTTGTGGCTCAGCACCGTCAGTCTCCTCCACCGGCAGGCTATCAAATCTGTTCGAGAGAGGTACGTCATTCTCAGTAGTCGTGTCAGCTATCGGCAATGTGCGTAAAACCGGCACAGTTTGCCATGCTGGAGGGACTGGAATCGAGAGTCCGTAATATCAGAGTCACTGTTATTATCCGAAGAACCGCTCATATTTTCAACGATCTCATCCCTTATTAATTTTCTCTGCAACGACTTCCGTGGATCCCGGTTGGAGTAATTGAATGGGTCACGTTTTCTATTCATCAGCGTGTTGTTGATTACCGCCTCAAAGCTGCCGTCCGTTGAAGTGTTGCTGTGAGGAACAGCTGGAAACTGGTCCATAGCAACGCTGGTACTGCTAGGTTATGTAGCCTAGCCTAGGCCTGTAACTAAAAATAAATAAAAAAAGAACATTTAAATAAATAAAAACAAAACCTGGGGAAAACAAATTCTTAACACAACTAACAGAACAAAGTAAACTCAAACTAACACACAGAAAAAAAAATTAAAATAATTAACTCTAGTGAGGAGTGACTTATAGATATATCCAAATATATATATTTAAAAAGCTTGTTGTAAATAAATAAAGGAATTCAGAAAAAAATAAAAAAAATTATCTTCTTGCCATTTGAAGCTTGTAAGTAAGTATAGGAATTCAGCAAAAAAAAAAAAAAATCTTCGTGCCATTTCCATCTAGTTATGCATATACGGAAGTATATGTATGTTTTTTGGTATGGGTTAGTTATATAGACCTGCCCTTCACCGTAGGAAGTATCTTTTCTTCAAAAATATTCCTTTTAATTTTAATCTTAAATTAATTTGTTTAGGTTTTAACGTATTTGTTTAAGATTTTGTTGACGATGCATGCTATAAAATTGTTTAAGCATTTCATGAATAAAATTTGTTTTATAAATAAAAAAGGTAAAGAAAGAAAAAACTCCTTTCATGTTATTTTTAATTAATGTATGTAGTAACCGTTATATTATAGCAATTTAGCAATTAGCATACTTACGTAAATGTGGTGTATATATATATTTTATTTTTTCTTTAGAACGGGTCTCATAAACAAACAACCTTCTTTTGTTGTACTTTATCCCAAAAAAATATTCATTTTAAGTTTAATATTAAATTTTGTATAAACTTTATTATGATTTGTGTCATGCAGTCATCAACATAAAATTAGTTATGTTAAAAAAATTTTGTAGAATTAATTCAGTGACCTGTTTTAAAATGAGTAAAATTTTTGTAAGGAAATACATTATAATAAGAAAATTTAAATTAAAAACTTCCTTATATTTTAGGATATAAAATAACATTTTTAATCATGTAGGCTAAGCACTTTCGTTTGAACTATGTTTCCCTTTATTAGAATCGTGGACTATGAAGACAATATAAAGGAGAATTTTTAAACATATACTTCAAAACTACCTGTGTGAGACAATGTTTTGCATTGTCTAAACCCTCTGTCATTCACCTATACTATTAAACAAAAACAAACTGAAGCTTCCTTTTCTTTACTTTTACCTGTTTTTATTTAACTATCTTTATAATAAAAGTGTATATGTGTGCGGCCGCTTATTGAACTGGACAGATCTTGGTTTTTATGTAAAGGGAACAAATAAAACTAAAAGAATTCTTTTTTCCATAGATTTCTCATTCAACAATCAAATGAAAATGTCCTGAGAAAACAATACGTCTTTTTTAGTTAGTTTTCTACTTTTTAAAGCAAAACAAAAATGTTGTGAAAGACCAATAACATTTATTTCAGCAATATGTTTTAATTAATTTTGTTTAAAGAGGTGATATATATGCAGTTGATAAAACAAACCGACATATAAATAATTATTTTATATATATATATATATATATATATATATATAGAGCTAGAGAGAGAGAGAGAGAGAGAGAGAGATAGAGCTTCACCAATATAATTTCATAAAACTATTAAAATTTTTTATTACAAAAAAATAATTTAGTAAATAATGTTTTACTGCAAGGTTTCCTTCTTGAGAATTACCCATTTCAAACATTGTGTATAGGTAAATTTTTAACAACGTTCTTCATTTGAAAGCTACTTGTTTTGATTGATCACATTAAATAAAAATAAATGTAATACCATTTATTAGTTTAATGTTATAATTTAATAAAAAAAGAACAAACAAACAGTAGTATTCTAGGCTTGTACAAAGATGTAACTGCATTTTGTTACAGGAATGAATATCTGTTTGCGATTAGGCCAGATTAAATTATTTTAATTTTTACTTTCCTGGCATGATAGCTGTAGAGCGATACTGCAAGAGGGAAAGAATGGTAATCAGTCAAAAAAGATATATAGGGTTTATTGCATTTTTCGATGTTTCATTACCTAGGAAATAAACAAGTGGTGCAGGTAGTTTTTGTCTAATTTATGTATTTACTGTGTTTGAAACTTAATAACTTTTGACTGGAAAACCCTATTTTAAATAGATCTTATACAAATAATCTTGTGCATCGGGCAATTTTTTATCAGTAAAATCTTTGTAAATCTCAGTAAAATAAAGTAATCACCATTGGTCACTTTCTGGGTTTTACTAAATCAAATTAATCAATCATCTTGTTTTATTTCAAATTAATATTGAATGGTGTTTTTTGAATGGTGGCAAAACAATCTTTGTTAAATTTTTTTTTTTAATTTGCTCCAAAATTCCCCCTTCCTCAAAATCTAAAATTTATATATTTATTTATTGCATATATTTTAAATACTTTTTTTATCTCCCTATGCGTAGAAGTAGTGTAAGTGACCCAAAATATTTTTTGGACAATATTGGGGCTGGGAAACCGATAAAAGTTTAAAAATATTGAGTTTTAATATTGTGTATAAATATTTATTACAGTTAGTTTACGTAGGTAACACTTCACTATCTTTTTTATTGTTTGGAAAGTTTTTTAACTTAAAAAAAATTGAGGAATCTCAATTTAAAAAATACTGGATACCACCTAACTTTGAATATATATTATTATGAATAAATAAAAAACTATATTTAGTATCTATAAATTGTCTTTCAAGCTGAATCTAAAATCAATTGTTCAAACATTCAGGAATTTACGTGTATTTGAGATTGTTGCTGCTACAACCCTGAATAACAAATAAACAAACTATTTATCTCTAAAATTGGGGTTGTTATAATAATTTAAAATAGACTTACATAATTAATCTTTGTTTATTCCTCCAAGAGTCGTTTGAAATTTAAATTTTACTTATTGAATTACTAAAACATTACAAATCATGCATTTTTGCAGTTATTTGCAATATTTGATCTGGTACAGTGCAAAACATCAAAAAAAGTTCACCCATTTTATTTTTTGTACGATCAGTCTTGAAACCTAAAATAATATTTTCTCTTACAAATTAAACAATCGTACAACAGAATCTTTAATTAAAAGAGTAATTGGTAAACATTTATGATTACAAGAAATTTTATGTTTAATTAGTCCAAAAATCTCTTCATTTTATAATCATATACATTTTATTATTTTCTTACCGTAATAATTTAAATGTATAAATTTACGTAGTTAATGTTACTTGTTTAGAAATATCCTCTAAAAATATTATGTATATTATATATAAAGTATTATACTTTTTTAAATTATTTTTAATATACTTAACTTTGGTAACATAGAGGAAACAAATTACTCGATTTGATTCAGTTTTAGTTTTACTAATATCTAAGCTATTCCAGAACCATGATGTAGTAGATTTCACTAAAAATAATATCACTATAATAAATATAACAAGACATAAGCTAAGAATTTTTATAATGTTGTTTTATGCTGAAATAACGAGTATAGTTTGTTAATTTTTATAAAATGTGAATTTTTGTATTAATTTTCATCACGTTAAAATTTGTAATATTTTATTTTTTAACCCATTTGATTTCTTCAATTCTTCAGTAAAACCGGCAGTATATATACTCGTGTGTATATATATATATATATATATATATATATATATATATATATATATATATATATATATATATATATATATAGTTCATAATACTGCCGATCTACTTGTTGAATATATCTGTACGTATAAAACCAAATGTACTGACTGACTCATGATCAGCAAAAATTGATGAGAATTTGTATAAAGGTTCTTTTTTTTAACCTCCAGGACCACCGTTAGGTATAACCTCAGAGGATAAGATTAATGACAATTTTTGTACCGCGTGAAAATGTTTTGTACCTGATCGGGATTCAAACCCGGGACCTCCGAATGAAAGACCGAGACGCTTTGTACGTATAAAAGCTTTGGAATATATATTTAGGAATAGTAAAATCACGCTTTCTTAGCGTAATTTTAGTGCACGCTAAGAAAGTATTTTTTGAAATTCCGAGTTTAAAAGATTAAAACGGGTAACACTGAAATTTAGTATTTTTTTTTTTTTTTAATTTATCGGTAACAAATGAAGATAGCAACTTGATTTTTTGGTGCATGTAATCTTTATGTGAATATCTAAAACTAATTTCTAAATTTTTCAAAGTTCGATCTTGAATGAAGTGAAAAAAGGTAAAAACATTATGAAAATGGTTACAAATTTCCCCATTTCCGACTCTACTAAAAAAGATTTTTATTTGATTTGGGCTTGCGATACTCTTCAGGTAAATATCTAAAAATCATATTTGGTTTTTGAATTTCAATTTTTTAAAGGGTGCGGCGGCTTAACAATACTCCGTTACTCAGACAATAGACTGTTACTGACTGCACCTGCCTCCATTTACTTGACTAAAAACATAAAATAAAACATTAAAAAAAAAAAAAAACGAGAGAGTACGGTCACCTCCTTAGTGGTGTTTGTCAGGTAACGCTAAGACCGGCACAATACATTTTTACCCATCCTTCATACGGGTAATCAGCTATAACTACTATTTTTAAGATTGAGGTCGACTATTTTGAAACCCGCATTCTTCTGATCACTCAAAGTTTCGGCTCCTGTACTGACCAAACTGTTGCTCTGTAAAAATTATAAAACACTGAAGTTTTTATAAATTTAACAAGCTTTAATTTTTATTTATCATTATTATTCTCAAAAGCATGAGTTTAATGAACAAAGAGGGTTCATGGGGCTGAGCTCCTTTGTTAGAAACAAGGGGCTAGCGAAGCGAGCCCTGATTATTTTATTTATTTAAAGACTATATATGTATTAGCAGATAAATTTTATTGTTTTACATTGTATCAATTAACCAAAAAATTGCTTGGCACTACTACCTACCGACAGTCCGAGCATTAAGTTAAATTATTAATAGGTCTTAATTTTAGGTAGTGTAGAAAAAAAATCAGTTTTAACAGATTTTATAAATTTATTTGTTTAAAAATTAAATGAAAGTTAGGGATTGAACAAACTAATTAAAAGTAAAAAAAGAAACCATAGTAGAATCAAATACGTCGTAACATTTTGATCGGAAAAAAAATAGAAAACAAATGTGTATACATAAAACTGTTAATTTCAAAGTTATATAGAAATAATCTATAACGATATAGAACTTTCTTATGAAAAAAATAATTTTTAATTAAACGTTTTACGTACTGTATCATTTAATAATTTTTTTTCCACATAATGGATTATAAAATACTTTGGTAAAATCCTATTTTAAAACATTTGTACATTCTATGCAGCTTACATTGTAGATACGATTTGATTTTTTTTCTCCCACTTTATCGATCATGAATTTAAAAACTTATTTGTATTTTTATAATAAAATAATTTGCAATGCAGATTTCAATTATATATGCAAATATATTTTTTATATAAATCGAATAGATTTAATTTATAATCAAACCAAAATGTTGTTAGTTTTTTATATATATGTATGTATTTAGATTATATTTTGATAATTTGTTTTTTGTGTATAAGTTAATTTATTAGTATACTCTAAAAATTTTAATTTTTTATACAGTATTTTAAACAGTATACTAGAAATTACCTTTTCCATGTAGGCCTGTAGGTATTCATAATATGAATTATTATACTCGATTTTTATGTTGTACGTTGGTGTTCTTGAGTTTTTTTTTAGTATTACCCCAAATGTAATTGGCTTTGTTCAGTTTACTCTAATCATTTGTATAGACTATCCTACGCGTTAAAAAATATAAATTTTTTTAAGAATTTATGTTTACATTAATAAAAGATTGGTTTAGGTTTCAGACATGTTAAGTAGTTAAGTTGGCGTAGGATGAATGTTAAGCCGTTAAGTACCGACTTTGAATGCATGTTATTTTCTCTCTCTGTTTATCTGTATCTTTCTGTCTTTTTCCCTTATTCCATTTCTCCAAGAAATATCCAGCTAAAGCATAAAGTGGCTTCTCTCATTTACAGATGCTATCTTATGTTGTGTGTTTTATGACCCTCTACTGCTCTGTTACCTCTTCTTCTATATATTCTGCCGCCTACCCTATTCTATGTCGACCCACAACAGTTCGCGTCCGCCGCCGCGTTGTGCGTTGTGCTCGCCGCTTACCACATAGATCCCTACCACAGATCACAAAGATCTGTATTATTTTCGACCCTAGAATATCATCTTTTGTACCACAATCCATTGTTCTTCTCACTACTCCTTTTCCCTCTCCTTCTCTCTCATATACACTCCCTCATCTCAGATATAATATTTTATCCTTTAAGACCGAGCAACCCATCTTATCTATTGCCTATAACCCATTGTAAAACGACACCAATGGTTTTTATTTTATAATTATTTATCATATTATCAACATCAAATATCTCATATATGTTTACATTTTTTATTTATTTATTTTTTTGAAGAACATTTATTTTCAAGCAAATATATTTACAAATAACATATTGATATTTATTGTAGTTTACTTATTTCTTCTTTTTACTTCTTTCCTTTCGTTTGTTTGTTTATCTGTTTGTTTTAATTTTAAATATTATCTTTTAATACCATAATTTATTTTTTTTAAATGAATTACGTGATGTATTGAAAAATATTACAACACTTATTTTATTATTATATTAACCGCAATATTAAATATATATTCGTAACTACCTTTTCGTTTGCGTTTGTTGTTGGTAAAAATGTTTAAATTGTGTTAAATAATTAATGAGACTGATTAATTAGAAAATGTGTATTAAATTCAAATATTTTTTTTTATTTAATACAAATCTCCGGTGGACTCCGCCGGATATTATACCCCTTGAAAGCTTCGAATGGGTCGTGGGCTAGAAGCGATTCCTAAAAGTTGACCTGTTTGGTTCTCATCTGAACAAGTTCTTTTTACCGCTGGACATACAGGGTCCTGCTGAAGATGAAATACTTGAATTTGTAGACGCCCGATTTCGCTTTGCCTACTAATTAAGCTTTTTTCAATATCGGAAATGGAAGGATTAATTAAAGAAGGAAATACGTTAAAAAAGGTTCCTGGCTTTGATTTGATCACTCGTAAGATGTTAGACATGTTTCCGTATAAGGCCATCCGGTACATAATTGATATTTTCAATGCGATCGTCCGAATAACGTGTTTCCCATCTAAGTGGAAGGTTTTCCATGGAGTAGTCATCCCGAAGGCAGATAAACCTCCTCATGATGTTACTTCCTACAGACCTATAAGCCTTCTACCGATGCTATCAAAGTTTTTTGAAAAGCTGTTTCTGCGAACGCTGTGGCTTACCTTGGATTTGAAGGATATTGTACCAGATAATCAATTGGCTTCAGGATTGGGCACTCTACCATTGAACAGACCCATAGAGATGTTACCGTTGATAGTCAGGTGCTTGAAGGAGAAGAAGTACTGCTCCGCAATGTTTATGAAATCATCAAGCTTTGATAAGGTTTGGATGCCTGGTCTGCTGTGTAAGCTAAAACAGAGCCTTCCCCAGAGATTTTATTTAGTTCTGCGGAGTTATTTGGATGGGCGCTTTACCCAAGTTAAATTCAATCAGGATCTGTATTCTTTGATACGAAATCGGGAATTCCTCAGGGCTATGATCTGGGACCTGGTCTGGATTTTATTTTCACATCAGAGCTTCCTGCTCAGGATTACGTCATTTTCACAACGTTTGCAGGCGATACGGCAATCATAGTTGACGATAAAGATCAGAACCAAGCCTTAGCTAAACAACAATCAGAGGTAGACGATAACAGCGCGTGGCTGACGAAATGGAAAATGAGGGTGAATCAGAAAAGATCGAGCCATTTGTCTTTTACGATAATAGTAGCTGATTTTTCACCGATCTACCTGATTGGCGTCTAAATCCTTCACACGGATCGGGTATGGTACCTTGGCCTAAACTTGGATCGTCGCCTGACGTGGAAGGGTCACATGGTAGAAAAAAAGAAACAGATTATCATTAAATACAGCGAAGTTAATTGGCTACTAGGTAGAAACTCACAGTTATTGTTGTCTAATAAATTGTTAATCTACAGAGTTATCCTTAAACTTATCTGAATAATAAGTTTATCTGAGAAATAAAATTGAAATAATTCAAAAATTACAAAATGAATTGTGCGAGTAACATAACAGTAGCGCCATAGTTTGTTAGGGGTAGAAATTCATTAATATGTAGGATTACCTTTTGTTTACGAAGAAATTAAAAACATTGGCTCGCGGGACAGTCAGAGTTTAGACTAACACGTAAAGAATCTGTCAGTAAATCTGTTGGACAGCAGCGATGACATCAGGCGACTGAAACGTTTCTATGTGCTGAACTGGAAGATGTAATCAGAGGAGTGAACTGGAGAAAGAACATAGGAGTGAGAAAACAGGCTAACTCTGTCAGTGTGAACGTCACTTTGATAATCTACGCATTACAGCCATTTCTATTTACTGACGAATATTTGTTTTATCTATAGTGTTATTATCAGATATTGATGCTAATGAGATTGTTTTTTTCTTCCTATTTTTTAAATTTTTTTTTTGTTTTTTTCTAGTGCTTTGTTAAGTATTTAACTTTTCTTGGACCACCTGTACAAGTCCTTTTCTTATATATGAGGGGTTGAACCTTTTTGAATGCTTTAATGAAGGATTTCTTCGGAACCTCTCTACACGTGATTATTATGAATAAAATTTACTTATGGTTCCCCATGAGATAATTAGGGTAATTGAGGTGATCTTTACGATTATAAATGCAAACAAGCAGATAAAAAGTATACAAATAATATTTTTAAAGAAAAATAAGTATAATATTATAAAACAAAGTTATAAAAAAATATATTTAAAATTAATTATATAATGCGTTTGAAAATAAATTTTACGTTTTCTGAATTATAAATGCTTTTATATATAATTATTACTAGCCTGAAGCTGCAACATCCGGTAAATAATTAAAGAGATTTAATAACAAAGGACGTTTCCATCATTTTGTCCGTATCTGTAATTTATGTGTGTTCAACAACGATTTTGGAACAAGTAAATCGTTTCCAAAGAAAATTTATTCAATTGCTCTTTAAACCTTGAGAGGAAGTTGCGGGATAATTTAAGAATATAAACCATTATTTATTTATTATTTTTGTAATTACTCGTTTATTTCCGATTATAAATCGATTAATTTGCTAAGATCGTTGTTCTGAGCATGCGCACTTGTTACTAAATGCTCGTATCCTCTTCAGAATTACGCTCTTCATTACATTCCTTGTAGTCTTAAAAATGAAGTATAAAACTGTAAGGTAATGCACCACAGCTGTTTCTAGCACGTATGACATAATAAAAATTTAACGAAATTTTATTTTTTGGTCAAATTGTATTTTTTAAATAACTTTTTTCTTAATTTGAAAATTTATTTTTAACGATTTTTTTATCGTTTATATAAAAAAAACTTTTTTTTAACTAGATATGATACGTTTTGTTTTTATTGTAATGCATAAGTAAAGACATTAACTTCATTAACTTATTTATAGCAACACTTAAAGTTGTTATCAACAAATTAATGATTACATTAATCATTAATATTTACGGCCTTATACATTTGGAATTATGTACCTCTAAAAATTTATATAGCAAATTTTATAACCAACGCTGAAAATGTTATGAACCCAATATAATGATACAAAGTATTGCTAAAAATTTCGTTGGAAAATTATTTAATAGAAGTTTATGCAATATTATATTTGTGTTATTAAAATAATACACGTATAATAAGTTAATTGAAATTATTGATGTTAATGTAAAACAAAAAATATTTACAATAAAATAAATGGCAAGTCATTTTTGTTATTTATAAAAGTACGCTAAAATTTAGTTTATAATTAAAAGAGATAGCGACTCTAGCTGCATCAGGACAAGAATCTTCGTGTTTAATTTGCCTCTTAGACTAGTGTTCTCCATTTGCTAACCAAGCTCTACAGTTAATTTATTTCTTTTATAAAATTACCACTTTTAGCGTGTGGAAAATATCAAAAACTATCCGGGGTTCGATTAATAACAACTTATAAACGAAATATAAAAACATTCGTAGTCACTCGGTTATGAGCATTGGCACCAATTTTCCATTATTAAGACCTAATTCCGGTGGGGGGATCCTTTGGAGTGCTCTTATTAGAGGCATGGCGCCTAAAAGACAGAGTTCTGGCTATCTGGCGGCAACTTTGTTCCCGACGATGGGGAAAAAATTTCCATTATTACTTTTTTAAATTTTGATAATTTATCTTGGAAACTCAGAAAACCCATTTACCTTGGAAAACAAGAGAAAACTTATTATTAATGAGATATATAGTAGTGATTGATCTTTGTCATCTTATTTTAAATATGGAAACTTAAATTATGAAACATTGTGAATAATAATTAAATGGACGGGTGACCATAAATCATAATATCATGATTACGATTAATCATTAATAGAGCTCTATGAAAGGCATTTGCATCCATAAACACAACTTTAACAATTATTAAGGTACTGGGGAAATATTATAGTTGAATATAAATAAACATATAAACCATTAACCGAAAAATAAAACTAATTTTGGAGAACACTTATTAAATATTGTTTTTGTTTTTTTTTTTCGATCTTATACTCTAATTTCTGATTAAAATTTATATCGCCAGATATAATATAAATAAAAATAAAAATAACCCCTTCAATTTCCAATCGAAATTTAGACTACTAAAATTATTTATGATAAAATTTCAGAGTTTCATTTTAAAATGCCTTTTATTATCTAAGCAAAATTCTGATTTTTTTTTTCCTTAAATATCTTCCAGATTTAATGATAAAATTCATTTCTTAACTTTCAAATAGTCTACATAAAAAAATTAATATTTTTGAAACGGAATGATAACAGTAGAAATAGATTTTTATTTAAGAAGGTAATTGAATATGAATACATTATCAATTGATAAAATATTTTTTTTTATATAATTGTCATAATCATTTTGTTTAATTTATCGATATTAATTTTTTTTTTTTTTTTAATATTCTAATACTTAAAAATTTTAAGTGCATTGCACTTATTAAAAATTCACTTAATTATACAGTTTTCGCAAAGTTAGCAATAAAAATGATTCTTGTTTATTCTCTTTTAACACTTCACCGATTAGTCTATTGAAGAATAACCATACGCGAATTTTTTTTTAAATATTATATTTCGAAATGCTAATTACAAATTTCTAAAACCTATTGTTTTTTTTTTCTTGCATTAAATGACATACATAATTCTTAAAAATTGATTATAAACTGATAGGCTAAATAATTTATTTTTTTTTTTAACCTCCGGGACAACCGTTAGGTATTACTGCAGAGGATGAGATGAATGACAATTTTTGTAGCGTGTGGAAATCCCATGCCTGATCCAAGGCTAAATACTGATTCATCAATAATCCTCGTGATTTAGAGGTAGTGGATATAATAATTATGTTTTATTTTCAATGTTTCGTATTAAAATATATTAGGAAACGATGAATAATTAGACGGTATAATTTAATTCATAACATATAATAACACACATTTTACATCGTAATTAAAAATCATTAGCATGAAAGGTAGAGTATTAACATAAGATAAAACAATACTATCAATGAAACAAGATCACTAGTTAGTAATTTTAGTAGAATAATACACAAAAAATAAAATTAATACCATTAATTAACACTAATACTGTCATGCTATAATTAGCTTTGTAGGAAGAAGTAGTAGTTCCTTTTAATACAAAAAAGCTGAAATTTATTTAAATAACACAGTGACAATTAAAATTTAAAATTTGACAAACAAATTAGAATAAATTTCAAAAAGTAGCATGATGTGTTGTAAAGGTAAATTTACTTAACGAATATTCATTTTCATTTTCATTTCATTTTTAACTTAATTGATTACTATAATATAATTTAACTTGTGACCTAGTGCATAAAAAAAAAGAGGTTACATTTAATTTTACTCTTCGTTTACAGTTTACAAATTACATTTACCTTTTAATCATTCAACGATAAGATCTTCAATTAGTAAAAGTTCATCCACCTTAACTTAAAAAAAACAGAAAACGGCAGTAGCTACTTTGTAGAGGGGGAAATTCGTCATAATACACAGCTACGTTGCGTACCAATTAGTTATGCTCAGTAGGAGTTACATGACGTTCGTAATGTATCAGATAGTTACAAATATTATTTTTTCATTACACTTTCTAATTTTTTTTACGGGAACTCCTTTTGTGACTATCAGACTTTAGGAAGCGATAATAATAATAATAAACTATCACATTTTACGAGGACTGACAACTGAATAGTAATTCAAACCTTGAAAAATATTAATAATAAATGTAATGACCTATTTTATTGCCTTTTCTCTACGTTTATTTACATATGTTGATGAGGATGTAAATTAAATGGAAATTCACTGAATACAAATTACAACAGATACTAAATAGAAGTACTGAAATTTTTATACTTTTTTGCTTCCTTATACGAAGTTTAAAAAGGATTGTAGTCGTGAAAAATTTCACGAAAAGTTTTTTAGAGTTATAAATAATAAATTTCATTAACAATAAAAAAATTTCTAAAAAGTTTTTAGATTTCAACGGAAATATCCGTTTTGACCGTCCCTGAATCGATTTTGACTAGTATCGGCGTCACGTCTGTACATACGTGTATTTATCTCGCATAACTCAAAAATGATTAGCCGTACGATGTTGAAATTTTGGATTTAGGACTGTTGTAACATCTAGCTATGCACCTTCCCTTTTGATTACAATTGAATTTTTTAGCTGCAGTAATCATCCCTCATTGAGAGATTTTCCTCGATATATCATAAGTGGTACTTATTTTCATTGGTTCCAGAGTTATAACCAAATAAAATTTTAATTAATGAATTATTTGGATCTTATAAGGGGAAGGCACATCAGCTCGAAAGCGACATCATTTCCTTTTTTTACTTTAAATATATTGATTTATTAATTATAATTAATCTCTGATTGTAAAAAACGTATTACAATGAATAATTGTACAGTAATAATAATAAAAAAAAAATGTATGATAAATATCAGAAATTATTAGTGAAATAAAATTTTATATACTTTTAAAAATGTGTGTATGTAATTTAATAGGCATACAAGAAATATGGTGTCCTCTCATATTGTGTCCTCATCAGATTTGGTGAAACATCTGATTATTTAATATTAATTGAAAATTATAATTTAGAATCGTATTATTTTTTTATCTATGCATTTGTTTCAGTGTACTTGATAATAAATATCGCTATAAAATTTAGTAACCTTCTGTTTCGTTTTTGTTTTCATTTTGTTGATGGTTATATCATAATAATTCTAAAAAAACATAGTATTACAAGTAGATACATATAATAATTACATTTATTTAGTGAGTAATAAAGGGACTTTTACTCTAACCTAATATTTCAGGTAAGATTGTTGAATTAATAATAATATAAATATTTGATGTTAATAAAACTAATATTTTAGCAATTGTGTATCTAACCAATTTTATTAAAGAATTGGAGGATCGTATCTCACTTTCAAATGAAATAAGTTTAAACGAAGTGCAGCTTGTGTATATTTAATTTAATAGGCGTACAAGGAAGTTATTTGGTAACCAAAGAGTTTCAGCAAAAATAATAATAAAGAAAATAATATCAATAATTAATTTAAAGATTTAATAATTTATTAAAATTGCTTCAAAAATATTAAAATTCCTACAATTTTTGTTATTTTTGTTAAAAAGATAATTTTTAATTATCTTTTTTACCGAGTTTATATTTTCTGTGCAAATTAAACGATGTTAATTTTAAAATCATTTTACAAATTATAATGAGAAAAATATTCCGGTAAATATTTATAAACCCAAACATAAAACAAATATTTATAAAATTTCGTGGAAAAATATTTACTTAAAATTAAGAAAACTTTGTCACTGAATTAATAGAAAATATTAAAAAATAAAATAAAATTTATTTCAATCCTGCTTTAGTTTAAAGAATGTAATAAAGAATGTAATTTTACCCGACTTCAATGTCACATTCGACAGCCTCCGTGGCGCGAGTGGTAGCGTCTAAGCCTTTCATCTAGAGGCCCTGGGTTTGAATCCTGGTCAGCCATGGCATTTTTCATACTCTACAAATTTTCATTTGGCTAAATGACCACTACAGTCCATCTCCGCACCTCTCGTGAAAAAAAATCATATTAAACAGCTTTCTATTTAGAATTGTTCATTGTATATTAAATAATTTTCAAATATAGCATGTTTATGGCAAATATTTTGAAATTCGAAATAAGAAATTTCATATATTATTTAACTCGTTTAAATAAAGAAAATAATCTAAAATTAAGTCTAGGCCTAAAACTAATTTTATTTTTTAGTCTTACTTTGATGATTAAACAGGATAAATACAATACACAAAACTTTACAATAATTTTTACATGCATTTCTTTATCTCACTTTCATTCCACAGTTAACATTTTCGTTCCTCGGTATAGTACATATGCACAGTAGGTAGGTATGCACGAACGATTCATTCGTTCGAACGATTTATACTTCTTTAAACGAAATATTTATCTAAAATTATATTTCTGTTTTGGGGATAAAAAAAACAAATTTTTTTAAATTAGTTCTCATTTTTTTAATTCTTTCGAGCGCGAGGCTCGATTTGAAAGTGAACGCCAACGCTATTTAAAGCGTAAAGCTAACGAAACACTTGAAGAGCGAGAGGTTCGATTGGCGCTTAGACGTCAGCGTTATTCGCAAATTCGTGCGAATAACGCACGAAAAGAGCACGAGGCTCGACTGGAAAGGGAAAGCCAACGTTATTTGAAACGCACCGCGTACAAAATACCAGAGCAGCATGCAGTTAGCTTACAGAAAGGTTGTCAATAATATCATGAAAACAAATTATAAAACTTGCTTTTAAACATTTTTGTTTTCAACAAAATAATATGTATAAAGTTGTCTTTTTTTCAAGAACACAATGAAAAGCATGGGGCGCACTTTCATATTCAATATATTAATAAATTATTTAAATATGACCAAGGTTTGGATGTAAAATGGAAATGATAGCTTCAATATACATTATCTAGTAAATGTCTTTGGATGAACTAAAGTTTAGGAGCAAAATAGAACTGAGGTCGCGTCCCACGTTTTTCATTGTGGTCTCTTGCAAAAATTGACAACTTTAAACATATTTTTTAAAAAAAACCTTTAATTTGGTACAAACCTTTAATTTTTTGATATAAACCTTTATACAACATACAAATATTTTGTAAAATGTAACTTTAGATTATCATGATTTAAATCAGTTTTTTTTACTTTCCTGGTAATATATATATATATATACATTACATACATTATATACATTTTATATATATATATATATATAGTCATAAGGAAACGTTCACTGATTCAGGCAAAACATCATCTACCAGTTTGTTTTGACAAATATTGGACTATTCATTCACCTAAGCGTCAATTAATAGCAAAACAAAAAAGTTTTTCCGGATGGTTGTATGTACTTTTTTTTATACATCTGTAGGTTTCACGCCCCCCCCCCCCCGATGGGCACAAAATTAAGCATAAACTGAGCCCCGGGGGTATGTACATTTATTTGTACGTACGTATGTATATGTGTATGATGCATTACTTTTTTCTTCATACTTGATGAACGTATTGTTCAAACTTAGTATCTCTTTCTATAGGTTATTTATTTACCGTATTAAAATTTTGTGTAAATTTACTTTCGGGGGAAATTTATAAATTTTTAATTTGCGATTTTTTACTTACATAGGTTAAACAACCTTTCTTAGAAAAAATATAGTGCTTAGTTACTAAATAAAGATTTTATTTCCATCTTCTAAAACTTATAAACATACAATTTTAGATTTTTGTTTTTTTTTTTACAATATCTCACCTGGAAGTAGCAGTGCGTTTACAATAATCACTCAGGTTAATTTTTAGTAAAATAACCTATCATATATGGGTGTAATTTTTTTTTAATTTTATGATATTTGACTAATAATTCTCAATTATTTAGTAATGAATTTATATATGCATACTTCAGAATCATATCGAGGCAGAATAATTTCAAAGGTAAAAGTTTACCCTCTTCTAAAATTTATCATTCAATACATCTAAATATTTTGATTTTATATTCTATAAAATATTTTATACATTCTATAAAATAGTATAGTACAGCGTTTAAAAGAAAATTTATTTTCCTTAGACAATATTTTAAATGAAAATATCTTTAATGGAAAATAGAGAAATCTTTCGATTTCAATTTAAAAATCTTCAAAACATACCTTCAGTTTTCTATAGCCGGAAAATAATAAAAATTAATTATCTGCTTTTTACCTTTACGAGCTTTTTAATCTAAATAAAAAATAATAAGGACAAAATGTGCATGTCATTTTATATAATGTGTGAAAAAATAAATAACTTTCTTCTGTAAGAAAAAAATATATGTATAATTTAAAAACTTTTTTTATTTATAAATATACATATTTATTACTACTATTGTATGTTATTTATATCGTTGAATCTATTACAAAGACTACTCTCTTTTCTTTTAACCTATGTAAAAAAATTATGATTCTGTTATGATTTTCGAATATCATTTTTTTGATATCGTTCAGGGTTAAGAGAAAATGGGTTTCAAATAAAATTTAACAGTTTATTACATTTTGGTTATACTTATATTGCTTTTACTCAGCCCCTATCGAATTTGTTAGGCTACTGTACTGAACGCTCTTCAACATTTAGATCGGATCATAAAGTTCTAAAGCTATTGTTTGACTATAAACTTCACTACGTTCAGTATTTTATATTTTACTTAATCGTGGTGACATTTTCTTCAATTTTAAATCGTTTAAATAAATTTATTAAATAAAAACAAAACAAAAAAAGAACAAAATTTCGTTAACTTAATAATTTTTACATCAAATGTTTTTATTCAAATCGATTATTTCATAATTCATAGTTTTAATATCATATTTTATATTTATTTTTTTTTTTAAAGTTATGCAATCTATTGTAAAATATCTTACAAGAGTCTTTTTTTTCATTTATTGAACCATCTTATGAAAAATAATTGCATTTAAAAATGTAAAATACGAATTAATCTTCTTTTAAGTTAAATAATGTTCCAGATGTCGTCCTGTTACCATTTAGTTTTGTCAGCCAATCAATTTCAGTTGCAATGATATCCGTAAAGTAAATTTCTATATAAGCTCTTTATGGCGAGTACTTAATAAAGTGACCACAGTATTGTACGGGTTCCCCACATTTCCAACCTTGAATAGAAGAAGTAGCGCATTTATTATGCATAAAACTAATCATGGAAAAGAATAAGTACAATAAAAAGATAGAAAGTATGTTAATGGTTAATTATCCGTAAGATTGCAATAGAGTCAAAAAATTGTTAGAAATTTGATAAAAATACACCACCTTTATTTTTATGAGTCAGTAATGTCAGTTACAACAGCCGAAAAGCTGAAAACTATATATGACGTAAAAATTTGTGGTTTGCCTTCTCTTAAAAACACACAAAAATAAAGATTTACATTTTTTCATTATAAATTTCATCATTTCTCAATATTTTCTTGGTGTTTATTGTAATCCGACCGCTATAGTATTCTGTAAATTCTTTCTGTAACCAAAATAAAAAAAAAATAATTATATTTATTTATAGCTACGCAACGACGTTTACACTTTTATTATACTTATTTGGTATATTTATTTATACCGTAGCAACAGCTTGACGCCTATTAAACAGACTTATAGTTAATTTTTTTTTTGCGTATACTGCTTTATTTACAATCAGTTTTCTGATAAATGTAACTATATGTAAATTGTATAGTTAGTAATATTGTGAAAGGGAAATGTTGTATTTTCTCCCGAGAAAATACAATAAAAGTTTTAATAAAGTACAATACATAAAAAGTATAACAAATGAAAATATAATAATTTCTTTTAAAGAATGTGACGAGGGCTAAGCAGTTGATGCCCGTAAAAATTCAGTTAAAAAAAAAAACACTGGTCACATATAAGAAACAAAGTCAAAACCATGAAAATTAAACAATTCATAAACAACAAAAGAAAAATTTCATATTACTAAATTAAAGTAATTAATAAATAGTATCAGCAAAAATTTCAGTAACAAAAGGATAATATTCAATGCACAACAGTCTTCAGATCCAATACATGCTGCCTCTTTAGTCGTCTCACATTTTCACTAGTATCCAAAAGATTAACAGTCTTACTAATAAATTAAAATTATCTTTGTAGTGTGTGAAAAATACACATTGCCTGATCAGATCTCAAACCGGAACCCTTTTAAAAATGTTTTAATTATTTTTATCGTAGTTCAACTCAATTTCTTTATATTTTTATTTTTATATTGTTCATTTTGTCTTTGTATTTGTCTTTTGTCTTATGTTATTTAATAGTTTTTCTACACTATTTTGATCAGTTATGAAAATAACTGCTTTAAAATTCTTACCAATTTAAAACAAATATTTTATTTATATTTCGACTAAAGAGCACTAGAAATTATTATAAATAATTTACTGGCCAATAATTGTCCAAAACCCGAAACATAAAAGCATAATTATTAACGAATACCGTACCATACACATCATCAACAGGATATTTTTGCATTATGTAAGATTGTATAACTGCGACTCTAAGATCAATATCCGATAAACTTCTGTCTTTTACTCTTATTAAGAATAGTAACACAATTAAATTCTTTAAAAAATCATTATTTCATTAACATCCCGAGTAAAGTACGAAGTGTACTTGAGATAGTGTCATAAAAAAAATATGAGGCCATACATGTCTCTTCTTTTTTTTTTGATTAAAGATCATTACATAGTTATTAAATGAATTCGTTTCAGAACTACAGTGTTTTTACACAGTTTTTTAAATTAATCACAGTTATAATTGTTTGATACGACTAAAATCAATAAAGCCTCAATCTTGGAACTTATTATTTCTTTATGTACTATTGGTTATCGCTTAATTTTACCCCTCTCATCTTACTCCCACATAATTATATAATGAATTTCCTCTGTTGTTTATAAAATTACTTTATTTTTATCACATATATTTATTTATTTTTTAATCTTAAATTGTCTTATTATTTATACATAAATAAATCACAACACAGGTAGACAGACGTGTAATGGATTTATAAACTATATGATTGTGTAAGATTGATTACTTTCTTACATAAAAGTTAAAAAAATCCAAAAATAATGTAATACTAGAGAAAATGAATAAAAAAAGCGGTAGTTTGAAGAGAGATGTACCTAAGTTGAATGATACAATGAATTTAAAAAATGATAATAGAGATATTTTTGTTAGGTTAGGAAGAAAGTAAGATGGAGAATAAGTGATACAACCACGTCTAGAAAAGTAGGTGGTTGAAAGAGGGTAGTAGTAGTAGTACTACTAGTATTAGGTGGTAGATAAGTAAAGGGCGGTGGTGTACAATGCTATCCTAGTTGCCTATTGAATCAATTGCAGGCACTTCTCCACTGTTTTAAGGGATGCTGCTATATTAACACAAATTCCATCTTGGTATTTTTCTGTTACAATTGAAAGTATGGAATAGTTTTTTAGAACAGAAAAATCAATCGTATTTTATATCTAAAATAAAAAATATGTACTTTATTTTTTATTAAATATATCTTATATAGACCTAATAGATTTATTTACCAGTTAAAAAACAGGGATACTACTCCATTTTTAAACATTTAAATTGTTCTTTATAACCTCTCATCAACCTAAATATTTCACTATTTTTTTTTTGTAATTTTTTTTCTATTACGACTAATTTTAAATTTTATTAATTCATAACTTTTATTGATACTTAATACTGAGAAAATATAATAATTAAATATTGATTTTGAATTAAACATCTTGATTATGATGCTTATATGCTGCTACAAAACATAAAAAAGATTTCTTCAGTTCATGTCAATCTTTTGAACAAATTTTAACTCATGATTATTACGGGTAAATATTTTTAAAAAAATTATTTGAAAAAAAAAATTAATTTTATTACATGCATACTCTAAGCAGAGTAAATATTAAACTTGAATTAATTTAAACTTTTTTTTTGTATGAATTTAATTATATTGGTATTTTGTACAAGATTCTTACGTTGTTACATAAAACTTAAAATAATTCAAAAATATTGTAACACTACAGAAAATGAATGACCAAGTGATAATTCGAAGAAATTAATTTCTATTCTTTAACTAATTTGTATTGTTTACTGCTGATGTTTTATTCTAATCTTTTATTTTTTAGTAGTACATTTATATATATATATATATATATATATATATATATAGAGAGAGAGAGAGAGAGAGAGAGAGAGTGCGATAGAGTAAATAATGTTTTAAATTTTTTAATAATATTTTTTGAATATTACACTATGGAATGATATACTTGAAATGATGCTTACGTTTATTGCCATAAAGATAAAATAGTAGGAGTGCTATTTCATCGATGTTAAAATGAATAATTTTCAAACAGTATAAAGATAGGATACGAACAAATTTTTAAGTATGATGATGTAGACAAATCTTATGTGGTACTTTAATGAATTTATATCAAAACCGATGTAGTGAAGAATAAAAGTTACAAATAGGGTTGAAGATGTGCAATTAAAGAGGATAAGGAGGACATGCGGGCGAAACGAAGATGCAAATGAGTGTGTGAAGTAAAGATAGGGTTAATATTTGAGTGGGCGGTACGGGTCGATGAGACACGCCCTGTATGCAAATTGGACCAATGGGAGGGTTCACCCTCTGTTTTAACTTATCTTCTTGCTACCCTGCTATTCATTCCGATATAACAGAGTCTGGTGTCCCTGCTCAACTCTTAGCTAGCTCTGCTCTTCTTCCTTTTGCTTTTACTTTGCTCCTGCTTGTATGCTGCTGCTATACTGCTACTTCTGCCGGTGCTGCTCCTGTTTCTGCAGAGTAACGCTCTCAGCCGAAAGAACATCCTAGCCTTCTTCCTTACTCTTACTCTCACTGTTCAGCGCTCACTTCCTTAGCGTTCCTTACCGAAGTCGCTCATTCACTTCCCTTTGAAAATCTAACACCTAAATAAAATTTCCTGCATATCGAAATCAACACCTATCGCTGTTACAAATCGATGTTTCGATAGTCTACCTACCTGTCGAAGAATATTCATTCCCTCCACCATCTTCTTTTCTTTTTTTAATTTTATTTCTCTCTTTCAACATTTCCTTATCAAATTTTCTTTCTCTTTTTCTCTCAATTTTCTCAAAGTAAGATTTACCATTCTTCAGGCAGTACTTTTATTTCTTCTTTACTTTAATATTATCGTACTAGCAATTTTCTATTCTATTCTTCATATATATATATATTCAGTATCTTTAAGAAGTACTTCTTGAATTACCAAAAGTTTTTTTTTTATGTTCTCCTGTTTCTTTTATATTTCATTCTTTAGGATATGTTTTCATTATTTGGTTAACTTTTTTTTTATTCTACATTATTTATTTATTATATGAGAATATATATTTTCTTTTATTATTAATTATAATATTTGCTTATGATTAGATGTGCCATGACGTTTTTATTTATTTATTTTTTTTTTTAGATAGATAATTTATTTAAATATGATATACTAGAAAAATTATAATATTCAACATTTTTATATACGTATTTTCGTCTTCAAAATAATGTTAATCATTTAGTTTATAACTTATTTATGATACATAAACATCCAAAAACTGTAAAATTATGACATATATTTTGAGGACAATCGCTTTAAATTGTTTTAATAAAAATGTTAAAATGAACAAATAATTCTAAAATAACAGTTTACAGGTTTAAATATATAAATAAAAATGAATTGTAAATTTATCTATATAAATATACATTTATATAATGCTCCGATAGGAAAGAAGAAATCTTTTATACTTTAATAGGTATTATATTGATTTAATATCTATTTTTTATCTGTTTAAATTTATATTATTGCCAAACAATTCAAATAATTAACAAATAATAATGTTAAAATATTATACTCGTACATTATTGGTTTTAATTTCTCAAAAAAAAAAAAAAAAATCTTAACAAGCAGCCTATATATTATGTATTCATAACGTTTTTAAACCAAAAAAAAAAGTTTAAGTAATTAATAAAAATATTGACATATATTAACCTAATTTTATATTTATTTTCCTCAAATTTTTCTAGTAAATATTGTGTTTATTTTTTTTTTTTAATTTCTACTATAAATAGTTTAACGTAACCTGTTTAGTTATGATATAAAAAGATAAATTTATTTCTTGAATTTTATCGATTGCATAAAATTTTTATGAAAAAAATTTTCAAATCCTCCACGTAACGGCAAAAGCAATAGTTTTTATAAATATATATAATTATTATTATAAAATAATTTTTAAAATTATAATTTAATTTGAATTATAAACGATTTGAATTCTCTATATTGATTTTATTATAAATTAATAATTTTAGTGATTAATAATATAATTACGAGGTTACAAATTTTCAAAAAGTAAAATATTAAATAATTTTCAGTAATATTCTAGTAGATTAATTTTACCAAAAATGAATGAATAAGTTGTTTATTTATAAACATCATCTTTTTTAATGATAATGATTAATTCTAATTTATATTCCTTATAAATTATTATCCAGACCGATACCACTAGACTAGGTATATTAAAGGGAAAGTATGTGGTAGTGTCAAAAATGGGTTATCGGTTGTTTTCAAATCTTTACGTTTTAGGATCCAACCAGTTCACCTACACCAAAAGAACATACATACGTACGTGTTTTGCACTGCTTTTGGCTTTATATCTCAGGATTGATCTAACCGATTTTCTTCAAATTTAGTTCAAATAATTCTTTATATGTGACTTTAACATATTTATTTTTTTTTTAGTTAAGGGGATGGGGGAATCACAACAAAACCAATTTTGATTTTCTTTAGAGGCATTTTAGAGAAAACTTTATTGAAGTACAATAAATTTGTTACGTACAATGTATATAAATTTAACCAACAAAAAGATTTTCAAAAATTCGACCCTCTTCACCACAGAAGAAGAAAGCTTCTAAGATAAATTTTTTTTTAGAAGTTTAGAAGTGGGAATTTTGAAGCTTAAATTTTATTTTGGGAATTATGGTTTGACCGGTATAACTGGGAAAGTCATGTAATATTTTGCCAACTTTTCAATAAGATAATCAAATCTTATTTAACCAAATAAATTTATTTTCAATATTTTGACAGTATTTCATTTTTAATTGTACAAAAAATTATTATGTACGACTGTTAATTAAATATATTTTATAAATATGGTATCTATTATGATTGGTAGAAAAGAAAATAGTAAACCTGTATAGAATACTCGATACATCACAGTTTTTTACTCGATGTTAATTTAATAATATACTATTTGAATGCTACTTGGTTTTTGTAACATTAATTTAACTAAAATTATATCGTTATATTTTTACAACTTAACTGAATATAAAAAAGTAAAATGAAAGGAATAGTAGTCCATCTTTTTTATTAGCAATTTTTACATATTTAACTATTTACATATATTTAACTACATTAAAAATAATTTTTTTAAAAATTAGCTAACAATTCCTGTTATGATAATGAAGGGTAGTGAATAATAAAAAAATATATAATGGAAGAGGTAGCTGTTCTATTTATTACAAGGGTTGTAGGGCGTAAACTACATTCGTTATTCTATACAAACCTTTTGAGAACAATACTAAAGCATCTGCATCTAATAAGTAATGATATATATATATATATATATATATATATATATAGTACGCATTAAACGATAATAACGTATAAAAATATTTTTTTTAAAGTTTTATATTTTACTCAATTATTCATTTTAATTAAAAATCTAATTTGTGTGGTAAATTCTCATATAATACCTGTCTAAATTTTTTGTAAATATTTAAAAAAATTTTTTTCTGGATTATTATTATGCATTATTGATTTTCTTTAAAAATCTAATAATATTATTTATAATATTATATTATATTATGTATAATATTATTTATAAGTACTTATTAAATATAATTATTTAAATAATGAATTAAAACACTCAATTTACCCTATTTGTGTAGATTTATCGATTGATAAAATTCCATTAAAAAGCGGTATCAAATAAGCTAACACATTGCATTTTGCATGTTACATGAACGCAAGATATTTTTTTTTATAATTAGTATGTTGTCACTAAGAAGTGTGTACTTAATTTTAAGTAACTTGATTCTTATAATTTTCACTAATCGAACCATTTCGTATAAAAAAATTTGAAATTTACAAATAGGGGCTTATTAAGTGTGTTTTGACCAATTATTATGATATACATATACTTCATTATATCGGTCCAGAAAAATACTTTCGTTGGTATACTAAAATAATAAATTATATTTCTTCGTCTTTCTTAAGTGTTTTCTTTTTCAAAAAATCATATAATTTTTTTATTAAATATTAAATTTGAAAAAATACGGTTGATGAATTAGGTTTTCCTAATAGTAACTAAAAGAACATTTTTTATTCAACACTAATTGTAAGAAAACTTAAAAATTTTATTTTAAAACAATAAACTAAACTTAACAATTTAAATGAAATAAAAATGATTAATACAGAATTTTTTAACTTTTTTTTTCTTTTGTAGAAAAAATGTTAAGTTTTTAACTTCCTGCTTTGACGCACTATCACAATTCCACGTAGCAATGAACTTAGAAAAATAAGTTCGTATTGCAATAATAAATTACACTGACAAATCTATGAATTTTTCATTTTTGAATTTAACAGAAATTTTAATAATATTATGCCGGGAAACTTTAAATAGGAAAACTCAGTTTTTCCTATGATGATAAATAATAATTGTATAATAATAATAATAATAATAATAACAATAATTGTAATAATAATTTTACACCCTTACATATGACGATCCTGATGGAGATAATAATTTCTTTTAAAGAATGTGACGAGGGCTAATGACCTTAGCAGTCGATGCCCGTAAAAATTCAATTAAAAAAAAAAAAAATAATTGTGAAATTAATAAATTGCAAAAATATGTTTTTTGGTTTTTTTATATCAAACTAAATTATTAACCGATTTTATAATATTAATAAAATATTACATTTTAAACTTAAATGTAGTCAAACAGAAATATAATTCAAGATTTACTTTTTTATAAATGTTTGACTTTTGTGAAAAAAAAAGATTAATTAGTTTACTTTATAACTAGACGTATTTATTACTTAAATCCAGGATATTTTGTTATAATTTCAAAATTTTTAGGTTTCATTAAATGATAACTCAGGTCAAACAAATATATTTGACCATTAAACCAACCGGGCTGGTCTAGTGGTTAACTTGTAGTAAATCAGTTGTTTAACAGCTGATTTTCATAGTCGATGTTTCTTAGATTTAAATATTAGATAGTGAATACTGGTGTACTTTGATGGCTGGGGTTCAATTAATCACACGTCTCAGGAATGTTCGGCCTGAGTTTATATAAGATTACACCTCATTTCCATATCATCCTCATCTCATTGCGCCGTGGTGGGGGGTTGCTTATTTTTCACTTGCTGAAAAATTGTAACATAACATTAGGAAAAAGATTACTATTTGCTGCAATTTTGAAATATTACCTTATTGCTGAACGAAACAGATGTTTTATTTTATATAATAATAATAGAATTAACAAAATTTTAATGATATGCTTAGTTAAGATTTTATTTTCCAAATGATAAATCCATATTATTTTTTTTATAATTAGTATGTTGTCAGTAAGAAGTGTGTACTTATTAATTGTAAGTAATTTGATTCTGATAATTTTGACTATTCGACCCATTTCGTATAAAAAAAATTGAAATTTACAAATAGGCGCTTATTAAGTGTGATTTGACAAATTAGTATGAAATATATATTAATTTAATTCCAAAGAATTCTTCATTTTTTTGCACTTTATTTTATCAGAACACTCTATTGCATGGTTCAGTTTGAGTATGATTATTACGAAATGTTTTGTGCTTTCATGGAGAAGGTTGATACGAGTGGATGTTAAATATTAATATTTATTTTTCTGTTATTTATCATCAGCTTCTCAACTTGAGAAAATGATTCCTTTTTGTCCACAATAAATTTTATTATATTTACAAAATATTTGTTATTTTTTAAATTAAAAATCAAATAAAGGATCTCATCTAATATTTACAATTAAAACCTATAATTATTTTGATTAATTTGTTAACTGATTTTTAATTAAGATGCGTATATTCTCATTTTGCATATTCCCTTTCTTATGCTTCTTTTAGTGTATGTTGATGTTGTTATGTTTCTTTGGTAAACAGAAAATCTAATTTAAAATGCTAGCAGACTTATTAAGATTCTAATAATTCTGTATACGTCTTCTTATGTAGGCTTACATGCACGAATCCTTGCACTATATATTTCGTAATATGCATTAAAACATTATATTATGTGTAACAAATTAAAAACGTTTTACTATTCTTTTAATTATTTTCGTGTTTTGTGCGAGTTGTCGCAATTTGCAACGGATACCGGGCTATCGCATTTGAACCGTGGGAGGAAAGTATAGTATATGAAAAGGGTGTGGGGAGTCAAGAAAAGAGATAGATATCTGGAGAATAAGAGATAAAACGATCGAGTAAATGAGACAAAGGGACAAGTACAAGAGAGTAGACACAATGCTAAAGCCGAGTATATGTACGTATCACGGCAAAACATGCACTATGGAATCGTTAATCACCGGCAGCTCTCGTTCAATTGTTTTATTCTGCTGCACGAACCATGGACAGGGATTGGTCGGCCGTCAAGTTTTGTTTCTCCTGTTGTCCGATGTGGAAGGGTATGGAAGGGGGTTGAGTGAGAGAGAGGAGAGCCCATTTGGCCTCAGATGAACGGTCATTGTTACAATACCAGCAATATACCCCTCCGTCCAGTTTCAGGAGGGGTTTTAATGATTGCGAGGGGGGTTAGAGGAGAAGGTACTCGCTACTCGGTGTCAAATCCCCTCCACTGATGTTCACTCTTTATCATACTCTCTCGCTCATCAACTCTCTCTCCCACTTCTTTTCTCTTTCTCTTCCGCACTGCTATTAAACAGATTCATCACGTGGTTTTATGTAAGAGAAGAGATAGAGAGAGAAAATAGAATTAAACTCCCTCTCCCCTCATCATCGTTTGAGCTTCTCCCACCATCGTCCGCTATTTTCCTTAATTAATTCCGCGCTAGGTTGAAGCCTACAGTGGACCCCGCTCCTCTAATTTAGTGTCGATTCAGACTGCCACGAGAAAACAAGCAGCGTTATATGCGTTTTACTCTCGCTATCCCAAAACAGTACAGCATTTTAACTTATATATATATGTATGTATATATATATCTATGCAGTTTTGTTTTTATCTCTTTGTTTATGACGAAACAATAAAGTGGTTCTGATTCGGCCCACCGTGTTTATGTAACTTTAATGTGTGTGTCAGCTTTTAGAGGCCAATAACTTTTACTTTAGTATACTACATTTTCTATTGTTATCAACTTACAGAGTGTTTTCTTATATTATTTTTAATTTATGCTTTAATTATTATTTATAAAACTGAACGGATATTAGTAAATAAATTTATTATTACGTCATCAACATCAACATTACTTTATCGTCATCAATAGTGTGAATTATTAATGAACTATATTAATTAATGTGTGTTGACAATGTTAATTAATAATAATTATTTTAATTACAATGTAATGAACCTTGTGTTAGTTAAATTTAATTAGTATTGTAATTACGCCAATATACATAGCATCTGTTTATAATATTTAATAAATTAAGACAAGACATTAGGATGAACTGATTATTTTGTTTTTTTCTTTCTTTTTGTTTGTTTGTTTAACTTATCAGTCATCCTTAATTAACATAAATAGTGAGTGTGATCCGAAGAAATCATTCTGTCGATTTGTTCGCCACAAGTTTTTCAGGATACCTAACCTAATGTAAGTTTAAAAAATCATTTATTTATTTATTAATAGTAATTAATTATGAATTAGTTGATGATAGTTTTATTTATGTCTCTTAAGATAATATTTTTTTTAACTTTTAATATTACATTTATAAATTTTTTATTATTGTTATAACGTAATGGTTTTAACAGTTTTAATTTTCCCGCTCATATATGATCTTGAACTTTTGCTTGTAGCAAGCATCTGATATATTGCGCTTTTATTTTAGAGCTACCTTTTATTTGCTTATTGTTTATTATAATATGAAATGTAAATTGTATTTATTTTCAAACTGTATAAATATATTTTATTTAAAAATACAGCGTAATAATTAATACAATTGTTATCTGGTTACTAATTACATAAAAAATAATTAAATTATTTTATCAAAAAATATAAATTTAGTAAATAGTTAGAATTTTTTAAACATTTTTCTTTACACTAGTAAGTTTTTTTTATATTTAATTAATTAATATAATTATTTTTTCCAGTGATTTTTATATTAAGTTAGTAATTTTTTTTATTAATGACGGTTTTGTTTCCAATTTCGGTTGAAGTTTTATTTTTTTTATAAAAGAATACAATTTTTCCCAGACAGCAGTTATGAATTACAAGATTAATGAAAAATATTCACCTTTTACACAAGACGGATAAGGATATAAGTCCACGTGTGTTAATACTCAAAAAAAAAAATCTGTAGTGTTGTACTTATTGACAGTTTAAGGTACCGAGTCAAATAGGTTCAGAAGGATATCTTATATAACAGATATATTTAACAATCGTTAAATTATATCTGATATTAGACAAAGATATAAATACAGTTTGACCATAATGATATCGTTATTCCTTAGTAACTAGTAAAATACGTAAATAGTGGCTTATTCTTTAAATAATGATAACTATTAACTTATTTAATTGATTATGATAATATTAATTTAATTCAATTTACTGTACTTTATTTTTAATATGAATTGTTAAATTACGTTAATATTGAAGATCGATTAAATTAAAAATGTTATTTAGCTTTTAAAGAAAAGTAAAAAGTAAACAAAAATATTAACATGAAATATTTTATGTGTATTTGTAAATGTCATTCATGTTGTTTGTTTTTATTTTCTTCATATATTACATATATATTTTTAATTTCTTTTATTTTATATTAATAAATAACCTATGCATAACATCGGTAAATGTCTTCCGTAATTTAATAATATCTTTAAGTCACATGAAATAACAGGACACACCGGCCGCTGGCTCCAGTGACCTTTAAAAATGCAAAAGTTAATATAAAACTACATGATAAATGAGTAAAGTGGTCTGTAACTTGTCTTTGTACTGGCGTGTGTTTGTGTGTATATATATCTTTGTATATATGTATGTTTTCCTTGACAAACTGTGTTGTCTTCTCTCAGAGCAGCTTTCCTTTTCTATACAATATGGATAGTGGATAATTTAACATCTTTAGTGAAAGTTTTCTTTATTTAACATATTTTATAAATATATATTTAAAAATCTGGTTTTATGTATTACCAGTACAATATTTGTTTGTTCAATAAATTACAAATTTTATATACTTTTGTCGTTATTCATTCAAGTAAACAATTAATAAACAAAATAAGAAAAAAATAGAAATTTAAAATCTTTTATTTAAAACCAACAAAACTGGAGTAATCTTAATTTATTAAAATTATTTAAAATCCATTAAAATTAACAATTGTTACATTAATTATATTATTCGATCTGATTAATTATCATTAAATTGTATTCAATTGCATATTTCTCGACTGTTTTATGTATACGATTCGTAGTTATGGGTTTCAAAACTAAAAAAGTAAATAATTCGTAGAAAAAAATTTTAATATAACGCGGATATTATAATTTGAAATAGGGAAATATTTATTAGAAATAAAGCACAGCACTATTTTTTTTTTGTTACATTATTATGTGATAGCTTGATAAATACTAATGGAGTCTCTTTTTAACATATTTAAGATTGTAGCATATTATAAGTTATTATACATATTAAAAATTATCGTCAATTAATTATCGTTAATAATTATAAAAATTTATTTTCATATTACATATTATTTTTAAATAAAATACGTCTTTTTTAACTTGAATTGATGGCTTATAATATTAACTTGTTATTGAGTTAATAATTATTATTATTATTTCATAATAATAACTGTTGATTTTATGTATAATAAAAGTATTTTAAAGCGGTATGATAATAGCGTGTGTATATTAAAAAAAATTTAGACTAAATTACTTGTGATAGAATATTAATACTTAGTGTTACTGAAAACAGAGTAACTTCACTAGAAGTGATAGAATGAAACTGAAACAAAACATAAACAAAAAAATAAACAGTATATTTATCACGAAAATAAAATTGTACTAAAGTTGTCAGGTTCGTACGAACACACTTAGTTCACTAATTCGATGGTTATTTTATTTCACTCTGCAACCTAGTACAAAAGGTATGTTTTTTAAAGTAACAGTAACTTCGTATAAGGTAATATAAATATTTATGTTATAGTGGACTATGCACATAAATATTGAACAATATGACGATTTAATTATCAATCAAATGAAAAATTAAGTTAATTATTTTTATTAAATACGCGCGCGCGCGCATGTCTGTTTATATATATATATATATATATATATATATATATATGCATGTGTGTTTTATTTGTTATTTATTTTACGAACTTTAAAAAGTGCTGGTATACAAATTTACATAGCGTATATAGTCCCTATTAATAGATTATTCCGTAAAAAATGTACATCAGCTTATAAATACAAGCGTAGATAAGAATGTTTGTGAAAAATTTTAATAATATTTACTCAAATTACAACTTCACATTTATCTTAAAAATCTTCTTCTGGGTAACAAATGAAAAACACTGATTTTGTAATACTTTATTTAATAACTTTATTGTTATTTTTTTTATTTGACTCATAATAAATTAGCTTTTTTTTAAGATTACATCCTATTTCTTGAAAAATATTTTCTCTATTTCTTCAATAATATTTTGAATTTTTAAATGATTGTGGTATTTATGCGAAAGAATGGTAATTCTGTTAAATAATAGTCTATAAACATCTTATATATGTCATGAAGATAGTATAAAATCGATCAAAATTCTCGCTTAATCCACCCCTTTTTTTGTTTTTCTTTAACAGAATTAAATTCTTTCGATGCATCGAGAAGTTTTACTTTAAATTTCATATCCGTAGCAAAGTGCAATAGCTGAACTCTATGCCTCTTCGTTCAAGTCCTAAATAACTTACTAAGAGGCTTACTTATCAGAAATGTTGATAAATTTTGAGATATATTTATAAAGAAAAATTGTTAATTTAATAATAATAATTACTATTTTCGTAAGTATGGTTTAACATTACCATAAATATTTTATTCTTTTATAAAAAAATAATAATTAGTATTATAATAAATTTTAATTTTAATCATATTAGTTTTTTATACTAATCGATTTGATGACTTAAGATTCATAATATTCACACAATTTATGTGGTATATTTCATTCGTTTCTTATCAGTGGTAAAATGCATTTTATTCTATGTTCCATTCCCTCAAAACATACGCCTATTTTAGAAGATATTTATCAATTAATGTAGTAGGTTAAATTAAAATAATATAAAATTTTCATTTTAAAAGTTCATTATCTTTAAGTAAGGAAATTATAAATATTAATTTTTTCTAATACATTACCTCTTAAATGGTAAATTTAATTTGAACATTATATATCAATCTTCTTTATAACAAGTATGTAAATATTTAAAATTTAATCTAGCTAAATATATCTAAAATAATAAAATTTAATTAAAAACTTTTTTTTCTAAAACATATAATATATATTACGTTTCATAAACAGATATACAAAGGTACTTTACACAGAAATGTAGCATCACACAAATAACAACCCCCTACACACTTAACTATCTCGTGTGAGTAACTGAGGGGATCTTAATGTCCTTTAGAATGGGAGTACGGCAGTTTAATTCCCCTGCATGTAGGTATACAACAGCACAAATAAATTAAACGTATTACTCTACTCTGGTACTGTATTATACCATCTCAATATTTTATAAAATTTTAATCTGGTGGGTATTATTTTAATTTATTCGATATTTTGATTACTTAGGTTTTAAGAGAATTTATTTTCAATTGAATTAATGATTTTTTTAAGTTTTAACGTTTTATATGGGAAGGAAGGAATCAGATCTTTCGAAGTTTCGTTACCACTTATTATTCTGAAAGATTACAACTAAGATGCATGTAAAGTTTAGGAGCTACTTTGGTAAGTTTTTTATTAAATAATGACATTAAATTCGATACTTTTATTAATTTTGAACTAAAATTTATAAATTGTTGTATCAATTTATATTTAAATTTCTGTACATAAATTTTATATTAAAACATAAATTAAATAAAAAAGAAAAACTTTATTTTTCTTTAAAAGTAAAATATTGATTTTTAACAATAAAATCTCTTAATAATTGATTACATAATTTTTTTTTGTCTAATTTTAACTTTGTCAGAATGTACTGGCAAAAATTGCCTAATCTTTCTATGGAATGTTTATAAAATTGTATGATACAAAATAATAATAAATAAAGGATTCTTTTTTCTTTTGTCTTTTATTTTTTATTTATTTTTTATTTTTTTTGTAAATTATAATCTTAGTGCGTAAATCATGAAAGATATTTCAACAAATATGAAACCGTGTTCTTGTTCCTAATTTTTTCATTCCAATAAGTCTAATTATTTTAAATATAATTTATAAATGCCAATTTTATTACAATTTATTTTATATTAAATTTAATAACCTCCCTGGTTGGTCTAGCGCTAAACTCGTCGTCGTAATTCGGCTGATTTCGAAGTCGAAGTTCTCACGTTCAAATCCTAATAAAGGTAGTTTTATTCGGATATGAAACTAGTTTTATACTTTTATTCGGATATGAAACTAGGTCATCGATACCGGTGTTCTTTGGTAGTTGGGTTTCAACTAACCACACGTCTCAGGAGTAGTCGACCTGAGTTTGTTCAAGACTACAAATTTACCGATACAGTTTCATTACACTGATAAGTCGCTAATGACTTTAATTATGATGCGATTATAAATAAACGTACTTGAAAATAAATTAATAAAAATTTTAATAAATTTTTAATATTTAATAATTTTAAAAAATATTCCATAACTTATTTCAAGGTAATTAATTAAAGATTAATTGTGACTAAAATTATTTAGGGAGTTTTCGATTTATTTCATATAATTTTGAGTAATACGAAATATTTATTTGATAATTTTATTTCATAATTTTTTAAGTCATTTAAAAGAAAAGAATATTTTTTAATCAAACTTGATTACTTAATAGGATTTTTATGATATGTTTTGATTCGATGATAATACTGATACTTATTCTTTACCACAAAAACAAGTATTTTTTGGGAATTTTATTTTTTTTAAGTAGATAAAATTTTTACTTTTTTCGTCATCTATATATTTATATTTTATAGCGTCATCTATATAGCCTATATATTTTATATATTTGTTCAACATATTTTTCCTATTTTTTAATAGTTTTTAATAAAAAAAAAAAAATCAACCGTATTTGTAAGTTTTTTTTTTTTTAATTTTGTAAACTTGATAAACAAGATATATAGTATAAACCCCTTACTATTACTACACTAATTCTAATAGAGGGCAGAACATGATCCGATTGTTAGTACGGTGGTAGTGCTGTAGTGTTTCATGTCGTAAGTAAGGGGTGCGGGTGCTGCTGCAATACAGTACAGGGTTCAATCCACCCTTATCGTATGTCACACACAGATGATTCTGCAATTCTACTACAATCGATTTCTTTAAACTCACTCAATGCCTGTCCTTCACAACAAAAAAACCTCCGTTTAACCTCTCATCTCTTTTCAAGTGAAAGTAGTAAATAAGATTTTATGCTTTTTTTTTAATTTCAGCCGAAAATAGTTTTGTTATTTGCTTTTTTATGTTAAAAGTTTATTATGAAATTTATTATTTTTCATTAGGTATAAAATAAAAACTGATTAAAATTTCGCAAGAAATAAAAATTCTTCATTAGCATATTATTTAATATCCCATTACTTTTTTTTAATTCCGAAAAAAACTATTTTCACATAGAAACTTATTTATTAAAATTAAATAACAATCTATAGTACAAAGACAATATTATATTTTTACAAAAATAACCTTTCTTGGAATTAAAAAAAAAAACAACAAGTATCAAAATACTGCATTGTCTATCATAAACACAAAGGCTATAACACAAATATAAATAATACCTTATATTTCCACTAAAATTGTACTCAAGTATTTTAAACTATTAATAGTTTATAGATTTTTAAAATTTAAATAATAAAAAAATTACATGAATCTCTACACGATACTCGAATGAATGATATAAAAATCTGGTATCATCTTGATTTAAAAGTAAAGAATATCTACTATTTATAACAAATCTTTTTAAACCGTCAAGTATTCTCCAAATAATTTATGTTAAATTATTTTTTGTATTTATTTTTTTTTAGTAATATCTGCATAATAAAAATTAAATAATAAATATATATGTATTAATTATAATAATAAATTAATAATATCTATAATATATTTGTATAATATTTTATTTTGGTAAACTTAAATTATAGAGCTTTTACTTTACTCTCAAGTATCAAAGAGTATAGTGTAGAATGTAATTAGTTTGGCAAAATATTTACATATTTATATAAATATTTCTTTTTCTCCAGCTAGTTTACCAGCTACTGCCGTATCTGGGTGTGTGTGTGTGTGTGTGTGTGTGTGTGTGTGTGTGTGTGTGTGTGTGTGTGTGTGTGTGTGTGTGTGTAGGAAAATTCAATTACCGTTACGGCTTGCCAGGTCTCATGTAGCTGCAAACATAGTGCAGTGTGAGTCTAACTGTACCAGTAAATATGTATTCTGGAACAGACACAGGTCGACTAGTCCTGAGATGTGTGGTTAATTGAAGCCTAACCACTAAAGAATACCATTATCCACCACAGTATCATTCACTTCCGTACAGAATTAACTACTACCTTTACCAGGATTCGAACCTTATAAATCACGACTTTGAAAAACAGCTTATTTTGCTAAATATATATATGTTAGGCCAATATGTCAGTTTATAAATAATGGTTAGAAGTATTAGAAAAATTATTTAAATAGATAACTTTTAGAAAATTTACTATTTTAGTTAACTACGTGTAATGATTTTTATATTAATTCTTGTAAAGTTTTAGGCTTAGTCCTCTTTTTTTTAAATTTTATTTGCAATTTCAATGATAATTAAATATTTTAACTAGATAAATATACAGCTTTGAAATAAAGGATGATACCTTTTTTATATGTGAAGTACTTTTATCCATTTAAAAATAAGGTAAATATATTACAGCCTACTTAATAAATTACATACTTCGACTGAATATTAATATATTAAATTTCTAGAGTTTTATAGTATATATAATTTTTAAACTGTTTTATTATTTTTATAACAAAAAGGTATAATAAATTAATTAATAATAAATATATTTATCGCTGACACAGACTATTATCTAGTATGTTACTTTTTCCTTATTACAAACAAAAAAAAAGGTCAAGCGCACACCAATCGATGGAAAAGAAGGAACCAAGTTGAGTTGAGTACAATAAACACTGTCTTTCTTTTTCCCCCTTCTTTACGTAGGCTACATTCACTAGCAATGTGGCACGCTAACTTAACAAACAGTGGCATTACACACTATTGTTTGTTAAGCTACTAACCTGCTGCATGCTGTTACCATGCCGTGGAACTGTACAAAGGAATTATATAAACTATTACCAATTTTATCATTATATTTTTATATTATTTAAAAAATATTTTTTTTTTTTTTATTATATAGTCTTCGTTGTATTTAAATAGGTGTAATAAGTTGAATAGGATTCATCTGCTAAGAAACTTTTATAGCACTCTATTAATTTTGTTGTATTTTGTTAAGTTATTAAATATTTATTATCTGTATTTAATAAAATTATCGCAGTTTTAGCTTTTGTTAATATTTAAAATGCGAATTTTAGTTTCTAAATATTTTACCTTCTGAAGAAAATTGTTGCTTTTATATTGTTCAACCACTAGTTTTCAAGTTAAGTTTGTTAAAATGACAGGTCCAGAAGATTAGGAGAATTTACTATCTTACAGAATGTAGTATTTAATAAACAAAAATTTACTAAAATTAGATGTTTAAATCATATGGTATATGTATACATATATATATAAAATGTTTGACTAAATCAGTAATTTTATTACTTCTGCCAAAATTCAAAAGTTATTGTATATTTTTTTAGTTTTTACTTTTTTTATTTTAAGATTTTTATTTTGTTACATTCACTTCTCTGTACTGCACATATTTAATCTCTTCTCTTTTGGGTTGATATTTTTAACTCGAACATATTTTTCATACTGCTTACAACTTAAACTGTTTTCCTTATCATATACTATATTATTTTTATCAAATTAAGAAAAAATAACGTTTAAAAGGAGTAAATACTACAACAAATAGTTTTTTTCGTTTTTGTTCGACACAAAATACACAACTATGTACGTTGACGACCAAAGATAACTACCGAAAGATCTAGCAGATTCCACAAGAAACTCACCAATACTCTTCAATAAAGATTTATGTATATCTAATCCAAATCACTGGAATTCAATTGGGAAATTATATATATTTAGGTTGAGGAGTTTAGATTAAGATTATAATGGTGAGAAAGGAATCTTTACTAATAGATTACTATATTAGGAGAGTAATTCAAACAAAATAATTTTTATTTAAATCGTGATATCTATCTTTCGGGCTTATGATTCCATCGGGTATATTTTTTCTAAAACTTTTATCAGTTGATTAATAATTCTAATAACTGATATATTCTTTAAAAAAGAGTTTTTATTGGAAAAATTATAACATCTTTGATAAACGCAACTTAATATTTATTTATAACTTAATATTAACTTAATATTTATTTATAAATAGAATAAGAAGAAATTACCATGATATTTTTTACCACGTTTTTATTATTTATATTAAGAAAATTAATCATAAAATATAAGCCTAAGATTAAAATAAACAACAGAACACAAAAATAAGAAAAGAAATTAAATCTGAAAAATATAACTAATATAAATCAAATTAACTAAAGACTGAGTGAAAAATTACATTTTAACTTAGGTGATTCAACAAAGAATTTCTCTCAAGTCACAAAATCTATACGGAAACGAGTAAGAAGAAAGAATTCCTATTTAACTCGTACATGTAACCGCGATGAAAGCAAAGAAAAAGTATATTAGTAATAATAGTTACATATATTTATTTTATATATTTATTTTATTCGCAATCTTTGTGATTTCTACATTCAGTAAATGAAAACGTAATAAACCAAATTTTTTTGTCCTTTGTGACTGAATTTTTTACTATGTCAAGCTCCTTTATAATTCTTACGAGATAATTTTTTAAATCGACTACTACATAGGAGTATGATGTTATAAATTTTTGAAGATATGTGTACTGCAAAGTGTATGGGAAGATTAAGAAATTTAATCTGATAGAATTAGCAATTCCATTTGTTAATCTTAATAAATAATATATTCACATATAAAATATCTTTCTTCGAAAAAAAGAAGTTATTAAATTTTATTGAAATTTCACTTCTATACATTTTATAATTAATAGTATGTGCAATCCGCTTTTTAAACATTAACTTGATGTTCCTAATAAGAATCTGTATTATATTTTGAATAGTTTCTCCAAGTAATAAGAGTGTTATCACACGATTATGCATATCGGTTAATAAAATGTGAGTCTACATTTAATAAACAGGTAAATCGCTTTTACAAGTGTTCTTACTGAGGTAGTTGAAGTGGAAAAAACTTACGACAAGGTTTAAGTGTAAGCATCGATAGTTTTAGAGCGAGTACGAACTGAAAATACAACAGTAAGTTAGGAGAAGCGGCTGGAAAGTTTACGGAGCTGAAAAAAAATAAACTTTAAAGGGGAAAAGACGGAATCGAGCGGGCGCAGGAAAAGTCTCATACTTCCCAGTTAGAAAATGTAAACGGATAGTTGAATAGGGGATGTAAATAAACAAATGTATAGAAAAAAAATAGTGGAAGAACGGATGGATGGAAAGAAGGAGCTCAAGCGTTCGTTCGTTCGCTCGGGGGTGGTTGTAAGTAGATGGAGTGGGGGTGTCAAACTGGAGGGGAGAGATGATTAGATGCAGAGAGGGTGCGCGTCTCCCTCTCCCCAACCCCGCGCCGCGACGCGCGACGACGCCACTACGCAATCGCGCACTCATTACTTCGTACATGCGCCTCGACATTAATTAGGAAAACCTCCCCCCTCCGTTCTCTCATGCAAATACCAACCGGCGAGGAGAATTCAGAACGGAGCTAGACGTCTAGCAGCAAGGATTCAGCCACCACCGACTTCTACCTACTGGTTGGTACACCATTCTACTAAAAATATTACAATTTTTTTATATTATGTAAAATAGTACACTGCTATGCGTGAATCGTCTATGTAATACAAAATCGTTCAGTTTAAAACAGTGCGCGCGTTTTCAGTGAGATCTAGAGAGTGCGTGTGTTGTAGGTGTGTACCTGTATGTACGTGTATGTGAGTGTGTGTGTTTAGGTAGGAGGGGGATACTCGCTTCGAATTCCCCCCTTCCACTATTCTACTCCCCCTTCCTAACCACCCACACGTGATCTGGTATTACTCATTAGAGATATACCCCTTCTACAGAACAACTGTAACCGTTCTACGTAACTTTACCGAACTTCGTAAACTTTTGTAAACTGAAATTAAAATTTATAAATTAATAATATAGTTTTAACTATTTTATTAATTATTAATGAATTGAATTTATATTTTATTGCTTAATTATTTTTGCACAATCCAAAGAATTTAAGAACCTTTAAAAAAATTACATAGGTGTTTTTATATTAAAATAATTTAAGTAACTGGATGTTAGTGATCTTTCTTATTATTAGGGTCTTTCATTAAAGATAATATATTTGTAAATGTTTTTTTTTTTTTTTAAATTGGAAAATAAAATTCATAAACTGTCGATAATAGTCCGTATTCAGAAATGTAATTTTTGTAACTTAACTTTATGGTTTCTAAAAAGAAAAAAAGTTTTTTCAATTTCTTTTTTAAGAGAAGATTAAATAATACATTAGTAATTAAAATACCAATAATATTATACTTATTTTATTGTTATTAAAAATATAGATCTATCATTAATGAGTGTAGGTTTTTAATTGATAATTAATTTGTTTGGATATTACCTACTGCAGTCAAATAAATTCTATTATTAGTAGTAAATTTGATTTACAATTAAATTGGTATTAATTATTATCACGGTTTTTAATGAATTATTTCTTAAATAGATGATTTAGTACAAACTCCCACTTCCTAATGCTAAAATGATGATGCACATGTACAAATACTTGTGTTTATTTGTTAGAAAAACACTTCAATATGCTTTTTCTTTCTTTTTTTTAAATATTAAATACAATATAAATATATTTATACAATATTGTATTTAATAAATAACGTTTTTAATGGATCTACACTATCAGATTAACTTATGAGTCTAACGTGTTTAAATTTTACTTTGTACCGTTGTCAAAACTTAATAATTGATTGTAGAGGTTATGTTGTTTTAATACTTAATACTTCAATACATAGACCAAATACGTACATTGGTACATATATAATTATTAAAATTTTATAAATTTTCAAAAATATTTTATAATTTAGCGTTAATTAAATATTAATAATGGATGTTTTACACAAATAATGATATAATAATGACAAATTATATTTTATTTGTTCTGGTTTTTTTATTTCATTTTATTGATTTATAAAAATCATTATACAAATTCTTTTACTGTTATTAATTTTACAATTTCTTATTGAACATATTTAAAAGTAATAAAATATTCTTAATATATTTGTTAATATTTAATTCCGTTTTCAAATTTAAGATTAATTACTTATAAGTTGTCTCGAAAATAAAGCAAACCATATTTTTATTTTTTTATAAACTGTATTAATTATAATTATCTTGAATAAATTTTATTTATTTGTCCTTATTAAATAATATATTTTCATTAAAAATTTTATTTTCAAATTATACGTATTTAATTTCTCAAACAAAATTTATTATTTTAAGGTAAACTATTATTTATGAGAAGTAAACCTGTGAAAGGTTTAGTTTACTATTTTATATATATACATATATATATGCGCGCGCGCGCGTGTGTGTGTGTGTGTGTGAGTGTGGGTGTGGGGCTGTATGAGTATGAATCTATGAATCAATGGATCGCACATGGAATAAATGTGTCTGCGTGCGCACATGGACCAACTATTCTTTAACCCTATTTATTTTTATTTCCTAGTAGTTATAAAACATTTAGAGATTTTAAAAAAGATTTTATTTATCTTGAAGCATAAATTAAATATAATATGGATCATAAATATATTTAATAATTTTTATTTAAATTGTATCATATTGTATAATATAACCTTAAACATGTTGAAGTTCGTAGGTACGTCAACAGGAATTGTCATAATTAATCATGACTTAATAGTGTTTTAATGTAGTTAATAATACAATATAATTGAATATTAAATTACATAAAGACTTAAAAATATATCATTTAAAATAATATTGTTTATTTGTTTATATATTTTTTTATGGTTTTTAGCACTGTTCACGTGATATATTTATATATTACACGTTTATATATTATTGTATAAAACGTAATTCATTATTAATTAGTATTTATTTTAATCTTGACATATATTGTACAGCATATATTGTACAGCGCTGTTGTATACATTATACATATAAATCCAAAACAAAGGAATTCTTTACAGATCTCATTTATTATTTTAACTAAAGAAGTATTTCCTCATTCAGCAGTAGTGTTGTATTTACTGATTAATTACATTTTGTAATTGAAATTACTTCTTCAATTAACTTAAAATTTATTAAGATAAATGTTTATTTTCTTCTGAATATTTTAATAAATGTAACTGCAATTGTACACTTCTGATATATAATTTTAATCTATTTAAATTCCTTTCAAGCAGATTAATTTAATAACAATTTTTTTAATTTAATTTATAAAAGACAATAAATAATTTTGAAGTAATATTTGATAAATTTTTAATTATTAAGAATCTGCTAAAATTATTAAGGGTATTTTAGATAACAGAAAAATACGTATAACTATCTATATACACGAATCTAACTTATTAAAACAACTTTTAATACATAAAATTTCAGATTTATATTTCATCCACATTAATTTTATCATTTTTCTACAAACACAATTTAATATATAATAAATAGATGATAAAGAAAAAAAAATTATTTTTTCATACAGTTACAATCTGTTCAACTAGTAATGCATTATTAACCCCCCCCCCTCACCACTCAATCAAATGAGGATGATATGACATGTAAATGAAGTGTAGACATGTTCATAATTAGGTCGACTGTCCCTTAACAATTAATTGAACCCCAACCACCAAAATATACCGGAATTAACTGTCACGTATTTAAATCTGTATTCAAACATTAACTTGCACTAGGATTTGAACCTCAGAACCTTCGACTTCGAAAATCAAATTGTTAAACAACAGATTTGCGAAGACGAGTTTACCATTAGACTAGCCCGGTGAGTAAGAAAAATATAAGTGCTGCAAAATTACGAACACCTCTTAATTTTTCATTAAAATAAAACTTATTAATCAGATTAAATGACAGTTAGAGAATCGGTTAATTATTAAAAGTTGAATAAGTGAATATTTCTATGAATTTTACTTAATGAAAATGTATATTTTATTATTTACTACGCCATGTGCAAAAGAATTATATTAGGCTGTTTAATCTCAGCCTAATATAAACATTCTGTGTGCTACTAGAATTCTTCAATTAATTGGTTAATCATTATTTTTATTACTCAAAAGATTTTGGTATAATTTATAAATGTACATTTCAAAATACATTTAAGTACTAACAACACAATAGAAATTTACGATATTAAAAATTGTATACCAATGTAAAATTATTCTTTTTATAGGTTAGGCTATGTATTTATTACAATAGTATATTTCTAAATAATTTTTATAATTTTTTATGATTGTTCAATTTAATAACATTTTTACCGCAATTTTTTTGCGTAATTTTATAAATTTTCTTAAAATTGACAATTATAGGTTACTTATTATCAAAGTAATTGATACATGTCGGAAAATAAAATGTAACAATAATTTATCTTATATTAGAAAATATAATAATGATTTCACAAAATTGTATAATAAATTAAATATGAATTTAATACCACTATTAATAATAATTCAACAAATTATATTTAATATAAAATGTCTAGACTACTTTGAGAATGTTACCATTTAACATTTTCGGTTGCTATCAATAATGACAATAATAACATTTTCTATTACTTTTTTAAATTATTTATAAAATATTTGATAAATTATTCATATATATATATAGATATAAAATATGTTACTAAAAATACTATTTTATAAATTGTTTTAATATTAAATAAAGTATTAAAATAAATTATTTATTTTAATTTAACTATTAGTCAAACTAAGCCATTAGTTACAGTTTGTTTTCTGAAATATAATTCACAACATTAACTGCAACCTTTTTATTTCGATTTAAATAATCAGTAATGCAGGTTTTATAAAATTATACAAAAAAAACATGGTATTTTTGTAACCAAAATAAAGACTTTTTATTAAATAAATTTGATCAGATTTTGGTTATAAAAAAATATGCTGTTACCTTATTAAAGAATTTTATTTGTGAATATATTAATAATGATTAATATACTAATAATAATTATTAAAATATTAATTTCGCTATTCATTTGTCTCATTCATTTTAGAATTAAGTTTATAAAAAACCGTTTATGTTTGGCAGAGTTGTTAAAGATTTAATTTATTATTGAAAAAAAAATATTGAAAATTTCAATTAAATATTGTTTTATTTAATTAATCGCATTTAAGAAATGAATTTGATTGAAATATATATTCATTTTTACTAATTTATTAATTTTCATAATTTATTATAGGTTCGTTAATCAATAAATATTCTTCACATCCTTTTTTTTAAATATTCAAGATATTTTTTTTAATATCAAGATTGCTAAGGAGCAATATTCTTGGTTTGCCTTATCGTTTCAATTAGGCGACTTTATGGTCTGGCTGTACGGAATGCTCTTCTATTTTGTCCTTTCGTTTCGTTGTTATCGTTAAGTCACCAGCCGCTGGGTCTGTGACTATTTAATGTTAGTTCAAATATAGATCTTATTTACTTATTGTTCAATTATCTTGCTAAACAGATTGTAAAGTTCCTGTATCGTTATAAAAAAAAAATTATTATTATTAAAAATAATTATTTTTAAATATTTATGGTTAAGTTGTATTATGAATTTTACGTTATAGTAGAAGTTTAATAAACGTATTGGTCGTTTATAAAAGAGTATACGTGTGTATCTATATAGATTGTCACACGTAAGTTTCTAACTTTTATAGATGACATGAAAGATAAGCCATAATTGTATTACAATCCAAAACTTAAGTTAAAAAGCAGCTTAAATAAATTATATTTTATTGAAATAAGAGTTTTAAACTAAAATTTAGATTATTTTTCAATTTTTACGTAAAAAATGTGGGAGGTTTGTTAGATATTTACGTTGATAATTTTTTAAGACTTTTATTATCTGTTCTAAAAGGCTCTTTTAGTCGTTATAAAGATATCTGATTTAAAAGTTGTTAAGACTGTATAATGTCTATACTTAACAATAGGTTAATGGTTTTTAAATAATATTAACGATACTATATTTTCAAAAATTTCCAATTATTTAAGACTGTTAATTTCTGTGTACCCATTATCCTTTAAATAATTTTTATTGTCGTTCATCTTCATTGTTGTCATCTTTTAAGTCCTAAATTTTACATTTAAATTGTTCATCCTTCGAGACAGTACCAGGTATTAGAAGGCTACCGACAACAACAAGCACACCACCAGCAGTTTATCGATCGTATCCTCACAGCACACAACATACAGCCTTCCTAGGCTTAGCCTAGCCATGACTAATGAAACCAACCAAAAACATGTGGGAGCCGCCGCTCCGGCACCCGCTCGGACAAATCAATAACTCCCTTTTTAATTACACCTCCTCAACTTCGTTCACTCTCTTGGCTTGCCGGTAAACTGAGTGGTCTGTCACTACTCAAGGGTTTTTACTTTCATTTATAATTTGACTTAAATATCAACTTTAACAAAAAAGAAATAGGTTAGTTTACTGAAATTCTTGCCTTAAGAATGAATAACAAAAAAAAATAACATTTTAAACTTTAATTAAAAATTATTAAGTGTAAAAATATGATTTTCTGCTTTTTATTAATTTTAGACCGATTAGATTATAAAAAATTGTAAAATTGTTGTTTAATCTGTTTCAAAACTTAATTATATATATATATATACATTTTTTTTTTTACTTAACTTGTCTTTAACATAAACAATGCGCTATGATTCATAAAATTTTGGCACAAAATTCACTAGTACTTAATTCATAATATGCCAGCGATATGTTGCAATAAAATTGCATGCTACTCTAGATTGAAAAAATTTAGTTATCCTGAAAAACTTGAAAAGAAAGTGGCAAAATAAAGGTAAATGTATAAGAAAGTTAAAACAAAAAATAGTGAAAAGCAAAACAGGTTTATTCCTGTAATTTATGGTGAAGTTTAAACCAGTCGTACTATTAGCGGTTATACAAAACCTAGTGTATTGATATAAATTTGTTTTCTTTTAAGACAGAACTTAAGGAATTATTGATGCAACAGCTTGACTAAGATTTGTATAACAATATTATTTCTCCAATACCTATAGATTTATAATTTGAAATCAGCCAGGAATAATTTATTAAACGTATTCCTATCATAAAGACAAATTAGCCCGTGATATAAATCAGAGAAATGTTTTTAGGAGACTTTAAAATTATTAGGTTTTAGGTGACTGAGAGAGGTGTAAAAACTAAGAAATAATTCTATACAATTAAATAAACTCATCAAAAGTGGCTGACCAAAAATTATATTAATCAATTTGTTAGCAGCTGAATTAGCTGATTTCTAGTCCAATTCCTGGACAGTTATCTGAATATTTCTACAACTGATACGATTCCTTAGCCGATCTTAGAATTTTAAATAATTTTGAACATAAAACTTGTACTGTATACTTTTCAATGGGTCTTTTCAATATAAAATACCAAGATTAATTTGTTTTAAAAAAGTTCTTCTTATAAATAATATGTAATTGTTTAGCCCTGGGTAGCAAAAAAACCTGAAGACGTCTCTGACTATGTTTAATCTGCCTTTTTTCACAGAAATTATAGACTAATTTCCATCGAATTACATTACAAATTGCATGCGCTTGAAATAATTAAAATTTATTATTTTTTTTTATTATGTCTTATTTTAAGAATGGACTGGTATTTGATTATACGATTTTATATCTAAAAAAGAATTTATTTGTCGCAAACGATCTAGTGAATTATAGTTTCTATGATAGTCTCACGCTCTCAACAATTTGTTATTGAAGCAGATAAATGGATTTTGACAAACCATTGTAACAATATTGACGTAATAAAACATTCCTCCAATCATGGAACTTATCACTTTTACAATTCTGTAACTTTTTATAAATCCAAACATAGAAATAAAAGTAAATTAAAGGGTTAATTAAGCATTATTTCTATTTTTTTCTTTATTCTGTTTGCTCGATAACTTAATATCTTTTTTTGATGATTTCATTATAAAGTTTTACTTTTTTGGTCCTTTAATTATTTTTTATTTATTAAAACTAGCAGTTGAAGTTAGAATATCGGGGTAAATTTCATTTTGCTCGGTAACTTAATTCCATGAATACATTTACATTAACATTCTTAAAATTATAAAATCTTCCGTTAGTTATTGACTTTTCGTTATTTCCATACGCATAAATTTATATAAGTGTTAAAAATATAAATAAGGTATAAATTAAAATACCTAATAATCAGTTATGAGTAAACTTTTTTTTTAAATCTACATATAAATTGTAATTAAAAACAGAAAAAATGTAAAATTGGCTGTACTCTTATTCAACTATATCAGATGATGATATCAAAAGAAGATAAATTATGTAACGCTCAACATAAATTAATTTTATACTGCGTTGTACAACCAAATAGTATTCTTTCTTACTACTATCGGTATGAAAAAATCTCTTTGTAAAATAATTATAGTTTTTCAATATTTTCGTAATAAATGTATTACTCCACTAGTAAAATGGATAACAATTTGTATTTCTGATTGGAAACTGCTACAGATAGCAGTTAAGCATGTATTTAAGATATTTTAAGAACAAGGTATTCAAAGGTTTGGAACACTAAGGTTATCGGTTTTCCGATTGTCGGAAATTTTTTACTAATTACAATATTGAATAAAACTGGTAAAAATCAATATAAATTGGAAAATATAGGAAAAATTATTAATTTTTTTTTTTGAGAAGAAAACAAAGTAAATAGATGAACGTAATACTACGGTTCTTTGTTCAAACAGTATCTTGCGGTACAATATCATCGTGAACAATAAAACACAAACTGTTTTTAGCTGGTTACCGATTTTGATCTGGAGTGTTTAATAAATAATACGTTATTTATTAAATCAATAAAATAACAAGTTATTCTTTATATATAAGTTTTCTTTCTACTTATGCATTTTACCTATAAAAAGTTGTGTAATAAGCAACACTGAATTACATATTCTATTGCGGTACACAACATTACAACTTGATTATTTATTTATTTAGTTTATAATAAACTTTTAATTTGTATTCAGACATGAGTTTATATAAATTTGTAATAATTTCTTGTTACCTAACGTAACTCTATCGCAATAAAAATATAAAACACTGTTTAATTTATAATATATTTTCCTCAGTAAAAATAAAGAACAGTAATAAGAATAATTTTTTTTTGCATGAATCTTGACGTAATACTTGTAATTATTTATTTGTAATTTCTATGTGTAATGGTTACTTATCAATGAATATGAATATGAATATAATATGAATATTTATGAAGTATTCAAGACACTTTGGCTGTTGTTCATCTCATAAATAAATTAGTATTATTGTCTGCCAACGTTACTAAAATAAATTTAGCTTATAATTTTTTTTTATTACGTATGTTTGTAATTCAGATAAATTTCAGCAAAATAATATGTTTTAAACAGCTGTATATAATATCTTTCTTCGAGTTTAACGTTATTATTACTTTAATAAAAGATCTTATTTTTATTAAAATGTATTTTTAATTACGATATGTATTAATCATTTTACCGGGATTTTTTTTATTAATTCTTGTCTTTTTTTACAAATTCTGTTCGAAAATTTTACAAAAACCTTTTTAAATTTCTAACCAGAGTATAAACAAATTTTTAAAGTAAACTAATTATTTAAGCTACTAGTTATTTATTATTATAGATTAATAAACTGTACACAATAGGTAAAATTATACAAAAGTTATAAAGAAAATTATAGGTTGGAATACAGTTTAATACAAAAATAAATTTATCGATTAAATACTTATTTATTAAATATGCACGTTGAAAAACTGATAATATATAATATTAAAATAAATAATTCAGTAAATCAAAGTTGATTTAGTTAATTTTATTATTTTTTTTCATGAATATATAATTTTTTTTTAAATTTATATATATTTTTAACTTTTTTTTATTTGTAGTCGCATCAACAATTAAAGTCATTAGCGATTAATCAGAGTAATGTAACTGTACCGGTAAATTTGTAGTCTTGATCGACTATTCCTGAGAGGTGTGGTTTATTGAATCCCATCCACCAAAGAACACTGGTGTCCACGATCCAGTATTCAAATCCTAATAAAAGTAACTACCTTTATTATGATTTAAACCTGAGAACTTCGACTTCGAAATCAGCTGATTTACGACGACGAGTTTACCACCAGAACAATCCGGCGTGTTAATTTAAATTTATTTCTCAATGTAATGAATAATTTTATTAAAATGAAACCTAGTAGCAAAGTATGTTACATATATATATATATATATATTATTAAAAAATCTATAATCTATATTTTTAAATGTTTTCATTAAAAAAAAGTTAGTAACCATGTATCTTTATGGTTATAATGCTTTAATTTTTTTTTTTTTTCATAAAAAATATATTTCTTGAGCAGCAGAGATTTTTATAAAAGTATTTAATACTTACAGTAGTAAATGATTGAAAAAATAATAATTTTTTAATAAGATAAATATAAAATTTATATAAATAAAACTAAATAAGTTATTTTTTTATAAAAATTCAGAAAACTGAAATTCTTTTCAGAATCATAAATCTCACAAATTTAGAAATTTAATCATATTTTTAAAAGAATTTTAAAACGTTAAAACCATATTTCGTCAAACCTGATAAAAAATGTAAATTATAAACACATTTATAACAAAAAGCAACCGAGTATTTTACAAATACATTAATAAAACCTACTCTACCGTATAATTTAAAAGAAGAAAGTCAGTCAATAACTTGTTTACTTGAGATAGACATAATAAGAGTCAGTAAGTTTCCATGTCTGGGAAACCTTATAAATTCGATTGTTCTTTCTTTTATCTTGTGTTGTATTATGCAAATTTAGAAATATATGTTCGTCGAACTAGTAAAATACTTAAAGATATTTTCAATATATTCATAATTTTTTAACAAAATGCTCAATCGCTACTAAACAAAAAAAGTATCAAATTATATTATTGCCTATTAGATTAGTAAAGTACGTACTAATGTTTTTAATATTTGCAAACAAATCATTAATAATTGTTATATTTTATTTTTTATGGTAGACTTACTTTGCGGATGAAGTTAAAACGTATTTTGTCTTATTGCTTTTAACGAAGTCTGTCACAAACTTATTACGACATCTTAAGGTTTACTATACACTTAAGATGTAGTTAATAATTTGACACTGAATTTTATGTTAAAAGTGTATAACAGTGCATTGAGAGGTACTTAATGTTGCTGTGAAATGTTAAGGAAGTCTTGGATTGTCGTATCTTATAACCATAGGATTACTTCTTTATGATCGCTGACCACTAAACTGATGTTACAGTTTCCACTTGTTATCTAAGTTCATAGATGTTAATGGGTTTTGTTTTTTTTATTAGTATCTTTTTCGTTGATATATTTTGTTTTGTATTACTTTATTGTATTAATAATAATAATGATGATGAAAATTTATTACCGTATATTATTATAAAGAAAATCATGAATTTTAACATTTCAATTTACGTCGAGAATTTCGCTGTTCCCTTCTTAAATTTAATATAACCGTATACAGTTTTCTTTATTAAAGAATTTCTAAAACATAATGTATTTATTGTTTGAATTTATTTATTTTTTAAAACTAATACTAAAAGTTTCTTATTTAGAAAAAATCTGTAGTGGACACCACATGACTTCCTTGTACGCCTATTAAATTACATATACACATTTTTATAATACATAAAATTTTATTTCACTAATAACTTATGATTTTATTCATTTTTTTATTATTTTTTTTATTATATTGAATATTATTTATCACAATTTTTTTTTTTTACAGAGGTTAATAATTGTTAATAAATCGATACATATAAATTAAAAAAAATAAATTCGGTAAAAAAAGGAGATTAAGTCGAATTCGAAACGATGTGCCTTCCCCTTGTAAGATCAAAATATTTCATAAATTAAAATGTTATTTTGCTATAACTCCGGAACCAATGAAAATAAGTACCACGTAGATATATTGTTGAAAATATCTGAATTAGAGCTTATTACTGCATTTAAGAAAAAGTCCAAAATACATTTTTTTGGGGCTTTTTTGGAAACTTTTGGTCCGGTCGATTGTAATAAAAAGGAGATGTCCACAACTAGATGCTACAACAGTCCTAAATCCAAAATTTCAAAATTGTACGGCTAATCGTTTTTTGAGTTATACGAGGTACATACGTACGTGCAGATGTCACGCCGAAACTAGTCAAAATGGATTTGTGGATGGTCAAAATGGATATTTACGTTAAAATCTGAAAATCGAAACGTTTTGCGATTACAATTCTTTCTTGTGCAGTATAAGGAAGTAGAAATCAAATCATGTACAAAATTTCAGTTAAGAATGTTCGATTCATCGATCGATCGGTTACCCAATAAAATGAGCTACAAAGATTTTTAAAATTATTTGAGTAAATTAAAACCAATAGGTTGGTTATATATATATATATATATATGTATATATATAATTTTATATTTTTATACTTGGATGTGAAAATAACATTTTTATCTACGTAACGTAATATTTTTGAAATAAAAATTCAAAGATAATTTATAATTTACCTAAAAAATTAAAATTTAAATTAACGTAATTTCAAGTGAATGAAAACCAATGTTTTTTTAAAAAAAACTTTTATTTATAATCCCACATACAATAAAAGTCATTAGCAACCCGTCAATATGTGCGTGAATACCTACCGTTAAACGTGTAGTCTTGTACAGACTGAGACCGACCATTCCTGAGATGTGTGGTTAATTGAAACCCAACCATCAAATAATACCGGTATCCACGATCTAGTATTCAAATTCGAATAAAAGCAACTACCTTTACTAGGATTTGAACATTCGACTTCGAAATCAGCTGATTTACAATGAGAAGTTTTACCAATAAACCAACCCAGTGGGTTATAACCAATATTAGGAGCACGTAGATTCAGTTAATGTACAACTGAGTCAGTGTATGTACATTATCAAATAGCTATTCTTTAAGATAGATTTCTTGTAAATTTTATAAATAATTTTTTTTACTTTACTCTGACAGTATTTCCTAAAATTATCTTTGACAATATTCATTGCATCAAACTGAAAACAAAATTTATTTTTATATACGGCCGAATTCCCTGACGGAATGGTAGCGTCTCACCCTTTCATCCGGAGGTCCAGATTACGAATCCCGGTCAGGTATGGCATTTTTCGTACGTTACAAATTTCCATCGGGCTAATGACCGTAGAAGTTGTGCCCGTAAAACTAAATATATATATATATGTTAATAATTTTAAAAAATATATTAGGCTAATAATAAATACGACAGTAAATATAATTAAAATGTTAATCATATCAATCGCTTTATTTAAATTCAATTTTAAAATTAATAACTTTTAAGAAGTTGTAACACACCCTACTGTTTTATTTTTTTGTTTTTTTTTAATTTAATAAAATGTATGTTGTAGGTAGTAAAAAAATATTAACAGAAATAACTTTCATTCAACAAAATTGTATATTAACAAAATAAACTTTCCATAAAAAAATTAAAATTGTACAAACAGTTTTTGAGAAATTCAGCTTTGACATTTGGGAAAATTAATTCCTTTTTTATTAGGTTAAAGCAGGATATATTTTTCCGCAGTGTTTAATCTACAATAAGTTCCAATTTATCGTAACCATAAGTAAATTTGAATAAAAAAAATGACATGTAGAGAGAGAGGGGTTCCTTTGAAATTTCTCAAAGAAATGTATATACATAGATATGTATACATATCTTATACAGTCAGTATATATAAATATAGAATACATAAATAACTGTATACAAAAATGTGTCCAAGGAACACTGATAAGGTTCAGAACATTAAAATAAATGATAACACCCAAAAACCGGTCTTATCAATCACACGATGAATAACTAATCAAACAAAGAAACAGTGAATCAAATCAAAGAACCAACAAAAGTAAGTGGCGAAACGAAATGAAGAATTTTGACGATGCAGCACGCTCTACAGTAACCGATTCACCTCAAATTTTTGAAAACTTATAGATCTAAAATATGCTGTCGCTTTAGGCGCCTAACGTCCTCAGTATTATCCAGGAGCTTAACCGCGAGCAAATTCTTCAGTCTAATTTTGTATCCGGTACCGAATCGTCGTATCTCCTCAAACGGTTGGCAAACCAAGTAAACGTGTATTTCAATTTTTTTTCGCAAACCACGGCGCTTCTGTTATATTTGTCAATAGTTTGTTCTCAAATCGATATACGCATTACTCTCACTTGATGGATATATTTAAAAAAATAAATAAATAAAAATAATTAAAATTTATTTTTATAAAAAATTATAAGCTAATAATATACTGAAATATATTTAATTATTTACGAAATAGATATGATAATTTTTTTCATACAATTCAAATGACTAATCCCTTGGCGGGCTTTTAAAATTTGTCTAGCTAAAAATTTAATTCGTTGCATAATTTTCTAAATTACAAAAATTAAAATATAAGATGAACAATAAAATAATAAGGTAATAAATAAAATTTTATTTTTTATTTCTCTTACGTTCTATAACTTCTTAAATATAAAAAGCACAAAAACAAAACATTAAAATGTAAATTTCAATGTTAAATAATGAAAATCGTTGATGCAGAGGAAATATAAAAAAATAACTGAAATAAATTTAAAACCGCGATTAAGGGACTGAGACATACTGAAGAAGAATACAGATTACAACCGAACGAAATTGTTGAAACATACTCTAACATCGAAACTGACAAGGAAAAGATGAATGAAATTTTTTTCGACACCTTTGCAGGCTGCCGGAAAACCAACTGATCAAAAGAATAATCGCATACTTAACATCATTAAAGATTGCAATCACCTGGCTCGCAGAAACATGAAAAGATTTAGAAAACGCCGGAATTACGCCGGAGGGGATCATAGACAGAAACACGTACAGAAACAAAATAGATAGATGGGAAGTTAAACAAGAAGCGCCGAAGCCTAAACAACATCGTTTCAAATGGTCTGAAGAACGGAAGAAGACCTTTCAGAAAAAATGAAACAATTTTGGAGAGTAAAGAAGAATGCCAAGCGAAAGAAATATGAATCATGAATGCTTAACGTCTTCCATTGGGAAGGTCTCGACTTATAATAATAACAAATTTAAAATTTGATAAAAATATAGCTATTAATTTCTAGATTTTAATAAAGTTTTTCAATGAACGGACCAATATGAGTTGACGATTAAATAGTTAATTTTTTTTATTTAAATTAATTTTATACTTTATAATAGGTTCTAATATGTTATTGTAAATTTTTCTGAACAGAACCAACTGATTTATTTTTATTTTATAAACAAAGGCAATAACTTTACTTATTTTTGTAGTATATCATAATTTTTTACTTATTTCTTATTATTTTTTAGTGTTAATTTTTTATATCTTTTATAAGTCTTTTTTTTAGATTTACTTTTATTTATTTTGGAAATTAATAAAATTAAATTATGATTGTTGTTTTAATTAAAAATTTATTGTTGTTTTATTAATATAAAAAAATAATGATGATTGTTTTACTATCAAAATTAACATTACGTTTAAATTTTTATTTTTTCTAAACTGTTTTTTGAGTTTTTTTAGTAATCTGTTTCAATGATCATGCCTTATCTCTTTTTATATCTTATATTATTATTATTATTAAATTTATAAACCATTATTTTAAACAAATAAGCGGAACGCATACATACGAACCCTTATAATATTACAATTACAAGTTTAATACTTATAGTATTACTCCGTAATACTTAATTTTGAAATCTCATCTTTTATATTAATAATAATAATAATCTTTTATATTATTATTTATAATTTTAAATTATTTTAATTATTTTTTATTTTTAACAATTGAATTTACTGTAGTGATATATATATATATATATATATATATTATGAATAGTCTACCAATATAATTTTAGAATAATTAGTTAATTTTAAGTTTATTATTGCTTAATGTATAAATAACAAATATTTATTAATAGTGTTATGTTTTTAAACGCCACGAAAAGCATTTTCACAGGATGTATTTGTATAATAAATTTTATAAGATATAAGGGTAATTTAAGTGTGTGGAACAGATATGCTTGATGGTTTTTTAAGTTAGTCTTGGCGTAGAAAAATTTGGTGTTAACTATGAGAACGGATGAAAAATGTTATACAAGTATTGTTCAAGAGTGGAATTATTAGTTATTTGGAGAAATATAAATGATTTCCCTTGATTCAGAGAAGTAGTTATTGATCGTCAGTGGATATTGTAAACAATTTATCAAGAAAACGGAGGATGGAAGAGTAATCATAAGCTTTGCGATCCATTTATTACGCGCCTAACGAACAACCGAAGAATTCATCAGGGGTAGCCGCCGGCTGGGACTGGGGTGGCCAGCTACGGTAGGGGTATGGTAGTTGGAAAAGAAGGGGGTGGAAAAAATAATCAATAATTTTCGATATAAGAATGGGGAAAGAGTGTATTATTGCTGGCGTGGACTGATGACAAAGACTGTACTAGTCTAGTGGATTAACCGAGAACAAAACCCGGGTTTAGGGTGAAAATCTCCAAAAACGACCACTGTACTCTCTACTGACTACACACACACACACACATAGGTACATACATACATTCATATATATATATACCACGTTCACTCTCTTGCCACTCTTCAACAGCTACAACCCTCTGCGGGCGGACATTAGCGAATTGATACTTGCAACTTTCCCTCCGCCTTTCTCCTTTTGCGAACAATCACCGACAACCCCACCCCATCCATACGCACAACTACATTTACGCTCCCTTCACAGTTACATTTACCCTTCTTAAAACTATCATATTAACACAAATATGAGTTAACTTGAATCGGTTTTGTCTGTAAGTTTTAACACATTCGTTATAAAAATATATTTACAACTTTGCAAACGTATTTAAGTAATATTATCGTTAATTAACCTGATTACTTATAATATAGTTAAATGAAATTTTACTATTTGTACTTATGGTAGATTATTCTAAATATGTTACTCAGATAAGTTTAAATAATTTTTTGCTTAGTATAGAGGACTTTCGTAAATCCTCAGTAATTAATGTATGCATTCATACTCTTTTTTTAATACATTATGTTTACTGTTATTTTACAAAAATATTATTTCACTATATCGTGTTTTTAATTTAATGTTTATCACAAAATAATCTTTTTACTAGTTATTTTATGTTTAAGGTGTCGGCTATAAATTTTATGGTACAGATTATATTAGTTTTTGGGCAATGTAAATGTGAAATTAAGTTATTAGGTAAACAACTTTGTATGACAATATTTAAAATATTTTTGTAAGAAGACACCGCCTAGTACATATCTGTAGTTGACCTTAAGTATTTTATTACAATCAGTGATAGCATCGGACTTTCTATTGTAAAACAGAGGTTAAGGTCGATAAAAATTATAGGTTTGAACTTTCCTTTACATATATATATCCTTTCCTTTTGATATATATATATATATATATATATCCATATTTATATGATAGTAATTTTTTGATTATTATTAAATATTATCAGATGAGAAATTAGCACAAAAATTTGCATTAAATTTATTCTCGTTAAAAATTTTCATGATATATATATATATATATATATATATATGTTTTTATGGGTGTAATGGGCGTTTAGTGAGAAAAAAAATTTTTTAACAATATTTTTCAAAATATTGTAAAAATCAAAATTTAGGATTAGCAGACTGAAGAGGAAAATCGACAAAAATCTTTTCACTGTTTTTCTCTTTTCTTCTTGCAGAAAATTCTTATTTTACCAGTTATCAAAATGCTAGCAGTTAGGTTATCACTGAAATGCATCAGGTTTTCTTCTTTTTTTTTCTTTTTTTTTTTAATTCATTATATGTTACATTTTTGTTTTATAACTTTATATTCCAAAAAAGATTATTTTATGTTACTGAATAATATTTTATTGTTTTTTTTATAGATTTAAAAGATAATGTTTGCGTGAAAACATATTTACTTACTTAAGGAGAAAAAAAAATTTTCCTTAAACTTATCTACATTTTACCTAGCAAACAACCATCCTATTCATTTTTATTATCTTTTATATTTAATACTACAACTGAATGAAAATTTTAGTCTGAATACTTTTATTTTTGACCAAAATTCTTCGATGACTTTACCATATATAATTATTTATTCTTATTTATTTAAATGTACTTATTATTTTCTGTTCTTTTAAACCCATTTTATTATAGAATTGCTGGTTTACGCGAGAGAAATTAGGAAATGTTTTCATAACCCAATGCTCTTCCTCCACCAGTGTCCTAAAGGTGATACCTCATGATGTAAAAATTATAAACCTACTGATCCATACTTATTTAACATTTTCCATTGTTATCTAACTAAAAATGAACTTATAAATAAAATCCATTGTTATCAAACAAATTAGATAAAATTATATTCTCTAAATGTTAAAACAGTGGTTTGAAATGATTAATCAGTTTTAAATTTTATCCCTTATTACGTAGTAATATCATTTTCTTTGTCATTGATAAAAATAATAAATAAAATTGGAATAGTGAAAAAGTATCAGTTACCAATAATTTGGTGTCATGTAGGGCATCCGGCCATAAAATTCTCACAGAAGCTCAGGAAATATTGAATAATTTTGTGAAAAAACCCAGTACAGTTAAAAAAATATTTTTTTAAAAATAAGTTACAAATAAGTAAAGAGTTTTTCTACCATTTTTTTTGTTTATAAGTGATAAGCGCTTAAATTTTTACTGGCTCTAAGTAATCTTCAGATATTAAAAACAATTTAATTAAATTTATTTTGAGCTATTATTTGAAATAATTTATAAAATTACAAAGTTTAGTTGAGTATTCAATAAACATTCTAAAATATGTGTTAATACATCACGTAAAAATAAAGACATATTAAAACTAATATGACGAAATGGCATCCTTCTGTGAAAATTCGAAAAATTCAAATATTGAAACTTTGGATCAAAAACTATTTTTTTAGTCTGATTGTTACTTCATATAACAGTGAAATATTTATTTATCAAGAAACAAAACTTCAAACTGTTAAAAATTAAAACACAAGATAAATTGGATGTTTATTTAAAAAAGCTGAGTAACCATTCAAGTTAATCTAGATATGAATATTTTAGATAACAGTGATGTGGTTTTGCCAAGACTTAAGAGATTTAATGTGTTGGACGCAGGAAGCAGATTTAGAGATTAATATTGTGAGAAAATTATTAAAATGATCTCTACCTCAAGTACAAATTATTATTAATTATTAACTAAAATGTAATCGGATTTTGTTATTACATTTTATTGTAATTAATTCTTTTTTTTTTTATTCTGAATTAGTTGTAAATTTGGCTTTAATTTTGGTGTTGGATGAAAAGAACTTATGTTAAAACAAAATAACATTTTTTTGCAATTTTAGTTTTTAAACTTACCTTCACTTCTTGTGAAATAAAGCAATAATTATCGTAAAATATTTCAATTAATGTAATGTATGACATGATTATAGTATATAATAATTTCTGAAAATTTTTATATTTCCTGAAAGTATTTTACTTTTTGTGTCAATTTTTTATGACTACAGTGAGATATTTTTATGGAGTACTAATAAAAGCAATAAAAATCAGGTTAAATGAAATTTTATTAAAGAATAAAAACTGGACGATACTTTATTTAACCATCAATTTAAAGATCCTCCGTTAAATATGAATTTTCCTTTTGTTTTGAATTTTTTTTATATTTTATATTTACGTAATGATTTAGTTCGTTATATACTAATAATACGTATTAAACTAACCACAGTAATATAACATAATTATTAAAATAACTCGTATAGCCAAACAGAATAAGATATTAACTGAAATAATTAAAAGGAAATTCGATAATTAATTAATTTAAGTTTATTTATATTTTTCGTAAGAAATAAAATTAAAACATACGTGCATGCTTACCCTTTTCTACGTAATTTAAATTTAATATAAAAAATAATCGGACGGACATTAAATTTAAAAGCGTATAGGCTATATTTTTATATTTCTATACAAGTCTGACAATAAATTAGTTGAACAGAAATGAGAAAAACTGCAATTAAAGCTATAAAGAACGACTCAAATAATAATAAGAACGGGACTTGATTGTTCAGTTAGACATCATTTAAATGTCACAACACTATTCTGTGTAGTGTACTATTCTTATATGTATCTATCCTTTTTCAACAGAGAAATCTTCAGCGGTGACCAAGCGAAACATTGCTTCAATGTCACCTTTAGTATAAATATATATACTAATAGTTAGGTTGCTTGTTATGTTTTGTTAGTTACGAATTAATGTCATTTTATATACAATTAACCTATAAATTCGTTGACATAAATTTATTTTTAATAAAAATTTGTATCATAATATCCTTAATATACAATTTATATTTCATTGCAAAAAAAAAACTTTTATATCACTTTAAACGTAAATGTATTTCATTTTAAAATTAACTTCATATTTTTCATCTTTTTATACATAATGAATATTATAAAAGCTATAATATAAAATTAGTTATTAGCTTCATAATTCAAGAGAAAATTATATGATATAAATAATATTTCATTCAAGTCAAGTTGATAAAAAAAAGGAATGATCATTCAAAATAAAACTTGATTACGGAAAAAATTTAACGAGGTAATACAAGTTTTTTTTGTATAAAGGAATACATCCTCGACATCTAGCAGATTTTTATTACATTATTACAAACAATCTTAAAAAAACAATTGTTTCAGTTGCCGAATTACGGGGTGGAATATCGTCTTAGCATTTTGTATGGAAGTTCTCAAGTTCGAATCCCGGTCAAACTTGGTGTAGTAGAATCTCTGGCTTCATCTGAAACCACTGGTTTCGAGTCCCCCGATCAGGCATAGCATATTTTTTGTACTACAAAAAAATTTCACTTTATTACTATCCATCGGTAGCAGGGTGCAGTACTAATTAACGAAATATAGAAGAGTTAGTTTCTGTTGGGCTTTCTCTCCTTCAAGTTAGTTGAAGCGTTACATTTCTCAAACTAAAATTTTTTATCCAATTATTCTTCTATCATAAAAAGGGTTTGGATTACATATAGAATCTATTAATAAAAAAATTCGTTTATAGTGCAACCTTAGATAATAAAAAAAAAAATTATAAATCAATGTCTACTAATAATTTAACTTTCCAAGAAAAAAAATTTAAATTTAAAAATATCAGTAAATAAAGGAGAAAAATGAATAAACTGCAAGAAAATTTTAAATTTTAACTTACTAATATTTATATTCTACGAGATATTCGTTAAGGATATTAATACAAAGCTGTCTGTTTTCACCCCCTGCAGATGCATTGTTAAAATTAGAATTCACTACTTTCCCCACCCCTAACTTGATTACAAACAACCCCTTTTATACATCACAGCTTACCCTCACACAAATATATTCTGCAGGTCAGTAACGAATGACACAGAATTGTACAGTATGTCTCCATATGGCAGAAAATGTGTTGTTATAACACGTATTATTTCAAATATGTTTTTGTCTTTTAAATGTATAATTTTTTATAAAGTATTTATTTTTTAACTATACCTATATTTATCTAAACTTGTGTATTTGTAGGTGTAAACAAACTTTCTATTTGCCTACGTAAAAAGGAAAAATATTTTTAGTAATATTTTCTGATAAACTGTACTTCTTATTATTTTTCTGAACGTAGATTAATGATTTTGTAATATGAAATTTATTTTTTTATTTTCCAACCAAAACATTTATTAAAATGAATTCTACCCTTTTACTTTCCCATCTAGCACTATAGCAGAACTACATCTCTAGAAGGGAAAGTATTTTGTAATCGCTCCAATTTGGACATATGCGTTTTTTGCCGGATCTTGATATTTTGGAACACATAAGAAACCCAAAAAACCAGATGGAAATTTTCCGAATGTTAATGTTCATAATTCGTATGTACATGTGTTCGTGTTGGCCTTTAAATCACATATCTTCAGAACTACTGGATCAATTTTGACCAAACTTGATCAGATTACATCTATATACGGGACATTGATGCCGGTAAATTTTCAACTTAAAAAAATCAAGGGGGTGAGGCTGTAGAGCAAGGTCACCCTCAGTATCTTGAAATTTTGTCTAATTAAGGTCATATTTTTCTTAGGAAAATAATTAAAAAATCACAATATTTGCAAAAAAAATTGCGAAATCTCACCTCCACTCCAAAAGATGCTTTTGTCTTCGCCTGCAATGTTGTGACGTTACAGGTTAGCGGCAGAATTAAATAATTGAATAATGTTTAAGTAACTCGGTCGGGCTGGATCTCGAACTCGGTCGCCGGTTGACTCGGTACTTGGTACGTTAAGCCTCGCAGCTACACCAGTCTGCCGAGCGTACAGGCGAATTTATCGTGCGTAAGTTGTGAAATTACATTAGTTTAGTTAGTGCCGATCGTCGCCGCTAATACCGTCACATTCGTGCGAATTAAATACGGTATGCGCTCGAGCTTTAGTTAGAATCATTGAATTAAACAAAAGAATATTATATTTAAACAAATGATAAATATTTTTAATTAAGTTGTGTATGTATGTATGTATGTATATGTAAGCCGTGCGTCAAAAATAACCCACAGAAATTTTTGCAACCGTTTTTTCAACTTTTTATTAAAAAATAAGCTTCTTATGAAGAATTATATAAAACAATGTTTTATAAACTATTTAATTTAGATCTTTTGTTTGAGAAAATTGATATAATTACATATATTTATTACTATTTTTAAAAATTTTTTATTGTAATTATAATACATTTTCGAAAATTTTTATTAATATTATTTAATTTATCATACTGAATACATTTTTTTCAGAATTGTAAGTGTTCAATTCTCAAAGAAATTCCAGAATTATGTAATTAAAAAAAGATACTGCAATGAAATGTAATCATATTTTGTTCTACCAATCTTTAATTACTGAGTAGTAATTTTTAATGAAGAGATTCTTTAGTATTATTTCAGGAGTATTATCATTTTTAATATTTTTTTTTGAATTTATTGTTTTATTTTCAATTTTAATACACTTTTTTTTTTCATTATTTTGATTTTTAATTGTATTCGTAATTTAATAACTTAGATAAATAATTTGATGTGCACTCGACTATTCCCTACTGGAAAATCAATGGGTATTTAAAATAAACATGAAAAAACTATTTTCTGCTGTTAGTTTTTGCGGAAAAAATAAATAAATAAAAACAAAAGGAATAATTAAGAAGGCTTTAGGTTTATAAAGCCAGCTGATTCTATATTTTTTTATATTTTAATATATCTACAATCTCTTCAAACGAACAATAAATAATAAATGTTGGGTTTTGTTTTTATTTTTATTTATTTTTTTATTATACCATTGTTGTTACATATACCTTTGGTATTTACTGCTCCATATACCACTATCAGTGGTTTAATTTATTTAACGTCATGGTTTTAAAATAGTTACAATAAGACCGTAAGTTATAATAGTTTCAGATTTAAGTGCTTCACTATTTCCGTGGTTTATTGAGTATGGATTTTTTTTTGGTTTACTAGTCTTCTTAATTATATAAAGTTGAAGTGTTTAATTTCTTTTTGTGTTGTGAGAATATTCATATTTGTCTTTGTAACATTATTTAACGTAACATTATTACAACTAATTTATAATATTGTGAATTTTAAAGTTCTCTTTTCTCCCTAGTGTTCATAATCTTTTTTTTTCTTTTATCAGATAATAATTTGATTTTTAATAAGTAAAAATATTTATTTATATTATATTTAATATTTTGATATAGGTTATGAGATAGAAATTTATACTAATAGTCTTAATGTTGGGGGACATACATAGACATCTGAAAAATAAAATGCGTATTAAATTTTATACTTCTATAGCCATCCCCCTCTATTATACAATAACGAATCATAAATACACACCAAAAAGCTGGATAGAAGAATTCAGATTGCGGAGATGAGGTTATTACATAGAGTATATAGTTGCACAGGAGGGATAGGATCAGGAATTAGAATATAAGAAGAGAATTTTCAGCACAACCCTAAGAATAAAACAAAATAGACAGAAAGGAGATGTAACCACTTGAGTAGAATGACGTGGAAAGGATAACAGCAGTATCTTAGCTTATTAATCTGTGGTGAGATCGAGGAAAACGATGAGAACTAGAACAGGTCTAGATAACCTAATCCCAGTAATGAAGAAGAAAAGAAGAAGAAGCCTTTATTTTATAATTATATTATAAAATATAGATTTCGTATTGAAACAATGTTAAGTTCTTAACAGCAGTTTATGATTAATTATTCATTTTCGGGGTTCAGTTCTATTAAACTAATTTTATAATTATTTATATTTATAAAACGATTTTAAAGAATTGATATCCGGAAATGGATATTTAAATTCCATCCACACATAACTCACAAAGGTTTTACGTAGTCTTTTAGGATTTCCGATTATTCAAAACTACCTGTTTTTAAAAATAGTTTTCATTTTCAAAAGTTTATTCCGTAATAGCTTTGTATGCGTGTGAGAATGCAGAAAATGGAAGAAAAAATACAGGAGGCGGGTGAGAAGTTGTTTTTTATATCTTTTAATCATTATAATACAGTTAAATATAAAAATGTGTTTAAAGTAAATAAATAAAAATAATATTTTTGTGATAATCCAAGATTTTATTTCCTTAAAGATATAAATATAAAATTTTGTATAATATTTAACTCGTATCATCATGACAAGCAAATTTTAATAAAATTAGATAAGAAGATGAAAAATACATTGAAAATTTTCAAACCTATAGTGGTAATAGGGAAACATTAATTTGGATCTCACATTAAATTGTAACATTAGTATAAAATTATCATTAGTCTTTTGCCGGTAGAGGGTGGGTTATAGTAGTCATTAGTACTAGCAATAGAAGCAGAAAATGGTATCCCTGCATAAGTAGTAGTTGGTAGCAGCAGCAGCTTAGCAGAGAAGCCGTAATGTGCGATTAATTCAATAGTAATCTTACCTAGAGTCATTACGTACCGAACTTAAACAAGATCTAATGAGCCAACTCATTCTCACACTAAATTATTATCGTGAAATGAACGAAGAGCAACTTATATATATATATATATATATATATATATAGTATTACTGTTGTATTTTGATGCTCTCATGTCTCTCACTGTGCTGACTCTTCCATCAAATCTTACTCTCTTGGTCGTCGGTAACTTCATTCACAAAAGAATCGTCATTTATTCTTCAAAGTCAAGTCATTCTTCGTTTCTCTACAGACGAGCATTAAAGACAAAAAAAAAAGAAAGGAAAACAAGAAACATTTCATTCATAACTCAACTTAGAGTTCCTTGACCGCATTTAGTTTTTGGATGAGCCAAGCAATTCATTCATGATTTTAGACAACTATTTCTAATTCACATTTCTTGATTCATTATTTTGAAATTTAATCTTCGTAAACGCGAAAATTATACAGATATTATTTCTTTTAAATAAATTTACACGGTTTTTTTTAATCTTTTTTAAAAGAATATTTTAGATTAAATTCTAATGTTAAATTAATTTATAATATAAAATCCAAACTAATTATTTTTTAAATATGATCTTAATTCGTTTTCTTTTCATAACTGTCGTTCGGGTATCTAATTTTAACTTTTTCTATATTTGAACTGTTGGCCTTTTCCGGTATTAAATTGACCAACTCCTGAGATTATGTAGTTAATTGAAACTCAGCGACTAAATCTACCGGTGCTTAGGATTAAGTTTAACCTTATCTTTGCAACATCGTACAATAGATCTATATAACAGTTTTTTTTATGTAATAATTTTAAAATAGGATCTATTTTAATTAATACTGCTGATAAAAAGATATCGGTTATTGATTTATTTAAAATAATTTATAGATAAAGATAAAATAATAAATAAAAATATCAGAGAAGTAAATAAAAGTGTATGTTTATAGTCATAATAATTTATGTACTCTTTACTGTTTCTAATATATAACTATATGGATATTAATTTGTTCAATTAATTAGTTAATTTAACTACAAACTGATATTTAAAATTAAATTTTATTATGATTGTATAATAAATGAAAATTTCAACCTGGATTCGAATTCAGAACTTTTATGTGAAAAACATCATATTCTTATCATAAAAGTCGACATAACACATAATATTTAAAAAATCATCACTTGGTCATTATGGTATAATTTATCTATTATTCCTGTAACATGTAGATAATATCAGTACGACAAACCCAAGATGGTTACCGTAATGAATTCAAAAAAATATATTTATATATTTTAAATATACTTATTTTTTTGAAATGACGTGCTCCTTTAAATATTTAGGTGTTTACATAAACGAAATCCATTTATTTTTTAATAGGTTATGGGGATTCTACTACATAAAAGAAGCCATATTGGAAGTGTATAAATCCTAATCTGAGGAAATAATTATGAGCGATAGAAATTATTATTACTTTTCATTATCCTTGAAGCAGCGAAAAGTAGAAAATTCTTGATTAATGTTTTTTGCTTACTTTTTTATGTAAGAGTGGAATCTTTTAATAAATTCTAACAACTTTTTAATTATTAAATCATCATATTTTTTATCATTTATTTATTTTTGTTTTTTTACGAAACATGTTCTTATTTATTGCTTGTTATTTTCTCAAAGTTGAGATCCTGTTTAGATTTACTTTAAATCCATTTCCTTTACTTAATCTAATCTCCTGTTTTTAATTACAGATGTTAGCTTAGCGAATTACTTAATTTTCCTTAAAGTATCTAAAAAAATTTACTTCAACAGGAATATAAAAATATATATATATATATATATATATATATATATATATATATGATTTTATTTTATTTATGTTAATTTTGTAAAATAATATAATTTAATAATTAAATAAATGTTTAATTTAGTTTACTTAACGTATTAAATGAATTTATTTATTTTTAAATAATTATTTTTTTTAGGTATTTCTTAACTCAAATTGAAATAAAGAATAAGTAATTTTTAATTCAGCTAGCTCTTAGATTTTGTTGTACTTATTAAATTATTCGTTAAAAACTTTATAATTTTAAAATTGATTAATGCGTTAAAACAAATAAAAATTAATATACTAAAATAGAATAATATGAAATGTTTTACAAAAACAAAGGAAAATATAAATAAAATTTATAACACTACACCGACGAAACTTAGTACCATAATATATCGATATTACATAATCACCCTTTAATTGACTATATCGGTTTATAATTTCCCTTTTATATGTTGTTTTTAACATAAAATATTTTGTTTTTTTTACTCTCTCATGTTTATGTTACATGGAGTCATAAAATAAAAAGTTATTTGTCCTGTATTTAAATAACAATATGTGATTGTTGTTTAGTTTTTATTTGATCTCCCAAGTTTTTTATTAGTCACTCTATTTTTAACTGTAAAATAGTTATAATTTTAAAGCTAACAATAAATCGTTTTGAAAATAAACAATAAAATTAATGAAAGGTTTCTTTTTTAATTAAACTTAGAAAGATTGTAACTTTGCCCAATATTTTTTTTTTTTTTTTAATAAGAAATGAAAGGAGCATGTATAAATGATTTTATTTCTTTAAACACTTCTATAAATAATCCATATAATTCATACTTAGTGTCATGTATCAATTTTTAAAGGAGAAATTAAACGCAATTGAATCTAGAAAGTTCTCAATTTAACTCATGGAAATGGTACGATATTGGAAATTAAATTAATATTTCGTAAAAAATAAATATTATACAAAAGGTTGAAATATACTGTTATTTTAATTTATAATACATAAAATATAAATACTATTCATTTCGTTAAAAACAGTCTAATCGTTCAAAATAAGTCAAGTAGTTCGTAAAATGTTAAAAATAAAATTTTATTAGACAATATCTTAAAAAAAAGAAAAAAACAAATAAGTATAAAATGTTTGTGTTATAATGCAACCGCATTCGACAACAAAGAAATCCACGGGTATTTTTTATATTTATTTTATCTTTAACATGAAAATTATGATTTGGTAATTTAGATACGTATTTCCGTTTATAACTCTCTTATTTCGTTATGTTCTATTATATTATTTTTTATGAAATTTTGGATGTTACAGATATAAAAATTATATTTCTGTAGTTATACATTTACTTCTTAAACGAAAGGAAATTTCTTTTCCTTTTCAATTTGATCAATCATTCCTGATATATTATCGCATAAAAGAAAAATCAGTAAATATATAGACTTATTTTATTTACCACTATTAAACAACTGATCTAAATAAATTAAAATTATTCTGATTGAACTACATTTATTATATTAAAATAATTAGTCCGATCTGGTAAAAAATCATTCTTCTTAGAAAACTCAAATAATTTTTTTTTTCATGCTTTTATTTACAGTCGTATCAACAATTATAGTCATTAACGACTACAGTAACACTATCGTGTAGTATTATATAAAAAAAATCATAAAGAACTAAAATAAAGATAGGATCCACAACAGACGTTTTGTACCTTCGTTCAGATTTAATAGAAATTTCATATCCAAACCCAGGTCTAAGTTTTGTCGGATGGTTCTAAAGATTGGGCAATCAAAGAGCTGGTGGTACTCGGACCACAATTTGACCTTGTAAGCCTCACAGATCTTCTGAGGAGAGCCAAGTAGGTGAGCGTGGGTAATCCTGGTTTATCCAATCCTTAGCCGAGTTAAGATTACTTGATCTCTTCTGTTGCTCGACATAACATTCTCCCGGATGTTATGTAATGCCGTGGAGGACTCAGCAACCAGAATCTATCAAATGTCTCGCATGTCGATTATACTCGGATGCCACTTATTGCAGCTCTCTTGGCAGCCTCATTGGTCTGCTCATTCCCGGGCCGATTTTAGTTAATCAATAATCATAATTATTCGATGGATTGTTCTCTTGCCAAGCTCGAGAGATAGCTAACATCAATATTTAATTATTATCAATTTTTCTCAGTAAATTATCAGCGTGATAATATATCGTCTGTTCTTTAATATTGATAGATCCAGCTTCAAATCCAACCAAAGATTTAAGCAACCTTATAGCATATTTTATTTCCCGTGTTAAAACTCCATTTCATTATTTAAGATTCATCGACAGTACAACATCAATTGCTAAAATAAATATGAGAGACTATTTTAAAAGTCATTACTCATCATTTATCTCTCAAGTAGAATGCATATGAGGCTCAAAATCACCGGTTTGTTGATATTATGCTATTATCTATCGCTTGTAAAGATCATTTATGTCTGACTTATATTGTTTAATAAAATAATCGACCTTACAATTGAATTTGAAATTTAAGCAGTGATAAATTTTTGAACGTACCGGCTGAAATTGTGTCGCGGTGTACTGTGTATACAAGCTTAATGTAAAATGCTCTCAAAATTGCACTGATCCTACTTGACAAGTCCACTTAGTCGGTGAACAAAAGGTATTGCGTAATTGAATATTAACGCAGTTTACATTACGCAGGTGTGAGTGGTCGTTTGGAAATCAAATGGGTTGTGAAAAGTACCCACATAGAGATCGGACGTTGTTTAGACTAATTTATATGTAATAAAATACTTGAACCAACTTTTCGGTAATAAGAAATTTGCTAATAATTGCTACAGGTAGAAGCTGTTGAACGTAAATGAACTGAAGGAAAAGGAAATTTGACGATAAATATTTTAATGTTCGGATAGCGCTACAAGAAATGTTTTTTTTTTCCAATTATTAACATAGTATGATAAATATGCAGTTTTAGAAAAAAAAAATTATTTCTAATCTTTTCATATAAAATTTATTATTAAGCAAACGGGATATAATTTAACGGCAGTTCTTAAAAAATGTATCTTACGAGGTCTGTTCAGAAAATAACCGAACATTTTTAATTACGCGCCAACGGAGATATTTAGTGACATGCTGTTGGCAGTACTATATTTCTCATAACCTCCTCTGTAACCCCATGTCCTTGTATTGTTGATATCTCGGTTAGTTTTCGTGTTATTATTTGAGTACAACGTAGCTAAGTCTTAGTAGCGATTTTTGCAATGTGAGATTTTCGGGAGCAACGATACAACGTAATTTAGCGTGAAACTGGGGAAAACTTTCACAGAAACGTTTCAAATTTTGAAAAAAGCTTACGGATATGATGCTCTGGATCGTACGAAATGTTACGAATGGTTTTCACGATTTAAAAGTGGTCGTCCGGTAACCGAAAATTACCCTCGACCAGGAAGCCCTTCGACTTCAACTGGCGACACCTGCGTTCAGAAAATCAATGATCTGGAGCATGTAAATCGCCGATTGACTGTCAGAGAACTTGCAAAAGAGGTTAGCATCTCACATCGATCATGCTATGATATTTTGCATGTTCAAATTGATCATGCATCGAGTTGCAGCAAAGTTTGTTCCTAGTTTGATGACCGAACAGCAGAAAAAATATCGAATGGTCGTTTGTCGGAAATTTCTTGAACAAGCCGATGACGATGAAACATTCATGCAAAGGATCATAACTGGAGATGAAAACTGGTTTTATGGCTACGACATCGAGAAAAGACTTCAATCAACAAAAAATTGCATATTACAAAAATCACTAACACTTAAAGATGTTGCACTCAAGTAACAATAATACAAAATCTAAACGAGATATCAACAATCCAAGAACAAGATGTTAGAGAGGAGATTATGTTGAACACAATGCTGCCAACCGCACGTCACTATATATCTATCTCCGTTGGTGTGTAATATTCTGTTATTTTCTGAACAGACCTCATACAAAATGTGATGATAAAATTTATAACTTACGTAAATTTATTTACGTAAATATATTCGTAATTCGTAATTAAATATAATATATTCGTAATTATATTACGTAAATTTATTCGTAAATTTAACCGTTTAAATTTAATGTGTTTTTCATACCTCTATTAGTCAAACTTTATTTTTAATCAAATTATTAAAGAATAGAGTTTATTATTTTTTGTTAACTGTTGTTATTAATGAATAATAATTTTTAGTTTTTAGGAATATTGAATTTAATAATAAAATTATTAACGTAAAAGTTTTATAAATTAGCAAAAAAGATATCACCAAAACCATTATTAAAATATTTTTTTTATTGGAATAAACTTATTTTTGTTAGAATATCTTTATTACTAATAACATAGTTATTTATGATTGTTATTTTAATGTAAAACAAATTTTATTTAATAATATATAATTTTTTTTTTCTTTTAGATAATGATTCAGTTTTTAATATATTATAAAATTACTTTTAACGAACACGTGGCAACATCGATATGAATCAAGTTAGCGTGCTTATAGCTTAATATCTAAAACCCCTTTAAGTACTGCTTCTTAAGATTTAAATGGTTAGTAAACCACTTCTTTTTACTATTATTATTATTGTTATTACTATTAGTCTACTACTTACCATATCGAATAATGCATGATTTTGTACCATTATTCTCGCAGTAATTTACATTTTGATTAAACTTTGCAATAAAATGGTCTTTAATAATAAAGAAAAAAAGTAACACAAACTATTGTATGCAATTAGAATTATTATCATGAAACCAATAAAAAAATATACATATATACTTAACTAAACTAAGCTAAAATAAATTTTATCGTCGTTAAGTATCGTAAATAATCTAAAATTAATGAATGTATTAAATATATAGTATATATATATATATATATATTTTACATAATTACTTTTCCTTGATAATGGTTAATGGTATGAATGCCCTTTAAATAGGTCTAATTTAAAGGGTTACAATATAAATTATTGTTGTAAATTTTTTACATTTTTATTAATATAATACTCGTATTATACTCATTTAATTTTTTAAACTGATTTAAAAATTCCATTACCGATTCTTGATTAATTTACGTTATATCACATTGTTAAATAATTGGTTAAATATGTTATAAAAATAATAATTGATTAAATGAAATTAACAGATCAGTTTTAATACCATTGTCATAAAAAATAATAAAATTTTTTAAATTATCAGTGTCAAAAAATAAGTTATTTAATAATACTAGATTCTGTTTAGCCGGCCTCCGTGGCGCAAGTGGTAGCGTCTCGGCTTTTCATCAGGAGATCCCTGGTTCCAACCCCGGTCAGGCATGGCATTTTCACACACGCTACAAATCATTCATCTCATCCTCTGAAGCAATACCTAACGGTGGTCCCGGAGGTTAAAAAAAAACAGATTCTGTTTATATCTAACAGCTAACGCTATCTATAGGATACAATTGTGTTTATTAATGATAGACTATATATGAGCGGGAAAACCTTAGGGTTTAAAGCTACCCCTTTTTTCTAATCTCCGTATAATAATAATATTAAAAAAAAAACTCTTTTGGTTTTATTTATTTATTTTAATTATATCGCATTAAAAGTTTAAAAAAATAACTTTAAAATTTCTTTCTCTTCATAAAATTTATACTTAAAAACCTTTTTCTATTTAAATTAATTTTTTACGAATTTTTATTTATTTGCTATTTTTAAATTATTAGTTAAAAAAACTGTAGAGTAATAAAATTATATATGGTATATAATTTGAATATTTTTTGGAATTTTGAGAGTTTTAGCGAAACATTTTAAAGCATTTTGATACAGCACAAACCATTTTTTTAAGTTAATACTTACAACAAAAAAAAATTGGAAAAGTTCGTTTATTTATTTGTAAGAAAATTGATTCTTATTACAATAATGTGGTAATAGTGTAGATGCTTATTTGCTAGATATCAGTGATTATATTATGAGAACGTTTTATTATGTACATTCGATTCATTCAAAAAATAGGCAGTGAATTCTCTGGAAAATATATTTAATTTTTCTCATCAATTTTTAATTATTAAAATTAATTACATAATGATATTATTGAGAACTATTCGGTCAGGGTGCTTCGCTCACTCGACCGTTAATCAGGGAGCTTTACCCGTGACCCCCGACGCGTTCGTTATCCCCCTGGTTGTGAGAATATTAAATATTCATTAAATAAAAAACTTCATTATATGTTGTTGCCATAGTGCGAGAAATATAATAATCAAGTAAAAGAATTAATTTTTGTTTCTTTTGAAAATCTTTAATATCGCAACCCCCAACAAGACTAGGGCCTCGACCTATGGTTTAAAAACTTTCCAGGGATAACACTGATGTATCCTGAAAATTCGGTCGGTTGGTTCTCGCGTGATGCTGTTGCAAATAAACAGACAGACCCACAAACTTTTTTCATTTATATATAAGACTAAAAAATACATAAAACAGTTTTTATTTTTTTCAAATAAGTGCATCAAAACAGAAACAATTTTAATTAAGCATATGATTATTAATATCTGGCTTCTAAAATTTTTACATTCATTTCTAAGAAAGTACGATTCTGATTTTTCTGTACGTAAACTTTAAATTATTTTTTTTTTCAGTGCTTTGACCGGTTTGGCGCACATCTTAAATCCATTCTATTCTTTGCTAATTATAGCGTCAATAAACCTTCTACATCCTACATAAAAAGTATTTTGTTTCATTTATTGTAATCTTTAATTTCTAAAACTAAAATATTAATCTTGAATGCCTTAATGTATGGCCCATTATAATAGTCCTTCTTTTTATAAAAAATTGTCTTAGCTTGACTTCATCTGCTTGTCTTAAAATCTCTTCAAACAAAATTCAGTACAGTTCTCAACCTTCTCATGTAACCCCACGTTTTTGAATCTCAATTTTTTTTTCTTCCTTCTCTAATATCCACGTATTTGTTATTTATGAACACTTAGTTTTATTTAAGTCGCTAATGACTTTTACCAATGATGTGACTATAAACAAAATTAAAAAAAAAAAATTATTTGTTACGATTAATCAAAATTATAAATTTTTAATATTTAAATAATACATATTTTATAAATTTTTCTCAATTCAATTTTTAATAAATTTGTATTTAGATATTTTACCTGTTAGTGTTACTTTAATGTTCGCCTCGGTGTAGCGTACTTATGATATAACGAAATTCGTGATTCAATTTATTTACATCTTCTCTTAATAAACCTTTACCATTTTATTATGATGAGAAATGAGAAATGAATTCATGCATTGTGACGTGTTGGAAATTATAAGACTTTTGTTAATAACTCACTAAAAAAAATCTTTAAAAATGTCGGGCATTAAATTTTTATTCATTTATTTTTTATTAAATGAGCAGAAAAATTACTAAATTTAAACGACTTTTCAAATCATTAACATGAACTTTTATTTTTTATGCTCTTGTTAAATAATAACCGTTTTTTAGCATGGTGTAATATCTACGTTCATATTTTTCTTTTTAATGAAAAATAATTACTAATTTTACCAACAGATGGTGTTGGATTTTACATCATGACAACCTTTTTTTTATTATTTTTTTTAACTAGGATATAATCTATGTATCCAGTGTTATTGTATCCAATATAGCGGCCAACCCTAGATGGGTTTTCTAAACCTTTAAGGTCAGGGGCCTATATTAACATAAACTCAGAAGTATTGTTCGTTCAAGGACGACAAAAGCATTCAGAAATATATTTCATTCTGGGATGGTGTTATTATTATAAAACTCCTGGAGACATCAATGGGATTAATCTCTACCGTCCTTATTATATATTCAGTGAGATTCAAAGGAGAAATTAACTAAACTATTAATGCAACTCGCTCAGAAAAGTCGTTAAAAAATCGTTATGTGGTCCCTTCTGACTTGACAGTTCAGTTTTGTTCCAGAAAATAGTATTCATTTCTTTTTCTTCTTTCTGGCAGCTTTATATCTTCTTATAGCGTTATAAAAAAAAATCTATATAATTCCTGAGAATATTTAATGCTATATTTTATATTTTATACCCTTTTTTAATTTTTTCTCGTATACTATTACATACTAACAAACAAACGAACATATATATATATATATATATATATATATATAAGAAAATCTATGCACTTCGTATAATTTTATTTTAATTTATTGAGCCTATTTTTTATTATTATTAGTTTTTTTTTAGTACAAAATAAAGTTACTGTATACTCATGAAATTAAATTACCAAACTAATTAGATATTTTCAGTGTAAAAGATTTACATTAAAATAAATGTTTAACTGGGATTGGATATATATATATATATATATATATATATATATATATATATATATATATATATATATTTAAACACTTTACAATATATATCCATCGATGATGTTATAGCTTGGCTAATGGAAGAAAACATCTTAATTTGATATTCTTAGTTTATAAACTGCGGTAAAAAAAAATGTAGATTATATTTTTATGACAATAAAACACAAAACATTTTTTACGTTACTGAGTAGTTTGTAAGATTTTTAAGTCCCATAACTTTAGTAACAATTCAAAATAATACACAGTGCACATATTAAAATATAATCTTTTTAATTGTACCCTTGATTCATTTTTTGCCATTTTGTCTAATAATTGTTAATGCATTTTATTAATACTGATATCTCCTTCCCAAAGGTATCAATCGAAATAATATTTTCACATTAATAAAAATTGTTACCAACAAAAATTTATAATTATATTAATTTTAGTTTTGGTATAAATTAATTAATAATAAAAATTAGACCAACCTCGTTTTGTACTCTAACAGCGTACACTCCTTTCTTAATATAGTTATTATCAACTGATAGAATATTTTAGGTATATTTTAAGTAGCCGGCCTCCAAGGCGCGAGTGGTAACGTCTCGGGCTTTCATCCAGAGGTCCCAGGTTCGAATCCTGGTCAGGCATGGCATTTTCACACACGCTACAAATCATTCATATTATCCTCTGAACCAATACATAACGGATAACCAATATCCGGAGGTTAAACAAAAAAAAAAAAAAAAAGAAAAAATGTATATTTTAAGTAAAGGCAGTTACTTTTATACGGATTTGAATACTATATCGCGGATATCGGTGTTCTTTGATGGTACGGTTTCAATTAACCACACATTTCAGAAATGGTCGACCTGAGACTGTACAAGACTACGAAAGATTTCAATTAACTAGTTGTTATCATGTCGTGCCTAAAGTCAACCTGTCCATCCGTTAATTAAAATCTATCTACATACATATTCCGATTTTTAAATTATTTAATTTCGTTAAAATAATCTCAAGCATTTACTTTTTCCACCTATAATTTCTTATTTTTCCATAAAACATTGAATTACGGAATTATTGTATTATTATTTTTTTGTTATACTTCTGTGATATCTATTTACTAAAGTTAACTTTAAAAACCTTAAGTATTACATAATTTTATTACCCAATAAACTTTAAATATTTTGTGTATATTTATTACATTGAAATTTATAAAAAAAGACTGAATGACCGAACTACATGTGCTGTCGAACGGTTTTTAACACAGCTGTAACACTTTCGATAGTGAAAAGTAAGTACATGTGTGGGTATTGTGGGATTGTAGCAATTGGAAAGAGGGGTATCGGGTAAAGTAAACCTAGAAACAGGAATAGGGTGAGCTTGCTTGAGGGAGGACAACTCATGGCTAGCGGGGGTTGCTTGTATGACAATAGGGAGACCTGTTGCTTCGTATTGTGGTGGACACGCATTGACCACGCACTGCTGAAAGCGCCCTTCATCTGAGGCAACCACCCGCTACCCCTCCTCCTGATAAACCTTTATGTACATCGGCAGCATATTCACCCGCACATACAAACATTTTATTTGTCATTCATTCAATTGCTTCAACATTCATGCATGTACCTTAACTATTTAATTCTTATTTATATGAAATAATAATTATTAAAATAATAAAATTTCACAAGTTTTAAACCTGCTTAGTATAATCTTAATACATTTTTGAGAGAGTACGAAATTCAGAGTTCTATTAAAAAACCCCTATCTACCGTATTTTACAAAAAAATTAAATAACATAGTTATTAAACAACAAAATTGCTACTAATAATTTATTTTATTGGTTAATTGACTACGTATTACCTACATCATGAGAAGAGACAGATTTGTAAGTTTTATGTAATTCGAGAATTGTATAACAATTTTCATGAAATAAGTATCAAGTAAAACTAGTGATATTCTATATTTGATAATTTGAAAAAAACAGAATGCCAGAAGGGGTTACACAAGCTGAAAAGGTTTATTCTAATTCATCAAACTGAATATCAGATAAAAATTATTTAACAGTATTATGCATAAAAAAATTATTAAACTTGAAAACGATATAATCTTTCTGAATAAATAATTAGGAAAATATTAATGGAAATAAAAAAAGTAATGTTGAAAATAATTAATTTGAATAAGTAACGTTTCATAAATATTTTAAAACTTTTACTTAAAAAAATAACAGGGGTCCTTCATATTATAAATTTAGTTTAAATGTTGATTTCATAATATTTGAACATATTAGAATTTTCTTTAATAATATAATGCGCATGAAACTAGTTTAAAATTAACTGAAAAAACCATTGAAAATATTACTACTATTTATGAAGTCAGTCATTTCCGATCCACCTTTATCCATCAGAACAGTTTTCTTTTTTCCTTTAACTTACAATAACAAAAATATATTTTAATTGATGTGTTTCATAACACTAGACAGTATTGATACAGTATCTTATGTGATAGGCAGATATTTTGTTAATTTTCAATTTCTGTCTGATTTGTGTCTTAATTTATGTTTTAAAACAAATTATTTTTTCTGGTTTTAGTATAAACCTGCAGAACCATTTAAAAACTACCTTTGTACAAAAACTAAACATCGTAGATTATATATATATATATATATATATAAAGTTAGCAGAAAATCACTGGAGCAATTTTTTTTTAATATGTTCCATTAATTTAAAAGAGACTATTATTTTTAATTTAGTTTTTTAGTAAATTATGCCCAACCTTATATTTATATACGTGTGGGTGTGTGTGTGTGTGTGTGTGTGTGCGCGCGTATGTGTGTGCGCGTAATGTGTGAATGAGTAAATTTAAATTTTATTACTTAGGAAAGATGGAATAATAGATGTATGCTTATATAATTTTCAAAAAATCAACAGATAATGTCAAATTTAAACGACCGTTTAAGATTAATCCTTGTCCATACTTATTTTTTTTTATTATAACGACACAGCAACTTATTATTATTATTTGTTTGAAGTAACATTAAGTAGTCACAGACCCAGCGGCTAGTGAATTAACGATAACAATGAATTGAAAGAAATTAAATAGAAGAGCACTCCGTCATAAAGTCAACTAATTGAAACGATAAGGCAAACCAAGAACATTATTCCTTAGCAATCTTAAAAAGTCACTGATCGTATTATCCAATAAATTGACCGCCAAATAATTCGGATGCCGATCCAATCGATTTTAATACCGTAGACTGACCAGAGAGATTTCCTGCCGAACGGTTCGCAATTTATATATGAAGCTATTGTTTATGTACCAGGGGATGTTCATCCCCTGGTACATAAGCATTTTTCGCAATATTTTTGTCTGGTAGAGTTCAAGTATGTCAATACTGGAGTTGCATGCTACACCTCAAAATTCAATCTCACATATTAACAAACGATTTTATCATAAGACTTAGAAAAAAAAATTGAGTTTTCCAAAATATCTACTTCACTAGTTTAAAAAAAATTCAGTAATATGTGTGTAGTCATGAAATAGATTATTTTATTTTTTAAACGTATCAAAACTTTATTAAAATCACTTTAAATTAAAACAATAAAAATAAATTTTACAAACTGATTTACAAAATTATTATTAACGTTCCCCTTAAATTTAATTGCAATTGAAGAAACGTTTCATCAGTTATAAAATATTATTTCGTACAAAATACATTTAACTATATATTAAACTTAAACATGAATCTAGAAAAAAATCTGTAATGTTTTGAATCCAGTACACCTTTCAGGAGTTTTTTATTAGGAATACTTATGCATTAATTACGCTTTCTTTGGTTTATTTTATTATAAAATATTATAAAAAAATGGGTAGTAGTTTCCATGATTAAAAGTTTCAAATTTGGCATTTATTTTACTTGTTTCTTATTTATTAAAGATATCAAGAAAATTAAAGAGCGAGATCACTGCATCCACAAAACTTAAGTTTTTATGCTCCCTCAACCTTCCTTTAAAACTTGTAATTTATGAACGGTTCTTAAAAGTAGAAAAATTATCAATTTTTTAAAATAAAAATCTTCTGTTAAATATCATATTAGGTAATTAAGATAACCTAAGTTTTGATAATAATTAAGTTATTAAAATAATATGTAATAAAATTATTTAAAATTTACGGCCAAAATTTTATTTATTATTGGGATATAAACATTTTTTTAGGTTTTTGTATTTTCCAATTATTTTATTGTAATTTATTTTTATTTTTTTAATTGTTTTATTGTAATTCCCAGACATGTAGAGCATATTAATAGTAATTTGTATTCTTCGAGGAATATTACTGGATGATCCTCCTTCATGTAATATTTATTATACGATTTCTTTATGGTTTCACATAGTAGAATCCGATTGTAAATAAATTCTTCAGCAAAAAAAAAAAAAAAACATTTAAAGCAAAATATAGTTGTATTTATATTATTTATTTAAAAAAAAAAAAAGATTATAAACCATGAGTATTTCTTTAAAATGTAGCCAATTATTTATGTAAAAATTATCTAACTTTTCGGACGTTACGTACGCCCAAAAAATCACATAAACATAATTGAACAATTTTTACAAACTGTATAAATAATAATAAAAGTATAACTAAACTACATACAATAACGAATAGGCTATATGAAGTTAATATAAATCGATCGACTATCATTAATTTACATTCTTTAATGACACACTAATAAAATATATTCAAACCGCTAACTTAGAATGTCGTATTCAAATAAATGTAATAAATTTATGAATATATATATATATATATTTCAACATTTTATTTTATTCTAATATTATATTTATTACCAGCAATAAATATATTATACTTATTTACAATTATAAATTATTACGCTTAATTTATGTTTATAAATTTTAATTGATATAATATTGATTTATTTAATAGTTTGGTTCCAGTTATTTTTATCGAATAGTTTTAATTAACTATTATTAATAAAAAAAAGAAGGGATTGCTAGTTTAGATCTTAAAAATAATTAATGTTAGTAATAGAAAAAAAATTACATTTGTAAAAATAAGAAAAATTTGTCACTTTTAATTTTATTTTAATAGTTTACGAGCTATACTTAAAATAAAATAATAGAAATTTTGTTTAAAGTACGACAATGACTGTTAATTGGTTTAAAATTGTTTCTACTGAAAATAATTTGTACGTATGTAATAACAAAATAAAATAAATAACTTCAAACAAACATTAAAATCAAACAACTTCTATCAGCTTACGAACTTTTACTTTAAGGTTGACTTAACAAAAATTTAAATTTAAATAAGATTGAATATTATTATGTTTTTCATTTTAAGAGAAGTTTTTTTAGAATATTAGTTTTTTTGTAATATAAACGCCTTTTTCAAGAAATGTAAAAGAAAAAAATCAAGTCGGTAAAAGTAAGTTAAGGAATACGGAGAAAGACGTTAAATAACTATAATTAGCGTGAGCCATTGGTGTCTGGATATATATTTTTTTTTTTGTTTCTCAAATTTTCAGACTAATTTTCTTAAATTTTAGGATGAATGTACTTTAAATAGAATTATTTAAGGTTATCTATACTTAAGCTTCAGCAATCCAATACCTAATTAAAGATGATGCTAAAAAATCTTTATTCGTTTAGGTGACTATGAAATTATCGTTTAAATATTTCCATTTAAGTTTCTTGAAAAAATATTCAAAATCACTGCGGAGAAATATCTTCTACAAATTTCAAAATTTATCAACATAATCAGTTTATTTAGTCAAACGGGTCGGATTTTAAAACTGTTTTTTTTAAATTTATTATAGGCTACCTATTTTGGGTACACAGTGACTTTTTTTATTTTGGGCACATAAACTTATTATAGCCTACATGTTGAGTTTGTCTAGTGATTATCTCGTCGTCGCAATTCAACGGTTTAACAACTGTTTTTCGAAGCCAAAGGCTCTGAGATTTGAATCCTAGCAAAAGGTAGGTGTTTTTTTACGGATTCGGGTACTAGAGAGCGAATACCGGTGTACTTCGAGGGTTGGAGTTCAATTAGCTCTACACGTCTCAGGAATGGTCAGCCTGAATCTACACAAGACTACATCTAATTTACATGTTATACATATCATCCTCATCTCATTGGGCTGTGGAAAGGTTGCTTTTTGTTCATTATTTGAACAGATTGCAACACATACATTAGGAAAATAAAATAAATATAAAAGAAATTGATTATAAAATAACAAAAATGTATATTTAAAATTAGGGTTTCTTGAAACGGAGTCTGAATGATCAATATTCTGAGAATGTTTGCTACAAAATACAAAATGCTTATTATCCATATAAAGTCAAATTCTACTAATATTTTTCTTAATTCGTTTATTTTTATTTTTTTTTTAAGTTTATTGATATTATGCTGTGTTTTAATACGAAAATAGCAGATACGTATAATTTGAATTAATTATTATTACTCACAGTTTATATTTATTCTTGTTTTGCATAATTACAATTTAAATGTGGGTGTGCGTAATATGATTTTTATCTTATTTTTAACAATAGATAATAGAAGTCATTATTATTATATTTATTTATGTTTTCATCTACTTAACTTGTTCATTTTTACAATCAAGTAATTATTTGCTGTAGACTATGAAATTTTATTTTCTTCTTTATTTGTGAATAATTATTACAATTACGCGATTATTTCAAATACGATTAATATTATAATCTTTTTATTGTTCCTTTAGATAAAATTATTCTTTTCTTTATTTTTTATTTTAGTAAAAAGATATTTGAACAAATATCGTCATAATTACTACAAAATATATAACCTTGAATATTTATTATTTTTATCGAAAGAATAGCTACAAAATCTTAAATTTCTGTAATGTAAAAGGAAAATTATAATTATTACATCATATTATAATAATTAATATTACGAGTTGATTATTATTTCTGACATACAGAAGGTCGGCTTGTACCTAATAATTAAAGTGAGCTTTATTATGTTTTAATTGTGTATCATCCTATTACGTCATTATTTTATTTCTATCTTATACAGGGCGCAACATGAATTAATAAAAAATAATTACGCTTGTTCTTTGTTATTATTATTTTTTTTAATATTATTTTGTAACACAAAGTTGGTTGTATGAGTTTAATAATACCATAAAACATTCGTCCATCACTCTTGTATTGGAATCCTTTCTATAGGTTATACATATTAAACTTTCCTTAGGCAATATATTTATATACACAGCCTAATTTACATATGCAGATTTTCTACCATAAATCTCTTATACAATTTGTTTTAAGCTTTTCTTAATTGTACTTAAATCATTTATATTTATTGATAGTGTCGTTGTTTGCCAAAAAAATTAAGCTTCTTACATACTGTTTAAATTTTGTTGTTTTTAAATTAAATATAATGTTTCAGTTGTCCTTGTATATTTTATTTTATTACATTATTATATTTAATTTATTTTTTGTCCATTTTTATTATTATTTATATTAATAACTATTGTTCAGGTTATCAGAATTTTATGTGTTTTTTATTCTTCCAGTTTATTATTTTTGTTTTACATTTATTTAATTTTTAAATTTATAACCTTGAAATTTTTATTAATTAGATACTGTAAAATTTAAACTTTTGATATTTAAAATTTAAAAAAAAATACATATAATATTTTAAATACAAAAAGAAAAATTCTATTGAAAGAAATGTTTTACTTTTTTTTAAATCTAAAATAAAATAGGAAGCCGTTGAAATTGTATCAATAAATTTACGTACGTTTAGTTAATTATAGATTATGTTAATCTGTTCCTTTCTCTTTACCTCATGAATTTCTTTAAATTTTCGTTCTTTTTCCTTACTCTGTACCTCCAACATGTTTTCTTTTTTAAATTAACAAAAATATTAACTAAAATTTTATTTTAAATAATTTTACATTTTATTATTTTAATTAAAAAGAAATCTTCTTATGTGTTAAATACGATAATTCATTTCTTTTTTTTTAATTATATTTATACTTCAAAGAGTATTATAGAACATAATAAAACAATCTTAAAACACTGGTATATGACTACACATGTTAAACATAATAATATACGGCATTATATAGCGAATAAAATGCGTTCATTCACTCCAGTAATATATAAGAATGATTAAACCTATTGAATTTCTTTCATCGAGTGACAGGCCTGCTATTATGATTTCTTTGTCTGTAGTTAATGACCGATAGGCGTAATTATAGGACATGAATTTTAGTCAGAGTTATTGAAAACTGCGGGAGGGGGTAAACGTAGTGAAGAAGTGGGAGGAGGAAATTGAGTTAGAAGAAGGGTACGACGTGAAGGGGGGAGTACTAGAACAAAATATACAGATTGAATTTCCTTCATAAATTTGCATCGGTCGTAGTAATATATATATAGAAGAAGGTTATTTATTATATTAACGATACGAGTCAGAAGGGTTAATAGAAGCAAAAGAAATCTTAGTTAGACATCGTAGAGGACAATAAAGCCAAGACAAAAGAAACACCACGCCTTACAGCACAAGAATCGTCCGTCAGTACTTCTTTTCATCCCCCTCGACTCGCGGCCGCCTTATAACCACTTATTAAGTCTTTTCATTCAAAGGATTTTAATGTTATTGAGATGGAACAATACTGTAATGATTTTAAAAGAATATAAGCTATTCGGGTTAGTATATATTTTTTTTTCTAAGAGGTAATTGAATGTAAAGGACACCGGCGCGTGGCTCATGTAGTATTATACCCCTACCTAAATACCATTGCCTGGCTATTACAAATCTCTATGCAGATTTATACTACTGCGGGATGATAATGATAATGATGCATCCTGCAACCCTATACTATCCGTAGTATATTTTACATACTGTTTATCTATTTATTTTATATAATATATTCTACGAAGCAATGGGCTACCTACTACACTTCGCACACCTTACATATTATCAGAATATGAAAAGATTACATTAACATTTCGACCTCGTTAACTATTAACCACTACCCCAAAATTTGCATGAACTATTCTCCATCAGTGTTTATATCCACACGTATAACATGTGCTCTAGGTTTCTTTTTATTCCTTTTTTTGAATTGTTAATGGGTATGATGATATTTGAATTTTAATCCTTCTGAAATAGATATTATACGGTTAAAAGGCGTACTATGAGTTTGGGGCCCCCCCTCTTGACAATATCTATTGGCTCGTGTCCATTTTAAATTATTTTATGACATATATTAGAGGTAAAGGTAACGTTTAACTTGCACATGGCTTATATACAAACATGTGTTACCCTTCAACCTTTATAACATAAGCAAATATATGTAGCACGTGGAATTTACACAAAAGTACCAATCTGGAAGATCATCTAGGACATATATGACCCTCTATATATATGTCGATTATTTATAAACTAATAAGTATCTGTCTCAGCCTTTCACCCGGAGGTCCTGGGTTCAAATCTCGGTCAGGCATGGCATTTTTCGCACACGCTACGAAGCATTCATTTCATCCTCTGAAAAAAAATTGCTTAACTGCGCAAAAAAAAAAAGTATCTGTCAGAAAGTATTTTATGGTTTTATGGACTGTTCATAAAAAATTTAACACTACAAGATACGATTACAAATAAAAAAATTTGTTTTTAAATTTGTTTAAGCAAATATTATGGGAGCAGACTGAATAAAAATTACCTAAAAATTATTTATTGAGCAATGTAAAAAATAAAAATAATAAAATTTATTTATAATTGTTATAAGCATTACCTCCTCTTCAGTAAAAATTAAAAATTCAACTATAACACTAATGATTAAACTATAACATTAACATAAAAAATTAATAATAAAAATAATATTGACTACTCATGAAATTATAATGCAATAGTTAGTAAGAGGGATATAACTTTTTAAGGATTAAAATGTTTCTCAAATTCTCATTGATTTATATCATTCTACTTTTAGAAAATACCTAAACTGTAATGACTCAATATATCTAAATTATATAAATTAATTAAAGTCTAAGAAAGACTCAGACATACATCGTAAATGGGTAAGAATATATCAATTTTAAGTAACAAAAGATGGATATTGAGATAAGACAATCTGAACTCGAAGGAATAGCATTACGAAACCATCAATATTACCTAGAAAAAAATTGAACATTCAAGTAAGAGACGCTCGTCACAATTTCTGGAGAGATCAGTATCACAATACTGCTTAATGATGTTTGCTGATCATCGTACGTTACGTTATATGATGTGAAAAGTACGTTCTTCCAAAAATTAGTTATCAAAGTGCAAACAAGTGTTTTTAAAGAAACATGTTTGCCTGCCCATCGAACCAAGTTAATCAGATATGGGTTTTGAGTTTTCTTCTTTATTTTAATTGTTTAAGATTTTATGTTCTGAATTTGGTTGTAATGCATTTTAAGAACTTTCAAATATCTAAACTTTTCCACAATTTATGAACTATAAAAAACAAATTTTACGTTTTTATTAAATTTTGATGAACTGAGGTAAATAGTGAATAAATACTATAATTTAAATAAACATTATTAAAAATCACTTGATTTTATAAATCTTTGCATGTTCATCAGGAAATTATAATGCAGAAATTTTTGTAATAGAGAAAAAAATTTCTTTCAACATTCTTTGACTGTTTTTGGAAATATTTGTTATGAATTTTGTTAATTTGAAAAAAATATGTTTATAAAATTGTAAAAAAGTTATCCAAAGCTGCGCATTAGAATGGTATGGGAATCTAAGAAATCGAGAGAAAACTGTTAAATTGGAAATATGAAATTTTACTTGCTTAGGTAAATTGATTTGTATTAGCATTTTTCTATGTTTTAATAAGTAGAACAAGTTAAAATTCTGAAAAAGTGACTGTTTTATTAGCAATAATGATTAAAATATAATTTATACAGGCTTAGTACATTTATATTTTTGTGCTGGTACTCCAGCTTTCTTCCTCAAAAGTCGAATTAGTTATCTTTTTATTTCATGCATTTTTAATCTAATTTTTGTATATGAAATCCTAGGCATAGTAGTAGTGAAAGTCACCCAAAAAATACGTTTTGGCAATATAGTAGGGGGGGGGGCGATCAAAGTTTAAAATATCGATTTTTTTCATCTTTTTTGTTTATTTTCATGTATCATTACTTTCTATTAAATATGAATAAATAACCAATGCTAGGAAAATATTACAACTTTGTTGTCAGCTTTTTTTCTCTATTTCTCAGGAGTAGAAATTAGCCCACTATCATTAATATAGATCGCCAGGTTCTAGGATATATTGTGACATTCTTAAATAAACAGAATTAGTAATTTATCTTAATATACGTTACTTAATACGTTTTACTTAATATTATAAATTATTTTTTTTATAAAACTTCATTAAGATCTTTTCAGTAGCGTAATTTATTTTCTACAAATAATATTAATTATTAATTATGTAAAAAAAATTACTCGTATCATTACAAGATTACAACTAATAATACTTATATAATATATATGATTACTTATTATTATTATATTCCAGTCTCCGTGGTGCCGGTGGTAGCGTATCGGCCTTACATTCGGAGGTCCCGGGTTCGAATCCCGATCAGGCGTGACATTTTCATACGCTAAAAAAATTGCCATTCTTCTCATCCTCTAAAGCAATACCTAACAGTGGTCCCGGGGGTTAAAAAAAATTTTAAAAAGCCTATAATTATATATAACATAATATTAGATTTTATTAACATAAAAAAGCAATGTTCGGAACTGATTTTGTACGATAAATAAATAGATTACAGTTAAAATTTTTAACAAGATAAATTTATTTTTAAGATCTACCAGATAAGTCTATTTTATTATTTTGTTTCCCTTCTTTTTTGTCGATGGGCAGAAGTTAAAAAAAAAAAGGAATGAAAAAACAAATAATAAATTTTTATGAGAAGGAAGATCACTATTATAAATCTACCTAGTGTGGTGAGTTAGTTCTTTAATGTCGTCTTCTTATGTTGAGGTCTTTCGAGTTTCAAGATCGAGTCTACTGTAGGAAATTAACATAAAATTAAAGTCTTAACAAACGATGAGGAAGAAAGAGAAAAACGATGTCCAATAAAGAGAACGATTTGATTAAACGTGTCCCAGTATTTAACTAATATCTCACAACAGCATTATATATTTTCTTTTATAAATATATTTGTAAATGTGTGTTTGTATTGTACATAATATGTATTTATTTGGGGTTGGACGTGAGTTTAATATTAAAATATGCAAATATTCCAATATAAGCAGGCGATGTGGAGTTAGAAAGCAGGCGGCTAATTACCATCGGTCTTAAGGAAAAAGGTCAAAGTTTTACGATTGCCGGTGATGCGAGGTCATCCACAGACCTTTCCAGAAACAATCCTCTTTGACCCACTAAAACTCATTTGCATTCAAATTAAAACTGGCTGCCATTCATACCTCAGATTTATTTTATTATACGATTATTTTGTTTTTATTATTATTTTTTAATATTTCCACTCTTGTGTACAATTCATTACGTCTTTGTCGCTTAAAAAAAAAAAAATCATCTAATGTCAGTATATTTTTTTTTATTTTTAAAACTTTTTTCATCATTATGTTAAAGAATTAATAATTTTTTTTTTTTATACAAATCGTCGTTAAGATTAATTTATTTTTTTATCACACGTTATTTAAATAAAGCTTAATAAATAAAAAAGAATAAATTTAATAAATATTATTAATTTTTTTTCTAAAATCTAAACTACGAGACAGATTTCATTATTTATGTCGTCCTTTCCAGGAACTTGTCAGTGTAGTATAATAATCAGTAAAATATTTAATTAAAAAATAAATAAAAAGAAATTTGAACACATTGCTTAAAAACATATTTATAAATTTATGCCAATAAATGCACAATTTATATGTGTATATATATATATATATATATACACACACACACACACACACACACACACACACACACACACACAGGAATTTTAATTATGAAGTATTAATTAATTTTTCTACTCTGTATCTTTTTTTGTATTAAAATAATATTAAAAAAACGTTCTACACGATATAAGTACCTCTTATTAAAATAGTCGTACGTGGTAAGTTTATAAGTTGTAACTAATTTAAAAATCTAAGTTAAATAAATATAACAAAACCGAATCAAATACTAATTAATGAGTAATAATAATTAAAAATCTAATTAGTCAATTACACTATTGTAGTTAAAATCTAATTATTAATTTGATATAATTAAATTGTTATTAATTAAATAAATATCTTAACAAATTAAAAAAAATCTGATGTGGACACCACATGACTTCCTTGTACACCTATTAAATTACATACACACATTTTTTTTTTTAAATGAGAAGTACATAAAATTTTATTTTACTAATAACATCTGATTTTTTTTTCATATTTTTTTATTGTTATTTTTTAAGTATTTATTATAATTTTTTTTTCAATCAGAGGTTAACAGTTATTAATATCCATGTATTTAAATTTTTTTTTTAATTAAAAAAAGAAAAGGAAGTTGGATTCGAACGGAAATGAACCGACCCTTGTAAGATCCAAAAATTTCATTAGGATATAATTCTGGAATCAATGAAAATAAGTATCACTTACGATAAATCGTTGAAAGGTTCTTAACGAGAGCTTATTACTCCAATTAATAAAGGGCTTTTTGGACATTTTTCTCGTCGATTGCAGTCAAAAGGGAAAGTTCACAACTAGATGTTACGACGGTCCTAAATCCAAAATTTCAACATTTTATGGGTGTACGTTTTTGAGTTATGCAAGATACATACGTATCTTGCATAACTCAAAAACTATATCTTGCATAACGTATACGTATACGTATACGTATCTTGCATAACTGAAACTAGTCAAAATGGATTCAGGGATGGAAAAATGGATATTTCCGTTGAAATCTGAAAACTTAATTTTTTCGCCATTACAATACTTCCTTGTACTGTACAAGGAAGTAAAAAGCTAACATGAGTTTTGTCATTAAAACTGAATACAGTAAATCAAATTATTGAATCTTTTAATAATCTAATCTTGATGTTCGAGGTTACTCTACTTGTACTTTTAGGAAAGGATAACTTTCAATGATTGGTTAAATAAATAATTTAGCAAATTTCATCCTAGCAGCAAAATATATTTATTCATTAATTAAAAATGTATCACTTTTTTTTTATCTTACGTCCGCGAGAAGTATTTTAGCAGATCACTGCTTTTTCTAAACGGGTTTCTTTTATCACGATAAATTAATAAAAATTTTATCAAATTTTAAAACTGTAGACAAAGTTTTCGGTGACCTTATTTTCTTAATGACTGAGATAGTAAATAACTATCTCTGTAGTTTTTAAAATTGTGTATGTGTTTTATTAGTTTAAAATATTTTTTAAAAAAATATTTGAAGATACAGAAATGTCTGTGAAAGTGGTCTATGGTGACAAAAGATAAAAAAATTAGTAAAGATATTTATTTAATTAATTGTAATAAGAAAAAGAGCTCTAAAGCCTCTAAGATTATTGTTGATGAGTAAACATAAAAAAACGGTAGGAAAAATATTGCTTTTATTATTTCTTTTTTTTCCAAAAACCTTACAACTAATATGTTATAAGATTACGTCCAATTTATGTACTGATGAATCTTCCTGAGGATTACACTTTAGTGCTTTGTTCAGAATACATAATCTGCTTCAGGTGAAAGGAACATTTATTGGCTTATTGTGGTTCACAAAGTACGGTGTGGTTTAAAATGATACTGGATCTTTTGTTGATGTTTTTAATGTTCAAAGATTAGAATTATTATTTTTATGTAACTCTTGAATGGAGAAAATTGAATAAAATATTGTATCTAAGAACCGTAACGTTAGTTTTTTTTTTTTTTTGTTTGACTTAAGGAAGATTTCATAATTGTTTTTTTCTTTGCGTAATAATTTTAGTTTTTAATTGCTTTAGGAACAGTATAGCCTGACATAAAAATAATATTTTTATTGGAAGAAACATGTTAAAAATAATTCTAATAGAAATGGACATATTTTAACCTTATTTGTTGTCACATGCCCATAATTGTGGTTACAAATGCACGCTAAATCTAATATAACTATTCCTATATGATGTGCACAACCAGCATTTGTCGAAATCATAAAAACTAATTTCTTAAAACTACTTCATATTACGAAAAATTTCATACTTTGATAAAATTTGTTATAAACATACAATAAAATGTATATTTTTATATAGAATACTACATTTTTATTTTATTTTTTTTTGTCATCTGCTAGTAATTGATTTAAGTTAAAGCGCTTTACAATTTTGACTGTGATTTTAAAAATATTAGTTAGTGGTAGTTTATATTTATGTAGTTTTTAATGCTAATTAAAACTAATTAATTAAAAAACTTATTAATTAGTTTTAAAATAATTACTACACAAATGTTTACGTACATTTACGTACATTGAATTATTTATAAATTCTATGATGAAAATCCGATTGAGGTAAAATCAATTATTAGTGATATTAGATTTTTAAGGTATTTATTGTTATCATTTCTGTAAACCAGAAACATACTAAAACCTGGAGTAAGAATTTTCATTGATAATTTTATTTTAAATATTGTTTAATCTTTTACTTGAATTTTTAAAAAATCATTTTATAAAATTTTAATATATTGTATTTCTATAGAGAACTATATTCTTAAATATTTTTTGCGGAAATATAAATTCAATTTTATCACTTGAAACTGATGTATTAAAAGCGTTTTGTTTTTTTTTTTTTACATAATTAGTTATTATTAATTACGACTTATGTAATTTTTAAATTTGAATATAGTAGTCCATTTTGATAATATAATGAAAATTAATCTAAAAATATTACAAAAATATGAATGTTTATAATCAAACACACATAAGAACTCTTTATAGAGTATCCAATGAGATTAGTATTACCAGAAAGTATTTTTTTGTTTTTTAATTGGTTTTTTTTGTAAAAAACGCTAAAAATTAATTTGATTATATCAGCTATCAGTTTATCTTTACTATTATTTGTCATCCCTTTAAATTAGCAATTTACTCTAAATTTTTAGTTGTTCTTAAAATGATACAACTAAGTTAAAGAATATTCCATAATGCTAACTAAATATTCTAAAGATAATAAGGTGTTTTTTATCCATTAATTTCTAACATTTATTGAAAAGAATTGTGATTTTATAATAAATTACTCAAAACGATATTATAATAAATTCAATAGATTATTTTTTTTTTTGTGTTAAATTATTCATACAAAAAGGAATTCTTAAGAACGCATGATTAGATATCTTCTTTCTATTTTTTTAAAAAAAAAGAAGGAAACAAACAATACATGTATAATATGGACTTATATACTAGTATTGTAGGACGTGGACAAACATCTTCTTATCAGCAAAATAAATTGATGTCGAGAAAAATAAAAGGGAATGTGTAGTGAAATACGTAGGCGATCCACTCGTACAGCATCTTGTATCAACCGTTGTATTTGTGAGTGTATTTATATGGTTGTGTTACTAGAGGAAGGCTGAGTTAAAAGATGAAGAAGGTATGGTGACGGTTAGGCCGTATTGTTCCAGAACTGGTTTAGATGAAGAGCTGAGCTGGTTTAGAATCCACATATAAACACGCACACACATATATTGTATGTATATATACTTATTTATACACACACAAAGTATAGCAAAGCTGTTCTGATTGATATCTGCACGGCTATATCGTTCCACTATTTCCATTCTCTATCTCGCTCCTTTGATTCACACACTACTAAACTTTACAGATCATTCAATCCTTTATTTACTTTTTATTTCACTTTTACATTCCTATATAGTAATGGTATTTTCCTATTTACCTTAAAATTATTTACTTTACCTAATCATCCATAGTAGAAAAATACGTATCTAATTTTATAAAGCATCCTAGTATATTACTTACGCATTGTATCTTCAGTTAGATGATTATCATACTACTTTTCTTATTTCACTCCACCAAATGTAATGATCTTATTTTTCTACGATCTTAAAAATGTAATTTGTGTTCTGAATCATTTTTTTCAATTTATCTGACTACTTATATATCATATCTAGTTTTTTTTTTTTTTTTAATTCATCAGGAATTCATTCGTTATGTTAATTCTAGTACTAGGATAAATTTTTAACTTTTAATATAGTAATTTTATTAAATACTTAATATAATTATAAATTGTACAAATAATAAATTTAATATTTTAATGTTTTAATATACTATCAATAAAATTTGACAGTAAATTATTTCTAAAATATTTTCCGCTCTTATCGGATAATCCATTCGAGATATTTATTACCGTCTTCTTCTCACCCATGTTGATTACTTCATCAACAAAAGATTCCTAATCTTTTCAAATACGAATTTTATTCTATTTCAAGTCAGCAATTTGAAGTCTAGGCAGTTGGTAGTCCACTTAATTAACATATATAAATAATTGTTACGATGTAACTGACTGGTTCACGTGTTTACCCTTGGGTTACATCAATTTTTTCCCACCACCCATTGTAAATTTCTTATATGGATACTATGAAAATAATGTTTATTTAACATACATCTGACGAATAAATTCTTTCATTAACACATTTGAAAAGGAATTCGTTGTAAAAATTTTAATTTCATATGATATTTGCTTACACCAGGGTCGTTCGGAAAGTTGTCAGCCTGACATAGAGATGGCGCAAGGAGACCAACCGATTTTAATATTTTTCAAATATGATCCTCTGGGAAATTTCAGACGTTTGCATTTAGTTGCTTGTTTTTTGCGAGCGAGTTAGCAAAACTAATTTTTTTACATTTTATGAAAAATGGATAAGTATGAAGTTGAAAAGTACTTAGTTCTAAAAGATTTAACTTCGATGGACATACAAAAAAATTGGATTCCATTTTAAAAAATGTTCTTCCTTTGTTTTTGACAATAAAAGAATGGGATTCTGAATTTAAACGTGGTCATACATCCATTCAAGATTATGAAGTTTCGGTACGCCCAAAACCCCGATACAACTCGTGAAATCGTCAAAAAATCCATAATAAGGTATTAAATCATCGCCGACTAAAAGAACTCGAGTTTGTTGATATCGCAAACATTTAGATAGATCGTGTACACTATTTTTTATACGATATTTGGAATTACACGATATTTGTCTCTAAAGGATGTTCGACTGAAAATTTCTCGAAAGTATTTAGACTTATTTAAATTCCGCTGAGTTTTTACAACATTTTATAACAGTAGATGCAACATTAATGCAGAATTACACGACAGAGACCTATCAGTAGTCCAAATAGTTGGTGAAAGTGCGCTAAAGAAAGCGAAAATGGTCCCTTCTTCAGAAAATATGGCTTCCGTTTTGTGAAATTCACATGATGCAGTGCTCATTGACAACCTGGAAAAAGAAAGTACTGATTAGTAGCTGTTAAAGTCCACAGATGTTTTTGTAGTGTTTGTTTATTTAGTTTTATTTTTACATTTATTTTAATCTCTTATTTTTTGTTGTATGTTATGGTTGCGTGTTGAACTCAACTTCTAACCTATCGGGTAGGTAGTTACGTTTTTAATTTCAGTCCCTTCATATCACTCAGTCTTGTTAAAGACTCGACATAGATGTGTTTTGTTTTTAAGAATTCATTTCCTAATAGTACACCGATGGGAATGTTACATGTGGTATTCACGTCGGTGACATTCTGTCTATGCAAGAACAAGGCTGAGAGATAACTTTTACCGAGGTTCCGAAGACGACCTCCGGTAAAGCCTATAAGAGCTAGGTACAGAGGAAGTGGCATGGTGACCGAAACTGCTACATGGTGGGTGTCTTACCCTGTGGGATCAGGATCTAGCCAAAAAGTGTTCTTCATCACGATAATGCGAATGCATATAGCTTTCGAGTAGTTGCCGCAAAACTTTATGAACTACACTTCCAGTATCTGCTTCCATATGAATCGTATTCGCAGGATTTTATTTCCATCCTCTTGCCAATACTGAGGAAATAACTCACTTTAAAGATTTTACTTAAATGTTGATGTTAAAGTTAGGTCGACTACTTATTTTCAGAACTGGATAAATTGCATTGCATCTAGGGTATTAAAAAGTCGTAGGTCTAAATAAATCAAATTACAACAAGGTTGAACACTTTGAAAGATTTTTTAAACCTTGTTTTCTTAGGTAGAGAACTTTCTGAACATCGTTCGTATTTTAGGACATTTTCGCATAGATTAGCGAAAGTTTAGTAGTAATACTATGAATATGTTTAAATAATTTTTAAGTCATACTTCATTTTTTAATTAATTTTCTTATTAATTCTAATATGATGTTGGTTTGTAGATGACTCTAAGGATAAATTTATTGATTTTTGTAATTAAACATTAGAATACATTTATATTTTTTTCAATGGTTTCCTCATAAAGACGTAGAAGCTTATTAATTTTAACTTATTTCTTTAAATTTGGATTTTAGTTTAAAGATATTGTTTAGAAATAATTCGTTTGATTAAACAAAATATCTTCAAAGCTATTTTTATAACATTCAAACTTTTAGAACAGAAAAGTTTGTACGTAAATTAGTAAATTATTAAAAAAATTTTGATTAGTTGGGTTTCCGAACACCAAATTATAAGAAAAAAAAAACTAAGAAAAACTTACGTACATTAATTTCACATTTAACTGTTGTAACACTTAAATTTTAATCTAAACTGCTGTACTGATTAGGTTCTACCTACTATTTTAATCACAATACCATAAATATATATATATATATATATTATATCCATGGAGTAAAATATGCAAATAAAATACAAATTTGGGTATATATTTTAACATATATATCCGTTTGTTTTAATCTTTAAAAAAATATATATTTCTAATTTAAAATTTACATGTATAAGCAGTAGGGGATATTTCTTTGAACTGGTTTTTTAAAATACATATTGGGTAAAAATAATGGATATGCATTTATACTATTTAGCCGCAAGAACTGTTATTATTACTTACTGTATATAATGTTTTACTGTAAATCTGTAATTTAATACTTTAGTTACCTTTTGCAAGAAGGTTTGTATTAATAAATCAGGATTCGTATGACAACTGGTTAGAAGTAATATTAAGCAATAAAGGTGAAATTATTGCGTCTTTTGACTTTTAGATTACATAATTTGTCATTTGCCATTTGATTAATATAAAAACCTGTATTATATATATATATATATATATATAGAAGATGTACCCCGCCTACTATTTGCTACAACGCAGTTTTTAACTCCTCTTCAAAAGTTGACAATCTGTAATTACAGTATTTCTATTGTTAACTAGCTCATTTGTGGTTGGTCATTCAATATTTCCTTTCTTTCTTTCTTTTTTTATTTCATGTTTAATTAACTTTGTCGTGGGTATTACCTCATTTCCTTTTTTGTTGATGTTCAACACAACTAAGCTTAAAGATCTGTATTTTTCAGAACGACAAACATTATGTTCTGTTCAAAAGAAAAAAAAAAAGACTATAAATATATTTAAATTCAGAAATGAATACTATAACTTAAACTATGGTTTTGATGAATTGCGTTCTAGAGAGCTAGTTTTGAAATGAATTGCGGACTACGTAAGTGCGTTGTGGATACACTGCGATATGTATAATCTGTGTTCATGAAAAGGATAAATTTTCACCAAATTTTGTATAAATAAATTTTAAAAATTCTACTATTAATAAAGATTGTTTTACTCAAAAAAATGTATTTTTTCTTTCTCTGATAAAGACTCAGTTAAAGAAAAATCAACGATAATTATAAAAAAATTGAATAATTTTTTTTTACTAAAATGAATAATCTGTTCACGAATTTATAAATAAAAAATTGAATTTCCCAGACTAATTAATTAATTTAAAAAATTTTATTAAAAAAATGTATATAAAATGGAAAAATGGCGAAAGTTTGAAGGAAACTCATATGTTATAGACTCAGTCTGATACAGCAATAACTCTGTGTATCCAGCATTATCTTTACTATCAGAAAACTTATTAATTTAATGTTGGCTTGAAAATTCTTGTAATTGTTTATCGTAAGTCTATTGAAACCACTTTTCGGCCCGAATAAGTGGGTGATAAAATATTTTATAATATGATGAAGTTATCTTTCATGTAGTACGTGAATTTTTTTTGTTTTTGATATTGTTCTCCCCCTGTATGGTTGACCATTAGAACATCAACGAGGGTATTAACTCTGGAAATTTACAAAAAAAATCTCTGGTTTACAAAAAAATTCATCATTCTTGTATAATTTCAGATATAGGCTAACCACAACTAGATAAGCGCAGTCACTAGTTGCAGTTCCCAACTTCTTGTAATCCAGAAGGTCGGCAATTCAAATTATTTACATGACAAGATAAAAACAGCGTCCCAGTTATCATTCATTTCCTAGCTCTCTCACACTCTCTCTCATTCTCTCTCTCCAATACATTCATGCAAATCTTGCACTCTGCTTAATTCAAAATCGATAAAACGTTGCTTCTTCATTGTTGACTGTTTGCCAAAAATAAATGATTGCACAACTGATAATGGTGCAAAAGTTATCTTCAGTTTTATAAACTAAAATATTCTCACATATGTGGATGTAAGAAATTATTTACGAATTAAAATTTAATGCTTTGATTATAACCTTCTTTTTATGTATGAAATAGTTATTGATTTTACAATGTTTAATTATATTAAAGCTATAGTTTCTAATGTAACATGTATGCTTTTATTTTTATTTTTTTTGTTTTTATTTTAAATTTGTGTTTTTCAAACAAAAAAAAAATATTTTTAATTACATCTAAAACAAAATTATAGGTAGCGTCTCGGCATTTCGTGCGGAGGTCCCAAGTTTGAATCCTGATCATCTTTTCATATGGTACCAATTTTCATCGGGTTAATGACTGTAGGCATCAACAACTGTTGATGCCTACGTTTTCATAAAAAAATTTGAGTTTAATATGGGTTAAGATAATTGCATCTGATACTGTTAAATTAGGAATATAAATGTCCATTAAATCTTTGTCACTCTTTGTTACTTTCTTCACTAATATATCGATAATGCTTAGCAGTTTACGATCATTTTTTTTTTTTCATTTTGAATAAAGAATAAGTGTAATGAATTTGTAATTAGTATATATATTTTATCCCTAAATAAAAATACAATTTGTATAATAACTTTACTACTAACCGGAACTATAACATCAAAATTATAATATAATTACAAATTAATTAAAATATCCTTCGTTATAACTGGTCATAATTTTCTTACAATGCTGTAGATTTTTTAAATAATAATTATTTTATTTATAGAATTTCTAGCTAGTGTAGTTTCATATTTTTAATTTCACATATAAAATGTTGTAAATTTCTTTGTGGTGATATCCTTTGAAAATTATCCACTATCATTTTTAGTTGAATATTATTAACTAATTTTTAAACAATTTACTTTAATTATGATGGAATTAAAAAAAATTCTCATTATAATTATGGAAAAGTATATTAGATATTTTATAACACTGTATACAAACTTTTAGAATATTTCAGATTAATATGATGAAAATATTCCATTAACAATAAATTGTGGTATATAGTTTTTTATCCTCTCTGTTTATCCTACCATGTCTCAACACGGAAACAAAATGTATACATTTTATTATTAATATTATTTGATATTTAACGATATAAATAAAACCTAAAAATAAGTGTTTTTCTCTGTTATTTATTGGAAATAAAAAAAAATCATGAAGTAAAATTGTTAAATAGTATTAGAAATAGAACGGTTAGAACTATTTATTTAAATTCCGCGAGTCAAATTACTTTTAAAGTCGCGAATTTTTCTGAATTATTTATGTTTGAAGAAAAGTACTACAGTCTTACCTTACATTTAAAGAATAAATTTTGGAGTAAATAATTTGGTGTCGTAACTGTAAAACAAAACCGGATCGGTGTTTACTGCTTATGGAGCAGTTATATAATTCAAAGAGTTAAAGAAGCAATTAAAAATAAATTTAGAGTTATAAATTATCTGTACTAAAAAGCTTTGTTAATAATATCTAGATAATCTCTTTAAATAAATTTATTTATATCTAACCAAAATAAATCAATTTTAATTAAATTATATAAGCTTTTATAAATGGAATAAGGTGTTTTAATAAAAACTTTGTACGGCTGTGTTTCGAGTTTATTATTCGTCCTTTAATAAATCTGTTGGATGGGAATTGAAAGTAATGAAAACGAAAACATACGATAAAGAAAGAGTAATACATGCGGGGAAAGAAAGGTTCAAATACTTTGTCTAAAAAAAAAAAATCCGTACGATAGCGTATAAAAATAATGAAGTGAATACCTGTCAGCCTGGAAATAAAAATACTTAAAAGTACATTATCTGAATGAAACTGACTGCAGGGCGAATATTATGGTTGTTCACTGGGTCGGTAAGATCGATTTGGTTCGTTTATCGAAGCATAATTTTTTGCTCGGTATCATCGTTGCGCGATATTACAGTCGGACTTGGAATAATCGAGATAGCCGATCGAAAAGAGATAGTACGATACAGAAGGTGAGGTCGCTTAATTAACAAAATAGAAACAGAACAGGTATTAGCGTTAGAGAAGCAAACGGATTCAGAGTTCTGACGAGAAGAGGGTTAAAACCGACTAGGAGATTTGTAACTATTAAAAAAACGAGGAGAAAATTAAGGGATGAAACGGTCACTCAGTCCATTCTGCAAATTAAAAAAGGGATGTTATAGTGAAAACTATAGGCGGTATGTTTTTCATTCCCATCGCAAAAAGGGTGTTTACTGGACTGTGAGGGTGGAAGACAGAAGCACCCATTGGACGACTGACCTGCAACCCCTGAACGAGAGGCCTGTTATCAGCTTACCACTTTGTTACTTTGGATATCGTACAACGGTATTCAGTTCGATTTGCCGACTGTAAAAAAAACATACCACTCCAATTTGAAACGGCACAAAGCTGAGCAACTTTTGCCCGGCCGGTGAACCTCGCGATCATGGGACCGTTAATGCGGAATTTTAAAACATCCCCTAATGAAACAACTCATCAGCCCCCTCCTGTCAATTCCATCGTATTCTAAACCCTATCACGCCGATATGCTCTCTTATATACTTCATCAGATTCTCTAGTCATTTGTTAAATAGTTAATTATCTTTTATTATTATTTTTTTTTATACAAGGGCTCTGATAAACAAACGGTCCGTGCAATTAATACGTTTTATTGTTTTCCCCTCAGGCGTTTGTTGCATCTCAATTCACTAATACAGGAGAAGTAACCGTTGTCGCCTGTAGTTCATAATAAAAAATATCGTCAAAAAGATGAATTATAAATAAAATATTAATTAAAATAATATAATCCTTAAAAAATAATTTCAATTATTGAACGTCTTTTACTTTACGTAATTAAAAAAAATATATAATTTAAATAAAATAATTTTAAGTTTACGACAATATTATAAAATACCTTAACATAAAAAAACAAAGTATTTTTAAATGTACATCACAGTTTTTTCTGATAAATTACTTATATGCTTGAAGCTATATAACCGAATATTTTTACTCACTAGTCGATATGAGATTAAATGTTACATAAGAGTAAATGTTACATAAGAGTTAGAAAGATTTTTAATTATTTATTCATACAAGTTTTTATGAAATATAATAATGATCATTTTGTAGATTTTGGTCAAATATTCAACTGTAACTGGAGCTTAGATTTTTATTTTATTTTATTTACTTTTTTTTCTATTTGTATAACAATTAATGTAGGTGGATGGGGAGAATCAGTTATTCAATTAATTACAATGCCTTTACCTGACAAAGTAGAATATCTAGTTTTAATAGTAACGAATTCATAGTCAACTTGCTGCTTCTGACCTAACTAAAATTTTTAATTTGTGTCTGATTTTCTAATACGTTATTTCTTGGTGCAAAATGGCTAAATTTTTCAAAAGTACAGTTATTTATAGAAAAATTTACAGTTATTTTTTTAAAATTAAAATCTAATATCGATTTTATAAAATAAATTTCCATAGTAACTGTAATCTTCATTTTTCTCGTTTTAAGAATACATTATTTCCTTTAATCCATCTGATAATGAAATAGTACAATACATTTCACTGTTCAAATTAATTGTTTATTAACGGTGGGAAAGATGAGATAAAATAGGTTTACCCCCGGCAAATGCTGAGGTTTTTTTTTGTCTCTTGATTGTTTGAGGGTTGCCCTTATATTGAGAACCTAACCAACCATGTAGTGTACAGTCAGTTAGTGGATACATCCCTCCACTATTGTTGATATAAGATTCGCTTTGCCCCCCCTATGAATTATATTCTTTACTAAATTTAATAGATCTATTAAATTTGTTATTTTTTTATCGTCGAATTTTAGTGATAGAAAAATTAAAACTATTTTTCAGATTATTGATTTTTTTAATGACAAAAATTGAATTTTATAATTCATATTTTTTTTTTTATACATACAAACGCTGTTTTTACTGTCTTTCATTCTGCTGCTCTTTATTATCAATTGTAAATTATAAATTTAAATACATGCATTCAGAATTATATTTTTATCAGCGCTCCTAAAATTTTAAAATAATTTTAAACGTATTGGAAAAAAGTGTCCGTATAAAAAATGTAAATAAGTCTTTATTTTGATCAGTAAAAAAAATAATTCATTACATTGATCAATTCAGAAGATTTCTACTAAAGGAGGTAATAAAAGTGTATGTAAAAAAACTTTTTAAATTAAAAGGAATTTTTACTGATTTTGAATTTCTAATTTTCTTAAAACAACCCACCGAAAAGAATCTTGCTATTTCTTTTTACAATACTATCATTTTCGTATTTGTATCATTAATTAATGTTACTTTACTAGTTAAAGTAATAATATGCTATTGTTTTCGTATATTCGACATTTAAAAAAATTCACCCTTGAACAGAAAATATTATATGCTCTTATATTTTAACAGATTTAAGAAAGAGGCCCTCATTTATATCCATATGTATATTTTTATGTATATTCAAGCTATACTTTTTACCAAATAACTGATTTCGATTTTTTTTTTTTCCTTTTTTTAAGTTCTTCTGATTGTTATGCTCAACTATTTGTACCAAATAACATGAGTGGGACATTTATTTTAAAGAAAATTTGTATGATTACATAATTTTGAATTTCTTCATTACCATTAAATTTATTTTATTTATTTATACCAGGTTGCAGAGTATGAGAACAATGACATGTGATGTAAACAGTACTCTGCAGAGATACCAAGGCATTTGTGCTCAGTCTGGCATGTAATGCCAGACTTACTTACCACACTTACCGGTAAGTGTACCGGTAAATGTGTAGCCTTGAACTCAGACTCAGGCCGACCACTCCTGAGACGTGTGGTTAATTGAAACCGAACCACCAAAGAACACGGTACCCACAGACTAGCATTCAAATTCATATAAAAGCAACTGCCTTTATAAAGACTCGAACAATAAAATACATTTATTTTTATACTTATTCCCACATTCAATCAGTCTTATCTCAATTCGATGTTAGTTACTTTCTCTCTAAATTTCTATTTCATTTATTTTTGTCAAGACACTATTTGGTACTCTTTTTATTTCTTGGGAACGGATTTTGTTTTATATATGTGTAACTTTTTGTTGTATTATTGATATTTTAAGTAAAAAATAAAATTATAAGCGTTTAGATAGATTTTATGATAAACTTTTATAAATGTAACAGTATGATTAAACCCAGCACCAACTTAAGGGTTACTAAATTTTGATTGCTATTAGCTATTTTCTGCCTACTTAAAAAATTTTATTCAAGGAATTGAATACTAAATAAAAATAATTCAGTGTATAATATTTTATAGATTTTAATTCATAATTTATAGATTTTTACTTTTAAGTTTATTTTATAATTGATATTAATTTAAAATTAAATTTTTTTTTAATATTCAATTAAACAGAGAGAATAGGAAGTAATGAAATTTTACTTATAAAAAAAAAATAATAAGAAAATATGTTTACCTGACAAATAACAAGAATTTTTTTTTTCTTTTTGTATTAGAAATCACTTTAAAAAAATTTACCACATCAAATTATAGAACATTTTTATTTATAAGTAGATTTACATAAAATCCGCTAGTCAATCAATACAGATGTATACTATTAAAGATAGATCAAGGGATGTTAAGGAATCTTGAGTAATTTGAATGGAATCTAAACCTGTCGTAGCCTTGCTCTAATAATAAATAATATTTCAAAATACTTCTTTTTATTAAATTCTTAAATCATTTAAGACCCAAATTTATTGCCATATAATTTGGGTGATATTGTAGGCTGGTCAGAGAGATTTCATGTCGAAAGGTTCGTAATTTAAAATCGTTATATATGAGGTTATTGCTTATGTACCAGGGTATGTTTAGCATTCTTCGAAGTGTTTTTGTCTGGTAGCATTCAAGTGTATCAATATAGGAATTACTTGCTGTAACCCACAGTTCCAGCCCGTAAGTCTAAATGGGCTTCAAAATCAATAATCAATAAATAATTTCATATAAATCAATAATTTAAATCAAATAATCAATAATTTATTTTTTACTGAAAGACGAGATCTAGATATTTAAATTTGAAATATTAGGTTGGGAAATATATTGCTTTGGATTTTAATGCATAAGTAATATAAGGTATTTTTTATATTTCAAATGAAATTTATTAAATTTGTCGTTTTGATAGACCACCTTTTGCTTTTTTTGGGGGGTGAAATTATAACCTCGTCACTGTGGAACTTATGTGTCTGACAAAAATTGGGGTATATGACTTTTATATTCCTCTTTTGAAGCAAATTTTTTACCGTTAATAAAATTCTATACAGACCAAAACAGTTAGTATTCTCAGGGTGCAAGATCAAGATTACGCGGAGGATACTCAGAACATCCCAGCCAAGCTGTCTCAATTTTTGAGTGTCACTAAAAATGTGTTGGGACTTGGTGTTGTCATGATGGATAACGCACCTATCTTATTGATCCAATTCTGTCGCTTTATTACGATTGCTTGGCGTAACCTTTCTAGTCGTTGACATTAGAGATTAAAATCAATCGTTTGTCCGGCCGGCAGCAGCTTATAATGGACAGTTCTTTCCACTCCTACAACACATACAGTATCACTGTTTTCGCATCAATTCCAGGTATGTCACCGTTTGCGGACTCTTACCTTGATTCGGCCACACTCTTTTCGAATATTATTGTCGCAGTGATCCATTTTTCATCCCTCGTAATAAGCTGTTTGATTTTTTCTCCTGGGCGCACAACGAGGTGTCGTTATCAGCGCCCGGACAAAAAATTACTATAGTAAATGATTAGAAATTAACAATTAAAATTTACCTTCTAAATTAAAAGGCGAAATAAAACCAAAACAAAATTAATATTAAAAATCAAATAAAATCAATATTAATTATATAAAAAAAAAACAAAATTCACCAAAGGTAAAAACATATTACAATTTTAATCAAATATTTGAATCCAGATTTTAAGGCCGATTCACTGCCTTAAGAAATCGGAAGACATTAGATAAAATCAATACATTGTTGCCTAAGATATTTCGGGTGTTAGCTCCTAGTTTAAACTTACCGATGTAGTGTACCGTTAGTTGGTAGTCGCAGCGAACACAGACGAGCGCTTCGGTCTGATTTTTGAAGTTTCCATGAGTAAGTTTAGTGTTCCCTATTTGCAAATGGCAAGTAATAACCCCCACTCCATGGTTATTCCTGCACTAGGAGCTCCACGGTGGCATTGTGTTCTTAACTAGACGAAATTTGTCGTTGATAGTAGTATTTCCTTCATTTGCCACTCATCACGAACCACCCTCTTCAGAAAATATACTAGATCGTTCGAAACAACGCGATTAGTAAAAGGAGACTGCAAAAAGATCTATTTTACCGTACGATAAGACCGATGAGCTGTTTCAAAAACGATTGGATTCACTCCATCTTAGCAATCCGATTCCCAAATAAAAAGAGGATCCATTATATGGAAATTCAATTCATTAAATGTTTTATTGCTAAATTACATAGTACCCAAATATCTAATAACAGTTTTTTTTTTAATCCAGTCTTTTTCAAACCGTTCAAACTGTTTCTGGTCAATGTTTAGGTCGTTACTGATGTATTTTGGTCAGTTTCTTTCTATGAATTCACCGACTTGGTCATTGGCTGACCAGAGCAAGGTGTATGATTGGCATCAAAATCTGTAGATTAAAACCTTTGAGCTAGCTTTGAGTCACACGAACTGATTTTACATCGGGTTTATAAACATCACAAATTTTTTTAGTAGCCTGAATGGCATCCTTTTTTTGTAATAAAATTATTTTCGATCATTTTCAAGACGCAATAATTTTTAAATAAATTATGAAGTATAATCAAAATCTTTCTAAAAATATTCACTGATATATCACCTTTCAAAAGTATGCAAGTGTTGCCACATATGATTAATATTACTAGAGTTACGTGACTCTAAATCCATCTACCGAAGTAGTACGAAGAAACGTTTTCCATAACTACAAATGTAAATATAGGTAACTAATTATGAAGTTCCTTAAATCGTCACCAATATAGTTTCGTTAAGTAAAAATAAAAAATTATATAAGTATAACTGACATATTAATGTAGTAAATATTAAAATATTACTGTTCATAGCAATAAAAAGTTTTTATTTTGATTAGGAAAGATATTTTTACTTAAATATATTTTTTGCTTGAAAAAATCCAATCTTACTTTATCACATTTAATTGTATTATTTTATAAATTATATAGCTTATATACACACACACACACATATATATATATATATATATATATATATATATATACGCATACGAAGTAAAAATTGTAAACCCCGTTAGTATTAAATATGTATTAGCTATCTGGATGATTTGATGGTAAACAATATTATTGTCTGATATTTTTCAAAAGCTATACATTATTAAAATTTAGGAATAATCTAGTTACTCATTTTTTATTATCAGTTTACCTATTTATTAAATTTTCCCGAAAAATATATTTTTATAAATAAAGTGATTCAGGGTAATTTAATCTATAGGGTAATGATAATAGTATTTTAATCAAGGCATGACTTTTCATAGGAGGATTAACGACTTAGACAAGGATGGCGACCTTGATTTAATATTAATGTATTTTATCTTAAGATCATTGTTATTTGGTAAAGTAATAAAAATTTGAGAATGTTGGTCTTCCTAATAATACAATAAAAATGTAGTAAAATTTAAATTGAATCATACAACATGTTAATCATTCTGAATTTGGTTATTCAATATTTATAAGTTCTGAATTAAAGTATGTAATCTTTATTGATAAATAAAATCCTTATCGATTCACTAATAATCAAATTATACAGTAATTAATTTCTAATTCTAGTCATTTTTTAAGATTATACATTTTTATTTACTTTAATTTTATCTAAGTTTTGCTTCAGTAATAAAACGAAGATGTATACATCTTTAGTGGAATTCTTTAGTAGAAGAATTATACATTAGTAGTGTGTTTTTAAATTAGTTTTTGTTCCTTGGTCATCAATTATAATTCCTCATCTAAAATTATACAAATTTTTATTTCTTTAGTAGCATTAACTTTCTTCTTTTACGTATAATTTTTTCGTTCTGTTTTACTTGATAAATAAAATTTACTTTCAAGTTTCTTAATGAAAACAATAAAAATAATAAATCTGTTTGCTTTTGTTAAAGTTTTGTTTATATAAATATAAACAAAACCTTAAAGATTTTTATTTCTAATTCTCCCCAAGATCGATTCTAATGATTGTTACCTCCAGTAAAATTCTTTAATACATAAAACAAAAGAACTAAATTAACACTTCCATTAAAGTTTATTTAATTAAGAAAAAAGGGACTTGGCTCCTACAAATAAAATATTTATGTTTGCAACATTAACTTCATCATCTGACAAATCTGTACGAACTGAACTAAAACTTTTACAGCAAGTAAACTAAAAATTATATATATATATATGTATATATATTGCAGGAAGATATATTTAATTTAAAAGTATTTTCACGCATCAAAATAGGAATTCCGAAAATTAATTTATAGTAAAACACTAAAGTATAAAGTGGGTTTTGTAATTTCTTAAAACCCTTATTTTCAACAGAAATTTTTACTGATTTATTTTATGTTTCATGGGAAAATTGCAGTTCTAGATTAATTATCTAAAAGAAATAAAGTAAATCCAAGAGCTCTGTATTGCATAATTTATACTCTGCAAGAAATCATGGATTCCAGCAAAGATTTGACTTCCAGGTTTTTATAAGAATTCTCGTAAATTTGTTTACCGTTTTCAAATAATTTCTCTACTATAAAGTAAAAGATTAAGGGTACTTTTAGTAATCATGCGTAAATAAATGTTGGTTGTTCTGCATTTTTAATTATTTTTATTTATTGAGATAAATAAATAAATTTTTAAAAATAAAAAATTTGTATTTATTGAAGTAAATTGAAAATAAAATTCCAGATCGGTTTTGTATATTAATTTTCTTTTAAATTGTGTAAAAACTACTGAGTTTATAAAATTAAGTAAAAAATTCATTTACTCTGATATTTCCTAACACATATTTATTTTACAAGACTAGTTTTCGATAATGTTTTTAAAATAAAAATTGTAATACTCCTGAACTAATAGATACAATTATTAACGCAGCTTTATTATTTGATCGATGACAATTGCTTGAAGATTTTTTTTGACAAAGTACTAAATCGGATCGATAAATTTTTTGAAGTCAGAAGAGAAAAAAAGAAAAAAAAAGCAAGAAAAATAATTTATAGAATTTGGATAATTTATATTCTCATATAAACTTTGTTATTCAAATATAAAGAAATTATCTGAAAATTAAGAAGTACAAAAAACTTCTTTTGTAACATTAAAATATATCTTTTTTTGAATTTCATTTCATTATTTAAAATCAACGATTGTCGTTACAATTAAACGATTTAGACGTTATAACCGAATTATTAATTCATTTTACAAGTTTAACAAATGAGATTAAATTTTACATTGACTGTACAATTGGGGACCTCAAAAATGTCATCCTTTGATCTTTGAGGACATCCACAATAGTGCCAATAATACAAGGGATTTTTGATCGGGCAAAGGAAAATGAAAGAAGGGGTGATCTTTCTTTAACTAGCTCCCTTCAAATAATCACCCCATAACCTCCCAGTCCTTAAAATATTAACCTGGAACAATAGAGAGGGTTACCTGTCATACAAGATTGTGACAGTGTCTGAAACCAGCATTAAAATAGGGAACGACCTAGAAGAAATGAAAGAAATCAATTGTATCGGTCTTTTTTTTTACACGTACCTTCATTTATAGACAAGTTTCTATCTGTTCTTGTTATGATTGTGAGAACATATATGTATTGTTATAAACATATTTAATAACAATATTATAAAATGGTATACTGTCAAAGAGAAAACTGGTAAAAAGTATTTATATGAACTAAGGTTTTATTTTAAAAATATCGATTTAAACGGGTCTTTTCCTGTTTAGTAGTCGATTCTATTGATCAACCAACTATTTCGTTTTTTCAATCAAGAAGAAAACAAATTTTTTCATAAAGATTATTTATGAAAACAATTCTGAACAACTCGTTATATGTATATGATATTACTCTTGGAGTTATGAAAATATAATAATTTTTTATATAAAATGGAAATGGATGAAGTTACTCGTTTTTGAACTTTTTAATAGTATTTAAATGCAACCACTATCAGATAAAAAATGTTTTCTTGTGAAAAGAAAGGCTTAAAAATTTTATGTTTTGACACAACATAAAAAAAATTTTGAGAACAACTTTTTTAGCTTTCTTAAATTTTCTTATGGAGTTCTTTTATTATTACGAAAAAATTAAAATCCAAGATTTTCTATTAAAAATGTGAACTGGATAGAAAAAGATAAAAGGTATACTTTTTTCTTAAAACAGCTTAACTGTTGGAGGGTTAAGAAATAAACAGTCACAAGTTGTCAAAATGTTATAACAGCTGTATCGGTCATAAAAATCCAGTGTTATTTTATATTTTATTGACAAAAAGAGTTTTCTGATTTATAAAAACAAAGTAATAAAAAGTAAATATATTTTGATTTTGATTTTTTAGATATAATTTCCAAAAGATATTCTAAGTTATTAAAATCTTAAAAAATAAGTTTTACTAAATCAGAACCATCAGCAATAAGAATTCAAAATAAAAGAAGTTTTTTTTTCAATATAAAATGTGATCTTTTAAAACGCAAAATATTTTTTTAATTTATTTTCTCTACTACATTATAAATCATTAATATTTTTTAATATATTTTATTTTTTTGTAGCTTGCTTCATAAAGATTAAAATTTTATACCCAATGTTTTATATAAGTAAAGAATATATTAGTTTATTTTATTTTTATTTGTTGATAACTATTATTATTTTCAGTTTTGAATTTTTATTATTTATTTTAAGTAAAATTTATAAGTTATATAAGTTGACGAGATGTAATTATGCCCCTATGGGATTCAAATACTTTTTTTGATGTAGAACATAGAGAAATTTCTGATGTTATTCAGTGTAGAGTTCATTTTTTAAAAGGAATGGTTAAGTTTTGGTGTTATATATTTTAATTTCCTACAATTAATTTAAACCGTATATTTTTCTTTTAAGAAAACATTAAATTTTTTATTAATATATTATTATTTATTTAATTCTTTTTTCCAATAAAATGTACTTAATGAAAAATTTATACCACATAATAATAGAAGCTTATAAAGTTTTCAAAACTTTTTGTTTATAGTTTCTTTCTTTTTTAATTAAAAAATAGAATTTATTTTGTTTAATTATACCTTTTTATAAGTAACTAGCCGGTCAGGGCTAGATTCAGTCGTCCTTCTCATCTTACCAGCTTGGATCACTATCCTCATGGTTGTAAGAATAATAGTTATAAATAACAATTAAAGCTTGAAAAGCTCTCTTCCCTCCAAATTTTCCCTCATTTTGACATACTAGCTGCGATAAGCTTCTGTTGTAGACTAACATATTTCTTTTGGTTCCCCTTTCCATTAATATAGAATACCATATATCTAGGGTAGTGGTCAAGGTATAGGGTGGTGGTGTAGGTATTTTTACTTCGATAAACGAAATCAAAAACGGTATTAGGTCGTCGTCCAGGAAAAAAAATGTTATAACTTCGCCCTTAATGGGGCTAGGATCTCGATCTATGGCTTAAAACTTTCCCTGGGATAACACGAATGTATTCTAAAAATTTTAAAACAATCGTTCCGGTGGTCCTCGTGTGATGTTCTTGCAAACAGACAGATCGCTCCACACTTTCGCATTTATATAAGATTGTTTTTTCATTAATGTTATTTAATTGTACGAGTGTAGACTATATGTTAAATTGTATTCTAAAGAGTTTTGGTATTTTAATAAATAAAAAAAAAAAAATATATATATATATATAAGTACAAAAATAAATGTAGAAACGTTAATAAATTGCTATTGTCAAGAATTTTTGTTTTATTTAGCCAGGAGATAATTAATTTCTTTGTTAATTTTTATTTTTTTTTGGTTATTAGCATTATGTATATTTAAATTTTGTTTTTCGTTTATGGTTATTTATAGCTTAATTATAATTTAATTAAATTTTTTTTTATGAATTTTTTTTAACAAAAATTAAGTAACATCCTGTTTTAAATATTTTATCAGTAAATAAAATAGAACTGTTTAATAGTAATATTTTTAATTTGGTGAAATTACTAATACAAACAACGTAAGTTAAGAAAGTGAATAATTTAGGCATTTACGATTATAATCCTGTTTTTTTTTGTATATGTAGGGTTATATATTTTTATATAGTAAGTTACAATATAAAATAAAAATCCAGTTAATTTAATCTTTTGTAAATTAAATAGTAGGTATTAATCTTTTTACTAAAATCCAACTTAAGATTGTCCTCATAGCTGGTATTAACGTTTCCTGTTAATAATAAAAAAAATATAAAAAAACCGGTTTTCTTGTCCTTATTATTAAAAGATTTATTTATATTACTTAACAGTTGATTCATCTGAAAACAAGAATGTTATTTTTTATAATACCTGTGTATATACAAATATATCGTTGAAAAACAAACATATTTAAATTAAATTGTGTTAAATGAAATGTGTGTGTGTGTGTGTGAGTATTTTACCTTAAATACCTCTTACGGGATTAATTATATGCAAACGACCCAAGGATATATTCAATTCATATTATTACTCAAATAAAAATACAATTCATTATATACTTTACTCAATTTAGGTAGATTCTGTGTATATATTCAGTGGGTTTCTGTAATGATGACATTATAAAAATTCATGATTTTTCTTTTTTTGTCATAAAGTTGGATTCCTTTTAATAAATTATTCATTTTGTAAATTCTCATCCACTTGATTGAATTATTATTATTATTATTATTATTATTATTATTATTATTATTATTATTATTATTATTATTATTATTATTATTATTATATATTAATATTCATAAAAATTTTATTTCATTAATTTATTATAGACTATAAGTAAAGAGGCGATTAGACAGCTGTTTAAATTAAACGCTTGCTTTCAAGTTAATAATTATTTATGCCACTTCTTAAACGCAATTAATTACTATTAATCACTTTTCTATTCATTAAATATATAAATAATTATAAAAATCCTCTTTTTATACTGAAAAAGATTTATTATCTTTTTTAAGTATTAAAAATTATAATTTCACATTACATTTTAAGATCCAGGTATGTATAAATCTTATATCATACTTGTCATCTGTTCTTTTTAATTAATATTCTATCTCGTACCTTCGTCTCTACTGCTAAATGAAGATAATTTTATTTTTAATTCTTATGATTCTATATTTGACATAAGAAATTCCTTTTTAGGAATATCTTTAGAAATAAAAACTTTATCCATGTGCACACATACACACACACACACCACACACAGACCCACACACCACACACACACACCCACACACAAAAACACACACCTGTATATTATTTCCATAAATAAATAATACCACTAATAATTAAATTGAAGATCTGAAAAGGATTTACAAAGTACGTAAACAATCTGCAGTTAAGTTACCAAATAAACATCAGGTATAAATGATAAAAAATAATCTATACTAGTTGAGTTATATCTTTACTGATAAGTTTGAAGCTTATTAATTACATCATAAAAGGAAAAAAGTTGTAGCGGGTATTTATTTATTCACGGATCTTTTTTTTAACAATAACTTTAAAATAGTGAAAAATAGACACTTTTTTACTAATCGAAACATAATATTACTTTACCCCCATAAACAATAAAATAAATTAAAAAATATATTGAATTTTTTTTACATTGTCTAACAATTGGCATGTTTATTTTTCAAAATTAAAAAAGATAATACATTTAGATAAATGCTGAGTATTTTCTTACTAGACGTGTCATAAGAAATAACCACCATTATTATGTCGCTGATGAAATTTATAATAAATTTCCTTTTAAATAAACGAAGATAAATTATTACAAAATAAACAATGTATCATTATATTTTAAATCGATCTCTATATCATATAATTTTTTTTTTAAATTTACTTCGACGTCAACGTTAAGAAATTCTCTTCCTTTCTACACGGACACGTGTGTGTGTGTAGGTGGGTCTCGTATGTGTAAATTAGAGGTAGAGAACGTCCATATAATTCTTTCTTTCCATTTGTCTAATCATTTATAAGGAAGAAAGACCACACTTATTGAAGAAAGTTATATGTTTTTTTTACAGTTAATAAAGGATCAGGTATGTTTTTAGGGTAGGTGATACTTTTGATAAGTAAGGTCATTCATTAGAAAAGGAGGGTGAGTAGGTGGGTACGTGGATTTTAGTTGTTATGTTGGGTGCGGTATGGAATTAGGAAGGCCGTTGGCTATAAACTAACAGACCGTATTGGAGGTGAGAAGGTGTCTGAACGGCTTTCAACGCTGCGCCGCTACGCCGCTTTCTGCCGCTCTGCTTCCCGTCCAGTTGTTGTAGTATTGTAGCGTTTACTGCTCAGGGAGTGTCTAAAATCGCTCGGCTCATTTACTGCACTCACGTGCTCATGATTAAAAAACTACTTTAGTCTGGTTGCCTACACGTCTGGTCAATCTTCTACCGCAACTTGACACTTAGCTTATCAAGCAAAGATATTAAAAATTTAATCATTTTTTTTTTAATTTGAAATTTCATACCTAATTAAAATCAAAATTATTTTTATAGAAAAAAAAACAGGCTGTTTAACAATAAGTGTGAAAGGCTTGTTATAATTAGATGATATTAATTAAAAATTTGTCAAAAGTTTAATGTACTTCAAAATCTAAACTTTTCGCCTTAATACTATTTGGTAATTTCCTTCTATCCATCACTCTCAATTTTATATTATTTTGATAAACGGATCATTATTTATTAAATTCTAATGCCAGTATTAGCTTGAAATAACTAAAATTCTATTCGGCAGGTATCAGTTACAATAAAAAGCATAAAGTGGCACCGGTAGTGGGGTAAATTTTATCCCAAAGATTAGTTCGTGTATCTAAGAACATAGTTTTATTTATATGTATATCATAAGTTTAATAACATGTTTTATATGTGTCCTAACTGACTGGCTGATCTATTCATCGATGCCCAGCAAAAACTACTAAAGATAATTGTTGAAAATTTTTATACATGTTCTTCGTATAGTATAAGTGCACACTAAGAAAGGATTTTTTGAAATCCCGAAACAATACTAGGATTAATCCTAGGATAGAGACGGACCTCTTAGAAAACGCACATTCTTAGATCACTCAAAGTTAAGGCCTATGCTGACCGAACTATTGCTGTGAAGAAATTACAATACTGTGATAGTTTTTATAAATTGAACAGGCTTTAATTTTTATTTATTATTATTCTAACAAGCATGACTATAATGAACACGGGAGGATCCAGGGGCTCTGCCCCCTGGTTAGACCGGAGGGGAAAATAAAGCGAGACTGAACGGCTAAACATCAACCCTGACCGCGACGGGTCTAGAATATATATATATATATATATATATATATATAAAAGAACATGTCATGAGTGATTCATATTCAGCGCCCAACAAAAACTACTGAAGATAAATTGATGAAAATTTGTATACATGTTCTTCGTACGGTGTAAGTACACAGTAAGAAGAGATTTTTTGAAATTACAACTTTAAAGAATTAAAATTGAGTAACAATGAAATTTACAATTTTTTTTTAATTTCTTCGTAACAAATGAAGATATCACTTCATTTTTAGTGTAATTTTTAGGTAAATATCTTAAGATCATTTTCAAAATTCCGAAATTCAACGTTGAAAGGGAGAAGAAAGGAAAAACAATTTCTATGATGTTTGCAAATTTTTTCCACTTCTGACTACACTAAACGTTTTTGTTGCTTTTATTTCATAACTGTTTGTTTTTCTTTCTTTTATAAACACATGATGATTTAATTACGTTAGCAGCCAGTTTTAAAAATTTGTATTTACTTTCTCTCGTAACAAAACAGTACCGGAGAACTCTAGAATAAAAAAAAAGAAGGTATTATAGGTAATTTTCTTTCAAAATTCTTTTCGTTTCTGTATTTTAAGTGTTGCTTGAACAATTTTTAATCAGGAATTAGATAAAATAAATCATGAAATTTTAATAAAAGAGAATAACATGTTTAGGAATCATGTCTGTGAATAGATATACAAACGGTGTGTAATTGTAAAATAATTGTTTAAACTATGCTACCTTGGAAAGGAAATATTTCTTTGTTTATTTTTTTTTAATATTGCATGAAATATGGATAAACTATGTAACATTTTTGAGAGTAAAGATAGAAGCTTATATTTTAACATAAATATTAGCTAATTTTTTTTATTTATATTTTTATTTTTTTATTGAAGTTAGCAAGCAATAAAATTTAATAATATAAAAGGAAATCGTTGGAATTATTTTGCTTTTTTCAGTTTTTTTTAATAAAAATATGAAGAAAAGCTTTTTATTGATCAAGGTAGTTTACATTCACATAATTTTGAAATAGACGGACTTTAATTTTGATTTAATAACCAAAAATTTGCAAAATTTTATTACAAAATTATATCACTAATTTAGTTATTTTCTTTCATTAGCAAATCAAAACCAATACCGTTAATTATTAAAATAAAAATTATCAATTCTAATATTTTTTAAACGTTGATTAAAATTTTTTTAATTAAATTTTGTATAAATCGACTTGTTTGTGTTTTTTTAAACATTTTAATGAGTTTATTAAACTCCAAGGTCCAAATTTTAATGTCCTTGTAAATATACTATAATTTAAGCAATTACTATTGTTAAATTTTGATAAATAAAGATTATGATTACATCGTGTTATTAGTAAATATAAAACGTCTGTTTTAGAAAGAAAACAGAAGGTGATCGGTTTGTACAAGAAGAAGTGTTAAAAGGGATGTCCTCCCGGGTTTTTGCCAGTGGGAGAACGAAGTGCCGATCAACGGTCGGCTTGTTTTTGCGGACATATCGATTCCTGACTACTTGTTGAGCGTTGACCACCCTTCTACTCCCCCCTCGACACCATTCAACCCCCGTACAACCGGACAAAAAAAAAGACAGCATTGGCCTAGGTCGCGATTCAGAGTTGTGGCCAGCCTCCCACGCATTCTCGCATTCTTGCTCTTATATGTTTCTTCCTCTTTTATTTACCCTCTCTTACTTTTCTCGTCGTCACGCATTCCATTCACAGCGGTAGATTGATCAGGTGTTATTCTTTTATCCGTTTTAAAATACTATTTTAGACACTTTTTCGTTTTCAATCAACAAAATAATATAAATCAAATTACAACAATATCTTAAATCTTAAGTAATATCAGTGTTTCGATCGGTGTTATAAAGTTACACAATATTTATTACAAAAAAAAGCTATTACGAATTAGCTTTAATTTAGTTTGATTTAAACGACAATTTTGTTTTATTGAAAACAATATGTCTCTTTCGGCATGCCTTACAATCTTCTATTCCTTTTGTTTTTCTTTTTATTCTTTTTCCGATACTGTATGGTGTGAAGAAAGCAATTCGTCAGAGAAAGACAGATAACATTAATCTCTTTTGTAATGACTTGTTGAATTGAAAAAATAAACTTCTGTTTATTTGTTAAAGTTTTTCTTTATAAATTTATTGACCAATACTACTGAATGATGTTTTGCAAATATTTGTCATGTGTATATATACTTATACTCTGTAATTTTTTTTTATATTTTTATATTAAAAATTTAATCGGACAATTTTTTTTTATACATGAGGTAATTTATTTTTATTTCCTAAATTTTCCCCCTAAATTTAATTATTACTCAAATTTTTTTTTTTATATTGTTTTATTTATAATTAGTTTCCCAAATATCGAAACTATAAGTAATTTTATTGTATTTTCTTGGGAAGTATCGCTGGTTACCTCTCTTTCACGACATTATTACTCCAAATTTGGCTAAGTTTTTTTTAGTTATGTAAAATGTACAACAATTTTTTTTGTATTTTTTTATAAATATTTTTTTTTTCCAGGTGAGTTGCGTATTATTTTAATCTTCATATCGTAAGTATTTAAAAATTATTTTATTTTAGTATTTATTAAATTGAGTAAGAGATGCTTAATATTTCTCAATGAATAAAATTATTATTTTATTTTGACTTATTATAATTTTACTTAGTAACTTAAGCTTATACTAATAATAATAGTAATTAAAAAAGTAATTATAATTAGTTATAAATAATAAAAGTAATTAGTTCCATTAAGAGGAGTTTAAAATCACTTCTTGCATGTCTCATTTTAATTATTTATTTTCAATCGCGTTTGGTTTACGTAGTTTTCTTTCTGTTGCTTTATTAATAATTAAACCGTATAATCAGAAGGTATAAGTGTATTAAGCTAATAAATCGATTATTGCTTGTATAAATTAATTAAAGTCAATATTAATAATAAAATCATTTCAAATCAATTTTGAAGAATGTAAATCATATATTTAATAGCATCCATAATTTTAACGTGTTATTAATACAAATTGTAAGTTAATTCATTTTTTTTTTTAATTCATGTAATAATGTATTATATTATCAATTACTGTGTAGTCATTATTTAAAATTAGTTTACTTAATTTTAACCGTAATATTTTTTTTATTGCAAATCTTAAATCCAATTAAAGTTAGATTTTCTGGAGCCGATATTTATAAACTTTACAGGATGTTGATGGCATATTATAATATATTAACTTCATATGCTAAATGATTCATTCAGTAAAAACTATTACAGTAAGCTTTTAAATTCATTAATAAAAATGTAATTGATCTTTATTTTGTAACCCTTTCGCTCAAATATTAACTGTAAAAAATGCAAATCTTCTTATTTTTTTCATTGCATGTTCCAAATATTTCCGTTCCCTTTTATATATTAAAAAAAATTCCTTCTTTAATTGTCTTAATACTTTCTTAATATCATTCTTTACATGATAAATCAAAAAAAGGTCATCAGTGCCTGTACCAATTTACCAGATTTGAAATTGAAAATTCTTTAACTACTTTATAAATAATTAAATGAATCTGCGTACCTCAATCAAAAAAAAATAATAACTAAAACATATATCTCATGAGGCCTAGCTAAATTTTAAGTTTAAATTTTGATGTAAAAGACTTATCCTAAGAGAGTAATACAAGTAAGTTCTGTTATTACACATTACATTGGAACTGTATTTTATAACTATCAAATAAAAAAACTTTCTACTTTAATTACTCCATCCTTAGTGGTGGTAAACTTTACAAAATGTGTGGTTCAAAATTTCTTAAAAAATAGTCTTAATCAAACAACCAATATAATAAGTATTTTTATTAATTAATTAAAGTTAACAAAGTTTAACCAGTATTAGACCAGTATTTTAATTTAAATAATCAAAGACTAAGGTATGAGTATACTCGTACAATTGAATTTAAATATGTTTTTTTTACTCTCTTGTTACTTTTTAAATATATTTATTATATGTAAATATAGTATACTTTTCAATATTTTTCTTGAGGGTGAAAATCCAATTTCATATAATTATTAACGCATATTTATTTTTATTTATAATAAAATAAGAAAATTACGTAAATTTTTATATATTTTTTTTAAATGACTTAAATACAAAAACTGTTGAGATCTCAGATATTTTCAAATCCATTAAATTACCAGTAATAGAAAAAATACCGTTTATTTATCAATAAATAGAAGATATTATTAATAATAAACTTTGATAATTTAAAATATTACGTTGATATTACTTCATATTATTCTTATTGAAGCGGAAAATGTAATAGTATTGTAATTGGAAGCGACGGAGATCACAGTTTATTGTTAGAGTATTTGATAATCGGTATTTCAGAATAACAGTTTTTAGATGTGCTGTATACAATTTTGTAGATGACAGTGATTTGCAGCAACTGCTAACGAGATTCAGCCAGATAACGGTAGAGCGCGGTTGATCACTCCGTCGGTCGGTCCATTGCCGTTCACTTGCATGTATTTTACTACTGCTATTATTATTCGTAGTACTCCATTAATTTTGTTATTATAAATAAATTTATTTATTCGTTTATTATTTGCGGTTATAAATAAACACGCATACACATACACACACTTTTATGTATATATAATTTAAACTTAGCCATTCTAATCTGTTGAAAAATATATAAATTATATTATTATTTGTAGTATTTAAATATTTTAGGAACCTTTCCGTTATATGTCCGCTTGCGTGCAAATCCATTAAACAAATATGTAATCATAAAATTACATATAATGCCAACTGTAGAAGCATAAAATATGATGAATTCATTTACACATGTTTAATTCATCCTCACCTTAGGTCACCACTATCATTAATATAAGTAATTTATTATGACTTTGTACAACCGTTTTCTGTATATGAAACTTAACTTTTGAAAAACAAATTAGCTGTAAGGGATATAAATAAATACTATATTTTATCAATATTTCTTGGATACATTAAGTAATGATTTTAAACTACGTGATATGAAACATATTCAAAAAATGGCTTAAATATTTCCAAAATTAAAAAAGTTTATCATGTGAAGTTTATTAAAAAGTGAGGAATGAAGTGGTTTTCTTTTATTTTCTTCACCGATTCAAATTTATTGTAATATTCAATGCGCCAAGTCAGCTAAATTATAGATATCATTAACTTCGCAGAATATTTTTAATTTACGAAATTTTTGCTCTATCATGGATTTCGCAGTCTTATAGAATTGTCTGGAAGTGCAGAAGCAAATATCTAACAAGGCGTCTGAACGATCCATAACTTTTTAAGTTTTTTTCTATTTGGGATTTTTATTTAGGATACCATTGATATTCCTAGAGTGTATTCTAATAGTATCATAAAAACGGTAATTTTGATATTTTAAAAACTTTTATTCATCTGTTTCAAAAATGTATTTATAAATTTTTAAACATTTAGATAAAATATTTCTTTTATAAATAAAACAAAATAATTATAGTTCATGAAATTATGATAAAAAGTTATTTTCTTTTTATTATTTTCTTCGTTATGTCAACGTTATTATTTACTTACTCCAAACATTTTAAATGATTTGAAAGACAAAAACCACTGACAACATTTCTGAAGATCTTCCTTGTCCATGTATTTTTATTAGTCAAGCACAATGGAGGCCTAGATTGCTTTGAGGAGGTCTATCATTTATAAGTATAAAGAAAAGCCCTAGCGCCGGCCGATGGTCATTATTTTCTTTTCTCTGGATTTTACTCCCTGCCCTTTCCAAAACATTAATCCAAAATCTTGTGAATTATCACCATGGCATTCATATAGACCCTATCTTCTCCTTGTATATACTCTTTCCCTTTGTATTTTGCACGACTTTTTTATATAATAAAAAAAATACAGATTTCTTTCAATTTATTTTTTTCTCAAAATTAATTTTTTTGTTTTATTAAAATAAAGTACGAATAATAACAACTAATTTTTCACCTAATGATTTTCAATTACTTTTACTTGAAATTTTTAATGGAAAAACAATTATTTGTTACAAAAATACATATTATTACAAAATGAAAAAAAAAATTTTTCATTCTGTTTAGAATGGCTTCTCTTTAAAACAAGATGTTCTCTAAATTATATATTCTAATCTGAAGTCTATAATTAGTTAATTTAATTAACCAGTAGAGTATATTTTTACATAAAATTATTTATTTATCGAATATTTCTACTTTTTAAACTGTTTAATAAAGAGAAATATGAAACAAAAAAGTAACTTCCCTCGTTTTGGCAGGAGATTTCTAAATTTCTATATTTTTTTCTAAATCCAACCTGTAGAAAGGAATCGGTTAGAAAATTTTCTATACATGAATATTTGCAGAATGATAAGATTGTACTCGCATATTAAGGGAATTATGCTGCTATTTTTTTTTTTTTTTTTTTGAAAAATTGGAAGGGATATTGAGAAGCTTTATCTCAAAGGAGATTGAATTTCATGAAAGTACTATCGTAAATCTGTTTTATCTCATCAAAAAAATAATAAAATTCCTTTGTAAATAATACTATTAAGATGTTCTTGAAAAATAAAATTCGGAGAAAGCGGCATCAGCGTAAAAATTTGAGTTTCATATACATATTTATATATTTTTTTAAATTTCATTGTTCCAACAAACTTTTTATTTTATTAATTTTTCTAAACGAGACTTTGTCAGGGTAGAAAACGTTTTTAACTCTTATCACCGGGTTTAGGGATAGAAATATTTTTAATTTCTAGAAAATAATTTTTTGTTTAAATAATTCAAAAACACGACAGTTATACAACTTTCATTAATTCATTATTTAAAAATTTCTTTAATTTCTATTCGTGGACGGACAAATTCCGGTGCACCAATTTGGGTTTAGGGAGCAACATGCAGCGTAGGCGAACAGGATTGTTAACATAATTTATGCTCTAGACGAGAAACAGTACTGTTCAGCGGTTTTCCTCGATATCAGTCAAGCTTTTGTCAAGGTATGACATGTAGGGTTTCTCTATAAACTGAAAAAGGTTTACCGCATGTTTTCTAAGTAGTGCTGAAATCTTACCTAGAATACAGGTGTTTTCAGGTTAAACATGGAGAGGTTTGGACGGATTTTTTCCTTGTACAATGAGGGGTACCTTAAGGAAGCGTTCTCGGAACCATCTTGTATGTTCTGTTTAGGGCTGACTTGCCAATTACGGCAGATACCACAGTTTCAACGTTTGCTGACGATACTGCAATTCTTGCTGTCCAAGAGGATTCGGCTACTGCGTCTCGTTTTTTTCAATATTATATCACTCTCCTCGAATCGTGGCTTATATGTTGGAAAATAAAAAAAATCGAAAGCACATCACGTTCACTCTTCGTAAGGAACACTATCCTGTTTCTATCTTCAATGTTCCGATTCCGAGATCTCAGAGCTGTAAATATTTGGGTTTTCATCTTGACTGACGAGTTACTTGGGCGAAACATATCTCATCTAAGCGGAAATAGTTGGATCTCAAGTTTAAAAACAAGTACTGTGGCTACTAGGGCATAGATCTCGGCTTTCAGTAGAAAATAAATTATTGATTTATAAATCAGTTCTGAAGCCTGTTTGGACTTATGAGCTTGAATTTTGGGATATAGCATGCAACTCCAGTATTGACATAATTGAACTCTACCAGACATAAATATTGCGAAAAATGCTAGACATCCCCTGGTGCATAAGCAATAGCCTCATATATAATGATTTTAAGTTGCGAACCGTTCGGCAGGAAATCTCTCTGGTCAGCTTATGGTATCAAAATCGTTTGGATCGGCACCCGAATTATATGAAGATAAATTTATTGGATAACACGATCAGTGATTTTCAAGATTGCTAAGAAACAATGTTCTTGGTTTGCCTTATCGTTGCAATTAGTTGACTTTATGATGGAGTGCTCTTCTATTTCATTTCTTTCATGTCGTTAAGTCACCAGCCGCCGGGTTTGTGACTATCTGTTAGTTCAAATATAGATCTTATTTACTTATTGTTCAATTATCTTGCTGAACAGATTGTAAATTTGCTGTGTCGTCATAGTAATAAAAAAAATTCTATTCCATTGTCAAATAATACAACATTTTAATAAACCGCGTTCCAAATGTAAATGAATTTAAAGATATTATTATAATGTACAAACAGTATATTACTAGAAAAATTCTTTTTTTTTAGTAATTTATTCTTTAAACTGTCTGAATAATGAATTACTCGTTACTATTAAATTGCAGAATAACATAACTATGATTTAATAATTTTTTATATCTATATACTCCTTTTTTTAGAGAGATTCATAAACTGATCTATATATTTATATTTTGACTCTAAAATATAAAAACCTGTTTTAAAACCTATTTTTGATTTTTTACAACTGCAATACGCCATTTCATGCAAATTAACCATGTTTTATCCATTTTATTACTGAATAAAAAAAAGACTTGACATTAGGTTAAAACAAAAGGAATCTAAATAAATGATTATTTGTTATTATAATTACACATGAAAAAAATATATATTTAATTTTATTCAGCATTTAAAAATAGTAAAAAATAATTATTCTTAACGTAAAAAATTAAAATATTTCATGGTTAATAAATGTTAGAATCAAAGAAAAATAAAGTAGAGGTTTGTTAAATCTTTGAATTACAAATAGTTGAAGGAAACTTTTTAAGTACAAACATACAGGTACTTAACAAACACACACACACACACACATGAAGAACACGCATACATATATAATATTGCGTGTTCATATCTCACATAATTTATTATTTTCTCACAAGTGAGTTTAGTTATTTATACTTCGTCTTCTTTTCATGCATTGTTTGTTCTTCGTGCGTCATTTGTATAACTTTCTTTTCTTCCTTTTATTCTTTTCTTTTTAATATTAGCGAAAAGTAACAACATAAGATATTTAAATAGGTGTTACTGTTCCGTATTAATAAGTTTATATTTCATTTTAATTTTCTCGGCAATTTTTTTTATTTTCATTTTTATTATCCTTAGTTTTATATATTAATGGAATTTCAATTTTTCTTCAAGAAAATTTTGAAATATATATATATATATGTATACAATTTATCTCAATCAAAAAATCTTTTCCGGTTTTTTCACTGCTAAGCATCAACTTATAACTTAATATGGTCGTTAGATTTCAAACAATAGATTCAGGATTTTTAATATAACCTATAAATAATAGTGGTGTTCTCAAAGTAAAATTTATATATTAATAAAGGCATGAAAACAGAAACAGAATCTAGTTAGATTCTGTTCTGATTTCAAAAAATTCTTATTAAAAATAATTAAATGTCATCAATGATATTTATTAATTATTATAATTAAAAAAGCGTTGGATAAAATCTTTCAATTTGTTTGCTATTTTCTCGATGATTTACATAATGTAACTACCAGATCCTTGATACTTGTTTATATACCAAAAAAGGTATGTCTCAGTTTCAAATGTTTAAAATTTGAGAGTATAATACTTTTGATTTATATTTTAAGGACATTTTATGTATATTTTAAGGACGATGAAAGCTGTCCTTAAAATAAATTTTCTCTTTCCTTTCCGAAACTGTATATATTATTTCACAACATACACAGGGACATTAATTTTTTTTTTATACTGTCTATCCCAATTTTTTGTTTGGTTTTACCACATGCAAAAGAGGTAGAAGAGATAGCATTATTGTTCCTTTATTTGAGAGTAATATTCATTACACAGGTGTTCTTGTGTATAGAGAATGAAGATGTAACTTGTAGGATTGAATATTACTTGCACTTTAGTGGGCTTGAGATTCTCATAAGCAACAGCTTAGTTAAACGTTCATTTAATAAGGCAAAAAAATCAGTTCACTCCTCATTTTACCTGATAAACCTGAAATTGGGGTACCTGTTTTTAAGAATGGTTATGATATCTTTATAATTTTTTTTAACTTATGTATCACGCCAGGTCCATCAACAGTATTGTTAAGTTAGGAATCGTGTAAAAAAGTGGTAATACATTTTTTCCTGACTTCGTAAAATGAGTAGTTTTTCAGTTTAGCTAGTATGTTGTGGAGTTTAACTTTTACCCTAATGGACCGATCTTTATGATTATTTTTTTCATTTTATACATGAAATACTCATGGCGGTTTTATAAAGCTTTTCTACATAATTTAAGTGGAAAAGTGTTTAGGTGGAAAATTACAATGGCTCCAGAGAAGATTATAAGGTTATTTAATTTTTTTCATCAACATAATTCCTTAGAATTTAATGATTATATCACAAAAATTCATAATTTTTGTCCGGAAAATTATTAAAAATATTATATCTTTCCTCTATATTTATTGTGTTTTTACCCTAACTTAGGTTTTCACCTTTGCGTATGATCTGAGTCACCTGAGTTTGTTCAGAAGTAACATTTACCGGTACTTATACTTATAAATGAAATCTTGATAAATCACTAATGTCTTTAATTTTTGAGGCAACTCTAAATAAAAATAATATACAAATGAACAAGATTATTTATCTATTTATAATATAAATGAATTTTTCCTTTCGTTTTGTAAAGTATAATAGAATATATATATATATATTTTTTTTTTTGTTCATAGCTAGTGTATAGTAATTGAGTTATACTTAGAAAAGGAAGGGCTAATAACTTACTGCATCTGTGGGTTAAATCTGGCCAATAGCGTATTATTAAAACGTAAAAAGTACATACCTAAGATGACTGGAGTTCTTCAGTAAATCAACATTTCTTAAGTATATTCTGCTCATTTATTTTCTACATATGCGCGCACACATATATGTATTTAAAGTAGTTAATATGCGTAACAGTCATTCCAGTATTTATTACTGTTAATTTATTGTCTTTTTTTAGATTTTTTTTTAATTCCACTGAGTATTTTTTAAGAATGTTGCAATATATATATAATGAACATATTTGTCTCTCACTCTCTCTCTCAGAAATATGTTCATTATTTTGTAAATACAAAATTATATTCGTATATAAAAAAAAAAATTTTTAGAAAAACTAATTTGCTTTACATATATATGAATAAAAACAAAATAATCTTATTCAAGGAAATATTTTTTAAATCGTTTTTATTTCCTTGTATGAAGTAAAGGAAGCATTGTAATCGCGAAAAATTTCGGTTTTCAGATATCAACGGAAATATCCATTTTGACTATCCCTGAATCCATTTTGACTAGTTTCGGCGTGACGTCTGTACTTTCGTACTTATGTACCTCGTATAACTAAAAAACCATTAGCCGTGTTGAAATGTTGGATTTAGAACTGTTACAACATCTAGTTGTGCATCTCCCTTTTTGACTGCAATCGACTGGACCAAACGTGTCCAGTAAAGCCCAAAATCCAAAAAATCTGAATTTTTAACTTTTTCTTAACTGCAGTAATAAGCGATCATTGAGAAATTTTCAACGATATATCATAAGTGGTTCTTATTTTCATTGGTTCCAGAGTTATAGCCAAATGAAATTTAAATTAATGAAACATTTTTATATTTCAATGGAAAGGTACATCGGTTCGAATCAGACTTAATCTCCTGTTTTTTAACTATTTTTTAATTTAAATTTGTTGATTTATTAATATTTATTAATCTCTGATTGTAAAAAAGTTTTACGATAAATAATAATTCAATAATAGCAAAAAAAAGTTGAAAAAATATCAGAATTTATTAATGAAATAAAATTTTATATACTTTTCATTTGAAAAAAATGTGTATATGTAATTTAATGAGCGTACAAGGAAACCATTTTGTGTCCACATCACATTTTTTTCGTAAAACAAAAAATTTGTGCTAAATTTTTTAAAATTTTCTAAATACATAAAATTTATAGGAAATTAATTCGAAAAAGTTTATGTAAGTAAACAAGAAGAAAATTTTAAGAAATTTGAATTTTATTAAGAATAAAGCTGTTTCAGTCAGCTTTGTGCAGAAAGATAACATTATACTTTTTATTGCAGATTTTGTAGAAAAATTTTATCTGTTTACTGTAAATTTAGGGAAATTTTGTATGTTAAAATTAAAAAATTGTTTTTGGTGACACCAGTTTTTCTGTTTTTTGCAATAATTTACTCAAAAATTACTAGAAATATAGTTCTGGGATTTTTTTTTAAACTTTTTCAGGTAAAAAATATATTAAATTATCAAATCTGTTGCAGAGATATAACCTGTCTTCATTTTACCGTTAGAGGAGATTCAGAGCAAAACTTTTCACAAACTCTAATTAGAAAATTATATGAAAATTGTTTAACTTCTAGAACATGGTCGCTTTTAAATTCTTACGGTGAGACCTTCAATAAAAGATTAGCTTCCTTGTTTCATTGTATATTATTGACTGCAGTTATATAAACTTGTCCGCACATTTTTGCCCTAAACATAAATTTTTACGGTGTAAAATATTGTATAGTTTTCAGATAATAATTTCTGGATTAATGCTCCATTATTTCTCTCATTTCGCTAAACATTTATTTTTAATTGTACATAAGTTTCTCATGTACATGGTATTTTTACAGAAAAAAAGGTAGTTTCTTGGAAATTATAATCCGTAATAAAAGTAATTAGTATTCAGCAGTGTAATAAAATGAATAAATTGAGCAGTAATTTATTTTCTTTAATGTCCTAACAACCTTAATGTGTAAATTTCATGCTCAGGTGCTATACACTGCATTCGGTCTTTTAACTCTTTAGTCTTTGCTGTATTACTACGTCCTAATTCTTTTGTTAACGTTGTGACCGCAGCCTCTACCACTTCTTAACATATTATTATTACTTACTCACTTATTTCTTTTCATTTTTATAACATAATGTAACTACTTAAAAGCTTCTCAGCTATTAGTAAAATTAGTCACCCTTTTTTATTCGATTTTACGTGAAATTTACGCACAAACATTAATAATTTTGTAATACTACATGACATAACTGGTAGATTTTTTTTAATGAAATTATAAAAACAATAATAATACATTAAATACTGTGAGTCATACGTTGAGTAATATTTAATGATTTTTACAAGTGGCAATAAATATCAATAAGTAAGGATGATTCTGCGGAAGATGTTCTCTTCAAGAAATTAAAAAAAATAAATGTATTTTTTTAAATTTCTTGAAGTAAACGATCTGAAGAAGATGAAGATATTGAAGAAATTTGGTAAAAAAAGCAAATGCAGGTTAAAATCAAAAGCAAATGAAAAAGCTCAACAGATTAACAAACAAATCCTTCAATGGGGGATATGGTCAAAAGCTTTGTATAATTAAGTTTTATACTTCTACACGCCACACAATTACGTAGAAGAGTAAACTTTAATCATTAATTTCTATAACAAAGTATTTAACAATACTTACTTTAATGGATAAATAAAGAACAACCTAAAAATATGATGATTAAAAAATTATTGATTCCCAAAACAAATCAGAATAAAACTGCCTAACGAAAATAAAAAAACGTTAATAAAAATAACATCAATAGACCAGTAAATTCTACAATAACTTTACTAAAAACATAATATTTAAAATACATAAATATTAATGTAAAAAACTAATTCATCACATTATAGAAAATATATATATTTGTAGATGGCTTATCTACAGCTGCTTAGATTATTCACTCAGGAAAAACGTCTGCACAATGCACCTGAATGCATTATTAAGTAAAAAAAAAAAAACATTTTTTTAAGGAATCCAGAGTCTTCACTCAGATAGTCCATTATTACATAACAAAAAAAAAAAACATAAACAAAATATTTTATTTGCTTTTCACAAAATTTATTTAAAAAATCTCGACAGCTGTTTCGGTACACAGTACTTTCCACGGATGTACAAACAGAATATTAAAGCTAAAAGTATGTTATAAAAAGGTAAATACAAAAACTAAATGAGATAAAATACGTAATGATAAAGAGTGACAATGTATCAATAATAAATAAATTTAACAGTAAATACTATTGTTTTCTTCAGAAAAGGGGGGTGGTACTTACAATAAGATATCTACCTCTCATCTAATACCTCATCTAATAAGATAGATACCTATCTCAAACACAACGGCAAACTATTCAAGTCTAATTGATCATTTAAAAGTAAATTAGAATTTTTAAGTTTCCAATGGCTCTAAAAGGTTCAGTCTCAAATCATTGTTCTCAACATACGTTATTATGTATAGAGGGAAAAACATTTTACTGTATATATTTAAGGTAGTCTACATAAAATGGAGTTTAATAGTGGACTATTCTCATTGTCTAATAATGGTCAAGAAAGATGTTCCTTGACAAGTAGACGCGTAGATTGTTTGTCTCGTGTTGTAATTAGTGTGTTAGTAGATCGTTCCTTAACCACCACTCACCTAAAATAGTTTCATTTAATAATGTAGTAATTATCAGATATGCGGGATTCTTTAAAACTTTCTAATAAAGTACAATATTAATGAACAGCCCGATTGAACTGTGAAACTATTATATTTCAATATCTAAATAATATAATTAAAAATTAAATTTACAGTGATCATCCAGGAACTAAAAGAGGAAATTTATTTAATTAACTTCCATTATTATCGTTGTTTAAATCTTTGTATATAGTTTGGTGCTTAATTATTAATTTATTATAATCGTTATCCATTAGAGGAGGAAATACTTTTCAAAGTGAGGGAACTGAAAAAAGAATCCTTTGATTTAAAGAATTTGGTATTTTTGGGAAATTCACGAAATTTGACAAATGTATAATATAAACGACTAACAGCTCATAAAGCTTAGTAATATTTGAAGTAAATGGCTCTCAGTGTAGGAGGCAAAAAAATACAGCCAAGGAATTCAGAAAGCCAAAAAAAAAAAAAATCACCAGTAAAACATGTATGTACATACATATATATTTTATACTTTATTATATAGTATATATTTATATATACTTTTATATATACTTTTATACAGTATATATTTAATACTTTTATTTACAGTCGCATCAAAATTTAAAGTCATTAGTGACTTATCAGTATAATGTAACTGTACCGGAAAATGTGTAGTTTTGAACTCCGGCCGACCAATCCTGTGAAATGTGGTTAAATGAAACTCAACCACCAAACGACTTCGGTATCCATGATCTAGTGTTCAAATCCGAATAAAATCCTTTATAACAGCCTTTATTAAAACCTTTATTAGGATTTGAACCTGAGAACATCGACTTTGAAATCAGCTGATTTTCAACGACCAGTTTTACCACTAGACTATTCGTTCTCAAAGACGGCGATAACGCCTCCTTGTGGGCTCTGGAAACCTTCAGGGAGGGGCAGTAGAAGACCTACAGAAAATTGGGGGCGTTCAGGCGGTCTAGGAAGACAATGGTTAATTTTTAAAAAAGGCAAAAACTATGTTTTCCTGATATTCCAAACTAAATTGTAAAGTGTAAGTTTCAACTTAGAAGTAGGATATGACACATTTAAAAACAAAATTGCAATTGTTGGTTTTTAAGAGCGCATCTTAAAAACAGCAATTGCAATTGTTATTTTTAAGATGGTAAGTTTAGAAATTTTTGGGGCATTAGAAAATTTTTGATTCTCAATGTGGGTGGTGGCGAAAAATTTGATAATCAATGCACTTGACCAACCCGGTCTGTTCAGAGAAATATTATACGACAAATGAACTCAAAATCTTATTCATTTCAAACGGAACTACATTTAATTTTTTTAAATTAACCAAATGTTTTTTTAAGTGAGAATTCTTAAGAATATTAAAGAAACTTTAAACAAATTTGTATATAAACTAACTCTAAAAATCCAAAAGATTCAGTTTTTTAAAACAATTTCTCAGATTACTAAGTTTATTTTAACCTTCTGATTAAGAATTGAAGATCAATAAAATCGCTAAGTTTTTAATTAAGGTAAGTGGTAAAACTAACTCGATTTAAAAAATATTTTCAATTAAGTTATAATATAAAAATTAATTTCCAAATCCTAACTAATAAGGAAGCTCGAGATATTACATTGAACCCTATTATAGTTTCTCGTAAGATTCTTTCTATTAAGTCTTGTATTTTATTTATTTATTTTATTTGTTTAGTAAATAGATGTTATTTATAATTTATAGACAACATTTTATGTAAAATTTGTATTTTTATTAATCAACAGAACTGTAGTTGTAGTGTTAATATACAAAGCTGAAAACTTTTGATTCGTAAAACGTTTTCACTTTAAATATTTACTTTAAAAAAAAGTATATATACATGGGGTTACTTTATTTTATCATTTGTCATTCTACAAAAATATACTGTAATTTTAAATAAGCCAAATACATTGGATTGGTCTAGTGATGAAATTGTCATTTAACAGCTGATTTTTGAAGACGAAGATCTAAGGTTCAAATTGTAGTAAAAGTAATTTATTTTTATACGGATTTAAATACTAAACAGTGGATACTCATGTACTATGGTAGTTTGGGGTTTATATCTCAGGTATGTTTGGCCTGAGTCTGTACAAGACTACACCTCATTTACATATCAATAATGTAATCTTCATCTCATTAAACCATGTGAGTCCTTATTATTCACAAATTTAACAGATTGCAATGTGCATATTAGGAATAAAAAATAAAATAATCCAACCAGTAATGGATGATCACTTGTAATGTTGAAAATATTTTTTAACTAAAATAAATTTTTATCTTGTCTAAAATACAAAAGTTAAGATTTATAACTTATTTTGCAAAAAAAAAATAGTATTCTAATTATTTAAATACGAGTATGTTTAAATTATCTTTATGTTGTTAATTTTTTATTTATTTATTAAGTTAATTTTTTAATATAACTTAATTGATTTTTATTACTCTAGAAGTGTCAGGTTACATAAATAAACAACATTTTTCTGTTTTTATTTCTCTTTACTTATATACATATAATTTTTTTGCCAAAAAAAAAAAAAAATGAAGTTGGAAGCTAATTACTGTTATAACAACCATTAGGTTGTATTATAAATGATATGTTTAATATTTTTATTAGTGTCTGCCTATCATTAATATAATTATTTATTCCTTATATGGAAAACAACTGTATTATTATTGAATTTAACTGGTTACAGCTTGTTAGTACTGCACAAACTGTATACGTCTGTACATACCCAGGTACATTCTCTAACCTATGTATCACTATCATTAGTAGTATAGCATAATTAACATAGTAGTATAACATTAATAAACCTTAGGCTATGGAGTATTATAATTACAATTATAATTTTAACAATTATTTTTATTATCATCAATAATATATACAAATAATATTATGGCCAATAGCAAACGACCATTCCGTTTCTTTTTACATTATTTTTATTGGCTCCTAATTTTGCTGTAAATATTTTATTTAACATTTTTATCATCGCCTATAATGATTTGTATTTGATTACTTTTAATTTTATCTTAAACTTGTTATGCTAATTAAGTATTAATACATATATATATATATATATATATATATATATATATACTGGTTCTTTACATATAATACCAGCTAATTGTGGAGATTAAACGAAATATTTATACACCTAATTTGAATTCATTATTAAAATTACATGAAAACTCTAATACCTATACAAATTTATGATATCTTAATATTTATAATAATAGATTGTTGGAAAAATAAAATTATTCCATGATGATAATAAGAAAATTGTTTTAAAAAATGCTTGAAATTAAGAGTGTTAATTTAATCTAATTTAATAATGTAGTTTGGATTAAATCCTCCCACCTCAACCATAACGCTGTTAATTTAATAGAAATTATTTTTTTGTAAATAATAATAATAACAATTAGAAATTATATTACAAATATAACTTCAGATTTGACTTTTCTAAATCACTTTTAAATCAAGGTTAGTAAATCAAACAAATAATTTAGTTCTAAATTACTTTTATAATAGTAAAAATATACGAAAGTTAAAACAACATAAAATTATAGATCTCTAAGAAAAAGTATTAGGTCTGAAAGAAATTACAACAGAAAAATTTTCGATATTTTAAATGAAGATTAAAATGTACTAAAATTTTAGATTATGCAGTAGATATAACAGTGGAGTGAAAACTTTTATAAAATATAAATAATTGTAAAACGATATAAACAAGTACAGTAGGAAGTAATATAAGTATACTTATTTCATCTTTTGTATATAATAATGCTTGAGTAATTTACATTACAATTTTTGAATATATGTTAATTTATGTCCTGTAAATACTTAAAAATATGATTTATTATTTCTTTCAGAAAGAATATATGTAGAAAGTTATATAATGAGATTGATTACCTTCTTATATATTATTAACTGATAAAAAAGAAATGCGTTACAACGGATCGTAATATGGTAATGATTATAAACTCTAAAATCATTTCTTATATAATTAAAAAGTCACGAAATTTAATTATTTTTTCTTTTTTTCCAATTAAGTTCCTTATTTAGTCATAATCTTTTTTTTCAGCGTTATAACACTTAGAACTCTATGTTATCAGGGTAATGAGAGAGATTTTAGATATAGAAGTTGATTCCTTTAAATTCCAAAATTACCTTATTTTAATAATCAATTTCAATAATCGATTCACCGTTATTACGTGAAAATCCTTCATAACAAAAAGAAAATGAAAACGAAATATGCATTTTTTTTATTTTTACAAGATTTATTTTTAAAAAATAACAGCTGTTTCGATACATAGTACCTTACTCAGATTTACGTTTTCTGATTTCGTATTTTGAACGTAACATCTGAAGAAGGTAATGTGTATCGAAACAGTTATCTTCTTCTTTTTATATAAATTTTGTGAAAATAAAAAATGTATTTTATTATCATTTTCTTTTTGATACTCTTATTTTTTTCAAGATTACCGTAATTTCTATTTCATGGTAAAGACAGAAAAATGTCATTTATTGTTGATACGATAAATAACCTATAATATTGTTTAGCGAATATACGGAGGTTTAATAGTAAGTAATTTGTTCACAAAAGTGCATCGTATGCCGTCTTTTTCCTTTCTCGTCTAGCAGTATAGCAGAGCTACACATTTAAAAGGAAAAGTATTGTAATCGATTCAATTTGGTCATATGCGATTTCACCGGATCTTTATGTTTTGACATCTAAGGAAACCAAAAAATTGGATGGAAATTTTCCGGATGTTCATATGTACATGTGTGATAGATGTTAAACGTCTCACCTTAAATGACCTTATATCTCCAGAACTACTCGACAGATCTTGACCAAATTTGGTTAGATTACTTCCATATATGGGGCATTGATGCCATTAAATTTTCCACTTAAAAGGTCAAGGGAGTGAAGCTAGGTCACCCTCGGAATCTTGAGATTTTACCTTATTAAGGTCTTACATCTTTAGACACACTTGTTAACAGTTAAAAATATTTAAAAAAATTTTTTTTTTGCAAAATCGCACCCCCACCCCAAAAAATGCTCTAAATAAAATAGTGGCTAAGTGGGTATACTGTGTCATTAGTACCTCCTCTCACCACAAAGAGAGCAAGTGTAGCACTGACATACAGCTGCTGTAGTCCTGCTGAGTTGTGACGTCACAGGTGACCGGTAGATTTAAATAAATGAATAATATTTAGAGTACAAAAAGGTATTTAAAATGGCTGCTATTACCGACACACCCGCGCGAATGAAATACAGTGTGCGCCGCACACACTTTAGTTAGAATCATTGAATTAAATAAACAAAAATATTATGTTTAAATAAAATTATAAATATTTTTAATTAAGTTGTGTGTGTATGCATGTGTAAGTCGTGCATCAGAAAAAAAGCCAAGTGACAGGAAAGTCGTACAACTGTGTTGTCAGTTTCTTTTTTTGTTTTTTTAAAGACAGCTGCAATTAACTTATATTCCAAAGTCAATAATTTTCATACTCTTAGTGTTAGATTTCTTGGATGATTGAATAATCTAAATCTATAAATTTTAAAATAAATACCTTGATTTAGTTGGGATATATTTTCTTTTAAAACATTACATTATTAAATTTGTAACTTATATACTTTTAAAATTTATTTATTTTTTTTGTAACATTATTATTTAAATTTAAATTCAGGGAAAAATAATATTTGAGTAATTATGGAAGTATTACAGAAAGAAAATCCGAATAAATTTTTGGTATTATTAAATTTTAACAAAACAGTAGTTATTTATTTTTAGCATTACGTAATTTATCGTTTGCATTATGAAACATTAATTACTCCACTTTATAATAATATATGAATAGTAGTATTAAAAAATCAAACCGTATTTGTTAATTGAAAAAAATTAAAAACATTTTACAGTTATCTATTAGTAATTTACGTAAATGCGAAACCGTGTTTTTCTTTAACGTTAGGTTATTTATTTATTTTATATTTGTTAGCTTATTTATTATTGTTTTATAAAATTTACACAACTTAAAAAATTCCTAAAATTTAATTGTTTTTCAATGTTAAAATATAAATCTGTTACATTCTTCTTCTGTTTTTTTCTGATAAAGATTATTTTTTATTATATCATTAATTATATGACAATTAAAATTCATAAATTTTATTATCGTATTAAATTTGCTTTTAGAAAAAATATTTATCCAGTACGGTACAAAAGTAGTATTACTTTTGAGATATTCAGTGTGGGTGAGACTCTGTTGTTGAATTGTGGGTGGGAGTGGAAAGGAATTTGTGAAAGACAAACAAGAAGACCGGCGTGAAAGAAGAAGAGGCATCATAAGGGAGGAGAGGGAAAAGTAGCAAGAGGCCAGGTGCTCTCGCTACCTGAGTCACTAGAAGAAAGAGAGAGAAATATACGCATACACACCTGGATTCGAATCTATACTATACAGCTCTACCGCGCGCAAAAAGAATGCCAAGAAACAACCTTCTTTACCTTTTCTTGCTTGCATTATCTCACAGGCAAGAAAAATCTCATATTCTACCTTCAGGGTGTTTGACCATTGTTAATGGACAACTTATAGTATTTTCTATCTCGCTTACTCTATAATTCCTTCTCTTTCTTTCTGTCTTCCTCCCGCCATACACCGCCAACATGACTTTCTCAATTATGCACGGACACTTGGTCCATCCGTCCAACGTAGATCAGTACGTTGCACCTGGATCTACATCCGTTCAATATTGCTATTATCATCATCAACATCTAACATCATCGGCATGACTAACAATGCCATTATAATTACAATCAAAATCGCTTCTTAGAATTCGTTATTTTTATTATTACCGATTTAATTAAATACGTAATTTAAAGATTTATTTATTTCTATGTAATAAATCAATCATATTTTTTAGTGAAATATTTCATTTCAAATTATTTTTACGTTTTATTTTATCCAAATCTATTTTATTTAATAATGGACGGTTGAAATTAATGAACTTCACGAGTTTTTATGACGTTATCAGCTGATTTAATGCAATAAATATCAAGTATATCGAACATGTTTTGATACTTGATTGATCATAATCTATTGATGCAATTCAAAATAGTCTTCTCCTTCTTCTTAAGCCTGTTAACATTTATCTTGATCATAAATCTTTTCTCATCTGATTTTTTGCCTCTTCTGGTCAATTTACAACCAGTGATTATTTTCTTCTTTCTTCCTGAATTACACGATAAAAATAAAATACCATTAAAAAACAGTTAAAATATTTTATATAAATACATACTTTTGTTATTTTGTAATGTTTTTTTCTATTTTTAGATAATCTATCATTTTTTTCTTTTACATTTTCTTTATTAATCCTTCTCATATTATTTTTATTATTTTTTTTCCTTTTAAATATACCTTAAATTTAAACATTAGGATTCCTTAATTGTATTTATTTCTAATAACGCAGCCTTCTCGGTTGTTGTACGATAGAAACCTCAAACGTTAGGCTTGTGCCGTTCTCATAATCTTACCATCAGTCCGTAAGCAACTCTTTTGCGGCTAAGAACATAATTCTTTTTTAATTCTTATTATCCTCTCTATGGGCCTGTCAGGATCTGATCTAAAATAATAGATTCTAAAATAGAAAAGAAAAGTAGATAATAAAAGGGAATGAAATAAAAATAAAGAATTTTCCAGGAGAAACAATATAAAAAGTTACCCTGACGCGCAAACCATGATTCAAGAGGAGAACTCAAAGTTCCTTTCAAGTCAATTCCGATTCCACTTAAAATTGTTTGGCAAAGAGACTTTTTCACTGGTTTTTCTTTTGCTTAAGATAAAAGCAGTGCATCTTGGTTATAAGTTGATAAACTTAAAAATACTTCAAAAGATAACTTGATTTTTCTCAAGAATTAAACACCCATTCAAAAACAGTTAAAAGATTCCCAAAGAAATAACATCGTCTATCCCTTAAATTATGTAGCGTGAGAATCCAATTGAACAATGTGTCAGAGTTTAAGTGCGGCTGAAATTTTAGAATTTTTCTTATTCCAGTTGATAAATATTTAAGAAATATTTTTTGGAAAATCCTAAATATGAAATCTAAATAAAATAAAAACCTATACTTAATAAAGCAGGTAGGGTTATAGATTGTAGAGCATCTTAAGGCTATTCGTTTTCTTTGGATGTCATTTATCTTCTCGGAAATTTGTTGTGATTTTATAATTTAAATATCTTTTATATCACCAGTTGCAATGGTTTTTTTTAATAATAATTTTTCGTTAATTAAATAAAAAATTGTTTATTTGCAATTATTTAAATAAAATCTTAATGCATCTGTAGCAATAATTTAATTTTTTTAAATATTATAATTCTATTTAATTAGTTGTAAATTAACTTTTATAGATGTTAAATAGAAAAAGTTTTATTTATTCTATGGAATACGTTTGACAGAAATGTATCGTAGTAAAATAATATTTAAAGTGCAGTGCTACATATTGTTAAACAAATATGATATAAAAAATTCTCTGAAAAACTAATTATTAGCTTTATACAGATAACAGTGATTACTACACAACGTATTGCTACAGTAACACTGATCAACAATGATTCTGTTAAATGAGATTAAATAACTGATTTTTAAAATATTTTTCATGCTAATTTCAAATATGAAATGAGAATTCTTTTAGCAGGCTTAGTTTTTTGTAACTACCATTCTTATTTTCAGATAGTATCATGTATGAACTCCATTAAGTATATAATTTTGTGAACGTATTTTATTATATTATTTATGAACTAAATAGCTTTTGTTTATTTATTACAGTCCCTTAATTGTTGTCACGTTGATTTGTTAGACATAGTCACATTTTTGTTATTTTCATATTAATTAAAATGAACAAGAATGTGACCTATTCTTTCTATTTTCATTTTACTATAAATATATCATCCAATCATTAGTTATTTCTGTCGTTACTACATTTACTTATAAACTGTCGTACAGACTAGAGAAATATTTTTAATTCTCATTCAAGTCCGAGTTCTCGTGTGACTAACGTTAAGTTTTGTAGCTGGCTTTTGTATTTGCAGGTATATGTTGTTCAGTAATGTGAGTGTATGTTTTTTAAATTAGAGTTTATAAAGTGTATCTTTTTAAACAATATTACTTATTGCAATGTATTAACACAATGTCTTGCAGTTGTATTAATCATACAAACAATTTCTGTTACATCTGTGGTAAGGTAACGTTGCCAAGTGTAAGAAAAGAAATCTGATACAAACTCCACTGATAAAAACGTTGTATGAACTGTATTTTGGATGTAAATCAGGTGATCAGGACAAATTTTGGGCTCCTCATATTTGCATATTTTCTTGTGTAATATTGTTGACCGATTGGCAAACTGGATCTCATCACATGCCATTCGCAAATCTAATGGTTTGGAGGGAACCGAAGGATCGCACCACAGGCTGTTGTTTTTGTGTAAAAAATATATCTAGGATAACAGCTAAAACTAGACGTACTGTTAAATATCCTCATATTCCCTCTGCCACGCGACCAATGCCACATAGCCAAGAGTTTCCAATTCCAGTACCACCAGAATCATGGAACATAGATGAAAATGAAAATATCAAATCTTGTGCGACTTATCAGGCGATGAAGATAGAGATCCAAACTTTTTAGAAAATAGATATACTGAATCCTATTTAATTAATCAGTCAGAATTAAATGTTCATAATATAAATTTATCAAAGAATCAAGTAGAAATACTGGCATCAAGACTGAAAGGATGGCATCTTTTACAACCAAACACTAAAATAAGCACTAAAATAACCTTTCCGTGTCAGAATTTGAACATTTCTTCTCTCAGCACGAAAACTTAGAATGTTGTAATGATAATAACGTTTTACTGGAAAATATGGGACATACGCACCATCCTGACGAATGGCGACTTTTTATTGACTCGTCAAAGCTTAGTTTGAAAGCTGTTCTACTTCACATTTGAAATAAAAACCCATCAATACCATTAGCATACGCTGTTTACATGAAGGAGTCTTATGAAAATATGAAACTTGTATTGAGCAGCATTCAGTATGAGAAATATTTATGGCATATCTGTATAGATCTGAAAGTGATAGCGCTTTAACTTGGACTGCAACTTGTATACACTGGGCGCAACTTGGTTACACTCTGTGGCTTTTTGTACGAGTGGGAGAGCAGGGATAGTAAAAACCGTTACATAAAAAAGCAGTGGCCAAAGAGAGAGGTACTGACTATAGGATAGAAGAATGTTGTTAATCAGGCATTAGTAAAACCAGAATTATTTTCCGCCACAACATATTTGGCTAGGTTTATTCTGATTTTTTTAAAGTAATGGATAGTAATGTTGCAAAATTTCAGTTCCCGAAAAACAAATTCCCTAATATAAACCATGTTAAAATAAAGGAAGGTACATTTGTTGGACCAGAAATAAGAAAATTAATGAATGATCTGGCGTTTGAAGAATGTTTCAATGACTTGAAGATGTGGAAATCATTTCAAAATGTGGTAAACAACTTCCTTGAAAACCATAAGGCCAGTAACTACAGAGAACATGTGAGTGAACTCCTTCAAATCTACAAAGAACTTGGGTGTAACATGTCACTCAAAATCCATTTCTTACATTCATATTTGGATTTTTTCCCTAACAATCTCGGCGCTATCAGTGATGAACATGGAGAACGCTTTCACCAGGAATTATCAACAATGGAAACACGATACCTCGGAAAATGGAACCCAAAAGATGTTAGCTGACTACTGATAGAATCTAAAGAGGTATCTACCTACAGCAAATTACAGCAAACAATCCAAAAGAAATACATGTTAGCTGAGTACAAAATGCATGTAATGTATTGTCATATTACGTTCACCATACATTTTTTGTTTCAAAAGAAATTTCAGTTACAAAAATTGAGCCCGATAGAAAAAATCTATTAACATATATAAAATCAGCATAAAAAATACTACAAGAATCAGACATTCATTCTCATTTAACAAACAAAAAATTAAATTTTATTGACCAGTGTAAGCTGTGCGGCATTTGTTTGAAATTAAAAAATACACACGCATAAATTTAATTGTAACAAAATTGCATATAGTTTTTCAAAATACTGATAAATAATGTAGTCAAATAAAAATAAGAAAAAGTAACGGCTGGTAACTATACTATAGGAAATTTCACAGAAATGTTCTAATTCCAGGGGTTTTCTGTCTCCAACAACTTGGCTGTTCCCGTCAGCATATTTAAAGATATTCTGTATGTGGTAGATGTCGGTTCATATAAATACATGTAGTTTGCTGGAATGTGTACTACATATACTAAACTACATGTGCGTAAATGTATAAAACGATCAAGGTGATGTGTTCAGGTGTTTTCATAAATACAAAATCCCGTACTTAATGAGTAATATAAAGTTTGTTATGTGATATCGATCCACATAATTAGAATTTTCTCTAATCAAAACCCAGTATTTCTACCCAGTATTTCATGTTATCGAGTAAAATTATAAAATATTTATTATAAATTAATCGTTTCTATTTCAAGGTCGATCATTTTTCCCAACTTTTATTAATTTAATTAGAGTTAATTTCTAAAAATATAATTTGTATAATATTAATTAACCCGAATAAATTTTTATTTCATTAAATTTAAAATTATTTTTTTCACATCACTTTGAGAAAAAATTAAAACAAAACAAACATATTCGTACGTTTAAGATCTGTTTTACGTACCACTAATTATAACAACCATGTAATATATGTTAGCGAATATACATTTACTTAAAAACAATAGCTGCTTAATGCTTGTAAATGAAGAAATAGAATAAATAAAATCTTGTTAAAAATAATTGATATATTCTGATAATAAATTAAAATAAACTATCGTTGTATATTTTATCAACGTATCCATGTAAATTCACTCTATCAGGTTTTGTGAGCTGATTTGTAACTTATTTTATTTCAAAATATATTCCAGATTTATTGCTCGTAAACTTCTACCAGACGTTATTTTAAAGCATTTAAACATCATTTTACTGCGTGTATATATATATATATATATATATACTCTGCATACGTTTTTGTTGATAGAATACCCTAATCAGATACCCGAAATATGTATATAAAATAATTTTCTGTTTCTTCCACTTTTGACAAAGTTATTAAAAACATATTATTATCTTAAATTATTAATCTACTAAACAGATACGTTGTTAAAAACTTTTAGTAATTAATTTTTAATTATTTTCATTCAAATAAGCAATAAATGTTGAAAATAAAACTGTGTAATAAATTTTGTACTAAATTTTGAATATAAAAATTAATATTAATATTATTACTTTCCCGTATAGCAGAGCTATAGCTGTAGAAGGAAGTATTGAAAGCTGTTCAATTTGGCCATATGCGGTTTTCACTGATCTTGACGTTTTGAAACGTAAGGTACCCAAAAAAACAGGATGAAAATTTTCCGGATGTTTGTAGGTACGTCCGTGTATGTTCGTTGTCGCACTTTAAATCACCTTACATCTTCGGAACTACTGAACCGATTTTGACCAATCTTGGTCAGATACCTTCTATATATGAGGCATCGATGCATTAAGTTTTCAACTTAAAAGATCATGTAGGTGAGGCTGTAGAGCAAGGTCATCCCCAGTATTTCGGGATTTCACCTAATCTGCGTCAGTAGTACCCCCTGTCACCACAAGGAGCGATAGTGTAGCACTGACGTGCTAAATTAAGTTTTGCGTGTATACGTGTCTAAGCCGCGTGATGGGTAAGTCCTACAACTTTGTTTTCAGCTTTTTATCAGATAAAATAGATTTGTTAGCCTGCCTCCGTGGCGCAAATGGTAACGTCTCGGTCTTTCATCCGGAAGTCCCGGGTTCGAATCCCAGTCAGGCATGGCATTTTTACAATTCACACAGGCTATAAATCTGTCATCTCATCCTCTGAAACATGCCTAACGGTGGACCCGGAGGTTAAACCAAAAAAAAAAAAAATAGATTTGTTATAGTATCGATATCTTTAGAAAAAAATTATATATTATCAGTGTATTGCACTGTATTAAGTGAATATACCTTAAATAAATATATCCATTTCTTACGTTGTTTAAAAACTAGATTTACTTAGGCCTACTGTAAACTGTATTTATTTAAATAGAAGAAAAATTATTTTACTTTAGTATTAGTTGTACAATCATGCTTTACGTTTAATTGCTCGGCTAATTCCTTGTACTAAATGGAACTGGTTACGTAAAAGAAAGTAAAAAAATGTTTTAAGATCAAGTTGTATTTAATTTATTACATTTTTTAAACAATATTAAAAACAATATTATATCTATCAACTTATTAAAGTTCATTTTAAGTTTACGTAATCTAGGTTAGTTTAATGTTTTCTCGTTTACTATTTTAATAAGACCGAGATAAAATACAGAGGTATCATAAAAGAATGGTGCGGTTTTGAACATGGTTTAAATTAAAACAGAATTACTTACAGTTTATGTTTTTTATTTTTCAAATTTGTCGTCTCAAACGTTTTTTTACATAATTAATAAATTTGAATATGAGCGCCGTTAGTCGCTCGACAAATGTCCAAACGATACTCAACTTCTCTCCAAACATTAGTTAACATTTCTTCGTTAACGGTTGTCATTGCTTCATTAATCCTGTTTTTTAAGTGGTTTAGGTCGCGAATTTTTTGTGTATAAACAACGCTTTTGATGTACCCCCACAAGAAAAAATCGCAAGGTGTCAGGTCTGGACTCCTTGAAGGCCAAAGTATGGGTCCTTGCCGGCCTATCCATCGATCTCCAAATTTTTCGTTCAAAGCGCCCGTGACCAATGCATTGAAGTGCGGGGGAGTACCATCTTGTTGGAAATGAATTCGATGAATGTTTTCAAGTTCATCCAGCTGAGGAAAGCAATAATCGGTTAACATCTCAAGATACACAACTCCATTAATTGTTTTTTCGGCAAAGAAAAAAGGCCCTATTCCATGATTTTTCATCACACCACACCAAACATTAACTTTAAGCGAATCGCGTTGTTTCTCAATAATTGCGTGTGGGTTTTCAGAGCCCCGTATTCGTGAATTGTGTCTGTTAACACATTCATTCACATAGAATGTAGCTTCGTCTATAAAAATGATTCGTTTTCACTTATTCTGTCCGACATTTCAACACCGAAATTGTAACGTTTTACACCATCATCGGGTTTCAATTCCTGCAGTATCTGGATTTTATAAGCGTGTCATTTCAGTTTTTTTATGTAAAACTTTGTGAACTGTTGATTTTGGAATACCTAATTCGACGCTTCGACGGGGGATGGACTTCCCAGGACTTCTAATTGCCGATTGTCTAATTAGTTCAACCGTTTCGTCTGGTACACTTGGTATGCCGGTTGATTTCTGTTTCTTAATCGATCCAGTTTCTTCGAATTGTTTGAACCAACGTGTTATGTTATTTTTGTATGGTGGATCTCTTCCGAATTCAAGTCGAAATGCACGTTGAACTAAAATTACGGATTTTAATTCAGCCATCAATAAAACACACTTTGCTTTGTCTTTATCCGAGAACATAGTAACTCACTAAACTCACCACAACAATACAAGAACTGACGTTGTGGTTACAACTGCTGATAAACAAACTTTTGGGTTGGAGGCTTTCAGGGATACCAATATAATATCTAGAAATTTCCCTACAATCTTCCTATGAATTACTGAAACCGCACCATTCTTTTATGATAACCCTGTACAATGTTTTTAAATAATTGGCATGCCGACACCTTCACGGCCCGAGTGGTAGCATCCCGGTCTTTTATCCGGGAAGTCTCGTATAAAAGAGGAAGTCCCGGGGTACGAATCCCGGTCAGGCATGGCATTTCCACACGTTAAAATATTGCCATTTCATCTCATTCTATGAAGCAATACTTAATGGTCATCCCAGAGGCGGTCGCAATAAGCAGTACGTTAACAGTGGTCCCAATTTCTTTTTGATAAAGAAATAAATATGAGTTCTTTTAAAGATTGCTTCCAGTAATTGGTTTATCTAAGATTAAAGTTTTCATTCAGCTTTTGTAGAAGGTTCAATATTAAATTTGTTTGTTTAAATCAGCGGCTACTGGGTTCATCACAAAAAAAATAAAAACTTCAAAATTATGTATCTAATGGAAGTAACTTAGAATGATAGTATTTGTTTATCTTATATATTTTAAAAATTATTTTACATTTATACAAGCAAATGTATACTTTTTTACTTAAATACGAAATTACATTTTTTAAAATTAATAAAAGGTTATTTTATAAGTAAATTCGTGAAATGGGAATGTATATAGAGTATATCAAATTAAAGGTATTATCATTTTTGCGCAGTTGAGGAAGTAAACTTTTTCATCATTCCTACCACGTAAAATATGTGTAGTGATAGCTCATACAGAAACAACACTAACTTGTTTCTATGATTCTCTTTTTCCTGTTTAGCCTCCAGAACCACCATATCGTATTACTTCAGAGAATGATATGTATGGATGTAAATAATGTATGGATGTAAATATGTATGGATGTGCAGTCTTATAAAATCTCAGGTCGACCATTCCTAAGATGTGTGGTTAATTGAACCCCAACTATCAAAGAATACCGGTATCCACGATCTAGTATTCAAATCCATATTATAGTAGCCTTTAGTAGGATTTAAACCTTAGAACTCTCATCTTCGAAATCAGCCGATTTGCGATGACAAGATCACCACTAGACCAACCCGGTGGGTGTTGTTTTTGTGATTGGGTACCAAAACCATTACTTAAACACATACGTTACGGTTTTGCAGATTGCGTAAGCTTCAACTGAGAAAAATAACCTATAAAACTTGATCTTAGTAGTATTTAAAGATTAGTGGACATACAAATAATAAAAAATGTTAAAAATAGTCATCTAGAAGCAAAATAAAAGTCATCAGTTTGGTTCTCCTATTTACATACTAAAAAACCACACATTATAAAACTAGTTATCACTAAAATTATTGTTATCTTTTATACACAGTGTTATCTTAAGAAACTGATCAGGGAAAAGTAAGTAAAAATAATCAGTTTTAATGTATTTTTAATAAATACAAGAAATTAAATAGAATAGGTATAAAAAAAAGTTAAGAAATTACAAGATAAGAAAGAAAGTTATACCAAAAACTATTTGTTTATAATGAATATCTGAATCAGTTTCTACCTAACTAAGCTATGAATCCATGAGATAATATGATTTTACCGCGATGCTATTTGGATCCGTTGTTTTCGATGTTTTTTTTATTGATTTACAAAACTGTGATAATATAAAATATCATAAATACTAAACGATTTTTATTTCTTTTTTAATTTAAATACTGAACATAGTCGTAAAATAGTTCGTAAAATACAAAATAGATCGAATTATCGCAAAATATAAATTAGGTTTCGGTTTGTGTTCTCATTAAAAATGTATAGAACAGATGCGGTAAAGTCGTTTAATTAATTCAAATGCTTGGATGAACGTTAACACTCTCAGTCAAACCGTAGAATGACGCAATAAATCAACTGTTGAAAAAATAATAAAATAAAAAAAAAGTTTAAAAAATACAAACTACTAATATCATTTTTCATTATAAAGAAACCTGCATACCTTTTCTTTATCTAATACATCTGATCTTCATCAGTGGAAGAAAAAAACGATGGTCTAGTCCCATATGAAGAATCTGTAGATTGTACAAGGTTTATGGTAATTAACACGTCCATGTTTTATGGTCATTTCTAAAAGATGCTCTTTTATTTTTATTTTATTTATTTTTTTATGTTTTTGTTGTTCATCTTAGCCGGAATGTGACATAAAGTGCGAGAGAAAAAGAAACGCACCCCTGCTGATGTGAATAGAAACCATCCAACATTTTACCTTCCGTCATTTTTCTTATCCACTCCAATCCTCTCGAATCTTAATTCCAAATATACAGGCACACACACATATATATATATTTTTTTTTTAATTGTCACGTATTCTTTTGATTTTAATATACTATATTTTTTTCATTTTTATTGTTAAGTTACATTTATTTATGTTTATTAGCTTATATATGAAGAAAATGCATTCAATAATGTAAATAAGTAATAAAAGAATAAATATCGTATAAGATGAACTTCAGAAACTGATGTTTTTTCCTTATTTATTTTTAGTTTCATCTCGCAAACAGAGTTACGTTTTCTAATCGTCAAACAGTAGCGAATAAGTAAGTACAGTGTGTATGATGAAAGTAAAACCTTGCACGAGGCAGACAGACGCTGTGCAGGGCATTCTCGTAACATTAGGCTCATTCAGAAACCGAGTATTCTGCAATAAAATGTGTTTAACTATATTCATAAATAGTAAAAATTCTTTCAATAATTAAAACTTATTATCACTTTGTTTAATTTCGGATAATAATTTGTTTAAAAATATTTGGCGTAACTATAAATATTTCTTACTCCATACTGTGCAAAAATGAATAGTTTATTCTTGTATTAGTAATTCTATACATGTTTATAGCTTCGATCAAGAGATTTACAAAATGAAGGACCATTTTGTATGACTAAAGGTTATCAGAATTTTTCATTTTTAGTTATGTTTATATCCACTTGTTTCAAAGGCATTAGTATTAATGATGTTTATAGTAATAAACACCATCATTAAATAATAAGCCTATACCTACAAATTATAATAATTTATTAATAGCTAGTCATGTTATACGTATTCATAGAACAGCTAATTTTTGTATCGCATTGTTAACTAATATTCATTATCAATGCTTCCTTTTCATTTTCAGTAAAATGATTTAGTTTAATTCTTGGCGTGTCCCGGTACGAATGGAATAGTTGTTTTCGTCTGTAATGTGTGGCATGTTCGTTAATGTTTTCTGTGTATTAATGAATCGTATATTTATGCGTTTTTTGTTAGAGAATTTTTTTTGTAATGGCAAAATTTAAATTTACTTAATATCATTATTGTGGGCGGATAGTGGGCGGAGAATGGTTGGATAGTGGGAGAAGGGTAGGTGGTCGTTGGGAGGATTTTGGGTGGATGGTGGGTGGAAGCCCTAAACAAATTTTAAGATATTAGTTATTATACGCGTTGTTTATGAAGAAAATAAAAAGCTCCCTTAGTCAAACTCGTGAAATAATTTCGATTATTATGACTTTACTAAGATTGAAGCTTAGGAAAATTAGAAGATGGCAAACGTTTAATACGCATTCAAAACTGTGAAGAATGAACCGCTGCAGCTGCAGCTTGTGAGATTTCAACATCAAAAGTTCAAAACCTCCGAAAAGAAAAGAAAGCAGGATCTTAAATCTAAATCGCAATCGTGCTCATTCAGCACTCCAAAAAAATATAAATAACTTTTAAAACCAGTTAATTAGTGGATTAAAATGTTTTGATCGATGCGTTGTAAAATGAAAAGTTAATGAGTTTCACGCAAAACATAATGAACTGCCTACGCTAAATAAATTGCATGAAGAACTTCAAAAGAGTATTCAATTTAAAAGTCTAGAACTACACTAGCAGCTATCCTGAAAGAGTTAGGATTTACGCGGTGTTAAACTAATATTATAAATAATAATAATAATAGGAAACTTTTGATTGAGAAAGTAGACATCCGATGGAAGAGGATAGAATATTCAAGAAAAATAACCGATTGCAGAAAGGAAAGTTCTTCGATTGTTTATTTGGACAATCATATCACTTTCCATTCGACAACCAAATTGTGGTTGGATGACAGTGATGCAGGAGTAAAAGTGTTGATTATTAAAGGTGATTGGTTAATCGTAACCCACGTTTGAGGAAAAATGGGGTTCATTCCGAACGCGATAATAACTTTAAGAAAGAGTTCAAAAAGCGGTGACTATCACGTCAGCGTCAACAACAATTTCATGAAGTGAGCATCTGAAAAATTAATTACTGGTTTTTCCCTTCAGTCAATGGTTATTATCGATAATGCGTCATACCATAATTCACTATTAGAGAAGACGCTGAATTCAAATAATAGGAAAAGTGACGTGATTAATAGGTTAGAAAAGAAAAATGTTCCGTTTAATAAAACGTCTTAAAACCACTGTTTACATAGTACACATAGAGATTCCAAAAAAAATTACCAGTTTGATGAACTCTTACAAAAACCGGGGCATCAGTTTCTGCGACTTCCACCTTACAATTCTGATTTACATCCGATCGTGATTGTATGGTCGGCTGAAAAGATATGTTGTTACTAAAAACACAACGTTTTTAATGTTAAATATTAAAAAATTAACTGAGAAAAAATGAATAAGGATGATTGGAATCCAAGGATGATTTTAGATGTTCACAGATTGTTAACATCTAAACCGAAGAAGATGAAACCGCTAATCGACGAAATGACGGATTAATTTATCCTCCATGTAGACAGTGGTAGTGAAAGTGACGGTTCTGATTAAGACAAAAGTTGGTGTACAGGAACTGGACATATAATACAAATTTCAATTATGTGTTAATAATAGTAGTACAACAAACAATGAAAACAATCGTGCAAAAAAAAATTTGAAGATTCTAAATGGTAAAAATTTTACATTTTGTACAAAAAGTAATTGTACATCTAATTTAGTGTAATTACGGATGCAACATACAATCAAGCATTAGTTTTTAGATTAAAAATACACCTAAATTTAAAAGTATTGTTTTTGCAGTTTTTATTCATTGAATTATCAATACTAAATACATAATAACGAATTATAATTAATAATTCATGGAAACGGTGATAAACGTGCTTAAATGAAACTACAACGATTATTATTGTTGTCCTATTAGATGGCTGTAAATGTTTTCAGGTTCGGTAGTAATGCAGTCTCGAACTTCAACATAAAATTTTATTCTCCGTGGTTGGTCTAGTGGTGAACGCGTCTTCGCAATCAGCTGATTTCGATGTCGAGAATTCCAGCGTTCAAAACCTAGTAAAACAGTTACTTTTATACTGATTGAATACTATATCGTGGATACCGGTGTTCTTTGGTGGATGGGTTTCAATTAACCACACATCTCAGAAATGGCCGACCTAAGACTGTAAAAAACTACACTTCACTTACACTCATACATATCATCCTCATAAGTAATACCTGACGGTGATTCCCGCAGACTAAACAGGAAAAATCTTTTATTCTCATTGTACGCACTATACATGCGCAATGTATGCAATGCACTCGCATTGGCGGGACTAAATAAATAATGTAAATATAAATCAAATAGTTCCTATGTTACAACATTTTTTTACTATCTGGACCCTTAATATACAATAAATTAAAATAAAGTAAAAAAAAATATGGTTGTTTGTTTATAAAAATAATTTAAAACAATTTATAGTTTACGACTATTAAGGTTGTAGAATAAATAACGTGCGTATAGTTCCCTACTGTATGTAAGAGGGAATGAGTCATTTTTGTATAACTACACTTCTGTTTGTTTCATGATAAAATTAAAAACTGGCGGAATAAAGCGGTTGGTTCCTTGCCTTCCCATTTTCTATTTTGAAAAGTTGGAGGTCCAGCTGAATCAGTAATATTTTAATACTATAATATACTGTACTCTGGAATAGGTTCAATTCACAATCTGCTGCTTTGCTGGTTTCTACATACTTAACACACAACCAGACCTGGCGATCCATGGATGTAAACAAGCTTACCCATTACATGAGTAAGGAACGCAGCTCCCCCCATTGAACTTCTAGTCATGAAAACTGCACTAAATATCTGGAGAATGCGAAAATACCAACGAATCAAATTAAGAACTAAAAAATAACGTATAAATATTAATTATAAAAAAAATATTCATTTTTTCCTTTTTTTTTTTGAACAATAAATAATAATTTCTCAAAAATTCTACATTGAATTACAAAGAGCGGAGTAATTTAAAAACAGTATTTTAATACTGTTTTTAACAATTTTTATTACTATTATAAAACTATCATTGTTCATAAATGATTAATTGAATTAAAGCGAAACGTTGTCTGTCCCCGTTAACCACATATCACAAACGACTAGATGGATTTTCCCTCCGCTAACTTTGAACATGATCATTTTGTAAAATACAAAAACATTAATGTAAACTTAATATTAACTGTAATTTTTTAATAAGTTCAATTTTATTGGTCAATTAGTTATTCCATTTTTGAGGTGTAATTTCAGCAATATTTTATACCAACACTTGCTAGGTATATTGTATATTATTAATTTGTAGGTTATGAAACTAAAGATAATTGCAGTATGACGTAACGTATAAAAAAATATATATTATTAAAAATTAAATTAAAAATATTTTTTGTCATGAATACATAAGAAAATGGAATATGTAGCAATAATTTAAGCTTACTCATAATTAATTATAAATTTGAATGATAATTAAGCTATAAAATATTATTTAAAATCGATCTCATCATTAAATACCCATTCTATGAAACAAATTTAGGCAATTGCATTTTAGTATATTTTTCAACCATTTATCTGATAATAACCTACGTAACAGGCCAACATTAACAATAGGCTACTAGTACAATTACTTTAACGTAGTTCATAAACTATCGCATATTTGTGTCTGTGTGTGTATATATATATATATTTAGTATCTGGTAAAATAAAAGATTAGTATTATATATTCTTAACAAATTTTTCTTTTAAGTTTTATTATTAGTGATTCCCTACTATATTTAATTTTTTTCCAAATTTTTTTGATGAGAAAATGTTTAGATTTCAATCTGAAACACTTCCTTTTGACTGGAATTCCATTTTTTTAGTACTTCCAAATTGGTGTGGGATTCAGGTATATGCAATTTTTTTTTTTTTTAGTAATAATACTACAACACTTACAGTAGTATTATTAAAAACCCTGGATTGAATTAAATCAATTAAGCAATGCTAAAATTATAATTTATTATTTAATGAGTAATAAAGTTATTTATAAAATAGTTATACTTTCTTTTTGTACTTAGTATTTCTTGGGATATTATAAAATTTAGTTACCTGTATTTTGTTTTGAAAATAAAATTAGTTCTCAATCCGTCTTTATTTCTGTTTAAACAACTCCTTCCGAATAAATCTTTTCTCTTCCTATTGTTACATTCAGTGGTCCATCTTCATTATTTTTACTACATTTCATTACTTTCGTTTTGTTCTTGTTTATTTTCATGCGGTAGTTCTTGTGTAGGACTTCATTCATGCCATTCAATGTTTCTTGTTAATTTTTGTTACTCTCAGCTATAAGTATTATATCATCAGCAAATCGTAGCATCTTTATATTTTCACCTTGCTCTGTTACTCCGGATTTAAATTGTTCTTTTACATCATTAACTGCTAGTTCTATGTAAAGATTAAAAAGTAACGGGGATAGAAAACATTCTTGTGGAATCGCTTTTGTATTATGGCTTCTTCGATTATTACCGTTGCAGTTTGGTTCCTGAAAATGTTAGCAATTGTTCTTCTATCTCTATATTTTTAAAATGATGAATCCAGTGTACATACATTATCAAATTCCTTTTCTAAGTCTATAAATGCTAAGCATGTTGGTTTGTTTTTCTTTAATCTTCTTTCTACTATTAATCTGAGCGCTAAATTTGCTTCCCCTATACTTTTCGTGAAACCAAATTAATCTTCTCCCAACACTTCTTCCACTCTCCTCTCAATTCTTCTGTACAGAATTCTAGTTAAGATTTTGATGCGTTAGTAGTTAAGCTAATTGTTCTGTATTCTTCACATTTATCTGCTTCTGCTTTCTTTAGAATCATGACAATAACACTCTTTTTGAAGTCTGTCGGAACTTCCACTACTTCTTCGTAAATATTACACACCAGTTTGTACAATCTATCAATCACTTCCTCACCTACACTGCACAGTAATTCTGCAAGTATCTCGTCTATCCCAGGAGCCTTTTTGCCATACAAATCTTTTAATGCTCTATTAAATTCAGATCTCAGTATTGTATCTCCCTTTTTATCCTCTTGGACTTCCTCTTCTTCTTCTATAACAGTCGTTTCTAATTCATTCCCTCCGAATAACTCTTCAATATATTCCACCCCCCCCCCCCAATATTGACCATTTGTTCCGTATTATAAATCGGTATACCATCTTTATTTAATACATTATTAAATTTTAATTATATATCAAAAAATGCTTAACTTTTCTGTATGCTCCATCTATTTTACCAATGTTCATTACTCTTTCCACTTCTGAACACTTTTCTTTAATCCACTCTTCTTACGCTAATTTACACTTCCTGTTTATAGTACTTCGTAACTGTCGATAGTTCTTTTTACCTTATTCATCATTAAATTCTTATACTTTCTATGACCCATCAGCTGCATAATATCCTCTGACATCCAAGGTTTTCTACCAGTTCTCTTTGTTCCGCCTAAGTTCGCTTCTGCTGATTAAAGAATTTCTTTTTTGACATTTTCCTATTCTTCTTCATATTTTCTTACCTTATCGTTTTTACTCAGACCTCTTGCGATGTCCTCCTCAAAGTTCCTCTTCACCACCTCTTCCTCACCTCTTCCTCAAGCTTCTCTAAATTCCACCGATTCATCTGCCACCCTTTCTTCAGGTTTTTAAATCCTAATCTACATTTTATTATCCCTAAATTATGGTCGCTATCAATGTCTGCTCCAGGATATGCTTTGCAGTCGATGAGTTGATTTCTAAATCTTTGTTTAATCACAATATAATCTATCTGATACCTTACAGTATCACCTGGCTTTTTCCATGTGTATATTCTTCTATTATGATTTTTGAACTGGGTGTTGGCAGTTACTAAATTATACTTCGTGCAAAACTCAATAAGTCGGTTCCCTCTTTCATTCCTTTTTCCCAACCCACATTCCCCCACAATATTTCCTTCCTTGCCGTTTCCGTTGCTTGCATTCCAATCTCCAACTATTATATTCCCGTATAAAATACAATCAGTGTAGTTTCCAGATTTGAGTACATAAAATGCATAATGTATTTGTCTAAAAAACTAAATTTCCAATTAGTATTTTTTTAACAGAATAAAACTATCTTGTTACATTTGGAAATATTTTTTTTTTTTTATTACATAAATCTATTTTAAATAAATAATTTTACGTTCATATAAATAACAATGTTATTACAAAATCGTATTTAGCAATTTAGAATTGAATTAGTTAAAAAAAAAAAAAAGTCTACTGTCTTACTGTGCTCATATTATAAAAATGTAGTACAGGAGAAATTAGTCGGGGCGGTTACTAATAAATACTACTGCACAGTATTTCTATATTATTCTGGGTGTAGTCTGGTCCATTTTCATATGAACTGACTATACCTTATGCCGCCCTTCCTGCTTAACAATTGTATGCATTAACACCTCATCCATTCCCATTTCCTTACTATGTTGGGAGGTATTCTATACGGTTGGCCCATATAATATACATGTGTTTTATATATATATATATATATATTATATAGGTTAGTCATGTACGTTGGCATTATTATTCTTTTTTTTAATCGGGACCCTATACGTATTATGATTTTATTTTACTAATTTGCAATAACGTAAAAGGAAATTAAGTTTATTTTTTTTATTTAGAACAAATTTTATGTGTCCGTTACAAGATTTCTTATTGTTCTGTTTTTTCTCTTTTACTGCTATTTGAAAACATAATTTCTTTTTTTAATCAAATTGGAAAATAATTAAATTCTAAACTTTTATATTACTAAAGAAAAAATTATATTTATAGTAAATGAAATTAAGTCACCTAATTTCATAAAATTAAAATTATGCGGAGTGAAAAAAAAGGAAACTATTAAAAAATTACAATAAAATATTGTGAATTATAAATAGAAAAAAATATATAACAAATAAAAATTTGGATTACAATTTTTTTTAGTATTTTATATCAATCAGAAAGGGTGAATATTGAAACATGTACTACCTTTTTGTTTCAAATATTGCTGTTAAATACGTTACTTTGATTTTAATTAATTTTTCTCATAGTAATTAATCCGAATTTATATACATACATATATATATATATATATATATATATATATATATATATATATATATATATATATATATATAATTTCTTAAGTTAAATTAATATTTATATCGAAAAAACCCGTGTTAAGCACGTATTGATTCTGATAACTTTTAATAATTCTTTAGAATTTTATATTAAGACGGTAAATCAGTTGAAGACCTTCATAATAATTAATAAATGGTTTAAAATGGCTTACCTATCATTTTTAGATCTTTTTTCATCAGTCGTATTTGATTTGATTCGTTTCTCCATTTTTCTCTATTCAGCCGTAATTTTATAACCTCATCACAACTGCTTCATCTTTTTCATCCTCTATTATCTGTATTATATAACTTACGGTATTCTAATTGACTTCCGTTTTAGATTTTATCTTCTAAATTTCTTTTTACAATCAAATTATTGTCTACTTCTAAATATCTTAATTTTTTTTACTTACTAATCTTGTTCTTCTTTCGAAATAATTCTATTTTAAATTTCTCATTTCCTAATTAATCCATCTTAAAACTTTTTATTACGTAATTTAGGAATTCATTTTTCATTTATCAATAAATACTACGCCTTAATTTTTTGTTAAATTTTTATCTATATTTAACTATCATAAAGTTTTTAAATATGTAGAAATATATTTTTAAATTTCCACTAATTTCTAAATATATATATTAATAATTAACAAAATAAATGCAGTCTGCCCCTAGTATTATAAGTAATTATAAATTATGTCAGTAATAGCAATAAATTAAGACCTTTTTTGTAAATTTTTATACAAAAATATTTTTCTAGAAGATAATTTCATTTACTAAATTCAGATTTATTTTTATTATTAGTTATATATGTAACGTTGTTCACAATATATTTTTTTTAACCAGCTTAGAATACTTTGTAACATAAAGTCAGATTATATATTTTTATTATTATCTATATGTTCTTTTGTCAAATTTTTCTTGTCTGTATTAGCATTAATACTATTTGAATATGTTTACCTCTAAAATCTCCAAAAAGAAATATAGAAATAAATTCTCTGATTCACGTAACTAAAATGTTTACTAACATCTACTTGTGCGACTTCAAATATTCAAATTCTATACAAATTTCTATCTTTAGTAAAAAGTTTTATATTGTAATTTTTTCTTAAAATTAGTATTCTATTTTCATATTTCAATAAACAAAAGGGTTAAAAACATAAGCACATAAAATAATAATAATTTTTGAAATTTGATAATATGAATTCAACAGCCTGTAAAGTTTACAAACTAAAAAAGAAAACTAATATTGGTGTAATTCACGGTTTTTGTTTCATTTTGATTATAATTATTATTGTAATTGTTTTTTGTTTTTTTTTAGAAAAAATTAAATAATAATATTGGAAAAAAAGATAAGTACTAATGCTATGTTTTTTTAAATTTTATATTAAAAATAATTTATAATAAAATTTAATATCCGTTTTTAGTGAAATAGGTTTTTTTTAAAGTTACTTCACGTAGGTTATTTTTTTTTTCAATACGTAGCGTATTTACAAAATTGCCAATGCCTTAATATAATGTTACATGTGTTTTCTTTTCTTTTTTGAATTTTTATATTTGTATGTGAATATCAGTCGAGTGGATAGGTAAAAAGAAGGAAGTAGCGAACAGAGGCCGAGCGGAATTAAAATTGCTAACATAACAGCAAATCTTCATTGAAGATAGTAAGATAACGAAGGTAGAGTGGGTGTAGCAGGGTATATAGTAAAAGGATGAGTAAAAGAAGGAAGAGTTCTCTGGATGGAGTGAGTCGCGGTGTAGAGCGGGTATAGAGTATGTTGGACCGGGTGGTGAAGGGGGAGGCTAAGGGAATGCAATAATGAAACTAAGGGCGGGTCTACATATATGAGGGCTCTGGGTAAACTCTGGAGGAAAATGAAAGAAACGAAATCCTGGCCAAGGCGGAATTTCCATGAGAATAAGCTTTAGAGGGTGGGACGGTTAGGGAGCGTAGAGGGATGGGGTGGCGGCTGCCTCGTTATTTGGAAGAAAAAGGATTCAAGATGGCGCCCGTTCATTTCTTGCATTACACATGCAGGGACTGCTTGCTCGGGTCGGATGCTTACTACTCGCTTGTTGGGACTGAAGCCCCCGCCGCACTCCTGCTTGTTGTTTCAAGGAGGTCTGACAAATCTCTTATTCCTACCGACGACTTCTATTTAGAAAAAAAAGGGAAATGATCAAAATGTGCACTCGAAAGGTATGAGATTTCAAAGAGACAGCATCATTATGTCTCCGTCAAACTCTCATTGCCTCCGTTTAACGAATGAAACTGAACCGACACTAAAGGAAAGGGAATTTCTTTACCTTAACGTTATCTCATTTTTGTTGTTCAGTTTCATATGATTCTTACCATCTACTACACAAACAATGAAATCGTTTTATGTAAAAATCATAATGCAAGTAAATTAACAAGCAATTTCTCCACTTTCAAAAAAATAAATAAATTAATGCAAAAATATTTTTTTATTATTTTACTAATATCTTCGTAGATTAATATATTTATTTTAAATTATACGTTAATTTGTATATAAAAATAAAATGAAAAATTTTATGTTTATCTCTAAAATTATCGTACATTGAATTTTTATTGTTAAACATTACGTAAAGAAAAGCATAGCTTACAGAATTCGTTAAATAAATAATTTACTTAATTCTAATTTTTATTTATTTATTTTCAAATTCAGCTAAAAATTCCCATAGTTTATTTTCTGCAGATCAAATATAAATTATTAAAGATTAAATTTTGCATTTATATAGTCTTAAATTTACTTAAAGTATTATTATTATTATTTTTTTTTTTTTTTAATGCATATATATATATATATATATAAATACCAATACATATTTATAAGTATTTATTATTAATTTATTTTATATTATTTTGGTATCAAACGACATGTTTTGGGAACAGGTTCCCATCATCAGGTGTAATTTTTTATTATCACATATTTTAGAGTAAAGTGATGAAGAAATAATATCCTAAAATAATCCTCTTATTACTTATAATACTCAACTGCTGACGGTCAACTGTTTACAGTTGCTTCAACAGTTGACAGTCAGTAATCATATGTTTTAAGTATATATTATGCGTTAAATGTATTTTAGTTATTTTATCTGCTTCAACAATGGTTAATGTAATCACAATTCATGATGATAGGAACTAGTTCTTAAAACATATAATTACACATAAAAATAATATTTAGAAAACAGATTATATTGAGATATTTATACATATTTTCGTTTTAATTTCATTAAATTTTAATCATCGCTGTATGAAAATTTACTAGCTATGATCTGACTAATGAAATTTTTTTACCCAAATTTAAAATTTACCCTGAAGTTAATAAATTGTATTATTATTCCAAAAATTTTACTTTTCACTAAGTTGCTTTAAATCCATAAAACTACAGTATGTTTCATTACAAACTGATTATTTGGCTGACAACAAGTAATTCATTTGATCAAGGAAGAAATTTCAAATGAAATTAAAGTAAACTGAAAATCGTAATTTTTCTCATGAATTTGATGTAATATTTTACTAGTTAAAACGTTTTAACTTAGAGAAGTATCCGTTATCTGATATTCTTTTAAGGATTTATTTCTCGATTTACAACAACGAACGAGAGGAAGCTTTCCGTAACCGATAGATGGTTTGTCGTTGATGTTGTTCAAGAGGAGGTTGAGAAAAGTTAGAAGAAGCAGGAAGATTGAGGACACTACAAGACAGGAGGACGGACGACGGTTCGTATGTGTGGTGTATGGATGAGGAAGAGGAAAAGGAAGGTCAATTTGTGCCGGAGCGGTGGGCAGCAGCGGCAGCCGTCGTCACAACATATCGACCGCTCTTACTTCATTACACGGCTACACGCTCGGGGATTAATCAGCCCTCCTCCCCCCAGCCCCTCAGAAAAAAGTCATTAACAGCCTCAGACCTTCCTGCTACCTCCCCTATTTCTCCTACACCTCCTTCCCTCACTTACTTTTCCCATCCTTTCTATCCCGGCTTCTCGAGAATTGTCTTAAACGCAACGGTGGACAACGCTAAATATTGTCTCCAAACTTCTTTCCTTTACTTCGTTCAAATAGCGTCCTCTAAAGAACATTAAGTTTCTTACGGTGTAGATTTTAAACCTAAATTACACGGTTAAATGAGTTATTTTTCTTTCTTAATTACTGTTATTATTATACTTTTTTAATTAAATGTTTACGGTTATTAAAAGGATTTAATATATGATCTACAGATCGCTGGTCAGTATTATAAATTAATTTTGTTTAAATTAACGTTTGATAAAAGAATTTTTGTTTTAATATTATTTCTGAGTATATAATTTTCAGTTAGTGGAAGGAATATTGAAAAATTTAAATCTCATAAAAGTTTAAAAACAAAGTCATAGAAACGAACAATTTTTTTTTAGATAGTGTCTTAAATAGCAAGGTAAAATGTTACCACGATACATATTATTAGTGGATATTAAAAATTACAAATATAACACTAATTAGATTTATACATATAATAAAAATGTAGGCCTAAATTTGTTTGATTTCTTTTAAAGCATGAATGATTTGACAAATGAATGATTGACAAATTTTCATACTTTATTTGCTTCTTTTTAAATATTAACAAATATATATATAGTGCCTTAACTAATACCATAAATTCCTCACTAAACTAGTGAATTTAAACAAAACTATTTTGATAAATATTACACACATGTATGAAATACCTTTTGTAATGTAATACACACCTATTTCAATTAGTAAACATTTTTCTAGAACCTTTAAATTGATACAATGATATTGATAACCATTAAAAATATTAAAATTCATATTCGTTTTACAAAAATTATTATTTTTTAAATAGTTTTTGAAATGATTTTTAACTACTTACTACTTAGAAACTGGTTCTGATCAACAGATGTTATTAAATTATTTCGTACATACGTTAACCTTTTAACTTGTATCAATTTATCATTACGTACTTAAGGTTATATTAATTTTAATACTTGAATTAATAATAATCATTGAATTTTTAATAATAATTTCTATAGATATATGTTGCAACTTTTTATTGCGCAATAAATATTTTGCTGGGATTGGTAACATTATTTATATTTAATTTTTACTATACAGTAAGAATACAAATACGATAAACTATTATTTAATGTTTTTTTTAACTGTTATCACTCGCCTTTTAGTTACTTGTCTAAGTAAAATAAAATGTTTTTACACGATTAGAATTTGAAGTAAAATTTATGAATTAAAACATGTGTTCTACCTTTTGGTTACACATTTATATATATATATTTTTTTTGAGGTTTTTAGGGTCATCGACTACTTTGGTCATTAGCCCCATCACACTTCAAAAAAATAAAAAAGGTTCAGTAATTCACATTCTCATGAAAAAAATGTATAAAAATTTCACATATATATGTTGTTTTTATTTATATAACGCCCACAATTTTTTTTTGTTTGTTTTAATATTATTAAGTTGCAACATAGTTTGTTTTTTTTAGAAAATTTTCGGTCTATTAATAGTGCTTATCAGTTCATAAGTAGATATAGATTAGCAATAGATAAAGTAAGCATAATGTAAAAATAAAATAGTCTACATAACCTGTATTATGGTAAAGTTGGAAAAGTAATTAAACGGTTTATAAATTCTTAATTAATATTTTAATTAAAAAGCTCTCTATTCTATTAATAAGTGGAGTGGAGTATATAACCATTAAATAGTTCTATTTTAGTGTTATTGATAAAAAAATAATAACTGACGATAACCACCTATTACAGTTTAGTGTTTAACAAAAGTGGAAGGCTGAATAAACCATGAACAAAAGTTACTGTAAAATACAGAGTACTATCCCCACCCTATATTCACTTCCTTCATAATTAATTTAATTTAACTACACCCTTTGACTTTAATTTAACTGATTGTGAGAGCTTCATCCTTCCGCTTTTAATGTTTTGTTCTGTGTCATATTATGTCATATAATGTTACTATGTTACTAACAAAATCTAGGCTACTGATTTTATATATAGGTTATACTAAGCTAGTAAGTTAAAAAAACTCGTTTCGATTTTTTTTAAAATAATAAAATCGATTGTATTACAAATATAAATGAATGATCAGGTGTAATTTTGTTTTTAACATTCAGTGATGATTCTTTCAGACCCATATTATTAAATCGTAACATAAAAACTGGTATTGAAATGGAATATCTCATAAATAGTTTCCTAAATTTATATTTATAATAAAATTAACTAAAAATGTTAGCTTAAAACTTAGCTTTATCTAAATAACATATAAATAATATAAAACAGTACTTTATTAATTAATTAATCATTACCAGTTTTAAAACAATAAGAAGAAAAACAATAAAACCCTTTTGGGTTTGTCCCGAATATTGAAGTAATATAAATAGAAATATTTAAATACTTCCAAACATCCAAATTTAAAAAAGAAAAACAAAATTATTTTAAAGCTAAGATTTTAGTATATTATGAGATGTTTTCAGAAAGTTAGTATAAAAAAATGTGATGTGGACAGTACATGAATTCCTTGTACCCCTATTAAATTACATATACATATTTTTTGCAGCACTTCATTTAAACTTATTTCATTTGAAAGTGAGATACGATTGTCCATTTCTTTAATAAAGTGGAAGTTACACAATTTCATTGTGGTGGACACTGCATGCATCACAATTTTTTGGTGTTTGTGTCAGTATTTTATGTTAGTTTATATATTAACTTTGTTTCACATTGCTGAATTAGTTATACCACATAACGTGTCAGATCCGTAACCACGCACACATCGGTTCGAATCCGACTTGATATATTCTTTTTATTTTTTTTAAATTTAAATATATTGATTTTTGAATAAATATTAACCTCTGTAAAAAATTTTGAATTAAAATTAAAAGTAAATAAAATTTTATTTCACTAATACCTTCTGATTTTTTTAGATTTTTTTTTTTTATTATCGAATTATTATTTATTGTAATTTTTTTTACAATCAGAGGTTAATAATTATTTATAAATCAATATATTTAAATTAAAAAGTAAAGTTTAAAAAAATATATTTATATGAAGTCGGATTTGAACCGATATGTTTTCCCCTTGTAAGATCCAAATATTTCATTAATTAAAGTTTTACCTGGCTAGAACTTTGAACTGAATAAAAATAAGTACCACGTATGATAGATTGTTGAAAAACTCTCAATGAAGGCTTATTACTGCAGTTAAGAAAAAGCCCAAAATCCAGATTTTTTTAATTTTAGAAATGTTTGGACACTTTTGGTCCATTCGATTGCAATCAAAAGATGAGATGCATAACTAGATGTAACAACAGTCCTATTGTAACAAACAGAGTTATACGAGATACATACGTACGTACGTAGAGACGTCACGCCAAAACTAGTCAAAATGGATTTCGGGGTGGTTAAAATGGATATTTCCGTTGAAATCTGAAAACCAAAAATTTCGCGATTACAATATTTCCTTCAGAAGTAAAAAAGGAAAAGTTTGCTACATTTTCCTTGAATGAATATTTTTTCAACAATTAAAAAATTATTTATTTTCCTCGAAGTAAAAAATTATTTTTTTTGTAAAATATCATTACTGTTCTTGCTTTTATTGCCATTGAGAAGTTGTATAAAATAAAATAAAACTCGCAATTACAAAATTTGAGATATTTAGAAGAGGAACTGTAAAATAATTTTGAAATTTGATAGTTTCATGATGAATACACTTCTTGAAATTTTGTAAAAAAAAATATTCCGGACTTATACGGGAAACATTGGTTAGAATCGTGATTTAACCTTTGAAAATTAATATTTGTTAAGATATTTAAATTCAATTTAAAAATATTATAGAAATCGATATGTAGTTCCAGTGATACATATCCGAAAACGAGTTATTTTCATATGTATATCTGACTAAAAACCACTTTTTTAAATCGGTTATTTAAATGTTATAATGTTTTTTTTTTTATAACTTCTTTTGATTAAATAATTGTTTTTTTATAAAAATTTAGAAACAAATAAATGGAAAAAATATTACAACGTTTTGATAAATTATTCATTCATATCACCTCCCCACCAATAGAGGCTAAAATATCGTTTAATAATCATATGTTAACTTATAAACATTGATATATGTATTTAAATAATTAAGTAATGATATAATTTATATTTTTTTATGGTTCCATAGTATAAAATAATATAAAACTTCCCTCCAGCTAATCAACGTTTTCCTCTACTATTTATCACTTAAAAATCCATGCGTAATGGGTGTTCTGTTTCAGTTAATAGCTTACGTAACGTTACGTATTTTTCAGCAGATAAAGGAGTGAAATTAATTACTATAGTGGAGTGTTGTATTTAAAAATATTACTCGAAATTTAGTCAAATTTTATAACGCTATTTTTTCTTCTTCAAATTACAAAATATCATTAATAATATTTTATGCTAATATCTCTTATGATATATAAATTTAAACTTTGAAATTGGATAAAAAAAATAAGCAGAATAATTAAACATTTATTTTAATTTAACAATAATTTAAATTGATTATTTTTTTTAGATTTCCTTCCAACTTAATAAGCTTAAATTAATTAAATAATAAAAGGATATACTTATATGGTTTCGTTTTCGATTACGTAATCCTAATTTGATAAGTATTTAAATTTTTAAGAAGGTTTACATGAGTAGGAGAATTTGGGAATATCACTTTAAAAAAAGGATTTACCCATTTATATGTGTCCAAAATCATAGCTATGAATGAATAAGTATGCTATAAAATGAATTTATAAATATATTTATATTTTTTAATGTTAGACATTAATCTGTGTGAAAATATTTTGTTTCCAAAGTAATCTAGCTTCCTTCAAAATCAGGATTAAAAGTTTTCATATATAATAGAAAAAAAATAAAAATATATTAATTAATTTAAAAATCTGAATAAAAAGAAATTGGACAAGTTTTTTCTCAAAAAATGTATTAGATTTTCAAAGCTGCTCATCATAATTCTTTATTTTACTATCAAAAACGGGTAATAATGCTACCATTATTAAATGTTGATAAAGATTTATAGTATCCAAATATTTAGCTCGCCACAGTTTCTTACTTTTACTTATGACCCGAAGTTCTTCAGTTTTAGTTGAAATCTGAAATAGTAACTATATCTTGCTTTTATAAGTTTGTGCGGCGTTACGCTCTGATTTCACTGAAATTCTCACTTGAGAATTTCATTGAAATTCTCAATAATGTCACGCCAGCGTTGCTGGTAGTAAGTCCACTCCATGGCGGAGAGGTAGCGTCTTGGCCTTTCATTCTGAGGTCCCGAGTTCGAATCCCGGTTACGCATGGCATTTTTAATATGCTAAAAAAATTCCATTAACATCTCCCACGCACAAGCTTCAAGCTTTTGTGGCGAGATCATAAAAAAAATCCTCAACTTCCTATGATCTTTTACTTCTCAAATCCTCTACAAAAATTAATAAATTTCTCGTTGATATAAGTCATTCTGAAGAATTAAATGTTGAGGGACGATGTTGTTTTGGAGGAAGCATTTAATTCAAAATATTTTTTTCTGAACTTGGTTGCGTATTCAGTGACGAATAAATTTTAACCTTTAAGCTCTTTTATTACTTATCTTTTGTGTGTTTTGTTTTTTTTTTAATCTATTATATATTAATTGTAATTCCTATAAAATTGCACACACTTAAAAAAAAATGAAGTTTAACTCTAAAGATAAATTTGAAAATATTTAAGAAGCAATGGTTTTAGATCACATCTGTTCGATTTATTTCATATTAAAAAAAATGGGCAGCATTGTCGTTCTGTTTAAATAACATGGAAAATATAGGGAGCAATTTTTAAATTCTATAAACAACAGATAGTTCTTCAGACTTAACTTATTATTTTTTTTCTTTCACATTCTACAGTCGACAACTATCTCATCATAACTCTTTTAAAAGAAATTAGATTGCTGTAAAGTATTCTTATACAACAGAGTTGTATAGTGTTCATTAAAATAGCTGTAAACATATTCAAATATATTCGCACACCATGAGTTTTTAATAATTTAACAAAACCATTATTTTAAAAAATGCTATAAACTTTTATCGAATAGACTTCTATCCTTACATAATTTCTTACTCCTTGTTAATCTTAGTTCCCTCTGCTCAGCTTTTTTTACTACTCGTTGTAGTTTGCTAATTCAGTTGATATTTGTTCTCATAAAATTGGATTGCCATATCTGATCAAAAAGTGTGCTTGTTCCACTAATGTGAGGTACATAAATAGGCTGGCCTGCTTCTCCTTAGATACAATTCTCCTACTATTTCTTCTTTTACGTGTACAGAAAAATATAATGCGTCTTTATGTGAGTTAAAACTATTAGAAATATACTTAATATGTGTGTGGAAAATACAAAGCAATCAGTCGATAGAATCGAAGTGGTAACTAATTGTTACCAACGTGCGTAAGTTTTTAATGGCGTGTTATAGGATGATAGTATGTATGACGTATTAATTCTCATATTCATATTAATTTATTTAATATTTTTATTATAATTTATTTAGCTGGATTAAAGAAAAACACCATTTGGAAGAAGAGTGTTGATTTACACCTTTCTAATTATATATATCAACTTAATTATTTGATAAGATAAATTACACTTCAATCAATTACTAAATTAAGTGTACAGGATGATTTTACATATTGCTAATGGAAAACGATTTTCACTGGAGTGTTTTCATTGATATTAGCGATATTATTACTATTCCAACAAGATACATTAAAAATTGATAATTTACTCACTGTATTATTCTGCATCAATTTAAGAGTAAACTTGGCACAAAAAAAATGTTAAGTAGTATCCTGATGATGTACTGAAGCATGTTTAGTTGTTATAGAAGAGTGCTGTTTTACTAGCAACATAAAAGGTAAAAACCTGCCACGTGAATAAGTATTACATACATTTTATAATTCTAGGTTAAAACTACTATAAAAGACGATCGGTTTACATATGTAAATTTAGATATGCTGTTACAAACAAATGTTTATTAAGCTTATGTATAAGAATTAACTAGAGTCTACAGCATACTGAAGTAAGGTGTTAATTAGTCGAATACGCTTAAAACATCCGTCCTCTGCATCCATATATGATCAGTTTCCCCCTCTAATAGATTTTGTTCTCGTCTTAGCTACATTAATTAATATTTGGTTGAATGATAATGTCTTCAACCGCTTCATTATCTTCTTTCAATTAAACAACGTATAACTTCATTAATATTCTTATTTGAATAAAAATAGTTATATAATGTATAGAATTAGATTCTTTTATAACCGCTTTCCTATATAAATAAATATTTTAATTCTTTATTTTTATAATTAATTAAAATAGATATAATAACGCACCCATGTGTTAAGAAATTTCGAAGTAATTTTTCAGTTTAGGATATTCATAGAAAAACTAATTTAATGGTATTCATACATAAATTATTTATATTAATATTTCATTTTTATTAAAAGAACCATGGATTTATATCCAAGCATCATGTCCATTTTGCAAAATTTATACATCCTTTTTAATTCCTTGTTCGAAGTAAAAAACTATTATGTTCGCGAAAAATTTGGGTTTCATAAATCAACGGAAATATCCATTTTGATCATCCCTGAATCCGTTTTGACTGGTTTCGGCGAGACGTTGTACGTACGTACGTATGTATGTATCTCGTATAACTCAAAAACAATTAGGCGTAGGATGTTGAAATTTTGGTTTTAGGTTTGTTGTAACATCTCGTTGTGTAACTCCTCATTTTATTGTAATCGACTGAACCAAAACTGTCCAAAAAAAGCCCAAAATCCAATAAATCTGGATTTTGGACTTTTTCTTAACGTCATTACTAAGCCCTCATTAAGAGCTTTTCAACGATGTATTCATTGGTTCCAGAGTTATAGCCAAATAAAGTTTTAATTAATGATATATTTTGATCTTACAACGCGAAGGCACATCGGTTTGAATTCGACTTCATCTTCTTTTTTTAACTTTTTTTTTTAATTTAAATATGTTGATTTATTAATAATTATAAAAAAAATGTATTACAATAAATAATAATTCAATAATAAAAAAAAAATGTATGAAAAAATATCAGAATTTATTAATGAAATAAAATTTTATGTACTTTTCATTAAAAAAAAATGTGTAGATGTAATTTAATAGGCGTAAAAAGAAGTCATGTGGTGTCCACATCCGTTTTTTTATTAAAAAAAAATGTTTATTTAAAAAAGAAATACTCTGAAAAAATCCTCTGAAAACAAGTAAAATTGGAGATAAATGAAAATTTAGAAAATTTAACCAACTGTAAAAAGAAAAACAGATATCAATAGATGATGAGGAAAAGGGAGACATTAATGAAGCGAAGCTTCTAAATGCAGACTTCTTTTTTATAATATGTGTATTTCATTGTTAGTTCATATTAATAAAAACTTTTATCATTTGTGTACATTGCGTATACGTTATTTTTCACCATTAATAATTCATATAATATTGCGTAAGAAGCTTCCGTAGTGTGTCCACGCACCGACGCAGTCGTTTTAATTTTTTCTATGGGTACTTGAAAATGAATCAAGTAAAACTGATAAAGAGAAAAATTTTTTATTATTTAAACAAGAAAAGGCAACACCAGAATGAATGACAGAGGTTAAAGATCTGAAAGAAATAAGAATTTTAAAAATACTGTAGGAAATTAAATAAAGATAAATTGTGAGTTATTCCAAGAGAAAATGTGAAAGAAATCAGGACGCGTCTGGATAGAAGAAATATATAGAGTAAGATAGTGATCGTATTTTTAAAGAAAAGAAGAAGAAAAATTGAAGAGTTATTTTTTGTGATCAAAATTATTTGCCCAAATTCGAAAAAAGAAGATAAAAACTGATTATTAATTTAAAATAATTTTATATATTCTGTAGAAATAATAAAATTAAAAAGTGAAATACATTTAATCAGAAAAATTGGACATTATCTGATCTTAAACTGCTACTACAGTATCACTTTTACACGCAAGCCAACTTATTCTGCTACCAAAATTTCGATGTATAAGACTTCAACCATCATTCGCCTTCTTGTTTATCTTAGCTTGTATTGAGATACTGTATTATAATCCTAAAATTAACCTTTTTTTGTGTTTTTTTTTTTTTTTTTATTAATTCCATTACAAATTCAATGTTTATATACACTGTTTTTTTTTTTCTTATGAATATTTCGGAAGTCTCGAGATATCCCATGCAGCTTTCTGGATTCGACGACCAGTAGCTGTGTTATATTACGTATGAGTGAGGTTCAGTTTTTTACAGACTCAGGCTGATCGTGCCTGAGCAGTATAGTTAATTGAAACCCAACCACCAAAGGGTGTTCTTTGGTTAACCATGATCTAACGTTCAAATCCGAATAAAGGGAAACCTTTACCAAAATTCGAACCTGAAAAATCTCGACTAAGAAATCGAGTGATCTACGACGAAGAGTATTACCACTAGACCAATCCGGCGGTTATAATTGTATACTATGTAACAGTTTCAAATAATATATCAAAGTAGCAGAATGTAATAATATAATTAAAATTAATGAAAAAAACGTTTGTCTTTTTTTTATTTTCCATCTCCGTGTTTTACACTCATAAAATTATTTTTTTTTTACATTCTGAATGAAAATTTTATAATTTTCAATATCCATAAATTAAATTTTAATTTAAATTTAAATATGATATAAAATAATAGTTATTTGTCTGTTAACAGATAAAAGTAGCAATCGAATATTTTATTTGATTTCTCTTACTTAGATAGTTATCATCTTTACAACTATAAAATTTAATGACTGTATTTTATTTATTTGTTATATTAAAATCAAAAATCTGGAGAAAAAAAAAATTGTGAAAGTACTTGACTTCGACTAAAAAGAAGATGCAATAATAACGAAATCTTTTCATTAGATTTAATAGATTACTATATGTATATATATTTCACATGCGTGCGCGCGCACACACACTCACACACACATACACGATCATGTATAAGGGAGATAAAATATAATTTAGATATTTTTACAACTGTAAATATATATTTACAGTTTTTTGCAGATATTCATTAAAGAAAAAAAAAGTCATTTACGTCATTAAATTTCAGTTGCATGATGACAAATATAATAAAATAAAAGAATTAATTTTTGTTTCTTTAATATCTTAGCCCCCAAAGATGTTATGGTTTCGATCTGTGGTTTAAATCTTTCCCTGAAATAACATGAATGTTTCCTGAAAATTTTAGTCAAATATTTGATTGGTTCTCGCGTCATGCTGTTATAAACAGACAGATCAGCAAACTTTCGTATTTATAAAGAACATAAATAAAATTTATAATATAAAAATTACAATATTTTTACCATATAAAATTAATATTATGTATATATAATAAAAAACAAATTTTTATTATGTTTATATGTATATAATTTTCCTTAAGGGATAGATTTGTAATTATTGAAAAAAAAAATAATTAGTATGAATTTGTATAAAAATTTATTAATTTATCAGTATTATAAAAAATTTGAATTCATAAAGGAGCAGTTTTGGTCACAAAAAATAGATCAGATTATGACGATATAAGATATATTTATTGTTTAAAATCATTCATTTTAAAACAAACAAATGATAAAAAACCAATTAAAATTTTTAGTACAATTATATTTAATTAAAATTTTTCGAAAGATATTTTTAAACGAAAACCTGGATAAATAATAACTTTTAATAATTTCATATGTGATAATCATGCAAGAAAAAGAATGTAGTAAAAAAGATATTACACGAGTATAAAAAAAACTCGCGTAATATCTCGCGAGACAATCCGGCATTCCTTAAACTTTTTTTTAATTGTAAAAAACAAAATTATTTTAAAATTTCTTCTTTTATTGATTCTATATATTTCTTTGCTTTTATTGGGTTATATTTAACACATCTTTCAAGTTAATTTATTTTAATTGCATTTTTTTTATTAAACAAAGCATAAAAAAAGAATCTGTTTTAAATAAAAACAGAATTCTTCTGTTAAAATATATTAAATTGTTGCTATTTCTTCTTTGATATAGACATGAATTATGATATTTAAGAACTTTAAACCATTAATATCATTGTAATTATTTTATACATAAATAAATCTTTCAGTTTATTTTAGTAACATACGCAGTTCATTATTCGGTTTTAGTATGAAATGTGCGCAAATGATGTTAAATAGTATAAGAGGATAATAAACAGCGTGTAGGCAAAGATGTTGAGGTTTAGTTGGACAAACTCATTTGAATATTAATTCTGGAACAGTCATAAAACAAAGCGAGTTGTAAATTGAAACAGGACAGCTGAACGAACCCAACCAACGATCTAAAACTCGCGCGCCCCGCGTGACAGTCCAATTTTAAAGCGGTAATATAGTGGTGTGGTTAAGTAACAAAACAGCTCAGCTTTGCTATATTATCTATATACAACATATATATATTTATTTATGCTGAACCAGCTTACTCTAATTATTGTTAAACTTAGCAGTAATTTTTTTTTTTTTTAGCAGCACTGTTTAATAAAAAGTCACAAATGTTCTTTTTTTTGGTTTAAATTAATTTTCTCTTACCACTCTAATAAATAGCTTAATAATGAGCAGAAAAACACATGTATCAAACATATATAGCCCATTACGGTTACTTCTAACCTTAAAATTCCCTAAACTTAAAACTTATAGAAGAGATACAAATGTTCTTACTCATATAGTAGTGTTAAATGTATTTATAAAACATTCTAAAAATTCTTTAAAAAAAAAAATAATTATTATATAATAAAAATACAAATTTGTATTTATAAATTACCCAAAAATTTGTAGTTTAACACCATTTAAAAACGGTTGCAATTATTTTACTTTACCGTTATTATTATTTCACAATATAAAACAATAATGGCGTTACTTTATATTCCCCATTAGAAAAGTAATTAATTAATGTAATGAACTAAAAGAAAAAAAAGATTAGGAAACTTTCATTTTATTTAAAATTTACTATTCTTTTTTATTAAAGCATTAATTAAAGCCAAATGACTTAAATGTGGCCATCTGGTATATGTTATAGCAGTATTTTTTTTTTCTGAGTATTAGTCTATGTGACTTTGGTAATTCCGTTTAAAATTAAATTCTGTTGTCTCGTACAATATACTGTGTGATATTTATTTTTATAAAACGTAATTATTTCTATTTTTATTGCAAATAATTTAAAAATTATTTTTGTGTTTTCGTACACAGATGAATTTGCTAGCTAATGAACAGTTACACTAAGATTTTATTATTGTTTAATAATGATATTATACGATAAAAAATTGTCTACATTTAATACAAATTAGTTATATATATTAGAAAATACTTTACTTATAATTATACTAGTTTAATTTGATAGAAATATACAGTAAATATCGTTTATAGTGACCTCCAAGGAACCGACGATTTTAGGCGATTATAACCGATAATCACAATAATCGATCTTTAGGTAGGTTATTGGTACTACTTTAATATTCCATCTACACGGGTATTGCAATAAAGAAAAATAATAATAATAATTTTTTTCCATAATAAAATAATATGAAAAATCAAAAATATGCAACAATAAATACAAATACGGAAGAGTAAAAGAGAGAAATTGTAAAAATTACCTTTTCTACAAAAAGTGGGTTATTTTGCTTTGTTTCGAACATTTCCTGTGTAATACAGTTTTTGAAGGTTCTTTTCTAAATCAAAACAAACACTCTTTGTTTCTTCATTAGCAATTTCTGTAACTGAGATCCGGCAAACGGTTTTCATAGCCTCTGAAACTTCGGAAAGATTTGGCGGATTGATGTCTTCATTGTTGTCGCTATCGTTACCTTCCTTGTCATTATCTACATCCCCGTCTATTTCTGCTACTACTGGAGCCACTAATCATCATCATCTGTTACAGTTTCATGCGTTTCTAAATCTTTGTCAAGCTCTTGATAATCTTCAAACAATACATTTGACGTCAATTGGTTTTGCAAACTATTGCTCCATTCCGCTAAAGATTCTTCTTCGCATATGACGTCAGTAAATTCGCCAGCCTGTAGTAAAAATTCTGCATGTCGAAAGCAATTTTTTACAGTCGATGGAGAAACCTCATTCCATGATCTTTCTATCATAATTACAGCATCCATAATATTTATTTGTGTTTCCTTTTTTTTATCTAAATCCTGTATCATTTGTAAAATTAGGTGTTTTTTGTAGTGGACTTTTACCGACTTGATCATGCCTTGATCTACGGACTGTAAGACTGCTGTTGTTTTTGGTGGTAAGAACACTATACAGGAAAGATTTTCAACGTGTGGATGAGCCGGCCCAGGGGAGCAGGAAAACAAACAAACACAAAAACAAAAATTAGAAAAAAGGCCTTTAAAGTAACCTATACCGTATAACAAATTACTTTTTAGAGATCTATTTACAGAGCTATTATTAAATTTATTTTTTTTTTTTAAATTTTAAAGATAATATGGTTTAAGTAATTTCTTTAATAATATAGTAAAAGCTATTTTATCAATGGTATAAATAACAAGCAACAGAATTTTTATTTTAAAATTATCTAGCAATACTTGTTTTTTTATGTTACTCTTACATAATATGACAAATTTACATTTAATTATGTAGATTAAATTACATATATTCCGTATATGATATTTATAATGTTTTACAGTATGATAATCTTTTTCTGAGTAGAGATATCCACAACCTTATAGATAACTTGTAACGTTATCGGAAGATATTATAGGTAAGTTACAGATACTGAAACACCGATGAGGTTCAAGTAAAACAGACGAGCGCGGGGTAGATAAAATACAATCGATGTTAAAAACCGGTTTAAATGTCGTGCCGTGTCACAACTTGGACCGTGCCTTGCTTTTTAGCTGCTAAAATCTAGTCTACCTTTTTCACTGAGGAAGTACTTTTTTTTATTCTCCTATTGACATAATTAATACATTAATTAAATCAAGTAAATTTTATGATAACGATTAGATCGTTGAATTTAAAGATACAACCGATTGCTTGTCTAAAAATATTCCTAGGTAATACGCATAATAATCTTAATATTTAATGTATGTAAATAATAAAACCGATGAAATAACTGGTCGTTGGTTAAACGGCCCTACCCAACCATACCATCAGTAAAATATTTAGACATCCGGACATATTTCAATTTTACACCGAGCCAGCGCTTTTGTTTTTATTACGTTCGTTAAGAGTACTATTTATGCTCTCGATTCACGACTAGGTTAACATAATAGTTAGATCGAACTGTGTAATATTTTCTCTTCGTCGGGCTACAACTTGAACGTGCCCTTGCTCGCCTGTGGATGTATCTATCGATTAAAAATGAGCTATAGTATTTATCGCATCTGAAGTTGTATGTGTTAATATAACACACCACAGGACTGCACGATCGTTCTTATTTAATAGTTAGCTAAACTACTAACAACTCTCTATTTCTTTTTCACCCGTTCTCACACATATTCTGTTCTTTTCTAACACTCATTCACATACACATCATTCGAACACTTATGTACTATTTATCTTCTTTCTCTTTCTGTAGCTGGTATGGTAAATTATTTATGGGTTAAACCTCTATTTTACAACATTACTAAACGATAAATACACCTTTCCACCATTAGGATGTGTTTACAGATATGTGGGTTCTCATTTTACAATACGCACGTTTTACACTTACGACTAGTATATGCAGTAATTACGTATATATATATATACTGTACGTTTAAATCATTAGGATAAACATAAATAAAGTGATTTATTCATTGGTACAGTACGAATAATTTTATATACCCTCATATGTTAAATACTATAAAATATAATAAGTTATACAAATAAATGTAATTTTTTTTTTTAAATATAAATTTTTTCCGCAAAAAAATAGTAAATATATTTGTATAGACCTTTCTAAAAGTAAAGTTATTTATTTCATTTATTTTAATGAAGCAAATTTTTTTTCGAATTTTTAAATGTGATTTAAACCTTCTTTGCACCCTGAAATAATGTTTATTAGGAAAAAAGTTGTATTACTTTTTGCATGTAATTGAAAATAAATAAGTGTGATATGTTAATTAAAATAAAAGTTTTAGTAATAAATTACACTTTACACGCAAGAATCGTATGACGTAAAATATAATGCAATTTTTTACAGTAAATATTAAAAGCCGTAAAAATCATAGAAAAATGATTGGTGTATCGTAACATCTTAACCAGTAAGTAATCTGTTGTCAAAAAATAATTATTAGAGTCGGCTTACCCATTCACAAACACCGCCATTGGACAACCTTCCTCCAACAGATATTTCATGTCATAATAATCTTACAGGAAACTTATATCAATATACCATTTCTATAAGATGAAAATGCAGATTCTATTTTTTTTAGCAAGTTACTAGTGATCCCTTTCTGCTGCGAGGGTTATTATTACAATGTAATCTTACATATTGAAAAAAAATCGGCAAAACCCTATTGGATCTGTGCTGCTCCACAGCGTTGTTATTAGGAAGTAATGTTATATATATTTAAAATATTGACTAAAAACCTATTCTATTTACAACACATCTCACCACAAACCCACTTATTTTTTTCTTTCTTTTCCTACCAAAGATAAAATGCGTACTCAAGGCCTATTTCTAGTCTGTCCAGACGTTCTACTAAACGGATCGGGTTGATGCTTTTATACCGGATGATTAGAAAAGGACTTCACAATTTTAAAAGTATATAAAAATTTATTTAGATAACTTACAGATTCGGTTAGGGCCTCATTTCATAGAAACGCATCAAGTTTTGACTCACGTCGTTCGTTAGTACCAAATTTTGACACCAGTGTTGTTAAAAACGAATAAATTTACCGGTGCAGAACGTGCTCACTGTGTGTATTGGTTTCACAATTTGTAGTTAGTTATTCCAGTTCAACGTAATATTTATAGGTACGGTAGGGAGCCTCTTAGTAGGCATACAATTTACTTTTGGCAGATTGTTCTGTTAAATATAGATAATTATCAGGACGTTCAAGCGTCTCTGAAGCTGCTGTGGAACAGCTTAGAGAAGGCTTTGCACTAAGTCCGAAGAAATCAACTCGACGTGCGTTACGTGAGACTGACATTCCACATGACTGTTTGGCGCATTCGATATGACTTTTTCATATGAGACTGTTTGGCGCGTATTACGTAAACGATTGTACTTGAAGCCGTACAAACTAACTGTGGTTCAACACATTACAGATGACGACAAAGTGGCTCGGCTGCAGTTTTGTGTTGAAATGATGGATAGAATTGTAGACAATACATTTTTAGACAATGTAATTTTTTGTTATGAGTTATCTTTTTGCATCAGTGACAAGGTGAATACCCATAGCTGCTGAATGCCCATGAACTGCCGAATATGGGATAGCGAAACCCCCATAAAATTTTTAGCACATTCGAGGTAGTCGTAAGGCCAGTTTTTGTGCCTTAATAAACAAAGACTATATGGCCCGTTCTTCTTCCAAGAGGCAACTGTAAATGGTATAAAATTGTACATGTAAAACTGTACATGTATAAAATTTTCTAATTCCTCAGTTAGTCGATGATGAACAAGATGGACGCCATTATTATCAGCAAGACGGAATATCTGTCTTCTAGCAGTGCGATATTTTCTTGATACTCGATTCCCAGGTCGGTGGATTGGTCGGGAAGGTTCAAATGCATGACCACCTCGCTCTCCAGACTTGACCCCGCTAGTTGTTTTTTGCTGGGTTTCATTAAAGATCGAGTTTATGTACCACCTTTACCTGCTGATGTTGTTGAGTTAAGACTTCGAATTAACGCCGAAACAGCAGAGATAACTCCCAACTTCAAATTATTCTTGTCCTAAACCGTTTAAGATGCTATACTAATGGTAATCATGTACGATTTAACCTGTTAATACCTACAAGCATTGATATAATTATTAAAATTTATTCTGTTTTAGCCAATCAGACCAGTTTTCATTCGTTATCACTGACTTCTAACTCTCCATAAATAAGCATATTATATCTAATAACATTATTATATAAAAGGTTAAATTATTTACTAAATAAAAACTGTAAGATAAAGTCCTTGAATATTTTTTTAATGAATTACTTTAAATAAACATGAATAAAAATTATATTTTAAAAAGAATTCATCAAATATTATTTTTATTATTAAAATAATATATATATTTACATATATTCGTTTGAATTGCCTGACATGTTATAAAGAACAAAGCTAACTAAATGTGCATGTCATGTTCATGTTAGATTCAGGCAGATATTTTGTAAAAGAATATCTTAAAACTGGATGGAAAATCTTTTTTCCAGGAACAATCGTTTTTCTTTTCAATAAGTCGAATATTGTAATAAGTTTCCTTTTAGCGAAGGAGGAATTTTTATTCTAGTATCAAAGAAATTGATATAAAAGATGATATTTCATGAAATTATTCTTTCACAATGAAATAAATTGGAACTACTATAGAAATGTACAGTAGCATAAGTATCTACTTTACTGCATTATAAATTTGAAAACAAAAAATATATCCGTTTCTCTTATTTCTCTTTTTGCCCTTTTTTTCATCATGTATATCTGCGCACTAAGTTGAGTGTACATTTGTGTGTGATTTTGCTTGCTTCTGTGTGATGGTATTGATGTTCTACGTAACATAAAATCCAGTAACATACAATTTCTCTCTCGCATAAGATACACACACACACACACAAACACACTTTATATAAGTTATTCATATATCCTGCAGGATATACACCCAAAAAAGTATATAAGGACAGCCAAAAAAAGAAAAAAATTATATCCTTTGTAGAAGTAAAACAATTATTCCCATTTTGTAATATCTTTATTTCAATACACTTACATAATTTTATTTTAATTTTTTTAGCTACTCTATAAATTTTACACATATACATTTAATACCTGCATTTTCTAACTCTTTTCTTTTGTACAGTAATCATATATCTTCTTTTTTGCCTTATTTGTATTATTATTATTATTATTAGTATTGTTTGTAATATGTTTTTCATTTTATACACTCTTTTTGATGTATTTTTGGGTAAAAAAAATTTATAAAATTTATGTTTTGCACTTTTAAAATATACATTCGGATATTTTCGAGGATGGAGATAAGGGTACTAGAAATTTTATTGCAAATAAGTTAAGAATAAAAAATTGTTTCATAACAAAGAAGAAAATTTATGACTAAAGTTTATTTCTATTCTTCTTTAAATAATTAAATATTTAAAAATATCTTTGAATTTAGGATGAAATAAAACCATATCAGTATAAATTTGCTCACAATTTTTTTTTTCAAATCAATAATTAAAAACGAGAACAGCAAAACTTCGGATTTAATTCTAAAATTATATTTTACAATCTTCATTGTTGTAAATAATTTCACGTTTTATCGACAATATCAATCCTAACAATATAAATATTTACCAGCATATGATACATCTGTTGAAATATCGATAAATAGCAAATTGTAAATTCGTGACAAAGGCAAAGTTATCATAGGAAATTATTTTTGCAGCTTTTATTTTATGGTTTTGTACATTCTACGATCTACGGTTTTTTAACTTTGCTTGATATTTAACATTGAGCGAAATATTTTCTTCGATAAGTTAGGTTTCTATTCTCGAAAAGTTAATGTAGAATTCCTTTTATACTAGAAAAAAAAACTTATCGGTAAAAAAATGTCATATGGTTACCTTAGGTTGATTTTGGAAGTAATAGGTGAATTACCCTATCATTTAGTAGATCTTTTCACCATTTTTTATCAGAATTAAGAATTAAAACTTGCATTCACAAATAAAAAAAAAGAGTGTCCATTCTCCTATTCTGTATATTAAGAATATTAGAATTTTACATGTTCGCAATAATTAGGGAATTTAAAATTGTATTAAATATTCAGTTATAAAATGTTGTGGCGTATAAAGATTATATAAAAACGATGAATTCTAATCTAGAGATATTTTTAACAGTGAAAAAAGAATAAAGGAAGAAGAAATATTATGAGCATTTCATAAGGAATGTTAAAATTTTTCTTATAAATTCTTGTTTTATAACGGGAAAAATCTTTTAGAACAAAAAAAAACAAATTTAATTTAAGATACTCGTTATAATAGATTAGCAAAGAGCCATTTAAGGCAACCATTTCAAAAGTTGGATATATAAAAATCGAACTGAGAGACACTATTTACAAAGAAAAATTACTGAGAAAAATTTTATTTATTAAAAATATGTAATAATTTGAATAGGCATCACACATATATATTTGCGTAGATTTTTTTTCCAAAATAAGGATGCAATAAAACATTAAAAAGTATGTTCTAAGTAATCGTAAAATTTTTAAATATCCACAAATCAAAAGTATAATCTTAAATTTTAGCGTAGATGATATTTTTAAATCTATTATAAGCTCTTCCCAACTTTGAACGACTTACTGTGTTAATTTATTAATTTTAATATGAAAATATTTTATTTGATGATAAAAATAATACAGTCTCGTATTTATATTTTTGTTTTGGAAGATAAAATTTTATTACACCGTTTGGAGTCCTTTATAAATTAAGATATCATCTTTTCTTAACATTCATCGTTCATCAGTTTGGCGCCCGCAAAGAAGAATTTAAAATAATTTCTAATAAGATTACTAGAAGATGAAGTAGAAGAACTGGCAAAGCTTTGATGAGAAGACCGCGACCGACGGAGTTGTAAAAGAAATGTGTGACGCTGTCGACATTCTAGTATCATCGGTTTATAAATACACAGGCGTGAACTGATCTTTCAGATTTTAATTATGACTGAACCTCATCTCATTCGAGCATATATAGAGCTTCCTTCTCTCTTTTCCATGTATTCTCTCTGTCTTTATCGTTACTGTCCCCCCTAACAATCCCCCTTTAAATAGAGTCTTAATATGTGTATATATATATATATATATGTATGTGTGTGTGTGTTGCGGTTACTAGTACCGCCACACCTTGTTTCTTTCTGCTCTCAACTGCCAGTACATAAATATCCTGACTCTAGTTTATTAGTTGAAACAACTCACTCTGTTCTAATATCTAGAAACAGAAATTTATAGTCAATATCCCTTTATATACGACATTTTAATTGTCACAGATATAAAGATGATGTGCCCCACCCACATTTTCTTTCATACTATTAAAATGTGAACATAACGTACAATAATGTAGGCTAGATTGTATTGTGCCTTTGTTATAATTTACTCATTTTATATTTTCTGTAAATTGATAATGTATATAAGATACTGTTTTAAAGAAAAATATTTTATATTAAAAGCTTTATTTTTTTTTAAATTAAAATGGAAAGAGATAAATTAAAAACGAGATTATTTAACTTTACAAGCTTTTATCCCTTAATTGATAAATGGGATCATTGCAGACTATTAAATTTTCCTGGATAACCTTACCTTATTTATGAATGTCTTTCCTTTTAATATTTGGAATATTAAAAAGAAAAAAAATTATGTTTTTTTCTAAATTTGAAATATATGTATTAACATTCAGCTCTTTTTTTTTTTTGTTTCACGATATTTTTTTTTACAATCGGTTCCAAGTAAGGAACCACAAGTAAATCGTATTTTGAAAAGCACATGATTAGGGGTTTCTAACGAACACTCTCAATAAAACTTACATATACGTAAAGATGCTAAATAAGTATATACATACATATACAAAAAATTTCGAATTGAATAAGACCTAATAGGTCTTATTAAACAAACAAAAATCATTAAATAATAGATAGACAAACAAATAGTAACATAACAAGCTCATGGAGATAAATGGAAATAGGCTAGGCTCCTCATCAAGGCATAGAAAGATACTCATCATATATCTGATATTGAATGAACCCCAAGTCCAATACATGTAGGCATTTTAGTCGCCGGACATCCTCGCTGTTATATAGAAGATTAACTGCTAGAAATTTCACATCATTATCTAACCATTGTTTATAATTTCAACCGAACCATTTGACCTCTTCACGAACATAAGGTAATTCAAGGGTGCCTCTGCAGTGGATCTCTCCAACTTATTCTGAAAATTTTGTATAATCTCAATGTTACTCTGGCTTATCGTACCCCATACCTCTATGCCATAGGCTAAATCGGTTTTAGAATCATCTTGTATATCAAAAGTTTGTTGGTCAAATGCGAATTCCTGTCTAACCAGTAAAGCTTCTTATACCTCGTGTTTAACTGTTTCCTTTTTTCTATCATGTGGTTCTTCCACGTCAAATGACGGTTAAGGTGGAGTTTAAGGTATCATACGCGGTCAGATTCTGTAGATGAAAATAACGTCTTGGTGGTCTCGGACAGTCACCTCTTCTCACTGCAAATGTAACATGACTTTATTTAATCCGACTCGCTTTTATTCTCCATTTTGTTAACCATGCGCCGGTCAAGTGTAATATCGATTGGAGCTTTGCTGAGGCTAATTGTGGGTTTTTCTCAACAGCCAGGATTGCTATATTATCAGCAAAGAAGATGATGGTCACATTGTCCGGAGCCGGAAGATCCGCTGTGAAAATTAAACATAGGACAGGACCCAAGATGGACTCTTGACTGAACACCTGATGTAACTCCAAATAATCCAGATAACTCATCTATGCATCTGACCTGGGAAAAACGCCAATCGAAGTAGTTCTGCAAAACCAGATAGATGTGTTGTGGAAGGCTGCATTTCAGCTTATGAAACAGAACAGGTAGCCAAACCTTGTCAAAAGCCTGCTGAACATCCAAGAAGGCCTTCGACCAGAACTTGTTCTCTTCGAGGCATTTCGTGAAGACAATGAGAGCGTCGGACTGCCGTCAGGTGGATCCGGGAACAGCCACCTCTTCTCATCGCAAATGTAATATGACTTGAATTAATCTGATTCACCTACATTCTCCATTTTGTTAACCATATGTGAACTACATTAAATGTGACCCACATTTGATGAATCACCGAGAATTGTTGTACCATTAGCAAATGAGGTGACGATGACATGGTCCGGAAATTAAGAAAAGGACTGGTTCTAAGACGCATCCTTGTGGAATTCCTGATTTAATTTCATTGAATACAAATAACCTGGAAACATCTACACCTACATCTCACCTGGAAAAAATGACCGCCAAAGAAGTTCCGCACAACCAGGTAGAGTTGAGTTGTGAAAGGCTTCATTTCAGCTTATAGAGCATACACGCAGTCAGATTTTCTGAATGGCCTGCTGAACAACCAACAAAGCAGCTGAATAGAACCTCTTTTCTTCTAGGCACTTTGTGATGGCATTTACAGCTCTGTGCATCTGTTTCATGATAAAATGTCCACTTATGAATCCAAATTGATGATCTATGAATAATTTTTTCCACTCCAATATCGACCACAGTCTTCGAAGAGACAGTTTCCTAAAAAACCTCGATGGCATTTACAGCTCTGTGCATCTGTTTCATGATAAAATGTCCACTTATGAATCCAAATTGATGATCTATGAATAATTTTTCCCACTCCAATATCGACCACAGTCTTCGAAGAGACAGTTTCTTAAAAAACTTCGACAGAGTTGGTAAAAAATACTTATTTTCCATGTGCAAATACCTGCAGGTTTACCTGGACTGCTATATCATGGGCAGGTTACCTGGTTTCGGAATCATCACTTAAAATTTATTTAAGTTTTAAGAAAAAAATATTTTAAATTTCCTCCCATTAACCATTAAGAGTTTAATTTTAATTTATCGTATTATTGTAATTCTTTCAATTTAACCGTAAAAATTTACTGAAAACCAAAATTATTGCCGTATAAAGATCAGTGTATTAAATCTGCTAAAAAAATATGATGATTTTTTTCCCCCATTTTTATATTTTATTACGAATACGGTAACAAACGATACTTTTTAGGTACTATAATTAAACAAACATTAATTTTTAAGATGTTAATAGATTAAAATAATTATCTTATTTATTTAATTTTAAAAAAATAAATTAATATAGTATACTTCTTAAATAATAATAGACTTCACTTATAAGTATAATCATTTTTATTTCTTTTTTGCAATTCTTTATACAAAATGAAATTGTAGTACTACATACGCTGAAAAGCTCGATACATACCATGGTACACATGGTATACATACCATGTAGTACATACGCTGAAAAGCACCAACTTGAGATAAGTTTAAACTCGTGATCATGAATTTTAAGGGTTTTTAATTTATAATAAATAGAACATTTCCTTTTACATAACATTTATATTTTTCTTTATCTAATTTTTATATGAAAATCGTTTAAATGTATTTACAAATTTGGATAAAAAATAATAAATTAGAAGTAAAAATTAAAAACGGAAAATTACTAATATATTAGAAAATACTGTATTCTCAATGTTTTAACACTGTAATTTCATCATTAAATTTCAGGTCAAAGTTCTTTTAATAGAAAATTACTTGTAATACTTTCTGAATAGTTTTATTAACTGTTTAATTATATACTTTACTTATAGCGAAATAGAAAAAAAAAAATTTATCCACTTACCTTTAAATTTCATAAATAAGTTAATAAGGTTTGCTTGCTATATTAAAATAAAATATTTAAAAAGATTAAAGATAAGTTGACATCTTATCCCAGTTTAACGAATCGATAAATTCAGCATTTTAAAAATTCTTCTTACCTTTTTCTCTTTTTATGTTAATACAAGCAGGATTTAAAATGTTGGTGTGTGACGTGTTCTATATAAATAATTTAATTTTTTAAGGTTTTATTGTTTTTTTTTTGTTTCAATCAAGATTTTACGGATTAGTGTTAATTATTTTAACACATAAGTAGTAAAATAAAAAAAAATTGATCGATTGATAGTGTCATGGTTTCTAATATACTTTGTATAAAGTAATTACATTGTATCTAATTTACCATTTTTTTAATAAACAGTTACATTAATTTAAAAAAATTAAATAAACTGATCTATCTAGGAATACATTCATCATATTCAAGGTCTTGGGGTTTATAAACACAAAACTAATTAACGAAATTCTGTAATTTATTATAGCAGTTTGAAAGACCTATAATATCTTTTTCCTGTGTACCGAATTCTTACTAATTTACATATCTGTTTGTCCATATATATATATATATATATATGATTCTTAAATATTGCAAAATTATGTTCTCAAAGATTTCATCTGTTGGCTAGTTCAATGTAATATTATTATAAATAGTAGGTTTAAATAAAGGATTTTTTTGTTTTTTTTTTATTTAAGTATTATAATAAAATTTATATCTAAGAACTGATCATTTAGATTTAGATTGTATAGCATAATTTATGTTCTTACTTTATCTCCAGGCTGCTATTATTGTCATTATTGTTAGATATATAGAAATACATAACAGTATAATGTTAGGATACAATTTTGATTGCTTTTAATTTAAAATAATAAAGTTTTGTACATTAACATTATTTTACATGTTAAACATCTTAATAAAAGTTATAAAAATTAAATTTATAAATTACCAATACATAAAAACGCAGTACTCAGCTTTCTTTTTCTTTTAGTGAAGGCAACAAATTAATTGAATTTTAAATCTCTAAGACCAAAAGTTAATTTTAATAACTTTCTTGTATACGTATTTTACCAGCATTATTATGAATTTTTTTTGTGTTATAAAAGAGCGGGCATCAACAGCTATGGTTATTATCCCGGTGGAAATTAGTAGCGTATGAAAAGATGCCATGCCTAACCCGGGATTCGAACCCGAGACCTCCTCATTTAATGCCGTGGTCCCTAGTTTGAATCCCAGTCAAATATTATACATACAAATTATACATGAATTCATACATATTACATATTCAAGAGAAATTTCTAATGAAATTATTACTAACAATTTGATGAAATAACACATTGTTGATTATTCAATTATTTGTTAATAAAATAACTAAACTTTTGCATATTTTCATAAAAGTATTTCTTACACACTGATTTTTTTCTGTAAATAAACAAGAAATAAAGAAAATTTTATTCCTTGGAGAACATGAATTCTTTCTTTTGCAGAAAAAAATGTCCGTAAGAAAATTAAAGGGTAATATTTTCGTAATTTAAGTTTCAATTTAAATATATACCACCAAAGTTTTAATATCAAATATATTTAAGTAGGATGATAATGCCTTTATTTTGAGATATTAAAATAAAAACTGTCACAAAAGAAGAACTTCTGTTTAAAAAAGAAATCTTCTAGTATCAAATAGAATTTTAAGAATATTAAAAATGTTAATGTTTTTTTATGGCAGAGAAATACGAATAAATGGAAAATTGTAAAAAAAAAGCTTATTTTAAAGCTCTAATTTCTGCTGAAAATAGCTGAGGAAATATTTACATCGTTATTTCTATTTTGTGGTGAATTTCATAAAGAAACGTACAGACTATCGGTTGGTGGGCCATTTAGGTTTATACATTCATATTTACTTAATTTGTAAAAAAAAATTAGAAGAAAAAACCTGTAGAGATAGACACATTATGAAATTTTTGAAACAAAAAAACTTCGGAAAGAACTAAAAATCTTGCACTGTTCATAATGATGCCCTTCTCAGGACTCACAGGTTTTCTAAGGTTACACTTGTAAATATATACAACCAATAAACACGGAGAATTAGGCAAACAGAAGAAAGAAGCATCCGGGACATCCCACGACAGCGAACTCAGCCCAGCTCTGACACAGCTGATACAATAAGAAGAAAATTAAGATGAAGAAGAAGAAGAGTCTACCAAACTTACACTCACCATTCTTCCTCTTCTCATCTTACAATTATTGACTACATACTTTAGTTTATCGACTACCTCCGCACAGGGAGTGCATTGCACCCTACAAAAACTAGGGCCCAGTCAGGCACATTCCAACTAGAATGAAAGACATTACCACCGTAAGGCCTTCAGTGGTCGTAATGAAGGGGAATCGCGTCTGAAGAGAAGAAGCATATATCTCTCTAATCTTCCAAGGAACAATCCAAGTAAAAATTACATTTCAAAACCCAATCTACAAAGAACTGGAACGCAGTCAAATTCCGTCCATCTTAAAATTAAAAGAGATATATAATCGTTACTAAAATTATTAATACCTGTTCGAAAAACTGGAAAGATCCAGCAGCAAGAGACTGACAATGTCTAGGTTGTACGATACATAGGGATAATATCTTCCAATACCTTTGCGTTCTGGTCCGATAACTCCAAAAATAAATTTAGCTGCTTGGAACGAATGAAAATTTTTATGACGAGTTGAGGAAGAGAGAAATTAGAATCTTATAAAAAACGAACAAGGTCACGAATCAAAGAATCCAGAATATGTTATTTTAATTTGGAGGGAGAAAATTGCTGAGTAAGAAAATATATTGAAAAGTATTGAAGTATTGCACTAATCACTAGAAATATAGAATATAGGAAGTGTAAAAATTTAAAGAGATTAACCAATAATATAAAGGAATAAAGTGCAAAAGAAGGAAAGAAGTGAAATTCAGATAAACGACTTTCTGTTAAATAATTATTTTTAAAAATACATAAATATTTTAATGAAATTTTTTTTAATAAACAAAAACTAAAGAAGCTAATTAAATAGTACAGCTAATAAATTGCACATGTAAAAAAACAAAAAAAAAACAACAATTTGTCGAAGAATATTTGAAAACAAAAAAAAATCATTAAGTTATTTTTTTTTTCTTTTATTTTTGAGTTTTTTAAACAAACGAAAGAATAATTTTTATTTACATATTTAATAACTCGCCAACAAAATGACAAAGATTTTATAACAACCATTGTCCAACTAAGAAAGCATTTTTTTTTCGTTAAGGGGTGCGTTATCAGTGCTACATCCCCTACCTGGTTGAAAGGGAGAGATAGCCTGCAGGAAACAAATAAACCCTTGATAATTCACCAAAGATAAAACCCTATTTCTTGTCCCTCTTAATCAAACATTACCACCATAGTGTGTAGCGCTATTCAAGTTTACTTTTCTTATCATATTGTAATTGTCACGAACTATGTTATGTGTTTTGTGTAGTTAGAATTGTGATAGGAATTTCTAGGATATTAGGCCGTGGTTTGTTTTTTCGTCCTAATTTTTTTTTTATTACCGTCTTTCCTTCCTTTATAATACCTTAATTTTCTTTTAGCTCTTGAATATTTTATACTTTCGTCTTCCGGGCCTAATTTTACTAAATTTATATGTATTTTATAAAATATTTTTGTTTACGTATGGTCCATATGTAGTTAATTAATTTTAATGTAAAACTTCAGTTACCTTCTGACTTTCTGTAAGTTATCAGTTTATAGTCTAGTGAAGCACCGATGAAAGCTTCCTTTACGATCTATACATTCATTGACTTAATATTCCTTTTTTGTATAATTCTTTTTAATATAGCTACCTATAAAAATAGAGATGATTATATCTTTACATAGTGTAAATTTATTATGTTATTTTATGAAGAAAACATGTAATTGTAAAAATAAATATATATTTTTTTTTAAATTATAATTATAATTATTAGTTATAATAAAAAAATTATTAGTATGCTGATCTTCGTGGCGGAGTGTTAGCCTCTCGGTCTTTTCTCCGGAGGTCCCCGATTTAAATCCCGGTCAAGCATGGCATTTTTTCATACGCTACAAATTTCCATTTTTATAATCCCATATACGAGCTTCTTTGTAAGCTTCTGGGTAGAATTTATTATCAGTTAATAAAAAGGAAAACAAATTATGAAAATCTCACTGAAATAAAAAACCTAAATCAGTCACTGATTCCACTAAGATAAAATTATCTTAGGCTTTAATTAGTACAACGTTAATTATAATTCTCAGAGACTTTTCAATACAGTATTGAATATTTCTTCTAAATAACCAGTATTTGTGCAGCAATATTAAATGATTTAAACAATTTGTTATAATTAATTCATCGTATAATCTCGAAAGTTATGCAAAGAAAATTGGGATGCTCTTATGGTATGAAAGATGTAAACGAGATTCGAACTTGAGATCTTTCAGTTGAAAAGTTGAAAATTAAGTTGGAGGAGGTATTTATCACTCCGCCATGAAAGTCTGAATGGTATTGGTTTAAAATTACGAAAATATTTTTATATCAACTTAAATTAGTCACTGATTTCACTTATCAAAGTGTTTTATTTATTCCTCTTTTTATTTATTGTTAAGTTAGCTTTATGTTTCATAATCTTTTGTACCCGTACATTCATGAATTGTAAAAAAATGTATTACAGAACTGGTTGAAGTATTTTGATATTTAACCATTAAAAGATTTCCTAAAATTTCATCTGATCACATTGGATTTATCCTTCAGTTTTTTTTTTCAAGAATATATCGATTGAATTTAAAAATGAGCACAATTTTTCTATAGTGCAAGCATTTTATCGTGCACATCATGATATTATATACTATAATTCTACTACAGAGATACATTTGATTTGGAATATAGGTACGAACAACTGGTAATGCCTTACAGCAAGTGTTGGAAATGTCCGCCATTTTCCTGCAGGCAGGTCCGAACACTTCTAAACGTACTTTTTGAAACTCTTCGTAGGACATCAGGGCTAATAGAAATCTCTTACTCTTGCTATTGGGTAATGTCAATATGCTCAAGACAAATGATGTACGCGATAAAATGATTTCGCTGTGGGACTATTGGTTTCGTAAAGCAGTATATTCATTGAGAAACTTTGTAATCAGGAATCATGTTAAATAATCTTTTTAGCGCATGAAGTTTTATTTTACCATTTCTGTTTTTGAAAATTTAACGGACTATAAGTAAATCATTATATGGGGTACTTCATTTTAAGAATAAAAACAAGTTTTCTCTGTTCAGTTTTTGATGGTTCTGTATAGATACCGATCTATACAGAACCATCAAAAACTTTTTGTAATGTTTTAACTAAATTTTTATTTTATTCATTGTATAAATATTAAAAGTACCCTACTAATATTAAAAGTGCCCTACTTTATATTCAAAAATATTTATTGTTTTCTCTTCTTTTATAGTCTTCAACTAATTATATTTTTCTTTTTTGTTGCAGGAGGTGAGTAATTTTTCTAGGTTGGATTAATAAAAGAATAAAAAAATAAAGGTAGGCAATTCAATCTTCTCCAGAGGTCATACAATATGACCTTTAACTATTCGATCAGTCATTCAATATTATAATCTTGTAATGGATTTATAATAATAGTAGAAATAATAATTGTAATAATTTTGTAATTTATATTGCTATATTATAATGAACCCACATCTATCTTTCTGATCATTAGAAACTAATCCTAGACATTTTTTGTAAAATCTTTGTCTTATTTTTTTTTTTATAACTTTTTCCAATTTACTGATTTCTTGTTTTATCGTGTGTTTTTTTTTATTGATAAGTACTTCCGCATAGTTTGTAATTTGCTTAATTGTATGAAGTAAATTAATATATTTAATTATGTGTGTTATAATACACATGTTGTATTAATATATCTAATTATTACAAAATATTTTTATCTAATTAAAATAATCAAACAAAATTAGACAAGCTAAAATATACTTTGACTATGATATTTAATTTTTATTATGTTGAATAAAAATTACTTCGTAAATTTATAATCTTATTAAGATATTACTATTTCAACGTATTAATAAAGAAATGATTAGCTATGCACCAAGAAAATTGTTCTGGATTTGTCATAACGAATGGGAAATTATAGATAAATAGTTCTAGAGAAGGAAACAAAGGCTATTGTTTGAATCTTATAACCTTCCAAATAATGCCAATTAAAAAATAAACACGCATACCATTTATCCAACTACAATTAAAATTGTTTAAAAAATTTATTGTGAAATAATAATCTTACATTTGGTTTGTAATTTTTTTTGAATAGATTGTCCTTGTATATATAACCATTAACACTATATAGCTTACTTTATAACAAAAGAGAGAGAGAGAGAGATTCAAATATCAAACTAAGCTCTCCCCACCAGCCCAAAATATCATTTAATTGTTAAATATTGAATCGAAGGCAAGCATCCTGTTATATGATAAATATTGTAGTTACTTTCATACGAACATATTTCTGTTGTGCGAAATTATACGCAAACGTTTTTCTACTGTTACGAGAGTTTCCATTAGCTCTTTTCTTTTGATGATCTGTTGCCACAGTGTGTAATTTTAAAAGCTTTCTGAAGAAAATGAGACATTTTATAGAAAATTACACATCCCTGATTTTTTTTTTGTAAATATTTCATAAAAACCAAAAATGGATTTTTATATATTTAAAAGATATAAATTTTAATGATTTTTCTTCTTTTTTTTTAAGCAACATGTTTTTACTTGATAAAATGACAATGGAAAAGCTTTTATTTCTTTTTATTTGTAAAACATTTCTAACAATGACAAGAATATACAAAGAATGTATTCTTAGGAGAATAATCATTTTTATTTTTAATTGGCGTTGCTATTTTTGATGCTTTCTATGTATTTTAAAATCGTCTTTACTTGTCCGCGTAATCATTTTGTGATTTTCTAAGCATTTAGAAAAACAACATTTTTTCTCAACATAAATAAAGGGTTGTTTAATTGTTTACATCTGTATACAATTAAATCATGATGAGATTGTTACTTAATTCCGAAGTTTTTGTAAGTAATCAGTTGTTTTACTACAAAAAAGTTTTATACATGAGCGTGCGCACGGCATGTATTGTGTGTATGTGTGTGTTTGTGTGTTAAAACGTTAAATTTTAATACCGTAATAAACATTCAAGGTCAGGTGTTGACTTATTCACAGTGTTTGTGAATCGTTTTAACTAATCCATTTTGAAAGACAACTTTGTTGTTCTTCTACTAAAGTAGAGCTTTTGATATATTTGATCAGTTCCTATTTAAGAGGTATTCTAGAATTTGGTAAATTATAAATAGATGTTTCCAAGATCTATCTTGATGTATCGTCTTTTAAATCTGGTGTACCACAATGCTCTCTGATGATATGAGTTTATTACTAAGAAGTAGGGCTTTGATGATCTTCTCGGTGGAATAATATTCAGTTAGTTGGTTTACCAGTAATAAACGCACCTAAATATTAACGAAATACAAATTAAAAAAAGAAAAATCTTCTGAAAAATCAGAGATTTCCATAAATATAAACCTTGTTGCCCATCGGGATATAGTTTTCTAATTTTCTTGGTGAAATAATTGATCATCAAATGAAATGGGAACATTTCGACTGATAGAAAAATTAAAATCTCTTATCCGTACATTACCGCGTCTCTTGTACATGAATAATCCAATCACACTATAATTGTAGTATCTTGGTTGATATTCATTTTTTATTAAAATTTTACAAACAGACTGTATAGAAACAGATATATTTAATTTGTAAATAGAAATGTACTTCTATATCTTTCTATAAAATAACAGGAAAATGTTTTATTAAAAAAAGAAAAATGTTTATTAAAGCTGAAAAATCGCACCTTTCCTATCGTTTATAATCTAAAAAATATTACGAAATTTGTTTTTTACTTTTATAAGTTTTCATTTAAATGAATTTAATCAGAAGCTTAAGCTTACAAAATGGTGGGAAATACATGACAGAAATAAAGAAAGACCTAGAAGAGATTCGACTAAAAATAAGAAGATGCAAATGATAAACCAGAAATCAACGAAATTCTAGAAAACAAAATTTTTTTTAGAGACGAAACAGCCCCAAATATAACGGTTTTGGACGAATTAAGGAAGATAAAATTTGATAATCTAAAGAAATATTGGCACAGAGGACCTAGCTAAGGAAGAAAGTCAGAAGGAAAACTGACATAAATTGGCTTAAATGATTAAATCTGGTGATAAAATTTAAAAAAAATTATTATTCAACTATTAATAAATTTTCTCTAAAAAATATTTTAGATAAAATTAAATATTTACTGTAAAAAACTGTAAAAAAAATTTAAGAGTTAAAAAAATATCCTAAAAGGTTGCATAAATTGACTATGACAATTATTGTTCTGTTTTCACGAGTAATTTTTGCGATCCATTTCATCTGTATCTTAATATTTATCTACAGATTTCTAGAAATAAGGTATCATTTTGTTTACAATAGAAGAAGACATTTTATCTAATATAACGTAATTTGATTAAATTAATATTTAGAGAGATATTAATTACAAAAACTTTTAATGCCTGACATTTTGTTATTTTCAGAGGTATGGATTATAACTTTCAATCCTTTCTTATGATCTTATTTAAAAAACACAAAATAATAGACAGAGGGGAAAATTAATTATGATAAGGCATTCATCCACATGAACGTTTTTGTTTGTTTCCATATCCCGAATAAATCCCTTAAGTCTGGCCAATATCTGTTATTGGAAAAAATTTAAAGAATATGAGTAGTGTGATTCCCCTCTTGTTTGATGGGGTCGAATAAGTGGATAAAGCTGAAATTCATATAACCAAATATTTCTACCAAATTTCAACTCTTTTTGGTCTACGGTTTTCAAGATACGAAGCAAAAACTGTTTAGAAATAATTTTCCATATTCCCCTACTCTAAATCCGATTGGTTAAAACCTTGGAATTTTAAATAACTTAAAATTACTTTCATTGAGTACATCCCAACCCCGTAGGGGAAGACACCCGCCTTGTGACAGTTCCAGTCGCCACCCCCTCCGTTCCAAGCCCTGATGGGCTTTAACGGGAGATTTTTTTCATTGAGTACAGCTAAATTTTCTATAACCACTACACAAAGTAAAAATTCAAATGGCAAAAACCATCCTTTTTTTTTATTTTGTCCAAAATGCCATCAATGACCCATATATAGAACTTTTTCAGCATTTTCGAAGAATTTATGTTGAAAAAGTCCGGAGATATTAATAAAAATACAGGCACACACACGTACGTACGTAATTATGTAAAGGATATTCCGGAAATTTCATTAAATCTTTTGTATTTTGTGAGCTTCGGGGGTTTCAAACGTCAAAATTTGCAAAAACCCCAAATTCCAAAATTTTTGACGATCCTTACACTTTCCTTTTTAGTGATGTTTTTGCAGAAACAATAGTGTTAATGCGGAAAAGTAATAAAGATTGCGAAAGAGAAAATGTTGTATAGAACAATAAAACAGACATTTAAATAATCCGTAGTTTTTCCCATAGAAACTATTTATTTATATTATTTACTGTTTTTAGTAGCTTCAATTTTATAAAATTGGCTCGCATTACGTTTAAGATATATTTAAGGCATTTTATTTTACAATCTGTACAATCTGTACATTAACCTAGTCTTATTATTTACTTTAAAATAGTATTCTTTCTTTAATTAGATTTATTTTTTGTAAAAATAATTTTTAATCGATTATTCCAGATACATCTTTTTATGAACTACTTATTTTTTAAAATAAAACTGATATTATTTGAAATTGTTGGAGAAAGAACAACTTTATTCTCCATTTTTTTATTATAATCGTCGTTTGATAACATTAAATTATTACAGAACTTTCACCAATACTGATGATGTAATTTTTAAAATGATATGAAAACGATTTAGAATGAATTGTGTTGTACAAAGATTACCAAAAATGTTCTGAATAGTTAACAGATAGTTACGTAAAATACTTTTCTTATTGCAACATTATTGTCTGAAATCATGTTTTAAATCAATCCCAATGAATATTCATATATATACACACACATTCAAAATTACATTCTGTATTTACTTGCAAACTGATTTTTCTTTAAATTATATTCGTAAAATTTGGTTTACCAAGAATTATTAAACTGTATCCTTTAGATCATAAATTTGAATATCTGAGATAGCAGCTGGTAAAAATCGTATAGTTTTATTATATTTTTTGTTAGAAGTATATTTATTAATATTTATATCAAATATTAAATTGTTATGAAAGTTTCCTGACCAGCTTTATGTTAACAATAAATTTTACTCAATTTTTGCCTTAAATTTTTTACAACTAAAAAGTGTCCTATATAACTAGATAAATTTATTAAATTAATTAAAATATTAGTCAGGATTTTTCTTTACTTCTCTTTAACGTTTTTTACACCACTCCTCCGACCTTCGAATGAAATGGTGTTATGTGGAACGAAAACGAATAGTGTAAATGTAACTAGGTTTATTCTTTTTGTTACGGGACAGAAAATATAAAAAATTGAATTACTGAAAATAAATGTTTATCACCCAGTAGTAAAAAAGATTATTCTACAAAAGTTAAATATTTGATCATCCAAAATATTAATGTCCTTTGTTTACCCTATATATATATATATATATATATACCCAAAAATAAATGCGCAAATCATAAGTTTTGTATTATCTAAAATATTAATAGAGTAGATAACTTAAATAATTTTAAAAAGAGTAAAGTAAAGGCATCTTTTGCGATTTCATTAAAAAAAAAAACATATAAAATAAAAAGAAAATTTTTTTTTTTTTTTAGTACAGATTACTAAAAAAATTTAAATAAGAGTAATAAATAAATTCTTTTCAGACCCGATCCTACATTTCTTGTTAATTATAAATATTATTAAGTCAGAATACTGTCTTAGTACAATAGAACAATTTAGACATTACTAAAATGTATTAGTGTTTTTATTATAAACTGTACCTTATACTTTGGATTCATCAAAATTAATCGTTTTATTAAATCTACAAAAAAAGTTGCTCCATATCACTTAGAACATGTTTAACAATATTTAAGAAGTTTTTTATGTATTTCTGTACAATAAATACCCCATTTTCCCCTCCCATCATAAAATATTTATATCTGAGAATTTAAAAATTTTGTAGTAAAAATTATGAAATACTGTTTAATAAGTATTTCCAATGAATGTTATTGATAAAAAATGATTTTTTTTTACAAGTTTATTATTGATTTAAAATATAAATGAATAAATAAATTTTCTTTACGTATACGAATAAAAATTATTTTTAAAATATAGCAGTGATAATAAAACTCACTATCTAACTAAAATAATCAGAAATACAACTTATTATCAGAATAATACGCTTGCAGCTTTTACTTCTTCAGGTGTGAATATAAACGTATAAATATATTTAACATAAGACATTAAATAATTTTTGATTAAATTTTGTTAACATACACACACACACACACACACACACACACACATATATATATATATATATATATATATATATATGAAAGAGCGCATCAATAACTGCAGTCATAAGTCCGATGGAAATTGGTGACGTATGAAAAGATACCAGTCCTGACCGGGATTCAAACCCTGGCTCTACGCAGGAAATGTTGAGATGCTACCTACTTAGCCACGGAGGTCGGCTATCCCAAATATTATGACAAGGACAAATTTAAACAATGACAACAGAAAGTTACTTTTACTTAATTTTTTTATATATTCTCCTGATGATATCTTAAAAGCAAAAAGGATTCGTGATGTATTCTGAATTTTGTGAGTAATTGGTTGATTTTTATTATTATTAATTTTAGTAACTGATTTCCAAATATTTTACTTTCATTAAAAATAGTTGTACTTTAATTAAAAACTTACTTAAAAAAGTACTACAATACTGGAGAAGTAAGACTTGATAATAAATTTAAAAAAACTGTTAAATATTATTGTTTAACCTAACCAGAAAACTATTCAACTGATCTCAATATATGAAATTAAAATTTTCAACAATCACCAAATACAGGAAGAATACCATGAAATATTTTTAAATGGGAAGTAATAATTAGAATTTGTATTTAAGGTGAAAAAGAAAACTATTTAATATTTATCAATAAAGATTAAGACTTGCTGAAAATTCAGGAAATGTCTATTTTACATTCAGATAGTTAACCATTTTGGAATAATTGACTTAATACGTAATATCACACTGTACGTAATAATAAAATTCAAAACATGTTATTATATTTAAATACTATCTCAGTCGGCTAATCATCGTTTGTAAAATATATTAACAATACAATTAAATTTTGTGGTAAATAAGGATTTAATAAAAATAAATTTGCATTTGTAAACTAACACAAATCAATGATTTCCTTGGCGGAGTGGAGATGTCTCGATTTCATCCGGGGGTCCCCGGTTCGAATCCCGATCAGGAATGTCATTTTTCTTATGCTGTAAAATGTCATTTCCATATTCCCACCTACAAGCTTCAAAGGCACTGTGGTAATTTATTTAATTAATTCATCAAGCAAAAAAAAAGAAGGAATTGTGACCATGTACTGTTAATAAAAATTAACTAAATTTTGTCGAGATTAAAAATACCAAATTAATAAATTAATCTAGTCAGATATTAAATAAACATCTATATTATTAAAAGTAATAAATTATATAGGCTTTATAAATTTGAATATACCTGATTTATTTTTTTGTTGGAGAATTTATTTATTCATATTTTAAACTTGCAGCTGTAAAATAATAAAACGTATTGTTTATTATATATTTTTCTTTTTTACGATTTGTTAGCATTTATTAATATAATTGATAACATGTGAACCAGCCCACCTGTCCACAGTTTAATACTTTTAATTGTTGTACTGAACATTTCCGTCATTAAAACAGAATATTACAATAAATAATAATAATAAATAAATATAAAAAATAGTAGCGAGCAGGAAGGAAGGGGAAATAATATATTAATTTTTAATGCGGTCAGCTAAGATCTAATCTGTCCCGTAAGGCAATTAGTGTATTGTGTCAACTGAACATTAGTCAGACAAAAATGAGAAGGAATTATAGACAGACATTACTGTCAACGGGAAATGCGATTCAGTTTCATGATAATTACTAATGATAATAATAGTAATGACTCTTAACTCTAACTCTATATCAGGACAAAAGTAATGTGATTGCGCTAACTAACCAGTATCTCACCTCACCTTAGTACAGTACAGTGTTATAATATATATACCAGGCTACAGTTAATATTTTATATACACTCCACAGTACACCGTATACGATTGTATTATATGGTTAAATACAGACACTACCACATCGTAGCTTGTACTTTTATCATGCAACATAGACCAACTGGCTAGTTAAGAGCATATCGATATAAACGCACTGTTTTAACATACGATAGTTTCACTTTTACAAAAGATTTTTATATTATTTTAGATTTTATCCAGTTGTTTTATTTTTTTATAGCAACCTTTTTTTCATGGATATTCTTCTCTATTGTTCTGACTCTGTTTATTTTTGTATCAGTACACCTTAATAATTAAAATATCTCGCATAAAACGTTAGTTAATTTGTCCCAACAATTTTCTTATTTCTATCAGGTGCTAAAACTAAATTTTTATAGAAGGCTTTACAAAACAATCTCTTCTTTGAAAAAAAAAGTTCAACTGTTTACGAGAATAATCAATCCCATTCTAATCTTATGAAAGAAAATTAGGAGTGAAGTGGTTTATTTGTTTTTTTCTTTTATTAACTAATTGTAAATAATATTTATTTAATTTTAAAATTAATGCCTTCATTCCTTTCATTTTAGGATTTGTCTCTTTAATAAAAAAACATTAAATCAATCTTAGTTTTCTACCTCAAACATCTAGGCTTTTATGTGTATCTTAGCTATAAGAAAGTAGATACAGTTAAAAATAAATTAATATATATCTTTTTAACGTGAAATGATATTTCATTATAAATGTTACCTCTACGCTACAAGGGAACTTCTTAAATAAATCGAATTTTTAATTAAAAATTTACGAATAGAATTAGGTATATATTTTTTTTCGAATTCGCCCGTCAAGGAATACGTTAGATCAAGCTATTTCTGTATGATTTACGATTGTTTTCTTTTTCTAATATTCTTTAATTTTATCTAAGGCGGCTTACCTCATTTTTTCCAATACCTTGGATCCCTTTTCGGCTGAGACGTTTTCTTTAAATTTTATTTCTTCGTTTGTCAGTAAATTCTGATCTATTGTCTGTCGGTGATATACTTTTTGTGAATCTTTAGTTCTTTTATATCTTCTTGAATGTGTTTGAACCAGATTATTTTGGGTTTTCATGGAGAAGTCGAAAATTTATTTATTCAGTATTTTTTGGTTCATCCTTTTGATGTAGCAACAAAAGTTGATAGTTCTTTTTCTTATTGTGTCGGAGAGTTTTTCGATTTTTTTTTTTATAGTTTTTTTGTTCAGTATCAGTTTTGTTTCTTCGTTTTAGAATTTCGGTTCGAAATTTTTTTTTTTTACTTTTCCAATTTTTCAATGTATTTTATCAAATCAAATATTTTTATTTCAACAAGATCATTTAATAACTAATATTTTTGTAAAGATACCTTTTATTAATGTTTCTTTTAAAATCTAATTAATCTCTAAAATATATACAGAGTGATTGATGGAATTACATTAGTTAAATATTGTTTCTTAAAAGCGTAAAATGGTATTAAAAATAGAATTGTAATTTAATTTTTAAGAGATTTAGATTCAACTAAGCAAGGTAATGAATTAAAAGTATTGGAAGAAAATTAATTATACGTATATAAATGATGTAAAAATAAAACTTTAATGAATTCGTTTTTTATATTTATTATTATCATAAAGTATTATGTTGCGATCGTTAAAACAGGGGATTGACTGTGAATGAAGGTTTGCTAGTTTACAAAGAAAAGAAGAAAAAGAAATTGAGGCTGATGAAAAAGAAGAAGGTAAGGATTAAGAAGATGGCAAAGAAACCTCTATATCTGACATTAAGAATATTCAATATGTTAAGTGAACAACTGTCATACATTACAGGTTTTAAAGGATATTTTCAAAAACATTTTTTACGTTTTATATATTTGGAAAGGAGTATTTGAGGTCAAAAGATCCTTCAATTACTGGTACCTTCTAAATGTTTCAGTTAAAAGACTGGTTCGGTAGTTATATTCGATAATTATAATAAAGCTAACCGTTTTTTGTTTTTTTATTTTATTATTATATTATGATTTATGTTTATACCAAAAAGAGGAAACATTATAATATTTTTATTTATTTTATAAATTGTGTCGTTAATTCATGTCCTTAAAAAAATTTAGAACTGTAACTTAATATTTCTTATTAATATAAATTATGATTTATGTATTAAAAAAAATGTGAATTCAAAATTTTTATAATAATAAATAAATAAGTTGGAGCCAGTCTGGAGTTTAAAAGAGAGAAAACTTAATGTCCGTTTATAATATCACAGGATATTGTGACTATAGAATAAATACATAGCTGCTAGCTGGTTCAGTGACAACTTTATAAAAATGTGCTATGTCTGGTGGTGTTGAATTATGAGCCAGTTCTGAAGGCCATTTCGGCTTTATTATAGAGACGCATTCATTTCGGCTGCATTCTTGATATAAAATCTCATTTCAGATCTGTTTTTACGTCCCCTTAATAGTCCGGTTTGTTTTTGGGTTAATGAAATATGCCCAGGTGTAAGTTGATAAACGTCAGAAGCTTTCTGTGTAATATATCCTAAAGCTGATTTTTAATGTCTGAAAAAATTATTATTCTTTTCTATGTATGAAGGTATAATGCTGAATTTAATATCTTATTACACGATTCACTTTTTCTATATTTTTATTATTTTACATCTGGGAATTTTTGTGTATTTAATATAATTTTTATTTTTATTTATTTACACTTTTTTCAGATGTTTTACGTGAGTTTTGTTTTAATTACATATTTACTTTTTTCAATTCAATACTCATATTTACGAGATATATTATTTCAAATAAATGTGAAAGAGAAGATATTTTAAATTTATAAACACAAATATAAACTTTTTTGTTTGATGAATTTAAAATTTACCTGTAGTCGTAATTGATAAAGTATCTTCCATCTTTACCAATTATTTTATTACTAGTATTATACTAGAATATGAAAATCTGTTGGGTAACTTGGCATTTAGAAATTTTCTTATTTTTTTAAAATATATTTGTCCGATGATAAAATTTCATCCCCAAACATTTTCTTTTTTTGAATTCCCTGGCCGTTATAGTATTCAACTCTGTAATAAGGGGATGTATTTTTTTTTCTACAACTAGTATAATTACAATCGGCTCCCCAAGTGGAGCCATAAGGAAGTCTTTTGACAAAAAGCACGTGATAAGGGGGTTCCTAAGGAACTCCCAAAATAAGTAATTCACAAAAATAGTTATCAGTAAGTCTAGTATGGAATTTCAAGGCTAGTCTTAAATCTTAAAAATACTTATATCAGCACCTCATAGTCCGCAAAAACCAAACATTAATAGTAAAGAATAAAAATAAAAGACAAAAAAAAATAAAAATGAAAACAATACTACTAGATTTGGTGTTGTCAAATTTCAGACTGTTAAGCACTAGTCCCTAAGTCGAGTACTTGGAGATGTTTCAACCGTCGGACATCCCTGCTGTTATCGAGTAGATTAATTTCAAAGTGGTTAACGTCATTTTCAAGTTTCTGCTGGTATTTAACACTGCGCTGCCGTACAACCTCACGAACCGACGGAAGCTCTAGATAATCGTGAATTTCATTATTCCGCGTGAACCATGGTGCTTCAGAAATTGCCTCGTTGTATAATTTCTATGTTACTAGTACTAGCTGTTCCCCATAACACCACACCGTCCAGATTGGTCGAAAGATAACCTTGTAAATTAATATTTTGTTGGATAACGTGAGGCCTGAGTTTCTCCGTAGCAGCCAAATTTGTCCCGTATACCTTGCGTTTAGTTGTTTTCTTTTCATCCTCACGTGTCACTTCCAGGTCAAACGCCGATCCAAGTGAAGTCTTAGGTACCACACAGTCTCTGTTTGTGGAATCAAGACATCATTTAAGTACACACTGGAAGGGTGACTACCCTTCTTCATTGCGAATGTGACATGTTACGAATGTATTTTAACACATAAAATTTTGGATATCTTGTTTTTTCATTTCTCATCATTTTGAAGTTTCCATAATCAAAATAACTACTGGAAATTCTCTATTTATGAATATATGTATTGCTTATTATCTCTGGATTTAGTGAAAATATAACCAGGAATTTTTTATGGTTGTACGCGCCTTTGGAGCATTGATGAGAATAAAGGTTTTATGTATTTTAACTTAAGGGAGAGTGGTCTCACTTTAATTCATAATAGGCTTAAATGTATTATCGGAAAAGTTTTATAACTTAGTAACCAGAATTTTTCTGTTATTTATATTTATAAATTAATATTGAATAGTAACAACTATTCAAGCCCAGATTGTTATCTGGGCTTATTTCTAACTTATTTTTTTTATTTTCAATAACTTCTTTTCCGTTCTCTTTACATAAAATAGGATTTTATACATAATATTGAATTTAAGCGTATATGAATGTATACATTTTATACTAGAGATATAACTAAACAAATTTATAAATCTTCCTCTAAATAAGTCTTTAAATTATCTTGCAAAAACTGAGTAGAAGTTTTTTTTATAACGAAGAAAGCAAAGATTATTTCTACCATTTTGACTTCAATTATTTTAACTTTGTAATAGTACTCAAACTGTAACTTTAAAAAATAATGATAATAATATAATAAATAAAAATATATAATTAATTTTTAGATAATACGAATGTAAAAATGATTTATATAAAGTTTTAATTAATTCTTAAAGTAATTAGTAATTCTTTCTTTATGAGTCAGGGATTAAATAAAACTTTGTTCTTTTTTATTTTATGTGACGTTAATTTAATCACTAAGATTAGCATTAAAAAACGAAATTAACTTTTGGGTATTCTATAGCACAATAAATTAATGAACAATTTTAAAGGTAGTTATTCCAAAAATAATATACTCAGCAAGTTTATAATTTTATCTTTGTTTTCTCTACATATATTCTACTTATTCAGGAAAAGATTATTTCATCTCTTCCTAAATAGGAATATATTTAGGATTATTTTATCGTAAACAGAATAAAAGTTTTACCGTTCAAAAATTACATAAAGGATAAAAAAAAGACACCCACATTTTTGAGATTTTAGATAACATTTTTAATTCTTTACGCCCTTTTTGTTACCATCAACTGTAGAGAGTGCTTCTTCACCACATAAAATAAATGGTACCCACCCATTTAAAAATGATTACCGGGTGTTATTTAGCTATGGTGTGCAAATCGGTGGATTAAACATAAAAATTATTCAATTAACAAACAAAAATTTTCACACTTGATTATTTAAATTATTTGAAATCTAATTTTATATTTTTTAATCCAGTTTAAGAAATAAACATTTTAAATATGAATGTGTGTGCACGTATGTCTGACTGAATACAGCGCTTATGTATTTTACGATAAAAACTATGTTTATGATGATTATAAATTCAACACTAATTGCTACTTCTTTTAGGAATGGCTGATAGAATTTTCACCACAGTTAAAAATTTGATCAAAGAAACTTTAGTTTTTTTCTATTGTAAGAGAATTAATCAGATGATTAAGTTTTTTTTTTTGTTACTTAATTTTTATTACAAATTTTCTAAAGAACGTTAGATCTTTAGAAAATGTAATACGTACACAAATAAAATTTAAATTACTATCTTTAATAAGATCGAAGTGACTAATAGAAAGTTAACTTTGTACTTCCTTATACAACAATTAAATATTTAAGTTTAAAAAATAATTAACTTATATTTGCATTTTAAATAGAAATATGATTATATTCAGCAGGTATGACAAAATTTCCATACTATATTTTCACGAATGTATTAGCAGATAGTGGTTAGATAAATAATTATTGCGAGAATGAACATTTTACGTGTTTTCATTTTTTTTTTAATTATCTAAGATTATGGAATGTACCGTATCTTCAAATTTATTAAAACATGTATTTTAGATTAAGAATATATGTTTAAATTACACTTAATTGCCATTTCGGTACTGGATACAATTTGAAAAATCTATCTGTCAGTATCTTAGAGAGAGGGAAGATTAGCTTTCTGTACGTAAGTACTTGTTTGTATATAAGTTTTGTTCGCGCACTCCCGACCACGTGATTGTTTATAACGTAAGAGAAGTTGGTTGCTTTCTTGCTTGCTTGCTTGCTAGCTGTTTGTTGTTAGATTGCAAGGCAGTAATTAATGTTCTAATTATTAACAATACTAACAAACACACGTACACCCGTACAGTGAGAATAGCGTGCAAGAGAGCAGCATGTCACGTTTATTATATTATCACCAACTCCGCCGTAACTAAAAACGTTGCGTGCTAATTCGACCGCCGCAAATGTCTTAACTCTTGTAGAGCGCAAAAAAGAAATAATAGAACGAAAAAAGAAGTCGCTCCTTTTAACATTTCATCAATAATTCTCTTAAATTTTTCGAATATTTCTGAGAAAGTAGTGTGCAGTATTGATATTTTTTTATTAAAAAAAAATTAAATATGAGCTATTTAGTAATAAATTATTTCTAGGATTAAAGACAAAAAATATTTTTTTAAATATCCTCGTGTCATTTCGTTTCTCTCCTCATGATTATTTACTTCCTTGAACGAAGTAAAGAAAGTATTGTGATCGCGAAAAATTTCGATTTTCAAATTTCATCAAAAATACTTATATAGTACAGTATGTACTATATTATATTATATAGTACATATTATATAGTACATATATTATATAATATATATTATATAGTACGTATGTATGTACGTACGTATTTTATCTCGCATTACTCAAAAACGAATAGTTGTAGGATGTTGAAATTTTGGATTTAGGACTGCTGTAACATTTAGTTGTGCATTTCTCCTTTTGATTGTAATCGACTGGACCAAAAGTGTCCATAAAAAGGCCCAAAAAAAAGGAAAATCGAAAAAAAAAGGATTTTTGACATTTTCTTAACTGCAGTAATAAGCCCTCATTGAGAGCTTTTCAAAGATATATCATAAAAGGTACTTATTTTGATTGGTTTCAGAGTTATAGCCAGATGAAATTTTAATTAATGAAATATTTGAATTTTACAAGAGGAAGTCAAATCGGTTCAAATCCGACTTCTCCTTTTTTAAAATTTTTTTTTTCTTAATGTAAATATATTGATTTATTGATAATTATTAACCTCTGATTGTAAAAAAATTTACAATTAATAATTATTCAATAATAACAATTAAAAAAAATATATATATAAAGAAATCAGAAGTTATTAATGAAATAAAATTTTATGTAATTTTCATTTAAAATAACGTATATATGTAGTTTAATAGACGTACAAGGAAGTCATGTGGTGTCCACATCAGTTTTTAGAAATCTTTTGGATTGATAAAGATTGTAAGTTTTCTTCCACTTTTTTGTAAAAAGAAATTAATTATTTTTTATCTAATAATTTTAGGTTTACAAGGTAACTTTAATCAATTTTCTTATTCGATTTCTGTGAACATAGAATTTTAACGAATTTTTGAAAAAATTTAACTGTACTTTCATGTATCAATTGGCATTAAAAGAAAAAAGATTATAAAGAAAAATAAGTCTTTAGGAGATTTATTGTAAAAAATTAGGTACTTTAATTAATAAATCATTAAAGAATTTAAAATCTTAAAATTCTTATAGTGGTAATAATGTTGGATCAGTTGCGGTAAAATCACTTCGTTGCTGTTGGTCAATATAAAGAGTTATCATAAAAGAATGGTGCGGTTTTGAACATGGTTTAAATTAAAACAGAATTACTTACAGTTTATGTTTTTTATTTTTCTAATTTGTAGTCTCAAATATTTTTTACATAATTAATAAGTTTCAATATGTGCGCCCTTAGTCGCTCGAAAAATGTCCGAACGATACTCAACTTCTCTCCAAATATTAGTTAACATTGCTTCGTTAATGGCTGTCATTGCTTCATTAATCCTGTTTTTTAAGCGGTTTAGGTCGCGAATTTTCTGTGTATAAACAACGCTTTTGATGTACCCCCACAAGAAAAAATCGCAAGGTGTCAGGTCTGGACTCCTTGGAGGTCAAAGTTTTTCCTTGCCGGCCTATCCATCGATCTCCAAATTTTTCGTTCAAAGCGTCCGTGACCGATGCATTGAAGTGCGGGGGAGCACCATCTTGTTGGAAATGAAGTCGATGAATGTTTTCGAGTTCATCCAGCTGAGGTAAGCAATAATCGGTTAACATGTCAAGATACACCACTCCATTAATTGTTATTTCAGCAAAGAAGAAAGACCCTATTACACGATTTTTCATCGCACCACACCAAACATTAACTTTAGGCGAATCGCGTTGTTTCTCGATAATTGCGTGTGGGTTTTCAGAGCCCCATATTCCTGAATCGTGTCTGTTAACACATCCATTCATATGGAATGAAACTTCGTCTTTAAAAGTTATATCTTCTAAAAATGATTCGTTTTCACTTATTCTGTCCGAAATTTCAACAGCGAAATCGTAACGTTTTACACCATCATCGGGTTTCAATTCCTGCAGTATCTGGATTTTATAAGCGTGTAATTTCAGTTTTTTATGTAAAACTTTGTGAACTGTACCTAATTCGACGCTTCGACGGAAATGGACTTCCCAGGACTTCTAATTTCCGATCGTCTAATTAGTTCAACCGTTTCGTCCGGTACACTTGGTCTGCCGGTTGATTTCTGTTACTTAACCGATCCAGTTTCTTCGAATTGTTTGAACGAACGTGTTATGTTATTTTTCTGTGGCGGATCTCTTCCGAATTCACGTCGAAACGCACGTTGAACTAAAATTACGGATTTTAATTCAGCCATCAATAAAACACACTTTGCTTTGTCTTTATCCGAGAACATAGTAACTCGCTAAACTCACCGCAACAACAATATAGGAACTGATGTTTTGGTTACAACTGCTGATAAACAAACTTTTGGGTTGGAGGCTTTCAGGGATGCCGATATAACATCTAGAAATTTCCCTACAATCTTCCTATGAATTACTGAAACCGCACCATTCTTTTATGATAACCCTGTATAATATAAGTTAATAATTAAATTGGTTCATTAATGCATTTATTTAATTTTGTTTAATATAGTGGAAGTCGCACGTATATACAGAAAAAATCAGGAAGTATTTTTTCAATAATATTTGACCAGCGTTGCCAAAAATTTATTAAATTCATTACAAAAAAACAATTGTAAAATGTTTATAAGAACAATGGATTTCTACTCTTAGTGAGAAAAAAACATGTTCTTTCTTTCAGATCTGTTTAACATATTTTTTGAGAGACTCATAATACAGGTACATAAAATAGGTATGTGTATATATATATATATATATATATATATATATATATATATATTCATAAGATTACAAATTATATATTTGATTTCTTCTAAATTTCAACATAAAATAGTAAAATAAACAAGAGTCGTAGGAATGAAACGAAAACTGGAGTTCTAGGAAAGATCCTAATTTTGTTAGAATTTTGTTGATCAGGATTCCAATGATTTTAAAAGTTTCCTATGCGGATGAAGTGTGATTTTACGATCTAGTGGATGAGTGAAATTTTTATGCCTGAATGTAAAGAAAGAATATTGATGTATCATGTTACTTCAGTATTCACTCCATAGGAATTTCCGATTGAAGTATCTAGTTTTTTTTTAATAAATTTATTCTTTTTTGAGACATGAAGATTTTTATACAGTATATAAATATTAGTATTGCACCGGTAACATTAAAACATAAGATTATTTGATAATCAATAAATGTATTAAATACATTATGAGAAACATAAATTTTATATTTCTTGGATATTAAAAGGATGTTATCATGAGTTTGATTTTTATGTTCCCAAAAACTTTTCTGAACCATAAAATGCAACTATTCAATTAAGATATTTATTTACGTTTCCCATCACATACAAAATATTCAAGTCTTTTTAGAATTTATTTAGTTCTTAATTAATTTTGGACTTTTCTATATTAATTATTTTTTCATTTAATATCTAGTTAAAATCTCCAAATTTTAGAATGTTTTGTTACTTTCTTGTACAAAGTAAAGGAAGTATTTTGAACGCGAAAAATTTCAGTTTTCAGATTTAAACGATAATATCTGTTTTGACCACTCCTGAATCTATTTTGACTAGTTTTGGCGTGACGTCTGTACGTATGTATGTGTGTATGTATCTCCCATAAACGATTAGCCTTAGAATGTTAAAAACTTTGCATTTGAGACTGTTGTAACATCTAGTTGTGCACCTCCCTATTTGATTGCAATTGCCTTAACCAAAAGTGTCCAAAAAAGCCCAAAATTCAAAACAATTGAATTTTTTAATTTTTCTTATCTGCAGTAATAAGCCCTCATTGAGAGCTTTTCAGCGATATATCGGTACTTATTTTCATTGATTCCAGAGTTATAGTCGATTACTCTTTTTAACAGACAACTTTTTTTCCCTCCTGCTCCTGTGGGTCGGATCAGGATTCAAGCAATACTCAACCCGGAGAAGCGGATCTTTTATTCACCTCATTTCCCTCCCTCAAATCACTGATGCGGAGTAACCGGGCCCGGCTAGGCCGTTCCCGGGCCTCGCCACAGTAACCGAGACTCGATCTTGCCTCTTGCCTACCTCAAGCCACCAGGAGTAAAACCAAGTCCGGCTATCCTGTTCCCAGATCCCCCCTAGTAGCCGGATCTCGATCTTTCTCTTCCTTTTTCTATACTTGCTGATCTCTGCTCCAATCATGAAACTCTATTTCTTTCTTCTGAAAAATTTCCTTGGCCAAACCGTCTACAGCATTCCATTCTACCACCCCTTGTATCATATAACTTACAGTGTTTCCGGGCGTTATCCATCATTCACATTTGATCCATCTGTCACATTCATAAAATGCATGGTAAGGTGAATCTACCAGGCCACAGTATATACAGTTGGCATCTCTCGCTTCCCAATCTAGTGTAAATATTCATAAAATTCTCCACGGCCGGAGAGAAGCTGTGCAACATAACTTACATCACCATGACCTCTCCCCAGCCACTGCTCTAATCACAGTATCATTCCTCGTGTCCATGTTCTAATACGCGACTCATCCCAGGCCCCCTGCCACTCTTGCCATAGAGTGGCAGAGTTATAGCCAAATAACATTTTAATTAATGAAATATTTGGATCTTACACGAGGAAGACATCGTTTCAAATCCAACTTCATCTCTTTTTTTTTTAACTTTATTTTTTTAATTTAAATATATTGATTTATTAATAATTATTAACCTCTAATTGTAAAAAAAATTACATTAAATAATAATTCAATAAAAAAAAAAATATCAAAATGTTTTAATGAAATAGAATTTTGTGTATCTATCGTTTTAAAAGAAATTTGCGTATGTAATTTAATAGGCGTACAAGGAAGTCATGTGGTGTCCTCATCAGACTTTTTTTAAATAAACTGTAATTCTTATATTTGTAGTTAGTTTCTTTGAAATTTATTTATATTTTACTCATGATCAAATTTTCTAAAAGTTTTTTTTAAAACTTTTATGTCGTTATTACTTATATAACAAAGATATTTTACGCCAAACATAAAATAGTGAATTTTATGTCTACAGTTTTTTGTCTTTTCTCCGTATGCTTCTCAAAAACCACTAAAAATAAGACCTATTTTTTTCAATTTTTCCGGTGAGTTTTCATGTAAAACTTGGTAGTTTTATAATATTTGGGACCCAAATTAAGAGTAAGTTACTAAATTTAGAATTTCTAGAATTACAGTATGGCTTGACTTTACTGAAGACGCAGAAATCGGGGCGAAATCTTTTGCCAGCCAACATTCGCTAAGAAAGCATTTCCGAACAATATTTATATTCTTCATGAATCATTCTATACATTTAAATTGACTATACCAAAGTGCGAACTCAGTGCTACGTACAATAGTTTTTTTTATTTTCTTAGAAGATACATCCATTCGGACTCTCATAATTATTAAAGAACGTGTTAGCAGAGCATATAATTAAATATTACTTAGAATAGGTTTATTTTTTCCAGTCTAATTCCTGTTTAAAAACTTTGTATAAAAATTTTATTAGATTTGTGACTGTTTAATATCAAACCAGCTTTTTAATAGTTATTAGAAATAGCTTTTTCATAGAACTTTATTTAAAAAAACTGCTCTTTTAAAACCTACACCTTGAATTTTTTTTTAATACGATGTTTGAATTACTTATTATTTTTTTTTTTATTACAATTATTGAATTATCTAGTGAAGAAGTAGAAATACAGAAAACATAATGAAACAAAATTTAAATCAAAATAAACTCTGAATCATCTGGTGATGCTATCTAGAATTTAAAAATTGTATGATTGATAATTTCTTATTGTGAATACACCATGAATAAGCATAACATCCGTAATATTGATGCCCCATAAGTTTACTACATACATAGAAAAAATAAATATCACTTTATGAAGGCCAAGGTGTATCATGAAAAGATACAAAACATAAATCATCTCAAGAAACGTATCACCAGTGCCATTTCAAGCATACTCCAGCTGTGATAAACACACAAGTATTCTTGTAATGACGTTGGTGATACGTTCCTTGAGATGATTTATTTTTAGTATCTTTTCATGATACACCATGGCCCTCATAAAATTTTTTTTTTTCTATGTATGGAAACTTTTGGATTATTTGTTTTTCAGCAATGACACGCATCGAAATGTGTTTTCAAATCAGTGGTAGTTATGTCGCATATAGTATAAATTTAAATAGTTTTAGTAAAAATTAATTATCATTTTATATATAGAAATTTATGGGAATTCAATAACCATCTCATAATTCTAACCGAAATTTATAATGAGAATTTTTTTTATATCTTTTCATTTATAATTATAAAAACAAGGAAATAACAAATAATAAAAAATTATATACGTATGTTGTACAGCGGTCGTATTGGTACAAGCTTGTAACTATTTATTTTAATATTAAAGGTTATACTCGTATACAAATTCATTATGTTACGTAATATGCTTCATATTGCGTAATCGTGCAGTTGAATCTTGCCCATTCCGTCGTAGATTGTCATTGAGGCTGCAACGGCTGAACGCGTGGAAGGTAGTGTGTACCTTCAAGTCAGACGGTAGCGTATAGGGGAAGACGATGAGAAAGAATACAGTGTCGAGGGAAGGTGTAGTACGTGGCCGTGGGGGGGTTGATCTTCCCTAGCTAGCTTGCTTGCATGTCCTCACACTGTCTTTGGCCTCCTAATCGATAAAAAGCACCACCGGAGCGACATCTCCTGCTAAAAAATACAAACTTATCACCCCCCCTTCTTATCCCTACTTATTCTACTACTTTCTGGCCTCCTTCGATTGTTCCCCTGATTGGTCGTTGAAGGGGAGAGTTTAAAAAAAATCCATAATATTAGTTTTAAAGTTTGTTATAATATTACTCTTTCTAGGAATGAAAGTTTTTTTTTATTTATTAAAACAATAATTTTAAAAGAAAACAGATAAAAAATATTTCACAACTTTTAATAATTAGATAAATAAATAACTTTAGTTAAGCTTCTAACGTTCGACGTTGTCATAATTACTAGAAACATGTCAAAAGAAGTAGGATAAATGTGTATAACTTTCATGAGCAGTAATCCAGAAACAGTTAGTACTTTAATATAAGTAAACAAACATAAAAACAATCAGATAGATCGCACTTACGAGATAGATCGCTCGTACATTTGTTATATTACATACAAATATGCTGCTTATAAAATTACATAATATGAATAATTTCTTTCATATTCATCATTCATAAATTAATTAAAACCAATTAAATTTATAAAAAACGTTTTTATAGATTAACTGATTGTATTTTATTATATAATATAATTTCAATTATTTAAACATGTTTTCCGTTCAATGCAGGTGTATACCTGCAATATAAATAGGAAGTATTCCTATTTATATTTTTTATATGTACTTATACAGTATATTCAACAGCTTAAGACACTGAGGTGAAAATGTTATGCCCAAAAAAAGTACTTAAAAGTATTTTCAATAATTTCTATATATATATTAATTGCTGAGTAAATTAATTTAAAAAAATTCTTTCTAACCCATAAAATTAAAAAAATTCTATCTTTAAAAAAATTATTGAAAATACATGTAATGAAATTGTTATAGATAATAACTTTTAAAAGATAGGCAAATGAACATTACCCCTTTTATAGTGGTAAGAAACAAAAAAAACCTTATTGTTAAAAGTTTTACCTTTTTTAGGTTTGGAAGTTTCTTTCCAACACGATTAAAAAAAAAAAATGTTGGAATTTTTTAAAAAAGAAAAATATAATAATAAGCTAATGATTTTAATAGAAGATCTGTTGCAAAATAACCCCCACCCAAAAAAAAATGGATAGTATTTGCTTGAGAAAAATTTCACCTTTTTCGGTAAGTGGGTACCTCTTTTTTTCAAAATAACAATTTAAAAATGAAATATTTTTTTTAATCAACGTAAAAGAACAATAATTAAAAGGACAAGGACCTTTTTTCTTTAACGTTAATTGTATGAGGTTAGCGAGCGAAGCGAGCGTAGGTTATGTTTGATTAGATTTTGTTGATTTCGTGTAATGACGAATCGTTCGTGTATCAATATAACCTAACGAAACATAAATTACTCTCTTCAACCTCATTTAATTAACGTTAAATATACAAATTATTTACAGCTTATTAATAACAAAAGTGATATTTAAATTTAATACAATAATGTTAATTATTGTTATTTTTGAAAATAAAAAAATGGTACCTGCTTACCCAAAAAGGTCCTTTTTGTCAAAGAAAAATTTATTATCTCAGAACCAGTAATATTATAACGAAAATGTATAATTTCTTCTCCTTATTTTTATATATAATTTTAATTTCTGCAAAAGAATCTTAACTTGAAAAATCATAATACATTCATATGTATATATATATGACTAAATACTATAAACACTTAACAAGGTAATTGACGACTAAAAGTAATGTTTAGCACTAGAGATTTTCATTCATTTTATCCCATTTTGATCTCAAGATCAGATTTTTTTTTTCAAAATTCTAAAAGAAATCTAAATTTTAAACTTATATTATATTTTCTTAAATTTTAAAAATGAAATGTAAATATTATTAATACTGATCAAATATATAGCATTAACTATGCATCAGTCTAATTTAACGAATTTGTACTGTTTTCCCCAAGAAATTTACTCTTGGCATTTTAACATAATTTTTTTTTTGTATCTCAAATTATATTTACAGTCGGTTTCGTAGATTATAAACTAACCGTAAGTAAAGATTATTACAATAATCAAGTTATAAGGGAGTTTTCTCTTGAAACAACTTAATTATATTCTGAATAAAACAGTAGATCAAACGTAGCATAAATACGTAAAATTAATCTAATATAATAATAATAAATAAAAGGAATTTAAAACTATGCCTTCAAAATTTTTTTTTACGGTTGCAATCTGATTGGCGACCTTTTCTTCTTTTTACAATCGTAAAAAGAAATTGTTCAAAAAAATAATAAGCCTTCAATTATCTGAGAAAACAAATCGACATCGTTTAGTACATTTAGACTATTTCAATAAACAGAATTTTTATTATTGCGACTACTGACCGTTGTTAAGCAAACGTGTTAAATATTTAATTAATGTAAACTTCTCTGTATTAAATCGATACAAACTTATTTTATACTACAAATAGTTTTATTTTTAAAAAATCACTATTAACATTTCAAATAATAATTATTTATAACACTTAGTATTAAATAATCTTCTCGGCTGAATAGATAATATAAGAAAAACAAAATTATGAATAGCTTAAAAACATTATGTATACATATTTAGGTAGTTCATCCATACTTGGTTTTTTTTCCTAATATATGATTTCTTTTATTTACGTTTGATTTTATTTTAATTTACGCCACATAATATTATAATACTCGTAAATTATTTTTTTGGTTATAATTTTACATTTTTATTATTAAATAAACTAATTAATAATTTTCATTCAAAAGAAAATTCAAGAGAAATTCGGTTATAAATATTATTTCTAAGAAAAATATAGTTTTTAAAATTTTATTTAAAATACATTAAAAAGTTTTAGTAAAATATTTCAACTTTTTTTCTTCCAGTAAGTTTTGTTTAAATTTATGATAATAAATAAAATTGTTAAAATAAAATTAATACTTCATTAATATTTGGTTGAAGTCTCCAGTCCATATATTAAAAAAAAAAGTTTTTGTTATAAAAAATGTTCTGTGCAAACGTATAATATGAATATTGAATTACAAATATTTTATATCACTAAATCATAAACTTATACTGACTATAAAAATAAATGAATGATCGTAACTTACACTTTATAGCAGAGCTACAGCTTACCTGCTATAAAGGGAAAGTATTGTAATCAGCCCAACTTGGGTATATGCGGTTTTTACCGAATCTTTACGTTTATCACCTAAGGCACCCAAAAATAATTATAATAACAATTTCGTATACCTCTTAGTATTACATAATTTTTTTTTTTTTTTTTGAATAGAGAATATCAGAAAGACAAAACTATAAATAGCTTAAAACCGTTGTGTTTATTTTTTTCACATATTCACGAAGCTTCATCCACATTTTGATGGAAAATTTCCGGATATTAACGTTAGTATGTTTGTGTGTTCGGTGTTGGCCTCTGAATCACCTTATATCTCCATAACTACTGGACCGATTTGGATCAAACTATTTCTATATATGGAGCATCGATGCCATTAAATTGTCAACTTAAAAGGTCAAGGGGGTGAGACTGTAGAGCAAGGTCATCCTCAGTATATCGAGATTTCGCCCAATTAAGATCTTATTTTTCTTAGGCATATTTGTTAACAATTAAAAAATAATATTTCGAAAAAAAATTTGGTAAAATCGCACCCCCACCCAAAAAAAGTTCTAAATAAACTCGTGACTAAATGGGTATTGCGTGTCAATAGTACCCCCTCTCACCACAAGGAACGCCAGTGTAGCACTGATGTACAGTTGCTGTAGTAGTCTACTATGTTGCGACGTCACAGGTGAGCGATGGAATTAAATAAACAAATAATGTTTAAAAAAGTATTTAAAGTGGCCGCTAGTACCGCCGCACCCGTGTGAATGAAATACGGTATGCACGCACGCTTTAGTTAGAATAATTGAGTTAAATTTAACAATAAATATTATATTTAAATAAAATATTTAAAATTAAAAAATTAAGTTGTGTGTGAGACGGGAAAGTCCTACAACTGTGTTGTCAGCTTTTTTTCTTTTTATATAATAGATGGAGTATAAATAATACATTATTCCTAACATTAATTTGTTAATTTACGTTATCTGATCCAATTTTTCGTACGATTGTTAAGCACATAAATTATCTGTAATACAAGGGGCACTTAACAAAGTTCAGAATCGTTTTTAATGATAGCATTTTAAAATACATCCAGTCCCTGTAATGAGCAGAGTGAAGGTTTCACAAGTGGGGCTGAATATCAACTGCGCGTTAATTTAGCAAGGGGGAAACACTTCCCCTAATCACAGACTGTTTAGCCTAGTTGCTGGCATATGAGATGCTTAGTGTTCTTGAGAATAACTATACCATTTTCAGGGATGACGTTTATCTTTTGTTATTATCATATCACATTTTACAATCGTTGAGGTTACAGAATCTAAAAAAAGTTTCTTCTTTTCTATAAATATTTGAATTTCATTTAGTTTTTTTTTTATTATTAAACCGTAGTTTTGTTCTTGTTACAATAATATTTTATTCACTTTTGTATTCATTCTATGTGATTTTGTTATATCAATACATCGTACTCACGTTGTAATTAAAAATAATAATAATATTAAAAATTGTTAACAGGATGTAAGTCTTAATTATTATAATTTTGAATTAATTTCTTTAACTTTCAAAATAAAAAAATGTCTTTAAAAATTTAATGACATTAAAAATATATATAATACATGTCGAATTACTTTTGACATTTAATTTTTCTGACAGTAGACTAAGCTATTTTGTAATGTTTCAATTATATTACATTAAGGTAATTACATTATAATAATTATTATAATATGTATATAATTATAACATTATTATTTCAAGTAAAAAAATAATTGGTTTACTTGTCAAGGACTTTTTTCTCATTAAACTTATTACTTTCGTTCATTTTTTTATTATTATTATTATTATTATTATTATTATTTTTATTATCATTATTATTATTATTATTATTATTATTATTATTATTATTATTATTATTATTATTATTATTATTATTATTATTATTATTATTATTATTATTATTATTATTATTATTATTATTATTATTATTATTATTATTATTATTATTATTTAATCAGTTCTAGTGCGATACAAAAAAGTATGCATTTTCTATAAATATATTTCTTTTTTTTTATAAAAAGTTGAAAATTATTCCCTTTGTTAGTTTTAGATTGGTTATTGTTACTATTAGTTTTTGACTTTTTTAATGTGTAATCATTTAAATACTTTATAGAATACTTTTTTTGTTGTATCTATTAAAATTTTTAAGTTCTTTTTCTTTGAATTGATAAAAGTCAAATAAATAAGTTTATTCGAGCACTGAACTATAATACTTAAAAAGAAAGGAAAAAACTTAAAAAAGAGTAAGTAAACATGCTTTAATTGTTCAAATGTATTGAGGTAGGTGATTTTAACCTATATTTATTGCATTGCGTGTACAACAGTTATAGCATAAGCTATCATTTATAATTGGGTGTTTTGTTTTTTACAGTAATATATTTACATGTACTGTACCTGCCACAATTTATTCTTCTTAAATATATCCAGTAAATAAATTATTGTATTCTTATATTAAATTATTTTTAATAATATTAATATATAAATTTATTAATCTCTGTATAAATATTAAGTTTTTTTTAAATTAATTAATTTTTCATTATATAATTTTTCTTAAGTGTAAATACTTTAAAAAATAAAATAAAATAATCGTATTCCTTTATTTAATTCAATGATTCTAACTAAAGCGCGCGCGCGCAAAACGTATTTAATTCGAGCGGGTGTGATGATAGTAGCGGCGACAGTCGGCACTAACTAACCTAACGTAACTTCACAACTTACATAGATTAAATTTCGTTTGTACGGTCGGTAGACTGGTGTAGCCGCGAGACGTAATGCGTTAGGTACCGTGTCAACCGGACGATCGAGTCCAAGACTCAGCCTAGTAACTTTTTTACACTTTAAATATTATTCGTTTATTTAATTCTACCGCTCACCTGTGACGTCACAACGTAGCAATAGTTTAGAACATTTTTTGGGGTGGGGATATTATTTTGCAAAAGATTTTTTTGCAAATATTGTTATTTTTAATTGTTAACAAACGTAACTAAGAAAAATAAGACCTTAATTGGGCGAAATCTCGAGATACTGAGGGATACCTTGCTCTATAGCTTTACCCCCTTGACCTTTTAATTTGAAAATTGAATGACATCAGTGCCCATATATAAAAGTAATCTAACCAATTTTGGTCAAAATTGATCCAGTATTTCTGTATATGTAATGTAATTTAAAGGCCAATACACACACTTAAATACGAACATTAACATCCGGAAAATTTCCATCTGGTTTTTGGGTTCCTTAGATGTCAAAACATCAAGAAGCGGTGAAAACCACATATGCCCAAATTGGACCAATTACAATATTTTTCCTTCTAGAGCTACGTATAGCTCTGATATTGCATTATTTAGACGGGAAAGTAAAAACTAGTTGCCGTAACTTCTTTTTTTCACTAATTAAGGGACTGATTAGGGAAATTTAGGTATTTCAGTTGTTATTATGGTAAATTTTGGAACTGGAATATGTTCGAAAGATTTTTTCAACTTATAATTTCTTAGCTATTTTTAAAAAAATTATAGGATCTTAAATCTAAGATCAACTAAGTTCTTAAATTAATTTTCTTCATATTAATATCTACAGTTTATGAGAGGGTGTTGTTGTCTGAACCCTAACAATTGCATTACATCGGTGAAATAAGAAATAAAATTTATTTTATGATATTTACAAATTTAATTTTTTTTAGCAAGAATTTACATTATAGATATGCAAAGTAGCTCTTGTAATAATTGATTGAAAAGTTAAAACCACACATCCTTTTAACAGATTTGTGTGTAACTTGATAATCCTTTAATCGTAAACTTAGAATGAACCTTTATTCGAACTAATAATTTTGACTAAATATATTCAGTAAAAATATATGTATGTATTTTTTACAGAACTATTATTACCTCCATAAATTATATTTGGTGTACAAAACATATAAATTTTCTATATAAAATGTATATACTTGCTGTAAGGCTTTGCTGAACGTTATATTTTATCAATACATAAATTCCTTACTTTGGACATCCTGCGATTGTAGCGCAGTTACATAATAAAACAATGTAACTTTTCATAAATAACATGGTAAAAATATTTTTATCATTTTACTTACATTATCATATGTATTTTAATTAGCCATTTTATTTTATTTAATTTAATGTATTGTTTTCAAAACTATATATTTTAAAAAATTGTTTTTTTTTCTGTATAAATCTAGATCTGATAAGTTGAATCCAGATAATTCGGTTTTTATTTTTATTTTTTGTAAATTATTTTATTTTACTACTGTAAATTACAATTATTTTTAATTTAAAAATAAATAATTTTTTGTAATTTTTTTTTGAGTCTGTAAAAACAATTTATTTATAATATATATATATAGTATATTTGCTAAATAAATTTACCGATTGGATTATTAATTGTTACGACGAAAGTCAAGTTATCTCGTAACGTTGTTATAACGGTAGCAGACTTAAACCCTCTCGTACTTCCACACAGCGTACTGTTTTAGTATCAATTAGAAAATAAACTTAAAATATTTACAGCCTGTACCATTTTTATAGGTTATAAAGTATATTACAATTCTTAATCGTTTTTTTTTTCTAATATCTTTGCGTATTAAGTATTTTTCTGCCTATTCTATGATTTGCTTTGTATTATAGATTTTCATTCTCTTATGTAAAATAAATTGTTATTATAGCATACTTCTTTAAGCTCTTGAGAATCACTTTTTGTATTGTAAATTCGGCATTATAACACTTTCAAAGAAAAATAAGTTGATAATCGATTCATTAACGAATCGTTCATTATGTTTATTGTAGTTCACCGTGACGAGTCGTTCTTCAACTCGATGTCTCTGTTACTCAGCAGCATAAAAAATAAATAATCTTAAGATGGCGTCTCCCTTTTCTTCCCTTCTTGCCTTACTCCCTCCTTTTTACTTTTTCCGGCCCTCTTTTTTCCTTGTAACAATCTCAATAGCGATCAATATTAGAAGCACACACACATATATATATACGCACTCACACACAGTCGGCCTCGCGGCTCGTGTTTTTAAAACATAATACTGTCTGTGGAAGAAAAAGAGGGAGAAAGAGAGATAAAAAAGTAAGAAAGAAAGAGCGAGAAAGAAACGAATTGAGAGCATGCATGAGTGGATGAAAGCTGGAGTGTAGGAGTGGGGAATAGAAGCCTACGTCACACCGTCTTCTAGTATTATATAAAGTCTTTCTCATTTTTCCCAGCCCCTCTTGTTTGCAAGTCAATCAACTGAAGCTTGCGCTGGGAAATGTGGAAAATGTACGCGGTGAAATGTTTTTCTTCGTTTTCCTGCCGGTGGCTGGTACACATGAAAAGCTCGGGAAAGCTTTCAAGATTCTCTCCTCCCTTACTGCTCTTCTTCTTCTTCTTTTTCTTCTTTCTAAACATGGAAATAGAACTCGCGCTTGTCAGAGTGCGTCATGTCTGGAATTCGACAGGTTTTGTTTTAAAGGGTACTTTCATTTATGCGACAGAATCGGTCTTCTTGTTTCACTCTTTCATTCATTCTATCTTTCTTGTATATACGCATATCAACCACTCGGGATTCCCTCAACTTTTGGTCTCGTGAGATACGGCGCATCTTCTCGATGCTTTTACGTATGTTGTTACAAATCGAACTCCAATAATAAGTCTTATATTATTTTATTATACATTACAAAAAAAAAATTATTCCGAAACAGAAATAAATAATTTGAAAACAATATGGTAATTTTATCGATTGATAGAAACATTAAAATGATATTTGACTGAACGTAATGGACCCCTTCCTAGATTTAGATATGGTGTTCTAAATGATAAAATAAATCCTTAAAATTTTAAAATCTCATCTTAATCATAGTCTATGCTTTCAAACTTCAGATGATTTTGAAAATTAATTTCTGATATCGGTTAAAAGCTTGAATAAAACAATAAATTTTATCCTATAGTAATTATAGATACTCCCATTGGTTTATAATTAACAAATCAACGGGAATGGCTACTTTTTATTGGGTATGAAAAAAACAGAAATTTAAATGTTATCCAGCTTACTAAAATGATTATCGCTAGATGCCTTAAATGAGTGTCTAGAACAGATTAAGTAAGCACACTAAAGACAGAAGTGATCTGAACATACCTTAAAAAATAAATTTTTGAGAAAATATGAGTCTCCAAACATTTTGTGTAGTTTTCTTGATTTTTGGGTTGTAGGAAACTGTTTTCATTGATCGTTTAATTATTGTACCTGTTTGCTAATCCCATTGGTCAGCAGATTACGATACGTTATCATTTAGATCTACAACAACAGTGTGATGACTGGAAATAATATTGAGACAAATCATTAGCGTTAAAAAGTAACTGACTTGATCGTGCCAAGAACTACAATCCTCCTGCTTGGAAAGGCTAGCATTAACCATCTACTGCGATACATGAAAAAATATACAGAGCCAATCAGAGATTTAAGATTTTAAAATACCTAGGAAAGAGTGAATGAGGAAGATCGAGAAAACGGTATAATTTCGGTAAAAGTCCGTGACGTGGAAATCAAGATAATAAAGTGATTATTTTTTTTATTTAAGGCATTATTTGATAGGTTTTAAAGTAAATAATTAAATTTTTGTTCTATAAGATTTTTTATTAAAATTCAGTTGTTTAAAAAAAAATACCATGGTTCGTAATACGGAAAACATATTTTCAAATTTTTTAATGCAAAATCACCTAAATCGTTGTACGTAAATCAACATATAACAGAGATTCATAAATATAAATGTGCATTAATCTATTTTAAAACTTTTGTGTAAGGTTCGTATATGTTGCCAAGTTTTAAGTACCGGTTCATAGCAATTTTGAGGTCAGTTGCCAGTAAGTTTGACATTAACTGTTGGGAGTTACTTGCACATTATTAATTAAAATGACATTTACAATCGTCCGTGTTAAAATAAATCATGAATTATAAACTTAAATGCTTTTTTTTTGGGGTGAATAATATGTGGAGAATTAAAATTGTATGTTTTCTTGAAATACTACGGTTAATAATTTTGTCTTTTATTGTCTGATAATTATTTCAAGACTGTATTAAGTATAAACTAAGTTTTATTAGTCTACCTGTAAATCTGTTCGTAGCATTACATTGTATTAGTATACTTTGCGTTTTATCATGAAATGATTTTTTTTTATAAATATTTTCTTTATATTAACTTAAGGTTTTTTCGGATATCCCCAAACTTTTGAATATCTGAACCGATTACAGATAAAATCGAAACAAATTTCACTTCAATAAACATTTAGAAATGTATTTTATAATTCGCAATGAAAAGATTAGTATCTGATTATATCCATAAAAGTTACGTTTAAGCAACTATTCAGAAAAATTAAGTTTCAGATTTTAATAACTAGTATTTATTTATTAATGATAAAAATAATACATTTAATTACATTTAAACGAGCAGTAATAATAATAATAATTTATGTATATGCAAGGTGTTACGTATTAATGAAATAACTAACACCTTTGTTTCTTTAATTTAGTAAGATTTTCCAAAATTTTAAGGAAACAAAAAGATTTTTTTTCCTTTTTATAAATTATTTTGTAATAATTAAATTTACAAAATTAATATAAGGTATTCATTCTATTTGTTATGAAAAAAATAAAAATTCATTCAAGTTTTAATATATATATTTAAGGTATATTTATGGGTGACAGATTGTTTACTTAAACTGAATTTTTTTTTAAAAACTAAATCCTTTTTATTTATCAGTAAAAATGGATTAAGCGAAGTTACTGCTAAGATAATAAAGAATTATTAAAAAAAGGATTTATGAAATTTATTAAACCAAGCTGAATTGGGAATCGAACTCCTAACCTATTAATAATAGTGAGTTATTCTTAACAACAAAGCTACAGAAGTTGATTGAAATTATTTATACTTTTGTATCATTAAACAATACGTAACACATAAAAATTATTGTGTTTTTTTTTTTTTTTTATTATTACTTCTATTTGTTTTATTTATAACTTATATAGATTCAGATTATTATTAATAAAACTTTTTATAGTGCAGTAGGTTGGGTGCTTATGAGCTATAACCTTAAGGTAGCCAGCAATAAGTTCTCTTACTACAGACCCTATAAATTTACTAGGGTTGGGGAGATTCTCTTTCGGGCGGTCAGTCGATTTCTGATCAGCTGTTTGTTTACATTCTGGTATCTTCTTTTCCGTTACAGTTTAACCTCGTATGTTTACTTTATAGATCTTTAAAAATCGCATGAATATACAGTATCTCTTTTATCTTGTTATTTCCCTATAGAAAAATATTTTAAGCAGTTACTCTTGACAGTTTATTTTTTCCACCATATTATTTCTATCAATATAATTGATTGACGTACCAATGTAATAATCACATTTACGTCTATTTATTATCTTTCTTCCGACAGAAATAAATCCCAATCCTTTGGCTTAGGTTTATTAAGTTGAAAAAGAATGCTACTGCAGTGTTTGTTAAGCATTTTTGAATGCTTCAGAGTATCATTTCATTTAGCTGTGCTCTTATTTTATATATATTTATATATATCTCCGATCTCTAAAGCGGAGTAATAACGTCTCTGCCTTTTTTATCTTGAAAGTGAAAAGGCAAAGATTCTGGGTTCATATCCCAGCCAGGTTTAGTATTTTATTTCAAACTGTACAAAATTCATCTCTTTATAAAAAAATAAATAAAAATAAGATTAATCTGCCGTTAGCCTGTTTTTTCTATTACGAATAAATAAGAATACTTCAGTAACCTTTCTTACTATTATTATACCTGAAATCTGCATAATCTCATCATTTTTAATTCGGTATACACATGAAAAAAATCTTTATTTTTACATTATATAAATTTATTTACGATAAAAGGTTCTTTTTTTCATTTAGCTTATATAGATAACTGGCAGAATGATTGATATCTGTAAACCCTTTCCTGTACGAAGAGATAGTTATACATCTTACGAAAACTTGAACAGCTTTTTATATTTTATGTTTAAATAGTTGTTAAAAAATTTCTCATCTATATTATGACATCTTAAAATTAATCGTTCTCAGCTCTGATATATTTTCATTTCATCTCACAATCTTACAAAATGATGATCGACTCTAAGACAAGTACCCTAACCGGACCTCATATAGAGGGTGATCCGGTAATTTATTTGAGTTCATTAACAGAAGAAGGGTGAGGACGTGACGTCACTTGCTTATATTCGCAACCAAATCATTATTTGTATCGATCTCTTGATGTTACTCTGTCATGCGCATTTCTTTCGGTTTTTTTTTCACCCTCACGGCATTCTGCTCCAGTATAAAATACATACGAGTTTTTTTTTAGCCCCTCAGCCACTCGTATATTCCAACTATGTGGGGTAAATCCCCTTGTTTTATTCATTTCCACCCCCTTCGACTTAGGGTGTTTTTTCGATACTTCCCTTTTCTAGTTAGTGGCTCAGAACTCGCATGGAACAATGGATCTAAGAAATTGTCCTTGTATTTTTTGTCTCCCTTCACACTTTTTCACCTTTGATTCTTCTCATCTTGAACGTTCTTTATCGGATGAAATTTCTCATTTGTTCTGTCTCGTGTTGCTTCTAATTTCAATGGAATCAACACGCACAGCTAACACATCTTTCTTCTTCAATTACAAATTCTTTTACATATGTTCTTGATTAATGAAATAATATTATCAAAAAATTGATGTAAAACTTTTCTACAAGAAAAGGTTTTTCCGATTTCTTTTAAATATAAAGTTCTTTAAATTATTTACTCAGAACTCCTTATTTAAATAAGATAAATATCTAAAAACAAATTAAGTCCTAATCAATTACTTTTTAATATAATATTACTGATAAAAAAATTTGTTTATCCTTTATTGGAAGTTGTACTGAAACAAAACCAAAATAAAGGTCCCACTTTCTCGTTATCTATGAAATTATTAGACCAGATAATTATTGACTGTAATAAACTTCGTAAGTGTAAAGGAAATTATAAAATATAACTTACTATTTGGATTATTAACTAAAAGGCTATTAGCCAGGATTATAGCTAGAAACGCTTATGGTAAATTAATATTAAAATGTTGCTGACTGATAATTCTGCAGTAGTAAATTTAATTTCTGGGATAAATAAACGTGCAATGTAATCGAGAATCGTTTTCAAAAATTGATAATAAATACTAATAGAAATGTAAAAAAAAAAACACTGTTTTCGATTTATAAAATATTATTAACTATAATAAATCGGGTTTATTCATAAAAACCATATCTCTGTTTGTTATTTTTATTTTTTCTCTTCTTTTTTTTTCCAACTCTTTCTTCTTCTTCTAGTAACTCTTTTCCCACTAAGATTCCAAGGCTGGAAGAGTGCGCCTGTGGTATATTCAAAGAAATATTATTTAAAAGGTTTAACATATTAGCTTACTTTATTTTTATTAAGAATAATTTTTTTTTATTATAATGGATCGATCATATACCAAAGTACCAATCTTTGACATGCTGCTAGAAAATATTTACAAAAATATACGTAATTTTTCTTTTACTAATATATTTGTATGCAATCTTTTGTGTGTAAAATATATGTAATTTTCATGAAATACGTATGATATTGTTATTAAGCAATGATAAATAGCAAGTTAAAAATATTTATGAATTTATAATACACAAATGTATTTTATTATTATGTGTGTGTGTGTGTGTGTGTGAGCGCGCGCGCGCGTGTTTTCTTAATATTTTTTTACGGTATGAGTTGAGTATATTTATATTGGTGTATTCATGTTTTTAAAAACACCGTAATTAAGATCCAGTTACAGTAACATTATAAATCTTGTGATTTTATTGGTTATATTTTGATGGAAATTCGCTGATTGTACTTTTTCTTCGGTTTTTTTTTTTTAATACACACACATATTTATGTATTTTAAGCGGCAACTCTCATCTGTTTGGTTAAATGAGTTTTGTTGAGTCAGGTCGTCTCATGAAAGAAGAGAGAAAAAAAGAGAGAATAACAGTGGGAAAGAGATAGAGTTTATGTCTATCAGCCGCAATCCGCCGGTCGCAGGTTTGGGGTCAAGATATTCGTTTGAATAGGCACGTTACATTGTTTATTTATTAAGAGAGCGGGACAATAAATTGGCAAGATTTATTAAAAACAGCGGCCAGATCTCGCATTAATCTGTCGAGTACTTAATGAGACCGAGCATCGAACCGGGGAAACGGACTTTTATTTTAGTAGGGGGATCAAGTTTTAGAGGGTTATAAAAATGCCCAAAATAAACCTGTTAATAACCGGCGTATATGTCAGTACTAGAATTATATATACGTATATATATAGTTGGCATCGTATCAACACAATACTCCTGCAGCTAGTAGGAGAAAAAAAATCTATTTTTAATTAATATTTAAGGATGGGTGATGTTGATTTAGCTCCCGGCCAGTCCGGGTATTTTCGGTAGTCTGCTAATTAAGAAACAAGACTCGGTGAGGAAAGGCGACGATGAGATACGTTCTTTTACTTCACGCTTCTTTGCTGTGGTGCGCCCACTGCACATATGCCACCTCAAACACACACGAAATTTTAACTAGATAGGTGTTGTCATTCTTCACTTTGTTCTTATACTGTGCTGTGTTGCATTCATAACTGCATCGAACACTTTAATTTTAATAAAAATTAATTAGGGTTGCTAAATCTGTACTAGAAAATTTATTTAATTTACTTTAATGAATTTTAAAATTGTTATAATTGTCATGTATCCGGTGTCTTCTTACAAAATATTTAATTCTAATTTTATCTTGTTTTTGTTTATCATTGGATATTAATATTCGATAGTTTTACCTTACGCCCGTAATTTTCCTAAGCATTTAGCATTTGTAATGTACGGGATTCTACGAATCAGACCCGTAATAGTATTGTTTGCATGCTGATACGCGTGCGTGCGGGCGCGCGCCTTTGTGTGTGTGTGTGTGTGTGTGTGTGTGTGTGTGTGTGTGTGTGTGTGTGTGTGTGTGTGTGTGTCTTTTTTATTAAAACATTCTAATTTGAAGGATATATTACGAGCATGATAAATTAACTGTACCCAGTGTTTCTACTCATAATATTTCCCAGTGTTTTAACTATTAACATTATAATAAATTAATTAATTTATAAATTCTAATGTAAAAAAACAAATTCAGCCAAATATAATCTAATAAGCTTTTATGAATAATCACTGTTAATTATTTTTAATTAACGTTTGATAATATTTATTTATCCGATATACCAACCGAGAGGATACACCTAATCGGAAGAAAATTATGCTATCAGTATCTATTGTAATTAATTATTATTTGCTGCATGTATGTATAACTTTAACAATGATTAATTTTCCAATTCAAAAAAGAAGATAGTAACGTAACTCAAAATTTGCTGCGTTGATTTTCATAAGTAATATATTTTCATTAAAAACCAGCAAAAAACCGTCCCGGAAATAAGGTTAAATATTCATAAACTTCCGACAGCCATAACCTCTGGAGCGAAGTAAGAGCATCTTTGTTTATCATCCAGGTTTCAGTTTCGAATTCTCGTTGGGCATGGAATTTTTGTTCGTAACAGTTTTTCTTATAGTATAACTTCCACTAACCACTAAAAACTAGGAAAAATGACTTTTGTAACTATCTTCGTTCTTAAATATCCCGCTCTCAAAACAATTTCCTTCTTTTTAGATAAAGAAAGGCAAAAATATTTTTACATACTAATCTTTCTAATACTCAGTTGATTTAATATAATTAAAATAAGCCGTTAATAAGTTTCCATTTTTTTTTTAATTTTTAATATCCTACATGTTAAGCAGAACATACATGTTATGAAGAAGTAGCCGTGTGTGGGACATATGTAGAAAGTGTTATTGTATAAATCATTAGTTATACATTATACTTTGGAACTACAGAAAAGGAAAGACCGGAGCACTATCCTGGTGGATATACTAGCCGTTTCAGAAAAATTCATTTATTGTTTCTCCAATAACCGCATTTTAATGAACAAACAGAAATTTGTAATAATGATTACCAAACTCTTTAAGGTTTACCTACTTCCCAAACTTGATCCTAAACATTTCATATGCATTGAAATTTTGAACGATTTTATTGCTTATCATAAAGAGTAATATTTCAGTTTATAACTGAATTAAAAACAAATTTGTAAGAGTGTAATAGTAAACATATTACTCCCTAACGTATTTTTTTTTTTTAATTATTGAAAACTCTATAGGTGGTTCCTACAGTATATATATATATTTCATTAATTATAAAGTAGATAATATAACTTTATTTTATATAAACTTTTTCAAATTTTCTTCTTTATCATCATTTATTTATTAGGTATTTAAACATACAATTTATGTGTCATTAAAGAAATAAAATGTTACATAAAGTATTTAGTGAGGCCAAGTTCAGGCAGTACATATCACATTGGTTCATTGTTTGTTACAAGTAATTCATTGTTTTTTGGCAAGAATAAAACAACTTAGTTTGGGTTGGCAAGAATGCAAAACATTTGTTCTTTCAAGTAAATTTTATGTTATATTTATTTATATAACTGAATTAGCGAAAAATGACTGTTTATTTTTAAATGACAGAAAGAGAAGTTAGGTAAAAATTCTCGTGAAATTTTATAAAAAAATAAGCCTGATTTATATCTGAAATGACACGCGCTTTATTCATATCCTTCATAAAAATATTTTAATTTACAATAACCTATTTTTATTATTTTAATTAAAAAAATATCCTAAAATAATTCGGTTTTTTTTTCTCTATTTCTATATAAATAAAATTATAGTTCAATCATAAGGATTGAGTAAATATTCTCATGTAAGAAATTATTGCAATTGTTAGCTCTTAATAATGACGCAAAATTAGCTCCGATCAATTATGTTTTTAAATTTAATCGTAATCTTCGGTATTACGATACCAAAAATAACTTTCATCAGTAACTGAACTACGTATATTTCTTCCGTTCTTCCTGTTTGAAGTTAAAAATATTTTCTAGTCCTGCAACTCTTGTACTATACAGTTTAACAATTTGTTTTCAATTCCTTTTAGTAAAAACGTAATTCACCCTTAATATATTAATGTATCCCTCTACAACTTAGTTTTTTTAAAGATTTAGATTTTTAATTTCTTCAAATAATCTTAAAAGTTTTTACAAACACCATCAATCTATATAATTTTTACAATTGCCCTTTAATACTTCGTTTAAAAGTATTTTTCTTTATCATTCTTGATATCCTACTTCTCGTGTTCTGTTACCAAAACACATCACGTTTTATAAAATTATTTTTAAGAATTTCTTTGTAATTCCTTAACCTATAATTAATTTATCACGCCTACTCTACATAATTTTTTTTTCTTGAGTTTACAGGTATTGTCTGCTTTAGTCATTTTAACTTATGAGATTGAAAGTTTTTAGCATATGAGAAATGCCTGACCGGAATAGATAATAATCTTTTTTTAACTAAAAATAATTTTTTTAGCAATAAAGATTTTAAGACTAATAAATAAAAGATTTCCCATGATGCAATCAATGATAGTATATGTTATTATTTGATAAATAAGTTCAAGTTAGTACGAGTTGAGCAGTTTTGGTTATTTTTAACGCAGTCAAGGTACTGACGGCGAATTAATAATGTTGGCGAATGAGATACAATTCCGTCCTATATCTGACTTTATCACACGGGTCCTTCAACAGAAGGATAGGGCTGCTAGGCCAACGTGGGGATGAGGGACAGCTCTCTGCTGAGCTGCTATTCGTTTGTGCATGCACAGATCGGTAGCAGTGATGAAGCACGGGTACTCTTTCGTCCTCTTGTAGAAAAGACCGTAGTCCCGGCGAGAATGGTCCTTTGGGTGTTCTCGTTTGAGGCAAAAGGCATAAAGACCGAGTCTCGGCTCCTAGGTTGGGGGAACAGGAACGACATAATCGGTCCTGGTAACCCTACTCTGGGAGTTAGAGGCAGGCATTAGTAGATAAGATCCAGCCGGCTCATAAAAGGACACTCCCCCGGATTGTGTTATGCTTCACTATGGAATCCGATTCGGGGAGGGGAAAAAAGTTGTAATCACGGTAAATTCCTTATTTAAATACTATATTAATAAGAATATAAAAATCAGGTAGAATTATCTAGGTTAGAATTCTGTATCTAATAGGTTTTTACAAATAATTTTTAAACGCTGTACTTTGTATTTTTAATTTTGAAACAAAACAGCTCTTATTTTAGATTTTTAACTAAAAAGATGTTTTTCGATAAATAAACAGTTCATTGAACTAAACTTATTAATTTTATTAACAACTGTTCTACAGCAACTATGATAATAGTCAAGATCAAATTTAAATGACAATTTAAATAAGGAGCAACCGCAGTTGTACTTTGATAGTGAAGTAATTTCTACTCCGCGTAGTAATGTCTCATTTTTTCCCCTAAAAAGCGTTACAATTCATTTATTTCCCTTAGAATTAATGGCTGAGAGACTGGTTATACTTTTCTATATTTATTAATTTAGAAGGGATTTGGTTTTACCCAATAAATATTTTATCCTGCATACAAAAACAGAGAACCCTGTTGCTCTGTAGTCAGCTCGTATTCACCAAACTTTACAAAGGACGCATTTTTTCTACGTGTCTGTGCATTCTAAATGATTCTAGTAGTGCCATATCAAAAATACCTTTGGAACCAAAAATATGGAAAAGGGATTAAGGATAAGGAAAAGAGGTGGATCATGAGAGTGGATAATTTACCTTCAGTGGAACAAGATGGAATTATCACATTACGAGTCAAAGTATTTTTATTTTTAAAAAAATAGCTTAAATATCTGCTGAAAAAAATGATTTCCTTTCAAATGTTAAAAAAGCATCAAGGAAAAGGTACGAGGTTCATAAGAGTACACACCATGCTCATTCTCGATGTCATGCTTTTTATAAAATTATGCAAATGAACTATAAATCGTTCAATCACACACTCATTGGAAGATAATGCTATTATTATACTGCTATATATTTTACATAAATGGGTAAGGAATTTACCATACAATTTTTTATACCTCAAAAAAAACAATAATAAATAAATTTAAGTCGTCATTTTATTTAAATTTAATGATTTTCTACTTCCTTAATTTAATTAATTAAGAATCCACGTGTTCACTATCAATAAACTAGTTAGTTGTTAATTTTTTTTTTTACTTTTTTGTAGAGGAAGAAACGTAAAACTTCCGCTCACGTGGTTACTGCAGTGACACTTGTATGGTATTGCTATAGTAATTGGAAACTGCTGACTTTTTTAATGATCCCTACTTTTAATGCTTATTAGTTGTTTAACTGGTCTGTTGAAATTATATTCTGTACAGTACAACCAATGTGTGGATTAGTAAATTGATTATTAAATAAAAAATAAGTTAAAGAATTAACTCTAAAAATTACATTACGACAGCATTTTTTTATAAAGTTATTGGAATTTTGGAATTCATTGTAGTTAGAATTCATAGAATATTATTTAAATAAGATAACTATATTATACAGATACACACGCACGCAGACGCACACACACACACACACACACACACACACACACACAAGTTCATATTAAATAGAGCAATGCTTGTACAATCTACCCAGTTCATTTGACTTCTAATATATATCCAATGTGGATTTAATCTAATAATGTTAAAAGGAAACTTATCTGATGATATTAAACAATGTAAGTGATAATCCCTTTCACGAGCCAAAATTTCCGGGTAAAGAAATAATACATAGTCTAAAAAATAAATCTTAAAAAGGACGACTAATAATGGTTCATATTTTCAAAGAATATATGAATCAAAAACTTGTCTTATAAACAGGTGATCCATAGATTCCAGCAGTATTTGTTCATGGAGTCGATATAGAAATTCTGGAGATTAGTTCACACACGAATATCTTACAATCGGTTTTTATTTAATCTCTAAGTTAACTTATGTTTGTAGATTGAACAGTATTTAAAAATAGTTTTACCAGATAAAGTTTTTAACTATTTAAATATTTTTGTAATTTGTTTATAGTTTTTTTTTTTTGCTCATAAATCATGATCTAGAATATTGATCCTTTTACAAAGATTAGTACTGCTTCAATTCATGAATAATTATATATGTTTCTTACATCATAAATAATTATACATGATATGAAAAATTATTTATATTCCTTAAACATAGAAATTGAAATTCCGAACAAAAGAAGATAAATATACCAAGTCCATCCTAAAGTACTTATTTGATCTGTTAAAGTGCCATTAAATTTGCTAAAATATGTTATATTTTTACGAAAATGAACTGGAATCTTTTAAGAAAGTTAAACATTATTCAGAGACATCTATTTCTCCTAAATAAAATGATATACTTTTCTGCTAAGATTAATATTTTACTAAAATAAGATCATAATGAGTTTAAGAATACCGAAATTCTGCTTACAAATATTAATAAAATTTATATGTAAATTAAGTATTCATGTTTGTAAACAAAATTACTCATCAAAGTACAGTGTAAGAATATTAATTTCTTGGGTAATGCAGAATAGCGATTGAAAGTTATTTATGAACCGTTTCTAATCAATTTTATAGTAAACATAACATATGATTGTACTGAAACAGTTATGAATCAATTTTTTTTACCTGTTGTATTTTAGGGCTTTTATTTCAGGACATATAATTGTAGGTTAATCCATAATTGTAGGACATAGACATATTGAGCCCTGCTTTACCATAAGACTTTCCAACCATTAGTTTTACTATGCACCACCGGACGGGGAATAGAGTCCCTATAAAGACAGATTAGGATCAGCCATCCTGTCAGATCACACCAAAAATGCAATATAGGTAGCACCATCTGCAGCGTTAACAGAGCTTAACAGGATTAGATATCAAAAAATCGGGAAGATAGGATCTAGAATACGCAAAAGAGATGGATGGTGACAAAGGACGTTTCATATGCAAAATCATTTTCAATACCCTTACTATAATTTCAAGGGACCCCCCTCTCAGGAACCAGATGCAAACTTAGCCTGTAGTCCCACAGAAAACAGGATATTTTTTCTAGGACTGAAAAAAGGCGTTATTAATGAAAAAAAATTTATATTAATCAGATAAACCATATACCCAAAAAATATTTATCAATAAATTAATAAATTAGTCAAAAAAAACTCTCTTTCTTAAAGAAATACTCACTTTCATTCCTGTAAATATGTAGTACGTGGAAATGTCAAATACATTTCTAACCATATGTAAATTAAGTATTCATGTTTGTAAACAAAATTACACATCAAAGTACAGTGTAAGAATATTAATTTCTTGGGTAATGCAGAATAGCGATTGAAAGTACGAAATATTTTACGAATACGAAATATTTTCGTATTTGACTGATTTACTAGACGTTTTTCAGCAATAATGAAACTTTTTGTTATTTATTTACAGTATTTGAAGTAAGTTAACTTTCATTATCTTGTTACAACAAGTTTATCCAATAGTAAATATAAAGATAATTTTTCATCATTTTATTCGTTATTAAAATTAATTTAATTTGTGTATTTGTATGTATGTATGAACATGATTTATATTTTTCTTTTAGCACTTCTTTAATGTAATTAAATTTCATAATTTCCTGTTCATGAAATTAATATAAAAAATTTATGTAAACATTTTTGGTTAGATATATTTAATAAACATGAGTTATAAATTGCATTATAATGTCTAAAAGAAAGTAAAATTAAACTCCATATAAGCATAATATATATACATACTTGATGGCAGGATTATTATATACTAAATTATTGATTTTTAGACGGGCTTGTATAGAATATCATTTAGTTTTGTACTTACGAAATTCTTGACTTATAGAAATTTTAATTCTAACCTTTTTACGATACAGTTCTGGATAAATAAATAAAGAATAAAGTTATAACATTAAGAAAATAAGTTGATGATATGAATAATGAATACATCAACCGTAATTATTGACTACGGGTTGAAATAATAAAGCTGCAAAGATAATTTCAAACAAAATTTATCGCTCACGTATTTTCGTGACATGAGTAAAATATTTTAATGAAAGTTTATAAATTTAAATTTTATGAGAAAATTATTATAAATAGAATTATCTAATTAAATTTAATTAAAGTTAAGAAGTTGTAGTACTTAAGTAAAAAGTAAAAAAATAAATATTCTCGAGCATATTTACGAACCGTTTTACTTTAGACATGATTAATAAAATAAATTTAGTGTCCCTGCAAGAACGATGATTTATTACTTTCTTTTAATTTTTTTCTTCTCTTTTTTGATGTCTTACATCACAAGATTCTTTTAAATTTAACTTATTATATAATTGCCTAATTAAGAGAAGTGCTAAACCTCTTATTAAGTTTACTTTAAAAACATAAGACTTAATTGCTTCCGCCAGAATATGTTTTTATTATTTTTATTACTAACTTTTTTCCTTTAAACAAATGAGCCACAATCTTTTAAAACATAAAATTAAAATGATTTAACAAACTTGACCTGTGTTCTAAACTGTTTTTCATCAGACAGGTGTTAGGTCCTAAGAGAATTTGAATAAAACATGCTCGTTATCTCTTGAATTGTTTATTTTCAACTGGTTTTAATTAATGAATGAATGGTAATTATGCGTAGGGAACGCACCCCTTTCGTGTTTACCCGGCTGATGGTTATCTTACACACCACCTACTCTTTTAACAGTTAACTAAAAACTCGCTTTTACTTGATTCTTGGCCAAGCTAAAAAGTTGAGATTTGGAAATTTTGATTCCCTAATTTTTTTTTTGTGATGGTAATATTAAAACGCATTAACTCTAAATTAAATTTTTATCATTCCAATAATTTAATAAATATAAGTTAATACTATTTTTCTTTCGTATATTTTATATTAAAACATTTAAATTGTGTAAGCTAATTTATTAATGAGTAATAAAATATTGCTGGAAATATATAATTAAAAAATATGGTATCCCCAGGATAAATTACACTTAATTCTATTTTTATTACATTTCTTAATCGTTCATAATTCTTTTTTATCTTATATTTTTAATCTTATTAATCTTATATTATTATTTTTAATCTTATTAACAGAAGCTCTCTGAACAAAATTACAAAGTAAAAAGGGTTAAATAATATATATATATAAAAATCTTGAGCAAAAATGAAACAGATGATATAAACAGAAAAATGTATTATCTTTCCACATTGCTGAAACTTTTAAATACTTTTTTTAACGAAAACTTGTCCAATTCTAAAAAAAATCGTGATTCTTGATGTAAAATTCGGAAAAGAATAAGTAATATTATAATAATAATTAATTAATTTTAAATTTAAATCTATTTTTTCCATAATTATGTCCGTAAGAATGACAAGTCTTAGAGAATAATACGTTCGTCTTAAAAAAGACGAGAAAACTTGTTTCTCGCCTTGGCTAGGAAAATTATGAAATACTAAGGACTTCGTCTTTTACAAATTAGTAAAAAGGAGGAAAATTAAGTGGATAGGAAAAGTACGTAAGTGTACAAATAAAGAATAATAAATTAAAATTATACTACTCTTTGTGTAAAATTTTAAAATACAAAACCAGTGGCTTTTATATAGATTTGAATGCTAGACAGGTGTTCTTTGGTGATTGGGTTTCATTTAAACTCAAGTTTCAGGAGTGGTCGACCTGAGTCTTTTCCAGACTATATGTTTACCGGTATATTTAACTTACATTGAAGCTACGTCATGCCTGGAAAGCCGGTAGCAGTAAATGCAATTGCCTATACATACACATCCAGACCAGGCAGTAGCTAGAAAACTGGTTGGAGAGAAGGAAATATCAGAAAGTATTTTAACTACCTAAGGGGCAATAAATTACGTGCTAAAAATTTGCCTTTGTTTAAATTTTTGAGATAAGGACCTATAAGTTTCGTCAATACGGATCATCAAATTCTGGAGATATCAAGCAAAACAGGTATAAGCAAAATAATCAAACAAAAAATAGGTATCTATATATATATATATATATATATATTTTTTTTTTTTTTTTTTTTTTTTTAATATATATATATATATATCTCTTTCAAAAATTTTCAAATATTAAAATTATGTTGTTTGGTTGATTTCATGAAATATCTAGATCTGCTAAAATCTCAGACTTGCAGAATTTGATTCTATTATCGTACTTTTCTACTACATAGCTTACAGTATAATTTCGCTGTACACCGTATAACTATAAAACTGGAAAAGTAAGAATTTAATATACGAATATAATTTAATATACGAATATTTTGTAGAAATCTTGCTTCATCCAGTGAATTAATTTTGCAAGTAGTAATTATTAATTTGCTTATATCTACTTTTTTGTCAGGTTTTTTTCTACCAGATAAGTATCTTCATGCGTTAATATCATACTACACCCTTAATAATTATTACCCGTTTCATAACGTAAAATACTCGTATATAATGGAGTGCAATTATAAGAATATTTTGTAAAAATTATGGCAAAATATTTTTTTTTAATTTTCTTTATTATTGTAATTAAGTAGTATAATGCAAAAAAAAAATAAAATTGTAACAGTGATAATGATAAACACTGTTTTTACGAATATGTATTTAAATAATTGAATTTTTTTATGGTTTCGATTTCATATATAATCTTGTATAATACATTGTATAATACTGCTGTTGTAGATATACACTACATGTTTTTTTTACACCTCTGAAAGCACGAATTGCCATTAAACTGACGCAGCCAACCAATCATAATGCAGACCTAACTATAAAACACTGTTTAACCCGTGATTTACAATTCACTTATAAATTGGAAAATTTTACACCTAGTTATAATACCGTGAGAAAGACTAAAATATTACAACAAAAGATAATTACAGATAAGTATTACGTCTCTCTATAATATGTTTGAAAAATAATAATAATAATTCAGAATAGTTACACAAAATATCATTCTAAATTGTTATTAAAAAAAAAAAAAATTAAATAGGTCTTTTACAATTTTTTTCATAAAAACCAAGTGTTTTAATAATATTATATAAAAATACTTTCCAATATTTTTTCACTATTTATAGTCATTGGCTATTAAGATTATTAATCATCATTTTTAACAGTAAATTTGCTTAAATGAATCAGTTTTTCTTAATTATTTAAATATATTTTCATCTAATATTAATTTTATAACTTATAACAAAATTTTATTCTCATTATTCTTGAACCCGTTTTATTTACGACTTTTTTATAAAACTTTCAAGCATTTTACCGCTCTGTGGATTTTTATTCTATTAAATTTTCCTGTATATTTTTTTGTCATGAAATTTTTATTTCATTTCATGTAACGTTGTATACAACTAACTGTTCATGGTCTTGGTGGTGTTCAGATGTGTTCCTAAATAATTAATCTAAAATAATTTTTATTATTATTTTCATCATCATCATCCCCATCACCACCTGAGCCATCACCATTAAAACTATCACTACTCCTACCGCTGCCCGTGGTGATGCCATTACTATTATCACTGCCACTTCCATCACCATCATCATCATTATATTGTAATATAAAACTTTCAAGAATTTTACCGCTCTATGTATTTTTATTCTTTGCAAATTTTCCTGTATATATTTTTTTTTTGTTATGAAATTTTTATTTCATTTCAATTCACAGAATAAGTTTGAATTTTATTGTAACAGGACTTTAAAAAATGACATAGAAATGTGAATAAAAGAACAAATTAATTATCCTTATCTATTTATTTATTAAAATAAATAACAGTAATATTCAACTATATATCGTAAAATTTAGTAAAAGCTAATACTAGATGAATTTATCTATTACTGTGCTTCGTTATTATGAATAGTTTTATTTGTTCAATTTTTCTATTATAAGCCATTATAATTCATAACAATGAGTCTTAATTTTTATTTTGTTCTACGGCTTGGTCCAAGTACAGATTGATCTAGCCATTTTCCAGCTAATCATAAGATGATAGTCTCTCTTCATATATCTTACAACTAATCCATATAACAGAAAATAAATTAAATGATTTTAAAAATATACCTACACGTTATTTTTAAATTTCTCTTATTTAGTTTGATTCTTTTCAAAAGAGAAAAAGAAGAAAATTTAAGAAATTAATCCTACAGTTAGTAGAAAAGTAAAAATTAGGAGTGGTAGATAATTTTATTTTTTTAATTTGAATTAATTTTATTATTATTATCATTATATAACTTTCATGCACTTTATCGCTCTATGTATTAATATTCTAATTTAAATTTTCCGTTTCATGACGTTTCATAAAATAAATTTGCAATTATTATTTTGAATATCATGTAATATAAATCCTTATATTATACTGATCGGTACAAGAATTTTTACATATTTCATGTAGTATTCAACTTAAAAATATGAATTGTCGTAATCGTAGACTGGTAATTTTAAAGTTGTTAACTTCGTATAATTAAATAATTGTTTCTTAAATAGCCGAAGTGGCCAAAAGCAGAACCCAATATTGAGCTTATTTTTTTTTTTTTTTTTTTTTTTTTTTTTTGTTATAGATGAGTCTGAGAAATGCCATTTACGCACCCCTCATAAATGGGGGAGTGTCGGACTCGCACGGGTTCGGCTAGATGTTATTAAGAGCCTATGTGTACCCGCACCCTACCGACTAAAACTCATATCTCACCTTTTCTCCTCCTCCGGGGTCGGTCCTGCAGTTTAAGCATTGCGGGGGCCCAGGAGGTGCCTTTAGGGTCCAGGGGTTTAGAGTCCCCGTGCTTCATCACCGTCGCCCATCCGCACAAATGCAGATGCACGACGGCTCCACAGGGGGCTGTCCTTCGCCCCTTCATCTTCAAGTCACTTTCTTCGCCTGTGTCTCAGGTCTTTTGTATGGAACTCTTCCTTGCTGGTTATCTTCAGTCCTCTTACTTATCTGGGTCCTGAATAAGGCTCTATCCCATTCTCTAGCTTCTCTCGCTTTAGTTAGATTTATATTTTAGTTCTAATTTAAGTTCTAAGTAAGTTAAATTTAGATTTAAGTTCTATCTTAGTTAAGTTTGGATTTTAAATCTTTTTCTGCAATGAATAAGAAATGTATCATTTATTAGAATTCCATAACTGTAAAAAGAAGGACATGATTATTTTGTAAAAAACCAACCAAATATAAAAAGTTTCGTGTTTAGTAGTTTATATTTTTTTATTTAAGACAAAAGAAATAATTTTATAAATTAATATTTTTTTTGTTACTAACTATAATTTATTTTAAAAGAATAAATTATTTTTTTTACTAATGATAAGCCAATTCATTAATCTAAAACTTTACATTAATAATAATAATAAAATTTAAAAAAAGACAAGAAATAAATAAAAAAATAATTGGAAATTGTGAAAACCAGTCTGTTGTAGTCTGACATTAATAACTACCCACGCTTATGTTTCTTGTCTCGTGGACAATTAATACTCTATGAGATTCTCGTTCTTGTACTGTGTGACCCCACGTGTCTGAATTAGTCCATTATCTATTTTTGGGTTATATTAAAAAAAAGTAGATACAATAAATTTTTTTAGAATTATTTATTTACATCGTTGGTGGCGTTAGTGTACTCTTTTTAATTTGCTGTTCGTTGTATATTAATGAATTTTTTTTATGGTTCACGATTTATATCAATCTGTGTGTGTGTGTGTGTGTGAGCGCGCGCGCACATAAATATTTTAACACTAATTTTTCTAAACAGTTTAATGACATTTGGATACATTGAAATAAATGACTCATATTTTTTTTTTTATATACAGAAAACAGATATAATTTCACATCTGTTCACTGAAGAACAAACAGAGAAAGCCGCTGCAATAGAGTTTTATAAAATCAGCAACATTAATTCTTCATAACTCTTTAGTATCTTTAAAGAATAAAATTGCCAAGTACAGACTAAGATGCCAAAATTCCATGTTACGTTGTCCGAGAGCTTGATCACGTATTTTCATCTCTGTCTCAACGGAGCCCTTAACCACTTCATCTCTCGCTAAACGTTCCTCTGAAAGCCGTCCAGTTGCCTACTTTGTAAGGGGAATATAGTGGAGGGAAAAGCATGCAGTAAGTATGTGAACTGCTCAGTCAAACGGTGACAATAAAGTCCCCAAACTTTAAAAAAAAATAATAATAATAAAAATACTATCAAATTATTTAATATAAACTTAACCGTATTTCGTTAAAAACATATTTTATCATTTATATTTGTTATATTCCTTATTTTCATGATAAAAATACTGAAAACTTTCCCGTATAAAAATTTTCCAGTAAATTTTAAAATTATTAAATATTTATGGAAATAAAAATTAACTACAAAAATATTCTTTGCAGCATGATGATCATGATAAATAATTTGTATTATTTGTTCCAATATATATCTAGAAACTTATTCTACGTATTCTGAAAACGAATCTGTTACCAAAATATTGTAGACAACATATTATAGGAAAACAATTTACTCATGGCATGACATAACCGTTCAATGGAATAACACGCACACCATGCCAGACTTACTGTAGTAAATGTGCAGTTTGTAGTTTTCATTTATTTCAGTGAGCCGAATTTACGTTTCCATATCAGCCAGCCAGAACCTTCAAAAAGTTCCTAATATTTAATCATATAAGTTTGCCGTTAGGCTAATTACATAATTAATATGTATTAAACTCTGATTTATTAGTGTCAATTGAATCAAACTTTGAATTGGTTAAATCATAAAAAGAAATATAATAGATAAAGAAATAATTACTTAGAATGAGGACTATTAATTTAGGTATGACTACGTGTTATAGATTTAAGTATTCACTCAAATAATTTTGGTAATTAAACTAACTATATTTTTGTTAAATTTATTAATTAAAATTTTAAACAACATGATTTAAATAACTTCAAACAATTCCCATAGACGTTTTCACTTAATACGAAAATTTACTAAGTCAAATAGTTTATGATAGTATAAACTATGTGAATGATTGAAGTATTGTAAATACTACAATATTTTTTCTCCAAATCGAAATGATGATTTTCTTTTAGTCTTCTTTTTTTGTTATTTTCTTGTATATAAATTTAAAATTTATTTTCACAAATTAATTTAGAATTTTAAATTAATTAACTACTCTAAAGTAAGTAATGATAACGCTGATTATATAAAATACTAATTAAAATGTATTTATCTAAATGGAATGGATTGTTGTTAGGTAAATAGGAAAAGGTTCTGCGGTCATGAAAAATGCATGTTTTCTTGTAGGACTGTACCCAATAGTAGTACAAGACGAAGGATCCATTTCCTTAATTGATGCTAGCCTAAAAACACGGAGCGATTAATCCGTTGAGTGGTGGAAGAGGGGTTATGTAGGAGGATAGAAGACTTAAGAGAAGGGGGGGACAGTCCAGCCAAACAAAATATGTTGCGGCCCCCCCGCCCAGGTCCCCTCTCTACTGCTTTGTCCAGTCTCCCTTAAGTTTCTTTTATCGGGCACACACAAGACGCCCTTTCTAATTTATGTTGTCTCACTTTACATTGTACTGGACCTTTAATTGCAATGTTGTATATTCTCGGCTCTTCTGTAGAAAAGGAAACATTGCCTTCATATTAAAACCGTAAAGGAAAAGAAAATCGATTGCAAATGTATAAAAGATATTAAAACGACAACTAAATTTTTTAATAGATTATTCCAAAGTAAGAACATGAAATTATTATATTCTTAAATTGATAAAGCTTTATTACTAAACAAGATTATTTACGTACATTTTTTTTTATCAAATAATAATTCGTATTTTTTTTAAATACCTTTTTACTAGTATTTAAAGTACAAAGCCATTAAAAGTCATAGATGAAACATATTTTTTCTAAATATGAATGTTTTTTTTTGCCTTACTACCAGTAAGATGTATCAAAACCCACCAGGTTGGTATAGTGGTGAACGCGTCTTCGCAAATCAGCTGATTTCGAAGTCGAGAGTTGCAACGTTCAAATCCTAGTAAAGGCAGTTTCTTTTATACAAATTTGAATACTAGATAGTGGATACCGGTGTTCTTTGGTGGTTGGGTTTCTATTAACCACACATTTCAGAAATAGTTGACCTGAGACTGTACAAGATTGCACTTCACTTACACTCACACCCATCACCCTCATTCATCCTCTGAACTAATACCTGACGGTGATTCCCGGAGGCTAAACAGGGGAAAAAAGTAGGATGTATCAAAGTGTCTCTGTCAATGGAGACTATTTTAAAATGTACATGTTTAAAATTACATTAGACACCACTTATTTCAAAAAATTATGGCAGAACTATAATATGTAATAAAAGTTTCAGATTATCAGAGTGTATTAGGTCTTGTGACAAATAAATTTATTATAAAAATGATTCATTTAGAAAAGAATGTTATTTATTTAAGCAAATAATATTTATATTCGTAGGCAATGTAGGTTATCTTCTTGTATTAATCAATCCTATGGTTGGTTTGCAACAGTCTTTCTCCTTCAGGCATTTCTAACGTGTGATAATCTTTGTTTCCATGTAGGTTTTACACCCAAAATGTGGTTTGTTTAATATGTATGGTTTGTTCAATATAGGTTATATGTAGGTTATATTTGTTTTAAAATTTTATGGAAAATGATTCTGGTGTTTTATCTTTGCATTTAAATTACATATTTTTCGGTATCAAAAAAATAAAAATTATTACGATGATGTAATAGAAGATTTTATCTGAATTAAACTTTTAATTTTTTATTAATTTCAAATATTTGAGTTTAGGTTAACTTGAGTTCGGATAAACAGTGTTGCACTGTTTTATACACTTAATTAATCAGTTAAATTCTGTTGGCAAGAATGAGAGAATAATTTTATAGTTTTATTAATAATTATAAATTATTTATAATTAATTATTAAAAATATTAATTTAAATAATATATAGAAATCAGACAAATTTTATGCTGGCGATGGCAACCGATCCAGATTATTTAATTATTAATTATTATTATTTATTAATTATTACTTATTATTTATCCAATTCTTAATTATCTAACAGTAATTAATTGGTGGTCGTTGGCAGCCGAATCTAATATTATTATTATTTAATAATCAAAACTCGTAATCAATGATCTACCTACTATTAAATCTTACTGAAATTAAATTTTGTATTAAATGAACGTAATTTGATTCATAAGACGATGAGAAAGAAAAGAATAAACTTCATCAGATTTGATAGGAATAATTATTGTAAGATTTTTCTGTTTCTTTTAATAATGACGTTCAACCGCTTCTTGGGATAATTAAAAATGTCTTCTCCAGACTTCAGACCGAGTCGGGAAGCCTCAAGTTTGTAATTAAGAAAATAAAAAAAGGAAGAAAAGTGATATCTTGTTGCAATTATAAAAAAGAGGAGATTTCTTGGCAGGAAAAAACTAAATTAAGAAGGATTTTATATTTTTCAATTTGTAATTTTTTTTCTGTTTTTACTCGGTGGGTATCAGATTATTATATTATTTTGAGATGTCAATGTATAATTGCGGTCGAAAAGCAATTAAGTCTAAAACTCATCTTAAACGACTTTGGGACAATAGAAATACCCATTAAAATGTAATAATATTTACATTTAAAAAAAAGTGACTTTTTAATGAAAGAAAATTAATTTGCTGCCTTTTCCTCTCCCTTCCCTTTTCTTTCTCTTTATTTTTTCACTCTGTCTATAAACAAGATCGTATCCCCCATTCAAAACGCTTAAAGAAATCCAGTCTTAACAACTCGAAAAAAAAACTCTTCTTGATTTCTTAAGCGAGAAAAAATACACATTGAAAAGCTATGATTTAATTAATAAAACTCGGCAATTGCAAACGAATTTTGATCTCACCCTCTGTATTTCTTTTCATTTTGAAAATCCTCTTCATTTCATGTAATACCCTTTAGGCATCTTGTATCATTCTGTTTATTTAATGAGGATATTTTAATTATTATTAATATTTATAAATAAAAAAGCCGTCGTTCGTTGTTCGAAAAGTTTTTTTTTTAATTTTTTCATATTTTTATCTAAATCTTTTTCTTTAATACTGACTTCACTAATTATTCAATCTTAAAAATTTTTAACAACGCCAAGGATAACAAAGATGCTCGTTTAGTTTACAATATTTTTACTTTTAAAACATAATATTTTTTCTTAATACGAAACATTCATTTTATTCAATGAAGCAATTCAAAGTAACTTTTTTTACAACTTTTTCAAAGGTGTGTAGACTATACTTTACACCTTCTGTTCATAATTACTACCATATTTTTCTCTTAATTTAAAATATAAATAATTTTTTGTTTGTTTCATTAATTATGTAAATAAAAATTTTAAATTATTTCTCTTTCTTAATTTTACCAATGATTATACGTACTTTCCACTTTTTTGTTGTATTTTTAATTTATGAAGCAATTATAGAAGTGAATTAGAAAGAGAAAAGTTCTTTTAATTTATTGTTATACATATTATTTTTCAATGTATCATTTAAAATTTTCATAATTAAATACAAGAAGAAATGAATTGCAACATCCTTTTCAAAATATTTTTAACTAGCGAAATTATTTAAGTTTTTTTATATGTATATTCATTTTTTTATTTTCAACCAATTAACTCGTAAAAATAATTATTTGTTATATTCATGCAATTTGTTTTAATCATATATATATATGTATGTATATATACATATATACACGGATGTATTTAAAATTTATTTTTTTATTATTCGTAATAAAATTTAATATTTATTTTTTTAACTATATTGTTTTGTGACAGTTAAAATATTATTATTGTCATCATTATTAAATTATATTATTTTAACCGTTGTATAATTAAATATAATTTAATATTTTACTACATAAGAATGACCTTATTAATATTATTTTTATTTTAAATCATTATATTATAGCCTACTTTGTTGTAGATTTTATTTGTACATTACTTTCGGGATGCATGGAGGGAATGGGGGTGAAAATAAATTTGAGATATATATATATAGGCCTACGTATAAAATTTTAAGCTTAAAAAAAATTTTTAGGCTAGAAAATTTCTAAAATTACGTGATCAATCACATTGAAATTTAAATATGCTGTATTAGTTAATCTGAAATTGTGCATGTGAAAATTTAATGAACATTTCTTAAATTGTAAATTCGGGCAAGTTAGAAGAGTGATTCTTTGTGATGCTACTAGTTGGAACGTGGAAACAAAACAAAATAACGAAAACTCAGTCTTCTTGGGCGGAAATGCACATTTTTTTTTTTTTTATATATAAAACTTAATTTTGTATTTATAGATTTTTTTTTACAATAGGTTTTTTTTGCTTGATGAATTAATTCACCACAGAAGCTTTGAAATCTTTTTCGTGGAAATATGGAAATGTAAATTTGTGGAGTATGAAAACAGCCGTGCCTGATCGGGATTCCCTCGGATATTAAGGCTGAGACATTACAACTCTGCTACAAAGATCGGCAGAGTATTGGTTTTTGTTTATTTTATTATTTTAAATTCTTTTATTATCTAGAAATACTGTGATACTGTAGTAAAATACAAAAAAAATTAGTTAAAATTAATCTCAGAATGTTTCATGTACATTATGATAAAAAAGGTCAATGGTCCTTTTTTATCATAATATAGTGTCATAACGACAATGTTAATACAAAAATACTAGCTTATTATCATGCTATCAATAAAGTGGATGAATTTAACCATATTTATATTTTCTTTTAGTGATGAAATGATTAATTCAGATAAGAAACCCTGAAAGATAATTGGTGGCTGTAATATGTACGAGTATATAACAAATTTTTAGCTTATGTAAAATACCAAGCTTGGTTTTCCTGCCACACAAGTAAAACGATTTTCAGTTCTTTCAAAAATTTTTCTCATTAATCTGAATATAAAACTAAACTATTATCCGCATCTTTGGGGTTTGACCAGGATATTGAGAGACAAACAATCTAAAAATTTCTTACAGATGAAATTTATTACTTTACAGACATAAAAACAAAATAAAAATGACAATATTTGTCTAATTACAGTTAAATTATAAAAACCAGAATACAGTCCAATTTACTAAAAATGTTATATTGACCGCTAGAATCGAATACTGTTTTAACAAGGTAACACTAGAAAAAGTCTTAAGTTCATACAATCCAATTTCTGCAAATATTATTATCTTTACTGTTTACAACAGAACTACCTACACTCTATTCATGAATATAATACAGTCACTTTCATTACTGTTTACCAATAACTCACCGAACAACTTCCTGCATTCACCCGCTGTCCACATTGGAAAAATTGTGACGTACTCTTCACTCATTACCACACACACGCTTACTGATATCACATTCACCGCAACCGCTTCGAACTCGGACTTGTGAAACTACTCTATTATCGCTTGTTATTACGACTGTCAGAACACGACTTCGCAGAACTACTGACTCTCTCCGCTGGTTCCTGACAGTATTTCAATCCCCTGACCAACAGAACCTGTACTCGCCTTAATCTTTTAATTGTTGAAGCGTAATAATTTTCATCGTCCGCGCCATTACGTTTTTCTACAAATTTTTAATCCGGTCCGGCAACCCTTCTGGTCGAACAACAGGTTTTGGAGGTGCCATTGTCTGTGTTCAAAGAAAAAATTGTTAAACGGACTTGTTACTCTGAGAAAAGTATCCCTTTTAGTTCCTTCTTGATTCTTCTTTTTATTATTATTTTCTCTTTCTTTCTTCTTAATTGGAAGAAATCCGTCCGTTATACTGCTCCTACTACATTATCTTATAATACCGTAGATATACAGTTTTTATACGCTACAAAATTTCGATTTCATATCTCCAGTTGCATGTTTCGTTGTTATCCAATGGATAATTCAACTAAAAAGTAATTTGATGAAGTAACTGGGTTAATATATATGTGAAAAAATTGATTTAAATTATACAAAATATCCTATCTGTACCTTTAATTGGCTTAAATGTTTCTAATAATTCAAGAATATAGATCAAAGAAATCCCAAATTATTAATAATTACTTTTTTCTTATTTTTTAAAACGGAAGTACCGTTAGATATTGCTTCAGAGGATGAGACCTGAATGATTTTTAGCGTGTGAAAATGCCATGCCTGATAGGGATTCCAACCCGGGACCTCCGGATGAAAGGACAAGTCGCTACCACTCGCGCCATGGATGCCGGTGTAATAATAATTACTTACTTTTTTTAATTTTAAAATAGTCACCATTTTTGTAAAAATTTCTTATTTATTTCACTAGAATTTCATGAAATTTTGTAAAAAATAAGTCTGGAATTAGTTTTTTCTCCAGCTTTATTTTGCTTTCTAGCAGGATTTTAAAGAATTTTCTTTAGATTAATTAAAGATTATATTTTTACAAAAAGTAACTTTACGCTGCAAATATTTAAAACAGGAAATTTTTATATTATTTTGTTAATTTTATTTTCTTACGAATAATAAATCAAAACCAAATACAGTAAAAGTAAATCCAAATAAGATGCACAATCGAATTTCTGTGATTGATTTTTTTCATACGATCTAGTCTTCTAGACGGACTACGAAAATATTAATTGGACGGTTTTTTTGAGTTTTCGTTTTTCTCTTCTGCCAGCAGACTTTCAACTGTTCTGAAAAGTTATTTTCTCTCATCCCATTACTGCGCTCCTCTTTGCATCTTCTTTTTTCGCTTGTAATGACTCTGATGTTGGTAGATGTTTTCTCTATTCTGGTCTGTTGGATAATTTTTTCGTGATGTTGTGTTTGTTTGTAGCTTTTTCATTATTTTCATTTTCAGATTTTCAATTCTTTGAAAAAGAATTGAAGGGGTAGTTGGTTTTGGTGTTCATCATTCTGGTATAGATTTGTTTGATCCACCTTTTGTCTTCCATCCTTTTTAAGTGTTTGTATAATTTAACTTTTCGTTTGATAATAGTTTAGTATATCTCTTCTTTGTCATATATTTTTTGTGAGGACATTCTTATATAGCTTTCTGTTTTCAAAGGCCCTCATATTATTTTTAGTATGTTCTTTCCAATTTTTCTGAATATTTTTTGGTTCTGTATTTAGTGAGAATGTTTCTGATCCGTAGAGTATTATTGGTCTGATGACTGTGGTGTAGCGACTCAGTTTGGCTTTACTTGAAAGGTTTTTCTTGTACAGGTTTCTGACAATCTTCATTAGTTCTTCCAACTGTGATTGATCTATTAATACTATTTAAACTTTTTTTTATGCTTATCTGCTTCTTTCTCTTTTCCTTATTCCTCTTTTCATCCTTGCCCCAGTCCTTTTTCATAAAATTATTTCGGTATTAAACCCATTGTAAAGCTTATATTGTTAAAAAATAATCTTTCCTAAAATGTTAACCTATTTTGTTTTAAATTTAATTTTTATGAATGATTTTTTTCTCATTTAAATTAGTTGTATTAAATAATTTAATATCTTGTAAATTATTTATTTTCTGTAACAGTTTTGGTTACTAAGTCACATTTTGCTTATTCTAATTACTACATTACAGAAAAAAAAACCTCAAAAATATTACTGTGACATCATATTTTACTATCTTATCTTTGGTTTGTGGATTAATAAGGAAAATTATTTGTTAAATTAATCAGAATTTTATTTTTAATCAGTTGAATTAAAGTAAAGAAATATGCAATAATGTTTATAAAATAGGTAAATAATGTTAAAAAATAACAATAATTTATCCTTTAAAAAAAATCATAGTTTATTTGTTGAACTTTTTCCTCTTTTTTTTTAGTTTACGAGTAAAAATAATGATAAGAGGAGTAGAAGAAGGTAGAGCAGGCCATTGTCTTTGCCGGACGCCGGTAGATAGTCGGGAGGGACGACGGGGCAAGGTTGAGTATCCATGGCGACCGTGTGTGTTTTGGTCTTGATAATATCGCCCTCATAACCTCTGGAAAAATGAGTATAGTAGAAGAGAATGGAATAAGAGTATGAAGACGGGAGGGGGTATGGAAGTAAGTGAGAGAAACGGAGAAAGCATGACGAGGGGGTGATGCAGGCTCTTAGATAAAATATTATAACGTTCAGATGAAAGAAAGAATAAAGGGGAAGTTGATAATGAATGAGAGAAGACAGGAGAGAGGAAAGGAATGGCGGGGGTGTTGTGGGGACCCCTTGTTGGTATTTCTAGTTAGCTAGCTGTTTGGACCTCTCAGGGAAAATAATTTAGACTTGGCTTGATTGAAGACAGAATGCCAATATTAAAGCCGCGATGACATTTCTCATTTCCCCCCAGGCTGTTCCACATTTAAGAATGAGTGCATTGTCCGTCAACAAACTTTCTTTTACTTTTTATTTATTTTTTTAATTCCACTTAATGTTTATTAATATCGTTAGACATTTTTCTCCGATATAATTATTTAATTATAACTAATAAAATGTCTTCGATTTATAGAGCTAAAGATATACAAACAAAATAATAAAAGTGTAGACTAACTGTTTTACTAAATCTATTATCTTTTTTATTTTTTATAAAAAAAAAATAATAAAATAATACAACAAAAACTTTTACAAAATAATAAACATTCTCCTGATAATTGAAAAACTGTTATAATTGTAATAAGTTTAATATGAATTCTTTATACTTACCTGGTTCCCCTGAACCAATTTCAGTTAATTTCATAAAATATTGTTTCGACAAAAAATTGATTGATTGGTGTCTATTTTTTTTTTTTAATATAGAACCAAAATTTACAAATGGTTTCTTCATTTACAAATGAAACATAAGTAAATAATATGTTAAAATATCACATGAGAGAGGGCCATCCAATGATGACCTCCCATGAAAATAACAGTAAATTATTATAACAGTAAACGTCCATATAAACAAACATACTTATAGTAACAACTAAGATCCAGTAAACACTCATTAAATCATAAGCACTATCATCACTGGGAAGTAAAACTTATCCAATCTTTGCTATCTATGAACCACACGTGTCCAACATATTCAGTTTTTACACGAGGTTTTTTTATCAACTAGATGATTCTCATGCACATATTAACAAGTAGATAAAAAAACGAATGAAAAATTAAACACAAACATACGTAAAAAGCTGATAAAGTAAGCGAATACAGGTAAATTCGATGCAAGAATATGAAAAACAATATTAGCATTAAAACAATAGCAAACAGGTAATGACAGAAAAAAAGATAGTAAAAGAAACAGTAAATACACAAGATACAAAAAGTACCGGAAACAGAGTATCTTCAACCATATTAAGATCTAGCACATGAACCTTTTCAATCGGCTTTAGTCATCACCGTTGAACAACAGGAGATTCACAGCAAAAGGATTTACGTGTCGATTTAGCCTAACCATGTATTTAGAACTGAAACTGTCAATCTCATCCCGAACATATGGGATCCCCAAGCATTCATATATTTCAGAATTCCTGACGAACCAAGGTAGTTGGGTCACTCTTCTCAATATCTTGTTCTGTGACCTTTAGGATCAGTTTAATATTTCTTTCACTAGTCGTCGGAATTGAATCCCGGGGGATTCAAGTCCATATCGGTTTTAAGAGTTATCGAAGAACCTTATTAGAGAGAGATAACTGAGAACTGAGAACATTAGCTCATACATATTCTTGAATTTCTGGTCAATCTGTTCTTCTTCTCCAATACATAACCTCTCCACGACATACGAATATCCGAATTAAGTCTCTGCTAAACTACAATCAGAGTTTGACGAGATCGACACATGGCTGACGAAATGAAAAATGAGGATGAATAAGAACAAACCGACCCATGCAACATTTACGATAAAAAGGATTGTTCACGGGTCTACCTGACTGAAAAGTCTATATTCCTCACGCGAATCGGACACAATACCTTGGCCTGCACACCTGAATCGTGGCTGACGTGGAAGAGCCACGTAATGGAAAAGAGAAAACAACTTAACATCAAGTATAGGGAACTAAACTGGTTGCTGGGCAGAAACTCATAGTTATCGTTATCTAATAAACTGTTGATCTATAGATTTATCCTTAAACCTATCTGGACGTATGGGTTCCAGCCATGTGATACGACGAGTAATAGCAATATTGAAATAATTCAAAAATTTCAAAATAAATTGTTGAGGATCATAACAGAGGTGCCGTGGTTTGTTAGCGGTAGAGAAATTCATGACTATCTATTCAATTCTCTTCACGTGATTATCATTTATCAAATTTTCTTATGCTCCCCTATGAGGGACCGATTGCAAATGTAAACAGATACAAAAAAAAAGTTTTTATTAGAATTTCTTTAGAAGTTGTGTAATAAAAATACTTGATGCACGGAGAAACCTCACATAATTCAATTGGTATATACGGTATTTTTTATAACATACCTCCTATGTATCATAAGTACGAATAGTGTACTAAAATAATTTTAAGAGTATATATATATATATATATATATATATATATATATATATACTTTCGTGAACGGTAGGCCTTCATGTGAATTAAGTACGAAATTATAAGGTTTAAGAAAAGTAAGCGGATAAAGTGTACGGTAAGCTTAATATCATTCAGATACTGAATTATTAAAGTTAATAGCAGATGAATTGCTGAACAAGCCAGAAAGGTATACTAATGATGTGTAATATTTAATGTTAAATAAACCTAGTTTACTTGGAACTCCTTTATTCTTTATTCCTCACTATTTAGATTATGACAATTTATGGGGGATTAAAGATCAATAAGTGTACAATTATTAGTATAACAATTTTTTTACAATTTTATTTTTATTTTTTTTACCACTAATCATTTTTCTTTAATAATAAAAATAAAAAAAATGGGAATTTTTGTTAAAACAAGAATATTCTTTATTTTACTTGAACTCTTACCATTTTTATTTTGTATTAGAATTAAAATTACTTTTCCTTTATATTTTTATTTATTTTTTTTTTAATTTCGTATAATACTTGTAAAGTTTTTTTAACATAAAAAAGTACTGTGTTTGGTATTGCTATTTGGATACAACAAAAAAGTGTAATTATTTCATGTGAAATATATCCGAAAAGGATGCAAAAAGGGTGAATTATTGCTTCATATACGTAATGTGTGTACTTACGTTATTTATCCTTCTAGTAGGGATCTGGTTTATAGCTCGATTAGACATTTTTATATGCCATACAATTTTTGGGATGTGTGTGAGTGACATTATTCCTTTAGGAATACTGCACATATCCATCCGGTGATTCTTTAAATTCTGATATTTAAATTGATTAATGCAAAATAGTTAATCAGTAATCTGCTTCTAGACAAAAAGCCCCGTTCTCCCGATGGATTATGAGTGAGACGGTACACCACTGCCAGTAAAAAACTGTTACTTTGCTCTTAGCGAGTACGATTTCTACGCGGTAAATCATCTTTTTTCACTATTTACCTGTTTCCTTATCATTAATCCCTTCGTATCTATTCTCGATCGTGCAGATGGATACATCTAACTCTGCTAAATCCTCCGTACTAGAGGACACCGATATCTGTTGTGTCAGTGCACCTTGGTAGTTTTCTATTACAATGGATGTCAAATAAAATTCCAAAATGTCAAATTGACATTTTGGGATTTATTTGGGATCTTTGTTTCCTGTGTAGAAGCTGGGCAGTAAAGCTAAGGCTTAAGAGCGAATCGGATATGTACAGACTTCTTAATAATTCCTTAAAATATAAAATCTAATCTAAAAAGAAACAAATTAGATCGATTTAATTATTCTAATCTATTTAAAGTTATTTATAAAAATTTAACTTCCTACAAAGGTATTCTCTGTAAAGATATTATAAAACTTATTTATAAAAAAGTTCATCTGACAATATTTGGATTATTTAAATGAATAATTAGTTTAATCTTTTTTACCGCCTTTTCGAGGAAATGTACGATATTACTTTCGGGCGCACGATGAGACTGGCGGGTAAAATTGAATTTTCTTTCGTTTTGAGGTATGAGGAGTACAAAATACTATTCACTTAAAAAATATATATATATATTAAATATATATATATAGATCTATGTACAAAATTTGTATCTCGAAAATCTGCAAAACTACAAGTTCAATTTCATTGAAATTTAGATATGCTGTAGTGAAGGATTTGGGGTTCAAGCCAAACACAGCTGATGGCGATTTTCGACAAGTAGGAAGATCAGGATTGGATTTCCAGGAACAGCCTTTGTAAAGACCTCTAGACACGAAAGAGGTGAAGACCGACACCGGCGAGTAAGGGGGGAGAGACAGCCTCCTGTGGAGCCGTCCTTTGTCCGCGCTTGCGAGGGTGGATGATGGCGATGAAGCACGTGGACTCCTGATCCTCCGACCTCAAGCACACACTCAGAGACTGAGTAATGCTTTATTGTGGATCAGGTTGTGGGGTGATGAAGTTGGTAAGGTGGTTAGGTTTAGTCGGTAGGGCGCAGAAACACATACGCTCTTTTAAGAATATCTAACAGAACCTGGCTCCAGTCCGATAATGCCCTTTCTGGGGCGTACGTAACTAGTATTCCCCCCTCATCGACAACAAAAAAAAGATATGCTGTAGTGGTTTATCTGAAGTTGTGCATGTGAATATTTATGAAGATTAGTTTAGTAGTTCTTCAGTTACGCTCAATTTAAGATCGACAACAGACATCATAACTTCAATTTGAGGTTATGTTGATTATGTAGTGGTGTATTTTTCATACGCGCTTATTTATCCATTCAGTGATGAGTGAGTGAAACTTGATGCTTATCTGTAGAGTCTACTCGTTACTTGAACTTTGTAGGGCGGTGTACTCTAAAAATCAGTGCATTTCTGGCTGAAAAATAGTTCAGGAGTCAGAAACGATAAGTCGGACTTCTTGCGAAGAACTGCGCAAGCGATTTTTTTTATTTATCTTCTACTGTTGCAGTTGTTAACCTTTTGTTTTCATTTTGATACTAATTCATTTTAAAAAAAGAATACAATTTTTAAACTGATCATTTTCCCTCAAAATCCAGACCTCCAATTCAAAATTTCTCAGATCATTTACTCTTATTTAAAATACAACATAATCTGTAAGAGTCTTTTAATTTCATTTATTGACGACTTCGTAAAGACTACAAAAACTATTTGCACAAAACATTTCACTCAAAATTTAGACACGTAAACACATTCATCCCACAAATTTTCGTCCAAGAAACCAATAAATAGTGAAGCCGAGACTTAAAGTGAATTTCTAGTGTTAAATTCAGATTTTTTCCCTTTTAGTGTTATATTTTTCTTTCGGTTTTTTAATCAGTAATTATTGTTTTTTGCTTTTAAATTTATTTCTTTAAGAACTTCATGATCAAAAATCGTATTTTTTCACACTATAATTTTAAATACTATCTACTACTATACTATATACTACACTATAAAAAATATGAAAATTTGCTTCAGAACTCTTATCGGCCAATTTCATTTATGTGTACGCATATCACATTTACAGAAATAATGCAATTCATATGATTATTCGTTGTTTAATAAATGAAGTCAGACCGGTTTTGTTACCTTCACAAATCGAAAATCCGTGATATAATATTGCACTTATTACTTTCTAAGTGTAACAGATTCAAAGCAGGAGGATTTATATATATATATATATATATTTTGTCGACTTCGCCGTGCCGTCCAATTCTGTGAGTTCTAACGAACAACTTGACAATTTTAAAATAGAAAATTAACAATTTAAAACAATTATATATCAATCTTGTTTTTAAAATGGAGTATATTAGTTAACCTCCCGTATTACGTGATGAAAATTCTTTCAGTCCTTGAAAAAGTGTATAAATCCTAACAAAATAAAATTATAAACGTTTATAAAATTTCAATTTTATTAACCATATTTGAGATATAATGTTTTTTAGTAGTACCCAATATATTTTTTTTTTAAATTTGATTCCACCCACCTAAAATATAAGTTCCTAAAATATTACAAAACGCACATATTCATGGATATTCAGTTTTATTTTTTTTTAAATTTTGTTGATGTGTTTTTGGATGAATGGAAGTCAAAACATTGAAAAATACAAAAATTTGATAGAATTATTTTTGACCGATTGTTGCACATTTATATAAGTCACGAAAGTAAGACTTAAATGTATTTTAATCCCATTTTGTTTCAAAATCATAACAAAATAAATTTATTATTTCATGAATAATACACTAGTAAGATAGTAATAAATTAATATTAGTCGTCTCTATCTGGGTCATTCCCAGTTAGAGTAAATATTCAATACATCATATTAGGAAATACTGTATTATTTTTATAAAGTAGGCCAATAGTCTGTTAATATAAATGAAATATTTTATATTCATAAATTTAAATTGTAAATTTTATTAAAAGAATTGTATTTTTATTATTATTATTATTATTATTATTATTATTATTAATTTTTTACATCTAACTTATTTAATTTTAATATTAAAAAAAAAATTATCAATTATGATTAATATTATTAAAATATATATATACGTTTAACCTATTAAATCGATTTACAATTTGGAAGAATTGGTACTGCGACATTTAATGATAATTGTGGAAAAGAGCAAGCAAATTGTTGTGTGAGTATTCGCTTGGGTGTGTCGAGAAAACCAATTGTTTTGCCACAGCAGTGAGAGTTAACTTTGTACCACCCTACCGTGGTCATAATAGAAAACAAATAGGCTAACACACACACAGCATGTATGACATGACGTGCTTAAATTAACCTCTTCCATTCTGTTTAAGTACATTCAACCCGGACAAGTATTCAAGCATTTTTATTATTATTTTTATCAATTACATTGTCTTTTTTTTAGTATTATATAATTTTTTTAATAAAAGAAAATATAAAAATAATAGTAAGGTACGAGTTGTTTTTTTCTGCAATATTATTTTTGAGTTAATTACACGTAATTAATAATACAAATCGTATTGATCATTTTTTAATTACTTTTTGGGAAGACTTAATGTTATGATCGGAAAGGATACAAAAACTGTTTTTAACATACATTGTAGTAATAATTAATTATTATAAAAACAATGAATTTTATTGAAGTCAAAAATAATTATTTAATATTTAATAAAATAATTATATTTACAATAATATATATATGATATAATATAATATATATTATAATAATTATTTTAGTTACAATTATAATTATTATTTAATATCATGTAATACATTTAAACCAGCCATTTGAATTAAATTACATCCTAATAAAATAAATCCAAATTTCTTTTAATTATTAAGCTTTTTTTTATGTATAATCAACATTTATAGACGTAGTATTTTAAAATTAATATGATTCTATTTTTGTTTGTTTAACAGGTGAGTTTCCTGGTACCAATGTTTCATTTTCCAATCATCAGAATGTTAAAGTTATAATTAATTAACACAGAAAAAAATTAGCAGTTTAGGTATCCGTTTCATTTTTTCTTTTTCTTACGAACTAATATTACGTATAGTCAGTTTAATAAAAATACTGTAAGTAATAAAATTTATCCAAAACTTTTTTTCCAATAAACAGGATTCTTTTATAAATTTATAAAATTATGAATGATTAATGATGAGTAATGTAAAAAACAATGATTAGAATTATGCATGAGAGAGTAATTTAAATAAAACAAAATTAAATATAAAAAATTTAATAATTTTATCTGAACAGAAGATTCTTTTTTATTCTGGTCCAGAATTTATTTACTTCTGTTGTCTTGTAGAGTGATGCTAAAATATTGTTCAATATGGTTTTAGGATTTAACGGTTAACAATAGATTTTATTTGATAATGGTTTATACAAATAATTTCTTTATCATGTATCGTTTGTTGTATCTATCATGAAATCTTCTTGATTATTCATATAAACCCTGTATAAAAATAGCTAGATATTAAAATATTTTACTTGTTTACTGATTCAAAAAATTATATTCGATTAGTAATTAGATTTTAAATGTCTAATTAATTAACATTTTGTTATAATAAATTTAAATATTTAATTTTTAAACTAAGCCGCTTTAGGTTTAGATTTTATAAATGCTTTGTCCAGGATAAAAATTGTGATCTAAATAGATTCACAAAGTCTAACCCTTTTAAAAAAAAAATACATCGTGTTTGTTCTGATTTTTAAATTGTCAGATTTATTCTTATTTTTTTTTAAAGAGTATTGCAATTAAAAGCTTAAGAATATAATATACTTTGTAAATGAAACCATCATTTAAGCGAGGTTATGTAAAATTTTCTGATATACATTTTAAATTATTGAAATTTCTTACGCGTTAATGTACATTTAAATTTATTGTTTGCATAAGATGTGAAAACATATATTAAAATAAAAAATACCTTAAAAAACGAGGGAATAAAGTCGTAATTTTATAATTTTTTTTTTTTTGTTAATGAACTTTGGATCAATTTAAGAGGTTATTTAACGCAGATAATTTTGGAAGTTTTAGTTGGAAATCATTTACCACTTCCCGTTTACTGCTGACCCAATGTAAACTTGTAAAATTATAGAGTATTCATAATTTGAACACAAATATATTATTTTACTTTTGAATTCTAATTAAAAGAAGATACATTTAATATACTTGTTCAACCACTATTCATAAATTTCCTTAAATTGTAGACCATCATAAACTGTTCTGTTAAAAACCATCAATAACTTTTTTTTATCTCTTCCTTCTTCAGCATTTATTTATATTTCCTTATTATTGTCTTTAATTATCTAATATTTTTGTTTTTATTTTCTTGTAACATTATCAGTTTTTAAATTTCCTTAATAAGTTATATTTAATTTTTTATTTTTTAGTAAATTTATTAAATCAGTTTTCCTTTAAGTTTTTCACGTCTTTTTTCCTAATTTCATTCTTTTTCTTTACTAGTATAAAACTTATTTATTTCCGTTAACTTTTTCTTATCTATTTTATTCAATATTGTTTAAAAAATTTAATTATTTTAATTAATTAATCTAATATGTAGTTGGGGGTAGTTTTTTCCTGTAGATATTAAGAAATTATATATATATATATATATATATATATATATATATATATATATAATAAAACTCGGCTTTAGCTTTATTGCAGGAGTAACAAAAAATGGATTGGTAAGAAATATAGGTAATAATAGTTATAATTGTTCCTGTTTCGGTAATTTTTGATCATCACAATTTCCCATGGACAGAATCGAATGTTGAGCTCTCGTTTACAATAAAACAAATTAAAACGATTGATTAATTAAAGTTAAAATACAAAAAACCGCTTACCAACAATTGAATTCGAAGAGTTCAAGCGCTTTCGGAATTAAATTCCATCTTCAGGAATTTTCATATTCCTACTTGTTTTTTTTTTTGTCTTCAGTCATTTGACTGGTTTGATGCAGCTCTCCAAGATTCCCTATCTAGTGCTAGTCGTTTCATTTCAGTATATGCTCTACATCCTACATCCCTAACAATTTGTTTTACATATTCCAAACGCGGCCTGCCTACACAATTTTTCCCTTCTACCTGTCCTTCCTATATTAAAGCAACTATTCCAGGATGCCTTAGTATGTGGCCTCTAAGTCTGTCTCTTCTTTTAAATATATTTTTCCAAATGCTTCTTTCTTCATCTATTTTCCGCAATACCTCTTCATTTGTCACTTTATCCACCCATCTGATTTTTAACATTCTCCTATAGCACCAAATTTCAAAAGCTTCTAATCTTTTCTTCTCGGTTACTCCGATTGTCCAAGTTTCACTTCCATATAAAGCGACACTCCAAACATACACTTTCAAAAATCTTTTCCTGACATTTAAATTAATTTTTGATGTAAACAAATTATATTTCTTACTGAAGGCTCGTTTAGCTTGTGCTATTCGGCATTTTATATCGCTCCTGCTTCGTCCATCTTTAGTAATTTTACTTCCCAAATAACAAAATTCTTCTACCTCCATAATCTTTTCTCCTCCTATTTTCACATTCAGTGGTCCATCTTTGTTATTTCTACTACATTTCATTACTTTTGTTTTGTTCTTGTTTATTTTCATGCGATAGTTCTTGCGTAGGACTTCATCTATGCCGTTCATTGTTTCTTCTAAATCCTTTTTACTCTCGGCTAGAATTACTATATCATCAGCAAATCGTAGCATCTTTATCTTTTCACCTTGTACTGTTACTCCGAATTTAAATTGTTCTTTAACATCAGTAACTGCTATTTCCATATAAAGATTAAAAAATAACGGAGATAGGGAACATCATTGTCGAACTCCCTTTCTTATTACGGCTTCTTTCTTATGTTCTTCAATTATTACTGTTGCTGTTTGGTTCCTGTACATGTTAGCAATTGTTCTTCTATCTCTGTATTTGAACCCTAATTTTTTTAAAATGCTGAACATTTTATTCCAGTCTACGTTATCGAATGCCTTTTCTAGGTCTATAAACGCCAAGTATGTTGGTTTTTTTTTTCTTTCCTAATTGTAGCATTAATTAAAGCTTCTCTTGTAATTTATGAAAAATCGGTGATAGTTGTTTAAAACATAACAGTTGGTCGTCGTATGTTATAAAATTATATCAACGTAAATGTCCTGTCAATTTGGTGGTCTTAACTGTTGTGTTAAAAAATTTATTGATTAATTACATTTAAAATTACTACAAATTCATGAAATTTAAATAATATTTCAAAATTATAAAAAAACTTTGTGATGATAAAAGATCCTTTTTTTGAAAGTTAACAAATTACATTTTAAAGGACGCTACTTCCAAGTTAACGTAGTATCAGAGACCATTATAACAAAGTATCACTATGTATTCTATATATATATATGTATACAATTTGTTTACCGTAAACCAACTTTTATAATGATTTACTAATACCATTTAAGACATAGTTTGAAAAATAAGGTAAAATTTATTTAAAATAATAGTTTGAATTCGTAGTAGATAATAAAATTATATAACGATGTAAAATTATAAATATATATTGTATCAAATTATGAATTCTGGACTTAATATATTAACAAATAATATAATTTCAATAAAATGTTTCTTAAACTAATAAATAACAAAATATAATAAATCATTCAAATGATTTAGAAAAATAATTTCTAGCTAATAGGTTACAACAACAGAAACTTTGTCAATGAATTCCCAGTTACAAAATAGAATATGACAGAACAAAAATAAAGTAAATATTTTTTTTTAAATTCTGTCCCAAATTGAATGGATAAAAATGAAATTTTTATTTCGACTCTGTATTAAAAGGAGTTTTATAAAAAGTAGTATTCGTTATAAATATAAAAGCGGGAAAGCATTAAGAAAGATGCGAAGAAACGTTGTTTGAGAACTGAGGCGTAAGTAGTTTATACTAGGATGGGCCCCGCTGAGGACGTGATGTGTTGAATAGAGTGAAGAGGGGGGGTGGTTTGTAAAAGGGGGATAGGGTACCGACGCCGAGCGTCCTACGGCGTCGCTTTGTATCAAGAGTGTCTTGATCACTGATACCAAGCGCAAACAATCCCTCAGACGATTAATTTGACCCCTTCTTCTCTTTCATTAATGTTATTTTTCTTGATACTATTCTCATATCTACTTATATTACTCTTTCATATTTTTTTTGTTCGGCAATAAATTAAATTTAAAAGAAAAAACATTTCATTTGTTGGCAATGGAACTATTTTATATATTAGTAATTTTAGTGTGTGTTGTCAAACAGATGATAATTTATTTCTTTAGGTCATCTTAATCAAGTAATTTATCAAATATTCTTGTGTGTGTTGGTACGTGTAGGAATTTAGTTTTTGCATGTACTATTGTTGATAAAAATTATGTACCAGGTATAATTAATTACCAAAGTTAAATATTATATTTTTAGGCAAGAATTTCGATCTCCCTATTGATGAACAATAGTATGCTTATTTAGATACATAAATTATCCTTATGTTTTTATTACATCGTATAGAATTTTTTTTAGTATACTCAGTAATGGATCTCTAGGAGAAGACCAGGTATGCATGTCTCCAAGAGATTCTGAAAAGTAAAACTGGTTAAGTAACCTTACTTAAATAAAATTTGTATCTTAAATACTGTATTTTTGGTACATTTTCGTTTCGTTTTTGTTTTAATCATCAAATTTTATTTTAATAATACATCCGGTTAGTTACGTATAAGATTAGACGCCCTTATATACATAAAAATTGAAAAATATGAGTTGACTTTCTGAAATTATAATCATATAAACGTTTTGAACAACAATTTTTTTAAAGTTGTAAATATTTTACACCTTAGTGAAGATTTATGTTGTCCTTTAGAATAATCTTAAGAATAAATCATAAACACACCCTGTAAGCAAGTTCAATTTATTTGTTTATATACTTATTTATAATAAAAACGGACCGATAACGAATTACAATTACTATTCCTTTTTTTGGTGATAGGATGAAAAATCAATTTTTTACTATATGAAAAATGAGCAACTTGGCCTAGATTAGAACCCAGAATTTTTCGAATGAAAGGTAGAAACGCTACCACTCCACCATGAAGAAAACGGGGTGGTATTCACCTATTATAAAAAATATAACATTATGTGAATGCCAATCGGTCGGTTTATAACTGGTAATACTGTTTTTCATTTATTTATACATTTTAAAGCTGAAAATGCTTTCCATAACTTTCCTAGCTGCGCTGGTCAAGTCATGATTAACAAATTAAGATTTAACCATCAAAGTTCCCGAATTTTTAATAAAAAGGTTTTTGATTTTAGAAGCCCCCTCTATGGGAAAAGTTTAAATAAAATTATTTATAATAAAGTGATCACTAACAAACAAAAAAAAAAATAATAATTTAAAAAAGAATTGTATAAAAGTATTGAAAAAACAAAGTAAAAATTGTATAAAAATAATGAAAAAAGTTGCTTCTCATTTTGGATCCAGAATATAAAGTGTAGGTACGAAAGCTACTTTAATTTTATTTAATATGTGATGAGAAAAATACAAAAAAATTTAATAATAAAAATTAAAATAGTTAGATGCAAATATATATATATATGTCTTTTAGAGGTGGGGAATAAATTTTAAAAAATATTTTTTCTAAAAATATTCATATACAGGTAAAGCCAACAAATTTCCTTAAGTAATGTTCTATCTAACAACCACTTCAATAAAGGCTAAAGTAAGTAAAGGAAAAATTTTAAAACTTTACTGCATTGGATCTCTAGTAGTTCTGGGTTTACAATTTAAAAAAAAAAATTGTAGATAGATATTTTTTGATAGTCTACATATGAGGTTTAATTTTTGATATGTTTAGATAATATTATGATAATATTTATAATATGATAATATTTATGATAAATCAACCTTCAAATTTCCATCTAATCTTAGGTCTGTCTCGCTAACTTAAAGAGCATATAAAAAAATAATTTTGACTTAATGTCAGCGATATATTCCATTCTTACCTCTTCATTTTATTTCTATATTTTCATTTATTTTTCTTAGTTTTACATTAAAGTAATTCGTAGTACTTATACGTTTATTAAGATACTCGTATAAATAAATTCTTTGTCGACTTAAATTTTCTAAAAATTTAAATTGCAGCTTAAAAATATTCCTTTTTTATTATTGAAAAAATTCAAAACCGTTTACTTAATTACAATGAGGAAGAAATAACATTTATTTTTTAAAAAAATATGGTATAAAAATAAATAAAATATTAAAAAATGTTTACCAGTTATTTATATCATTAATTAATTTAAAAACAATAGTAGAGATTGTAAAGATCAAAGAAAGGGTGGTTGAAGTGACTGTTTTATGAATAATAATAGGGTGAAAGTGAGGAAAGTTGATGATATTCATGGAGGGGAAGGATTAGGGGTGTTTAAGGCAGATTGTTGAGGGAGCAATTAATCCGACCCTTCCTGGTAAAGGAAGGAAGCTGGGATTTTAATTGTCCACCACCCTGTTGACATTTGCATTGCCGCAGCACCACCAACACCAGCAAAGAAGAAGATTTGTCTTCATTACAACACTGAAAAACAAACAATAAACTTCATTGTACTTCTACTACTCTCTTGTATTTATATTTTTACGTAACCTTTTTTTCACAGCTTTAAAATTTATATACATTTTTTTATTTAATTTTAATGTTATAAAGATAAAAGTGATTATTTAAATCGTAAAATATCGCTTACGCTCAGCAGGTATCATATTACAACTTTATTTTTCCTCTATAAGGGATTTTCCATTAAATTTTAACATTTTCAAAACAAGTTCAGTTTCAGATTTTATTTAGTTCAATTTTTATTTCTCAAAATCCTATTTATTTACATAAATTTCTTTATTTAAGAAAACATAGCAAAGTACCATAATTGAATTTTATTTGATCTATTTATTACCAGGAGAAAGATTGTAATTTTTTGCTCTACAGCAATAAAAATAATATACCCATTCCCGACTTTTCGAAGAAAATTATGGAATTACTTCTGGTCGCATGGTGGAAGTGGGAGGTGAAAATCTTTATGTTTTGTATTTATAGGCCTATGTATACATTTTTATGGCTCCAAAACTACTTGATCAATTTCATTGAAATTTATATAAGCTGTAGCAGTATATCTGAAGTTACGGATATGAAAATGTGATGAAGATTGGTTTAGTCGTTCTTCAGTTACATTCAATTTAAGGTCAAAAAAATTTGAGCGAGGCAAGTTAGAATCGAGGTTCGTTATAATGCTGTAAGTTGGAACGTTGACGTTATTTATCTGCGGTATTTATTGTCAGTAATATTGTTCGGCGTATTCAGGTAGGGTTACCTACTTTGAAGGGCATGATCACCTCATATGTGTTTTTTTTATCTTAGGGTTTTGACTGTGTATTGGTGTATTTTTCATACGCGCTTATGCAGTAAGTCACGGTGGTAGGTGAGTTGATACTTGGCGCTTATGAGAAGGGTTTACTAGTTAATCCAACGTATGTAATGCTTTGTACTTTGAAGATCAGTGTATTTCTAATTGCGATATAGTGAGGGCGTCGGAATTATTAATTTATTAATGATTTTCTTGTTTCAGTATATTAAAATTATTATTATTTACATTTGTCAGTGTTGTCAATGTCAATATCTTTCTTTTTTTATGATTATATCGACACGTAAGCTTGAAACTTGTGAGTGAGATATGGAAATGTAGCGAATGAAAAGTGCCATGCCTGACCGGAATTCGAACCCAAGATCTCCGGATGAAAGGACGCTACCACTCGCGCCACGGAGGCAGGCGCGAGTATAGTTTTATTTTATTTTAATTTGCTTCTTAATTGTTACTTATTTCTGTTTCTTAATTATTATTTTTTTATTTTTTTTTTATTTATTTATTTTATAAAACTTTAGATTAGAATGACTAAATACATTTTCAAGAGAAACAAAATAAAATAACGAAAGGTATTCTTGCACAAATTGCGCAAGAGTTTTTTTTATTTTTGCTTGTTGATTTCTTCACATAAGCTTGAAGCTTGTACGTGGGATATGAAAATAGAACTTTTAGCCTATGAAAAATTCTATCTCTGGCCGGGATTCGATTCCGGAACCTCCCGATCACCACTCCTTCACGGTGATCGACAATTGTATATATATTAACAGAAACACAGAAGATATTTTAAAGAAGCTTTAAACCATTTGGTGAATTTTCTGAATTATTATGAAACTAATATTATAAAGCTAAATTCTAACTTCACTTATTTAATGTTGGATTAGAGTTGTATTTATGTATGTAAATTTATTTATGGAGGTGAATTGAAACTTTTATGAAGTTATGTTCATTTGAGTTATGAAAATTATTGCAACATCTTTTCACCATTTTTTCTTTTTAGTCTTTTTACCAAAAACCTTGGTGTAGCTATGATGTAAACGTTTAGGTTTTGATGCGTTGTTGCAAACAAACTTTTGAATTGGACTCTCTTTAAAATTTATATACTCTAGGGGGGTTGATATACTAGTTTTTGAAACTAGTTATATCTCAAAAAATATATTTTTACTAAAAAATTAAATGTTCCATTTGAAATCTATAAAATGAATGAATAATTTATTTTTTTAATCTAATTTTATTCACTTTAAATATGAATATTATACAAATAAAAGTGACTAAAAAGAATAATTAATAAAGTAAATATTTAAAAGTTTATGTTTTTCCTCTGAAGTATTTTGGTAAAACATTTTCTTAACATGTAACAGTAACATAAATTAAAAAAATAATAAACGTGAATATTTATTTCCATTTTCAAGAAAGTATAGAGGCTGATAACAGCCTAATTACACCCGCTGATCTGGAATGAAATATGTATCATACGAAAAATATCATACTGGGATTCGAACCCAAGAACGTTCTGAATAAAACGAAGATTCGCTACCCCTCCAGCACAGAGGTTATCGTTATAATAATATTAATAAAACCAACTTTTGAAAAACGCAATGTTTTTAGGTTTAAATTTCATGAATTTGTCGTTCATTAAAATTTGTAACTGTAAAAAAACTTAATAAGCCTTAATCCAATAACTTAATTTGATATCAATTTAATTTTTATTATTATTATTATTATTTTAATGCGTTTTTACTGATTTGTATTTTTTATCATTTGTATTTATTCATCAGCATTTTTTACAGGTATATATAGAATTATATAAAATTATCTTAGAAGGGATTAAAATTATCTCTTGCCAAAACAGATTTTGGCAAGAGGGATGATTTAAATAATTATTGATAAATTGATATTACATTGTATTTTGAAAAGTTTCAGGGTCATATCCCTTTATTTTTCTTATATATTGTTGAAATTTTAATTTAATTTATACATTTATTTTATTTATATTTAATTTTTATTTTATTTATAAATTTTATTTTAGTTTAAATTTACGATGTAAATTCACGTTTTCTAACATCATTTATAATTAATTACTTGGTATTTTCATACTGCTCAGTTTTCTTTAATCAACTGTTTTTTGTTTTTTTTTTTTAGTACGTGTTTGAATTTTCTAAATTAATTATAAAAAAAAATTATAATTGATTTCAACTGTTAGTGAACAATACGCGTTATATAATTGTAATTAAAATGAAGAAAATATCCACATTCCGCTAAACAACAGCCGTTTGATATCTATCATTACCTGAAAAAGAACAATAGGAATGATTTCTGACATCATGGGATACTCTTTGAGCTGTTAAAAGATCACGAGATGAACGGACTAAAAGACGAAGATATAATGAAGAACTGGTAAACAATGATGGAGAATGAGGGATCGTTTAGGAATCTAACGGCTTATAAAATCTCTTAGTTTGCCGTTCCAATCTTTTTAATCATTTCTAAGAATTGTTCTTGTTATTGGTATTTTTTAATAAATATTATTATTGCTGTGTACCATTAACAGAAAAAAATTGAGTAGTAGCATAACTTCAACGGTTTTTTTTTTTTTGAAAGAGCTTTGACTACCTTTTATAGGAAATATATTTTATAAAAAAAAAGGCTAAATGCATTGTTTTACTTCTCTTTAAACCTATCCTTCAATACTGTACGAGTGATATGAAAATAATGACAAACAACTTCAATGAAGTTATTGTAGTTTTTTTTTTAGTCAAATATATATATATATATATATATATATATATATATATATATATAATCCATCATGTCATAGTTAATTATGATTAACTTCGCCTGTAAACGGAATCGAGGTAACCAAACCAGATTGATGTTAGGTACTTTTCTGATTTTACGTTTTCTTTTCATAATTCTCTTAGAATTTTATTAACAACTGCGCTTATTTTATTGATTTAATTAACTTAAGATACTTCTTTCTTTAATTTAAAAATTTTACTATTTTTGTTATTAAAAATACTTTTATCCATCACTAAAGAAAATTTTATTTTCTCTTTTAATAACTTATTAGTATTTTTCTTGTGGCAAAATGCGAGAAAAATACATAAAACAGAAAATTAAAGTGATAAGACAATGAAGTAGTAAAAAATTTAGATGTGGTATAAATTACTGCAACATTAAATGTGTAAGTTGTGCAGTTTTTCACAGGAATTGAGATTCCTTATTACTCATAATAAAAACGACTACGTAGATATAATAGATATCAAAAAATAGAAAAATATTATCAAAAATAATATCGAAAATTATCAAAAGTAGACAGAGGAATCTCTGCCTACTTTTGATAATTTTCCTATTAATTTTTCAGAGAACAGGGAGATGATTACAAAAATTGGAGAGCATACTTATATTGTGGTCATGCCAGATAAAGTTTTATGGATTTTGATCGGCGAATGTTTAAAAGCGTTTGAGAATTCGTCGAACAGTATACTAATCTGCCTAAAAATAAACGACCAAAGGTTCTGAGAAAGTTTGCTTTTATTGTGTACGAGCGACTGTTTATTTTCAATAGGCTCAACCTCTCATTTCTTCGTATAATATAGTTATTTAATGTTGAACTTATTTGCATTTATCATAATTAACATTTCTTTCAGTACTACAACATTAATAGCATTTTTACTCTACTGCTCATATTCATCAATAGGCCTAGTAAATAAAAATGTCCCCTTTCCATTTAAAAATCATTTTTTATCGATTTTATTTTAAATGAGAAACATAAATGTAATTAAAAAATTTCTGGAATAATTACAGGTGAATTCAATTATTTTTAACTAAAATTACAGTAGTGAAGTTGTATTAAACGTAATTTGTTTAAAAAATGTTACGATTTTCTAAATTTAAATAAATTCTCTTCTAAAATATAAAAAAAAAACTTTCCCTTACTATTCTAATAAACTTTCAATATAGTAATTACAAAACAGAGTTTTTTCTAAAGAATTTTTTTTTTTTAATTTGATAAAAGTAACAAAAGAAGTATCTGTTTTATACAACCTATATAAATGTTAAAGGACATTATATTTAAGCTAGTTATAAGATGAAATATAGTGTTATTTCTTATTAAAAATCTTATCGTATGTATTAAAATTTTATTACGCGTTGTTAATAAAAAATTAATCAACTTTTCCTGTAAACGATGTTAAAAAAACGAAATAACAAAGAATTTGTTTATTTATAATTGTTTGTACACAGAATTATTTGATAAAATCTGTTTTATGTTTTGTATATCTTGTAAAAGAGATAAAAGAATTTGTAAAATGAATATTAATTCTGAGTGAGATTGTTATAAGGTAGGAAAAACAGGGGAAGAGGTCATAGTCAGACCCTCTGGGAAGTCTCAGTACTTCACTAATTGCTATAATTAAACGCAGTGTCAACCCTTCCCCGAATATCCCTTTTAATTTCAAAGTCATTTTGTAATGCAAATGAAATTACAACATAAACACCAGACCGACTGCTGAGATTCTATTTTCCCTCTCGGAAAATTAACCTGATTATTTAAGGAAAACCATTTTCTTTTTTGCTAATATGTTTTTTCCCTAGATGGAAGGGTAGTTTTTTTACCACATTTTTCCGAGAAGAATTCCATTTTCCCTTGTTTTAACTTTACCTCCCTCGGTCATTCATTTAAGCTTTTAATTATTATAATACTCTGTAATATTCTTTTAAAGGGATTTTATTTTAATTCCTCCGTTATTATAAACTCACTGCACCCTCACTGAATTTAAATTGTCCAATTCACGCTTCCTTACGTTACATCTTTAATACTTGTTGAGATTTACTTATATTAAAAAAAAATCTATTAAATTTTGCTCTGCGTATAAAGATAACTACTTAAAATTACCGTTAATTCTATAAAGATTATTAACTTTTTAAAGCCAACATTATGTTCATAGTCAGACATTTTATTTTACAAATAAAATTTTAATTTGTCTGGTAATCAACCATAATAAATACAAATCTCTCGGTTTATTATATTATTAAAATATTTAATGTAATGTAATTTTTTACTTCTTACCTAAGAAAAATAGAATAATCTATTAAAGTTGAAGAAAATAAATGAGTTTTTAATAAACTCACTATAATTTTCATTAAATGATAGAGAAAAATTAGAACAACCTTTAAAATATATTAACAGTTATTGTAATCATTTTTAACTTACTTTGATGTACAGTTAATATTTTTTTCTTGTTTTTTTCTCCTCATAAATTTACAGCCTAAAGAGTTTAATGTAGTTCTGTAATTACATTTTATTGCGTAATAACATTTTAACAGCTTAATATAATATTAATTTCCTACTAATAGAGAACAATCATTAATAGTGATTAAGAGTCTGTTAATAAGGAATTAGATATGATGGTGTAATTTTAATTTTCCTTTAATTGCAAATCATAGAAACAACAATCATGATTAGGTAAAATATTTTCAATCTGAATTTTAACTGTAATGATTCATTATGGGAATTTTGATTGATCCAAAATTATCTCTACATATCTAAGGAATGAATCATTTTATAGTTAATTTAAATACAACAAACAAAATGATATACATTATTATTCCTATTTAGGTTGCAATTTGTTCAACTAGTGTACAATAAGCACAGATATTTTTACACGGACTTGAATACTAGATCGTGGATACCGGTGTTCTTTGGTGGTTGGGTTTCAATTAACCATACATCTCAGGTATGGTCGAACTGAGAATGTACAAGATTACACTTCATTCACACTCATACATATCATCCTCTGAAGTATTATCTAACGGTAGTTACCGGAGGCTAAACAGGAAAAAAGAAAGAAAGAAGTGTACAATAAGCAATCCCACCATGCCCCAATAAGATGATGATATGTAAATCAGTGAATTCTTGTACAGACTCAAGCCGACCATTCCTGAGACGTGTTATTGAATCCAAACCACCAAAGTAAGACCTAGTTCCGGTTGGGGATCCTTTCGAGGGTTCTCCATTAGAAGAAAGGCATAAAGACCGAGTCCCGGTGGAAGGGGATCCTTTGGGGTCCCCTCATTTGAGGCATGGCGCCTAAAAGACTGAGTCCCGGCTATCTGGCGAGAACTTTCTTCCCGATGAGATAGTTACAGGCTACGGCATCCTTCGGTGCCTAGTTATGTTTAGTTGCAGATCCGGCTTTGGGGGACGGAGAAAAAAGGGAAGAAATAACCACCAAAGTGTACCAGTATCTACTGTTCTCAAATCCGAATAAAAGCAACCGACGTTTACCAAGATTTGAACCTCAGAACCCTGGACTTAAAAAATCATCTGTTAAACAACTAGTTTTCCAACAACGAGTTATATATATATATTACTACTAAATATTTTTTAAATATTTCTGCTTACTAATATTTTCAGGATTCTTTTTAACTTTTATCAAAAGACTTTTTTCTGATAATAGAAACGTTCTAGAGTTGCGTAATTCTTTAAGTTAGGAGTGGCTCTCAATGAAGCACGAAAGAGTCGTAAAGGATATTCCAAAAAACTATTACATTTTAAATTATTATAAATTATAATAGGCTCAATTTCAAATTATTTTTCAAAAAGATCTTGTAAAGCTAATTTCCAATCATTTCTTCATTGATTTACCGGCAGCACTCTTTAATTGTACCCGTTTTAAAAAAGTTACGAGACATTAAGTTCTGCTAAAAATGTCGCAAAGAAAGAAGTAAGTGAAAAATATATAACATAATATTAGTAAATGGCTAAACAGATTGGAGCGGAGCAGCAGAATATAATTATTTGCTAAAATTAATTGTTTTCATTAACTATTTTATGCAATAGTACAGAAGAATCTTCTTCTAATGAAGCAGAGTATTTCGTTTTATTTAAATAATTGAAATAATCAGCTTATATCTCTTTAATTTTAATATTTTAAATTATTTTTTTAATCTATTCTGAAAAAAACAATAGATTTTATAAAAAAATTAATTAAACTCATTATGCACAGTGGTTTACGCTACTCAGATAAATTGTAATTTTTATTTAATATAAACGTTAATATAATAAAGGTTAAATAAAATATAAGTAATATTTATTAATTGTGATATTACAAAGAAGTATTCTAATATCATCCGTGAGGTGTAAGTTTTATAAAATCCGAGTTGTCAAACGTGTCTTTTCTTATAAAATTTTAGGATGGACCGCGCTTCGCGTGCCTTCGCGCTTCCATCTGGGCAGAAGACATTTTAAATATGTTATAATTAAGAATGTGTGACCACCACCATTGTTGCGACATCCGCACGCGCTATTAAATTCTCTTCATTTCGTTTTTCTATTCTTTTATCAATCATTCTTCTTTCTTTCGTCCTTTCTTACATTCTTCTTATTTTTTTTAATCCCATTTTCTATTCTTTAAGCTTCTTTGTTCTTTGACAATATACATCATTGGGTTATTATCTCTTCTTAATATTACTGTTTTTTTTTTAATCATATATATTTTTAAAGATTTTTACGTTATAAAAGTACAAACCGATTCATTACTTATTGCTGAAACTCTTATATTACGTAGGTATATTTATGTAGAAAAAAATAAACATCAAATTTTAAATCATGTCATTATTAATTTACATATAATATTAATCTCGTTGATATCTGTGGCGGAGTGGTAGCGTCTCGTCCTTTTATTCGGCGGCCCCGAGTTCGAATCCCGGTCACGCTTGGCATCTTTTATACGTTAAAGAATCACATTCCATATGCTCACGTACAGGCTTCGTTCTGTAAGGACTTCTGTGGTGAATCAGGCAAAAGTAATTTTTTTTAGGATTCAATTTTGCGTATACTATTTTTATTTTGTCTGTTTCTGTTAATAATATTTGTAATTTACAATAACATAATAATAATAATAGTAATGGATTTATTCTCAATACATTTTTCATTCCATTTTGACTAACATTCAAACTTTTTCCTTAAACTTTTCAGTATTTTTAAACTTTCGCAGTTTATTAAAAGAAAAATAAAGTTATAAACATATAAATTATAATTTATAATTATTATTATTATGCATTATATATAACATTGTTTTAGAAAAATTATCTTTTACAAAAACTGGAAATTTAAAATATAAAAAAAAAACAAGTGAGTCCCTTATTAAAAGAAAAAAGTATATATAAAGAATTTTTTGGGACAAAAAAAGTAACAGTAAAGTTATAATTTTAATTCTGCTCCCCAGTCTTACAAATTTGATGCATGCAAATTATCTGAAGTACATCTAATATTAGAGTTAATTTATCTGCGAATAGTGATGCACATTACACATCCAGTCCCTACGGTGATCAGGTGAATTTGTCTTGTAGGCCTATATGGTTGAATGTCAACTCTACCTCGGTGGACTTGTGATGAATATATGCACTAAATACTCATCTTAATAAATTAAATTTATTATATTAGATGTATAAAGTATTTTACAAATTCATTAACATTGTTCTGTAATTTTTAGATTTTATCATATTTATAGAATAATTAATTATTAAAACAAAAATTTATACTAATAATCATCAGTTCTGTAAACATCTATTATATATAAAAAAAAAGGCTACCTTAAAATTTAAGTTGTATAAAATTTGTAATCGATTGAAAAATGACCTTGACCCATATATAGGATTAGTTTTTTCCTGGCGTCATACCTTTTGACCCATATTACAAGAAGGAAAAAGTGTAGTAATCAGTCAAACAAATGGAATATGAATTTATTTGGATTTCTCAACATTTCATGACTAAGGGACCCCAAAAAACAAAACAAAAAAGTGGAGGACGTAATATTCGTGACGTATGTTGGAGTGTTGGAAGCTTAATAAATTTTGATTGGATAAACCTGCTTTAATGAGATTTGGCACAGAATCGTTTATATGAGTCAATTTATTAGTCAATTTATTTATTTATATGGGAATTGCAGAGTCGATCAATTTTTAATAATATAAATTTTTTTCGATTTTTTCTTCGTGTATTTTTCTACGGTATAAGAATGTAAATAAATAGTGTCAGGAAAGTATACAAAACTTGTTGTTTGCTTTTTTCTATAATATTGTCATTTACATTACAATCTATTCAAAAACCATAGAGTAATAAATAAATATGTTCAATAAGTAAGTAAGGTCAACAATCAGTTTTTTCTCTTTTAATTAATAACAATTTAATATTAATTAAAAATTTCAGTTTTTAAACAAAATAATAGCCTATGAATAATATAAAAAGATAACTAAAAGAAGAAAATTACGGAAATCTTCCACCAGGGTTACAATCTAAAATAATTCAACATCCTGCCATTATCGAAAAGGTTGAGAGCCAAACGATTTAATGATCGTAGAGTCCTTCTTGATATCTCTTATTGTATTCAGTAATCTCTAGGTTGACTGTACAGCACTTTAAAAATTTGTAGATAAATATAACGTTGAATGCGCTTTTGATTTTGAATTTTTTTATGATTTTTGCTTGGGCTTATCTCAAGAACCGCGACATTTGAAATGCTTGAAGCTCCCTCAGTTTGACTTCAAATGTCCAAACAGGTTTCTAAACCGACTTGTATATATATATATATATATATATTATATCCGGACATAGCCAGATTAAGCAATATATATGTTAATTTAATTTTAAAAAATCATATTTATATTGTAAATTTAGTTTTAAGGAAAATAATGTTTAATGTTCGTAACTTTAAAAAAAAAATATTATGTATTGTAAGGTTTCAATACACAAGCAATAGCAATCCGGTTATCGGTTATATAAAGAGACACATATAATTATCTAAAGATAAGAAGAGTCAAGTATGAGTAGAGGGATCTATTACTACAAGGGTGGGGATAAAATATTGTTATCTATGATAGGTAGACCAGTTAATTTCTTAGTATGTAAGAGAATTTTGTATGATGTGTGTGTGAATGTGTATTGTCACCCGAGGAAGCTTAGAGAATTCCGAATGAAACGTAGTGTATTTAATTTATGTTAGTATAGTTGATTGGTTAACCCAAGAGGTTAATAAAGATAATATTTTTAAGTAAAATATGTCTTATATTTAATTCTGTCCAATCAAAAGGAAAATAAAGTCAAATAAATTACATTTACGTTAATATTCATACTCGTGTGTATGTATATATATATATAGTAAGTATCGTTTATAGTTACATCGGATATAATGACATATCAGATGTAGTTACCAAAAAATTGTATCTTTTTTGGTTTGCTGTTAATACATAAATAAAATATGTATATTGTTTATAATTACGTCGGTTATTGTGACATATCGGTTATTGTCACTTATTTTTTCTACTGCAATTCAACGTTTTATCGCTTATAATGACGGACAGAAATGACTCATCAGTAACGAAATACAGTATATCTATGTACATTGTAGCTACAGAAATATTTTGATGGTTTTTTCTTACATATGTACTGCAGTTCTTTTTTTTTAACTTCTTCGTTTACCAGATTATTGTAAACTGAAGCAGTCATATTCAGTTGTTAATCTTTTGTTTTGAGCGTATCATATCGTGCGGGTACAGTTTTATTTTACTTAACCTGTGTAATTCATTCAATAGTTATTTAGTTATGACTTCTCGAAAAACATTCACGATAGAGGAAAAGGCACATTATCAGGAGGTTAGAGATTACCAAAACTAAAAAGGACATCGCCCAAGAATTAGGCGTTCGTCATTCGGCAATATCGGTGATATGGAACCGTGAAAAAGGTAGGAAAAATTTTGAAACAAATTCTATGAAATCAAAGAAATTACGGCCTAATCATCATAATGACATAAACCGACTTTTTGCAGGAAAAATAATTTTTACAATTTTTCTCTATCTTACTTTACTCTACCGTACTTGTATTTATTATTGCGTAGTTTTGTTTTTTGTAATATTTTTGCGGAAATAAAATATTATTACTGTATTACAATACCCGTGTACTACATAAACATCGGTTATAATGACCTAAATTAGTCGGTCCCTTGGAGGCACTATAAATGATGTTATATGCCCTATATAAAACGTTAGCTATTTTAATTTGTGTCTAAGTAAATTGTACATAAAGTTCGTTCTTTGAATTTGGTACCCATTTGAATTCGCTTCAATAAAATGGTATAATACTATCATGGCAACTGGTGATTTGAGATGGTTGAATAAATATTTAACACTATAAGATTTTTATAAGGTATTAACTAAGGATTCAGTGGGGCAATTATTTCTACGCAACATTAAGATGACTTATGTTAAGCTTGTTTCATTTCTTTTATTCTCCAGGTGAGCCACCTTTCCAATGAATTAAAAAATTCTTGCAAGCGTCGAGTTACTGTTAATGCTGGATCATTTTCAATTGGCTACGTCAAAGATATCATTTGCAAACGTAGCAAGCATATTAATGAAGGAATGTTAATAGAAAGAATCGTTTTTTTTTTTTTTTAATTGATACCGTAACTGTATGGTGTTTTCAAAATAAAAATTTCTTATATATAATTACAAGTAAATTTTGAGTTTCAAAATATTATAATTTTATTTATTGTTAATTTTTTTATTCTTCAAAAAATTAATTATTAAATTATACAGAAAAGAAAATAGTTGTAAATAGAAGGAATTTAAACTGAATTTTTTTTCAGAAATGATTAACAATTCATTTGCCAGCAATCAACAATTATTAATATATTTTGTTCATATCGTGTCTTTTATTAAAAATAATAGTAAAAATAACTTTTCAGCGTGAATATCTTTCAAATAATTTTATTTAAACTCAATAAGAGTTTGAAATTATCTTTAAATTTATCAGTCAAATTTAAAATACCTTATAATTAAATATATGAAGTATTTATTCCTTATATAAATTATTTTATAAAATATAGACATTTATAGCCGTTGAACAACTTGTTCAATCGTAATTTAAAATTATTTAAAACTTCCCTCTGCGTAGTTTTAAAACACCAAAAATTATTTTAGGTATTAAAATACTCAACTTAAATATTTTATTTATTATGTAATTAAATATAATTTAATTATTTTGGTAATGTTTCTCATCATTGACATTGTAATATTCGTTTTCATTTTATTCTGTGGACCTATATCATTATAGTGCAGATATTTTGTATTATTAAAGGCAATCTGTATCAAATGAAAATTTTAGAAACTTCATTGGGCGTCTTTTTGATAGTGCTTCTTTCTTTCTTTTTCTGTTTAGCCTCAGGAACCACCGTAAGGTATTACTTCAGAGGATGAATAAGGATGATATGTATGAATGTAAATGAAGTGTAGGCTTGTACAGTCTCAGGCTAACCATTCCTGAGATGTGTGGTTAATTGAAACCCAACCACTAAAGAACACCGGTTCTATAATTTATTATTCAAATTCGTATAAACGTAACTGCCTATACTAGGATTTAAACCTTCTAACTCTTGACTTTGAAATCAGCTGACTTGCAATAATGAGTTCACTACTATACCAATCCGGTGGGTTGTTGATAGTGTTGTATTTTAATTGTAGTTACTTATATTTTACTCTGCTTTAGAACAGATCATAATGTTACAACTGTAATAAAAAAATATTAATAATTACAATGTATTTATTCTATTAATGCTAATATAATTCATTAAATAGGATTGAAATAATATAGTTTCGAATGAATTAAAAAATTATAATATCAGTAATTTTTTATTATATTTGAATTTGTACGGCTTAAATGTTTTTGTTGACTTGTTAGAATTATTGAAATAAAATTTTGTTGTGCGGGAAATTTTAATGTGTTTCTATTATAATGGTTGATTAATTACAGGCAGCTTGTCAGTAAATTGAATTAAACCATTGTATCGAAAACTAACAAAGAAGTACACTGTTCGTCGAGGTATTTTAATAATAACAGTGATAATAATAATCATAGTTTGAATACAGGAAGCGGTTTGTGTAGATAAATATCGAAACTGTTGTCATAAAGGAGGTTCCTTAATATTAATTGAAGTTATAAATCATGGTATTTTGAAAGGTGTAAACAAGGAATCAATCAATTAAGACTATAAGGGTTTGTTAGATGGAAAAGAAACAACGAAGAATGGAGACGTTATCGGCTACAGGGTGGTGTAGAGGAGTGAGGAGGAGGACGTCTCGACGCTAGCAATTAACGCCAACGCCTATTAATTAAACGACGCCCTTGCTTCTGTGCTCGGAATAGGCGTCTTAATAAAGAGTGACGAAGCTAAACAGTGGAGAACGGTTGCTTTTAATTGACTTCCTTCACCCCTTGCTTCTTTCTCCTTCTATATCGAGCTCGGTCGGAGGTACTGACGATGGTGCTTTTAAGTAAATGAGACACCGCCCCTTACCCTCGTCTGGTCTGCGGTTACTAATTTCATTTTAATGAGGGTTGCTTTTAAAAAAATACCATCTTCTTTTTAACTTAACCCTATTTGCTCTTTTAGTCTTATTTTACTTCCTCTTGTAAATTTTCTTTCTTTTCTCCTTTTTCTTGTGTTTGCAAGTGATATTAACACGTTCTTCTCCTGACCCCTTTCTCTTTATACCACCGATGTCCCCAACTTCACTTTACCGCCCTTAGCGTAAAAAAACATTCTCATTATACTTAACTTGTGTTTAATAAAAATATATTAATCGTTCCTTTTTAAGAGTTGCAGCACCAGCACGCCTCACGAACCATTAAACGCTTGCTTCTATGACTGGAAATTATTAGGTAAATGTTATCACAAGCCGGATCGTTAACTCTTGTTATTTAATTTCATACCCGTTTATATTTAATTATGTTTTAAACATTTAACGTTTTCATCTCAATCATATTATTGTATATTGGTATAAAAATTAATTTACTGGAAAATTGGTGTCAGGTCTTTTTTTATTATAATAAATATTTCTATTTCACTGTCATTAATATTATTTTTATTATTGTTTTACAAAGTTATAAGTTGCAAAATTTATTCAAAAGATAATGAAATTATATTAATTTTTCAATAAGCTAATAATTTTAATGAACATTATTAAATTACTATTTACTCAGAGGTTTAATAAAAACAAATATTAACATTTGTTTTTTTTTAATAAACCATAAATAAATTTAAAAAATCATTTTAAGTACGAAGAAAACATTAAAATTAATATTTAAAAATATGAAAAAATTATATGTCTATAAAATAAACCAAACCTGAAAACTTGTTAATAATATAGTTTTCCTGTGAAAACAAGCAGAAAACACAAAACATTAACTTAGAATATAATCTATATTTTTAAAAACTTCACCTTCATTGACCAGTCCCTTTCTATTCCAAAATTAGAGGAAGATAAAGGTATTACTAATGTTACAATTAACAATCTTTCTAAAATCTATTTTATTTTTGTTAAAAAAAAAAAACACCTGCCTCTGTAGTTGAAATTAAATCTAAATAAAAATTTAATATAAATTATTTTATTATTATTGTGTTTTATGTACCTGTTTATATTTTTTTGCCGATCTCCGCGGCGGAGTGTTAGTATCTTGGCATTTATCCGAAGTTGATAGTTTCGAATTCTAGTCAGGCGTGACATTTTTCATACGCTACAAATTTCCATTTTCATTTCCCCATCTACAAGCTTCTTTTTTTAAGCTTCTGCGATGAATTAATTCGTCAGTGAAAAAAAGAAGTTATTGTTATTAAATTTGTAAAAAAAATATTGACTTTGACCTCGATGGAAGCACAAAAAACTTCTGAATTTTCAAATATATTTGTAAAAGCTATTTTATTATAACTAAGAATATTTCATGATAAAACAGTTTCAAATTTACTTCTAAATAGTATATTTCATTATTAAAAAAAAGTATTTATTATTATTTTAATTACATTATATTTCATATTCCAAAATTCTAATTTTTAACTTTGCAGTTTCTTAATTGAAAAAAAAAATGAACTTATTATTTATAGTTTGCTGGAAAAGGAAACAGAATTATTTATGATTCTTTTTTTATTATAAAAGAGCGGGCATCGATAGCTACAGTCATAAGCCCGATCGAAATTGAGCGTATCAAAAGATGCCATGCCTGACCGGGATTCAAACCCGGGACTCCTGCTCGAAATGCCGAAACGCTACCTACTCAGCCACGGAGGTCCGAAAATTTGTTTTTAAAATGATTATTAACTTTTTCATTACGATTCAGTCTAAATAACAGCTGAAATTTAAAAGGAATGTAAAATACATACATAAATCTCTGTTAAAATATGACAAAATCGTTTGTTTTTATTTAAACCAAATATTTTCTAGATGAAAGCTTTCAACCCACCAGGTTGGTCTAGTGGAGAACGCGTCTTCCCAAATCAGCTGATTTAGAAGTCGAGAGTTACAGCATTCAAGTCCTAGTAAAAGCAGTTATTTTATACGGATTTGAATACTAGATCGTGGATACCGATGCTCTTTGATCGTTAGGTTTCATTTAATTAACCACACATCCCACGAATGATTGAATCGAGACTGTACAAGACTACACTTCATTTACACTCATACATATCATCCTCATTCATCCTCTGAAGTAATAACCGGAGGCTACACAGGAAAAAGAAAAGATGAAAGCTTTCAAAAATCTTATACTTTTTAATTTTTTGATGTGGTATATGTTTATTTTTTATTTTTTGGAATTGACTTGGTTGAGAAAAAGTTAGATTATTAAGTATCTTAAGAATACTGATGTATGTTTCGAAATCTCAAGCATTTTTAAAATTATTTCCGAATAAATACAAGATTTAAATTATTTTAGAAATATTATTATTTATATTTTATGTTTTTTTTTACATCCTGTTATTTATTACTAAAATTATACATTGTAGTTAATATATATATATTTTTTTTAATTCAGTAGCAGATGATTAAAATGTAAATAGCATTCCCAATTCAAAATTTAAATTTCCTAAATACAGTAGAAAAAACTTTATTTGTTAAATGTTTGAATAAATAAGGTTACTTTCCTTTTACGTACATAGAGAAATTTGAAATCAAAGCTTATCAAAAATCATTTTAAAAAATATCCAGCTTTTGTAATATATTTCTATTTTAACTGAAATGTTATATTGAGAGTTTGACTGCCTTTAAACTACATAGTATTCACCATTAATAATGATTTCAACTGAAAAAAATCTCTTCGGAAAAAATCAATTAGAAATAACCACAAAATTTTAATTTTATTGTAAAGTTCAAGAAGTATTAAAATGTTGGTACTAAATAATTTGTCTCTCATACTGTTCTCTCGTAGTATATGAAAGATATAGAGAAAGATATAACGTTTGTTATCTGTTGTATTTATCTGATGTGAGAAAGACGGAAACTTAAAAAGAAAATATAGAAACCCACTCAGTTATTATTATGATTCCCATCCTCTTAGTTTTACCCTGTTATTTTGGACTATTTTAGACTCAAAAGAACTCTTACGCAATTCTTCATGAGAATACCGACTTTTCGTTTCCGACGACCTTACTCTTTCGCTGTCAGAAACGCATTACGCACTAGATAGTTCGATAAACCAGTTCTACACACAAGCAAGTTTCAACTCATTCACCACTATTACTCACTCCAAAGCGCATATGAAAATTACGCCACTACATATTCAACATAAATTTTTCCGACGTTAAATTGATCGTAACTCAAGAACGACTCAACCAATATTCATCAAGTTTTCATATGCACATTTTCAGATATAATACTGTAGCACAGCTAAATTTCGAAGAAATTTATCGAGAAGTTTTGGAGATTTTCGAGTTAATACATAGGCCTATAAGGAAATTACATTTTTTTTAAGTGAATGATATTTACATACTTCTCTTATCTCAAAAAGTAAAGAGAATTTATTTCCAGCTCCCCACACCCGTAATGCGACCGAAAGTAAATACCGTACTTTTCTTCGAAAAGTAGGTAAAGAAAAAATAACGAAAATGTTGTTAAATTTGAAATTACATAATTAAAATCAAACAAATTTCATACTAAAAATTTTAAAAAGAATCTGTAAATTAAGCAATTAGTAGATTCCAAAATGCATTAGCAGATTGATGAAAAATAAATAAATAAAATTTAATTCAATTCTTGCTTACATAGATTGTATATTCGTTTCTTTAATTAAATTACCTTGTTCAATGAAATTAGGTTTTTTTCAGTCAGATAATTCTGTTTGTCTCTAAGAATATATATTTTAATATAATTATTTATAGTCGCATCAACAATTCAAGTCATTTGCGACTTATCCAGTGTAATGTAACTGTTCCGATAAATGTGTAGTCGTGAACAAACTCAGGCCACCATTCCTGAGACGAGTAGTTAATTGAAAACTCAAATAACAAAGAGCACCGCTATCTACGATCTAGTGTTCAAATCCAAATGAAATCCATAACCTTTATTAGGATTTGAACTGAGAACTCTCGACTTCGAAATCAGCTGATTTGCGATGACGAGATCATCACTGCACGCAACCCGATGGGTTAATTTTTTTTGAAATTTTAATAAAAATCTTGTTAACCAAATAAAATACTAATGAAAAAGATAATAATAATTAATTTTGTTTTTTTTTATCTGCTTTTTTAATATTATTAAAATTATTACATAAGTAAAGTTAAAATAATATATTATAAGATATTAATTTGAAATAAATAAATTTCATATAAAGTATTCATTTTAGACATTTCTTTTTAAAAATTAAGGAAAAGTAATACAAAAATATAAATCACTTTGAAGAAAAAAAAATCATTACGTAAGTTTTAAGCATTAGAGTTAAGCTTTCCTTCTAAGCAATTTAATTTGTTTGAAGTTTGCCTCCAAAGTTTTTTTCCTGGGCCCACAGCGAAGTGTCGTTATCAGTGCCCAGACACTTTATTTATATAGTAAACAAATAAAAATTAAATATTAATTGAAAATAAAATTAAAAGCTAAAACCCATAACATAAACTCAGCAAAAATTGTAAAAGCCTGTGACGTGTGCTAGAAGAAAATAAAGCCATAATGAGATTTTATATTAATAATCTAAATTACACCAATAATTTACCACTTGTCAAAAATAACTGGAACATAATACAGAAAACTCAATTATTTGGATATAAATGGACAGCCCTAGAAAATATAAAACATTTGATAACATCGTCTCATTATTTCCTGAAATATTTTTGAGGTTAGACCCAAATTTAAATTTCCGACGCAATGAGGCATAATAGACACAGTCCACAAGTATGTGTGCATCGTCAATTGGCAATCGCAGTAAAGACAAACGGTTGCATCAGTCTGAGTCATCAGATAGCCATGAGTGAGCCTTATTCGCAAACGACAAATAATAACTTTCCCACGACGGTTATTCCTATACAAAAAGCTCTAAGGTGATACAGTGTCCTTAATTGGACGAAGTATATTATTGATAGTAGCATACCATTCACTCTGACACTCATCAGAACTACACTTTTCAGAAAACAGACAAGATCATTCAAAATAACGCGATTTGTGAAAGGAGGCTCCAAACAAGCCTCTTTTACTGCACGATCACCGCTCTCATTGCCTGAAATTCCAATATGTCAGGGGATCCAGCAGAAGCTCACAGTTGTATTACGTTGAGTCATTTCATTTCACCCTGTTATCTATATATCACATATAACAGGTGTCTGGAGTACATATCACTAATGGCATGAAAGGCATTCATGGAAACTGAACAGAGAAGTACGTGTCGAAATGTTGGGCTAATTATATTTAAGGCCTTATTAATAGAATACAGCTCCATAACGAAAACACTGGTTATTATGGGAAGACCAAACATGCATATCCTTGTCAACCACAAAAGCATAACCAACAGAATTAACGTTTTTAGAATCATCCGTATAAACTATAGCATCAAGATTCATGCTAGTTATAATATTATAAAATTTTTGTGGTAATATAACCGAATTTTGTTCTTTTTATGATACCGACAAAGGCTAAAGTAATTAACGACAGAAAACCGCCAAGGGGGTAATAACATGGATAAACAGTAAGAACTGGAGTTAATTGTATAATTAGAAAAAGCGCTGAGCAGGAACGCATAGCGTATCAGTAAGTTTCGGCAGTTCCTCATATCGATTAAGATGCGGATTAGAGAACACTGCATCAAAGGTTGGATGATTTGGTTTCGCGCTTAAATACGAGCTGCGTAAGAGCAGATGATTTGATTTCACTTTTTCTGTAGGGATGCTCACCACTGTCCACAAGTACGCTTACCACAGTGATTAAATAAAATGTACCTGTAAAGAGAAGGATAAGTAAATGATGTACTGCATCGAGCATCTTTAGAGCGAGAGCCTATGCAGACGAATAACCCATACAACCATAGTCTAAGCGGGAACGCACCAGAGCTCGATAGAAGCACAAAATGCACACTCGATCAGCACGACAACGTATATTAGACAGAACTTAATAGTTCTGTCAACTATGAACATTTTTAAACATTTTATCTTCAGCTCATTTAAATGTGTTACCCATATAAATCGATGGTCAAACCATATTCCTAAAAGTCTAATCCGCATGCTTCAATTTGTTCACCAGAAGAAATTATTCAAGGCACACCTTAACTCATCAAATGAGAAAGGTATGTTTAATTAATTTCGCAAGTATTCAGTCATAAACAGGATATTTTCTACTTGCAACTTATACCTTATAAACTCAGAACCAATGATGATGACCTAAACGAGTTTGTAAAACTGTTCGCCACATCAATTGTCGCTGACAAGGATGACGTTATTTTCCAGTACATTCAGCTGGGGAAATTGTCGTGTTCCACATATGGATCGAACTTTACTACAAACAATAAACGATGGTGTTATATCCGTGAAATGGATTCGACATAATTCAGCCATGATTTCCGTTTAGCACATCGAAACACCCGTCAGCAAACAGCCCTCACATTGTGAAAGAAGCAGAGCCATTCAGTCGTAAGTCTTCAACTGATTCAACCGATCGACGCAAAACCCTTCGACTATCCCTTGTGCATGCAAAACATTTTCAAAATATTTTTTGAATGGATTAATAAATAAGTAATATTAGTTATTGCATACGTTATATATATATATATATTTTTTTTTTTCATTATAGAATCGTTTGTAAAATAAATATGACTTCAAGTAAACGTAAAGAATAATTATTACCTTACTTATTTTTAAACATTATTATATTTTTATAAATTAAACTGATGGTTCGGAAACAGATAAAAACTCTTCTTTCATTATTACTTTATTCCTAATATATATATATATATGTGTGTGTGTGTGTGTGTGTGTGTGTGTGTGTGTGTGTGAGAGTATATGCATATTTTTTGTAAAAAAATTAATATTTTTGTTATGTAATTACATTTTATTTTATTATCAATTAAAACTAATAAAAATAATTATTTATTACATTTTTTTTTTACTAATTTAAGGTGTCTACCATTAAATCGATAAAATGATTTTCTTTTTATTATCAACAGAATTTTTTAGTACCCATTGTCGTTAGTATGAATTAATAATGATTGTACAAAGAGGGTCGAGAAAAATACGTTAGCGTCAGCTGTTTCTTTTTTTATTTTGCTAGAGTTTCCCCCATTTTTGTTCCTGCAAGTTATGAACAATCTTTTTATTCTATTTATGCTTTTCATATTGTTTAATAATTGCTACTTTATTTTTTTTTAATATATATATATATATATATATATATATATATATATATATACATAAGTTCTTTTTTATGGAATAATATTTTTAAACAGTGGGTTAATTATTTTTTTATTTATTTATCATGTATAATTAAAATATAGAGTAGTTCTGATATGTGTGTGTGTGTGTGTGTGTGTGTGTGTGTGTGTGTGTGTGTGTGTGTGTGTGTGTGTGCGCGCGCGTGCGTGCGTGCGTGCGTACGTTCCTTTGGGTGTATTTAATTTACTATTATAATGGTAAATTAATTTAATGTTCTTAATTAAAATGTAGCATAACCACACCTTTAGGTAGTAGAATAAAACTTATGGCGTAATAAAAATTAACCTGCTATTACTGGTAATTTTAAACTTATATTTTTATCTCCTCATTAAATCTTTATTTTATTGAGTTACTTTATTTTGCACTTAAATAAGCTTGATGATAATAATTGTCGAAAATTATGTCGCTTTAAATTTCTTAATTTTTTTTTTAATTAGTTTTGTAATAAAGGAAATCTTTCAAATCTTTTTAAATTGTGATGTAGTAAATTTATTTTTTCTGTCATATATCTACATACGTGCGTGAAATTCTTTTTATGAATATATAAACGTGCTAGTTCCAAGGTTTATCATCTTATTTATCATTAATTAATACTGCCGCTACGAAATAATTCTTCATGGCAAAAATTATTCAAAATTAAATTTATAATGTGTCACTATGATGTATAAAAAAGTTTATAGAAACAGATTCTGTTAAAATTCAAAAGAAAACTTATTTTTTAAATAACCTATAAAGCCCTCATATAAATATATTATATAGCTTGAATTAAAAAATTATGTCATTGTTCACCTGAAATTGAATACTGTACTTAGTAATTTTTCTTAAAATTTCATCTCTAAAAAAACATATTCCACGAGTATTCAATGTAAAAGTTGGCATTTTTAAAGAAAGATTTAAAGAAATTTAATCTAAGAAAGTAGTCCATTATGAAAGATTAAAACAAAAACAAATATTATTTCTTACAAATTTTTGAATTTATAAAACTTATTAACTATGAATCACTACTACACCGATTTACATTAAAATAATATTTATTTTAAACCAACTTCTTTAACGCTTTCAATAAATTTTCCAGCCACAATAAGTGAGTGATGTTAATATTTTAAACTTTGGCCTCAGCTAATGTTATTAATTTAGAGTGTATGATATATATGTTTTGTGTAACGTTACCTACTTTGAAAAATTAAGTTGTCCATTAGAAAAAGAATTTTTAGAATATATTATCCAAGCATCTTAAAAATTCCTATGGAGCTGATTGATTTTTATATTTTAATTTGTATAAAAATGTAAAATAATTGACAATCAAATAAAAAAATTATATAGAAATATTGGGTTTATACAGTGATAAATTAATTAAAATGAAGGAATATTAGTGTATAAATTTAAAACATAAATTTATTCCAACAAATTGTCAGCCAATTACTAAAAATGTATAATTGTTAATCTTAGGACAAGTATATTGGCAACATTGTATGAATCATATTAAACAAATATTTTGCATTATTCGGTCAATTATGACTAGTTGCAGTTGTTAGATTACTTTCAACTCTTTATTTTCCTAATCGTAGTTCTTGGTATAATTTTATGATTTTACCTGATTTTTGTTTTTACGTTTTGAAAAATATCTCCTCAGAGACGAAAAGTATTTTAAAATTTATTTGTTATTAGGGGACAGATTTTATAAATTGTTTCTGTTTCAGCAGTTAATTTATTTAGTCATTTAACATATCTTGTGTTTGTGTGTGTGTGTGTGTGTGTGTGTGTGTGTGTGTATGTGTGTGTGTGTGTGTGTGTGTGTGTGTGTGTGTGTGCGCGTGCGTTTTATACGCAATATCTCGTACATATTAAACACTTCTTATTTTGGGTGAATTCGTTTCGTTTATTTACAATCAGCTTCCATATTGAAAGTTAATGTATGACAGACTATCACTTGAAATTGGATCATTCAATGAGAATCCTCAAGGAGTACAAAAACAATTTATAAGAATAAATACAATATTCTCGTAAATACTATGAATAAAAATAGTAAATATGAAAATATTTGATAATGTCTGAAAATATTGTTAAATATCTTCACACTATTAATCAAGTTGGGAACATAAATAGAATAGCAATAAATGAAACATTAACTTTAAGCTAACCATAGAAAAATATAAACGTAAGCATTCATAAATTTGATAAAAAGTAGTATCTTTAACACACCGGATCAAAACCCAGTTCGTCATAACGGTCCATCAACCAGATCAAGCACATTTAGTCTTTTCAGCCTCCTAACGTGCTAAAATATCTCGAAAATAAAATATATTCATATCTCGAAATTAGGCTACAACTTACGTGCGTATGGAATACCTGTGTAATCGTGGATCTCAGTATTCCTCGTGAACCGCGGCACTTGGGTTATGTTCCGTAGTATTTAATTCTGGAACCGTTGAATCCACATTGTTGATCTTCACATTGCTGTTACTAGATATACCCCAGAGTTTAGTTGCGTAAGTTACTATCGGCTCCAAGAAAGTCTTGTGGAATCTTTTGGATAAAAAAGTTGAGATTCTTTACCCAGTGTTCAATACATCCTTTTAAACTTAAAGTCAAACAACTTCCTTTTCTTCCTTTCATGATCTCTCCAAGTTAAACGGCGAACAAGATAAAAGCCTTACCTTACCTTACCTTACTGGCATAAGGTATTTTGACACCGTATAAATGAACTTCAGGGCAATCGTTTCTTCTCATCGTGATCTTTACGTGGCTGGACTTTGTCAGATTTACCTTTATTCTCCATTTACGTTGCCAAACGCTGATGTATCCAGTGCAGATTATAATTTTTCTAACCTTACATTCGGACTACCGTCAACCGCTGACGCAACTGTATCATTGTCTGGATTAGGTAGATCAGTGGTGTAAACTAGAAAAAGAACCGGTCCCACAACTGAGGACTGTGGAACTCCTAAGCTATTGTTGAAAAACTTAGACATCTCTTGACGTATCTCTTGGGGTCTTGTATCTCTTAGGGTAGTTAACTTGTGCGAAGCGATTATGCAGATAGCTGCGTTAGATTAAGTAATAACTTTGTCACAGGCACGATTTTATTTTGAAGAGAAGACCAGGCAACCAAACTTTCTCAAATGCTTGTTCTACGCCCAAAAAGGCCGCCGAACAATACATTTTCTCTTCTAGGCACCAATATTTTTTCTCTTCTAAACACCTAACGATAACACTAGTAACTCTTGGGGTTCGTTCCACTATTGAATATTTCATAACAAAAAAAATAAAAAGTTGCATATTACTTCAAGTTTTTATTAAAACCTTTACTTAGGATTTTAAATACAAGGAATTGACAAAATAATCCGGTTAACAGAGTTTTCTACATGATTGAATGTTGGATTACCCTTTTAATTTTACTTTAGCATTTTAGATTAGTTACGATACGCATATTTCTTTATGTGAGTGTCCCTGTGAGTATGAGTATACCTGTGTGTGTATGCATGTTTGTATGTGCGCATACGTGCGTATGTGTTTGTTTGTTTACTGAAAATATACTTACTGTTTGTTTTTTAAAGAGCCGGAGTGACCACATCTAATCCAACATACTTCATTTTATATATTCCATGAAATTTATTTAATTTTTACGAGATAATAATTTAAATAACACCATTACCATTTTACTAATAAAAATTAGAAACAAGTTATATATATATATATATATATATATATAAACAGGGAGAAAGTTAAATAATTACAAAAATAAAAACTAACATACAAAAATTCTTTTTTACCTCTCATATAGCGGTCATTTATTATTTGTATTGTCGTATTTATGGAATGGGGGAGGTCAGTAATTTCAACCCTTTCACCTTAATAAAATAATTTATAAACGGCATAAAACCGTCACCAACAGGGCGGGTAAGAATAGCTGGAAAGAAAGAAGGTAGGGTGCATTCTTATCCACCCCAGAGCTGTAAATACAGATTTGTTCTTCTGCCTGCCACCAACCCCCGCTTCAATAAGTACACGTGGCCTCAGAAGTTCCGAGCGTCTCCGCTAGATTGCAGATATAAAAAGAACTGAAATTAAAGTCGGACACATGTCTTGGCGCTAATCTTTTAAACTTCTTTACTTATTTCCTTAACTAAGAAGTTTTTATTACAACGTTAATTGATGTATTCCTGTATCGATTACATTGAGATTAACGAAAATATTTAACTTCTCGTAATTGAGGACATTAGTTAAGTTTTTTATTTTTTTTAAATTTTATTTCATATAACTAGTTGCGCTAGCATTACAGATGACTGTTGACTTTTTACTATAGGCTTAATCGACTGTAAATAAAATTCATTATAAAAATTATACTTAATGTTAACTGAACGCAAAAAAAAAATTACCACATATTTTGAAAAGAAAACTTAAATTTCAGCCTTATTTCTTTCAGTTGGGTGATGTTTTCCTCCGGTTCTCTTTTTTCATTTTCAATATGTTTTTATACTTTAATTTTTTTCTCCACAGAAAGAGATTTACATGTTTTATTTCCATTACTAAATTAGTAAAACCAATATGTATTTTATGCACTACACATCCCGTTATAGCTAAATTAACTAAATCTTTGGATACCGTAATAAATAGATAAAACAACCAGATTTTTTTTTACGAGCTTCAGCAAATATTTTCTTTCTTTCCCATTTCTTATTTCATAAATCATCAAATTGTTGTAATGTTGCTTTGCATAGCATCTTGCCTTGTTGTTACAACACTTTTTAAAGTTTATATTTTTCTTTACTTTATTTTTATAGTTGTTATAACAAATTATTTACCATTAAAATATTTGAAAATTTTTCTTATAAATTTCTAAATCAATGTTTCATTTTAAAATATTTCTATTTGAATCAAATCTTTCTTTATTTGTTTTGACTTATATCAGATAAAAAATCTACACCATCGTTAAAGTTTAGCAACGTAAACGTAGATGAACAATTCAACTTGTAATGTACTTCGATAAACATCACAGCTAGCAAGATGTCAGTCGCTGGCATAGCAATCACTCCCCACCCTGCACGTCAACTTAGCTTTCTAAACTTTGAGAAGTAGTTGATTATCTAAAGGAATACAAATTATTTACTTTTTACTGTTTTACGTTCATCTATATTAATATTTCTGTCAATATTATTTTCTCTTTTATTTATTCTTTTTTTCTTTTCTATGGGAAATTTCTATTTCTCTTTAAACCGACTTTTTTTAAATAATTTTTAGGTTAAACTAACTAAGGTAAATTTTCTGTATTACCTCATTTTTCTTATTTTTTATCCTTGAATTATTATTTATGTCTTCAATTTTTGTTATATTTTTTGTTTATTATTGTTAAGTAACATGTTAAAAAGTAATAAGGGTTAGATTAGATTCTAATCCCAATTATTTCTGTATTTTCGCTTTGCAAAACATCTTGCTTTGTTATATACAATAGTTTTTTACAAATAATCGTTATAAATTTGTGAAACTTAACCCTATCTGGATATAATAATAATAATCATAAATGTTTAATCCTATGTTTAAATATATTAATTTTTAAACAACAAAAGAAATCCTGAAATATAATTTTTTTATTATTTTATTATTTTTATATAATTTACTCGTAAACTATTACAAAAAAAATTAATTCATTTTTCGATAGATTATAACTGTGTTATTATCGTATTTTCATAATTTAATTATTATTCATTATGATTTTGTTCGATTAAATCAATTTTATTTTTTTTTTTTTCTGTTACTTTGTTTCAGGTAAGTGATGTTACTTCTTTATTTCTTGACTTATATTTATTTTTGGTGAGTAATAAAACTTCTAATAAAGAATTGTATTACGTAATTTAATCTTAATAAAATAACTATTTCTTATAGGTTTTTTTTTACTTCCTTGTACGAAGTAAAGGAAGTAATATGTACGCGAGAAATGTCAGTTTTCAGATTTCAACGGAAATATCCATTTTAACTATCCCCGAATCTATTTTGACTAGTTTCAGCGTGACGTCTGTACGTTCGTATCTATCTCTCACAACTCAAAAACGATCAGCCGTAGAATGTTGAAATTGTGGATTTAGAATTGTTGTAACATCTAGTTGTGCACTTCTCCTTTTGACTGCAATCGACCTGACAAAAAATGTTCAAACAGGCCGAAATCCAAAAAAATTGGGGTTTCAATTTTTTCTTAACTCCAGTAATAAGCCCTCATTGAGAACTTTTCAACGATATATCACAAGTGGTACTTATTTTCATTGGTTCCAAAGATATAGTCAAATGAAATTTTAATTAATGAAATATTTGTTTCAAGGGGAAGGCACATCGGTTCAAATCCGACATATACATATATTTTTTTTACGTTTTTCTTTTTTAATTTAAATATGTTGATTTATTAATAATTATTTACCTATGATTATAAAAAAAGTTTTACTTAAAATAATAATCCAATAACAATAAAATAATGAAAATAAATCAGAAGTTATTAGTGAAATAAAATTTTATGTACTTTTCTTTTAATTAAAAATTGTTGCAAAGGTCAATAAATCAACATATTTAAATTTTAAAAAAAGTTAAAAAAGAATATAAGTAGATGAAGTCGGATTCAAACCTATGTTGTCCGTGGTTAAAGATCTGACACGTTCTTACTTACACCACATAACTAAGTGAACGACGTGAAACAAAATTAATATTAATTAATATAAAATTCCAGTCTCCGTGGCGCGAGTGGTAGCATCGGACTTTCATCCGGAGGTCCCGGGTTCGAATCTCAGTCAGGCATGGCATTTTCACACATGCTACAAATCATTTATCTCATCCTCTGAAGCAATACTTAACAGTGGTCCTGGAGTTAAACAAAAAAAATACAAAAATTCTGATACGGACACCACAAAAAATGTGATGCAATGTGGTGTCCACCACAATGCAATTGTGTAACTGTTCACCTTATTAAAAAAATTGAAGGATGGTATCTCACCTTCAAATAAAACATGTTAAAGAAAGTGCAGCAAAAAATGTGTATCTGTAATTTAATAGGCATACAAGGAAGTTATGTCCACCTAAATTTTTTAAATATTTGATTGATACTAAAATATATCTTAAAAATAGATCATTTTAGTTTAATCTTATTACCCTTATTACCGGAATAATTTTTATTTTAAGTTTGTCACTATATAGAATTCACTATATAAAAAATATTTATATAAAATTCACTATATAAATTTGTCACTATATAAATTTATTTCGGTTTAAAATCGAAATAAATTATTCACATGATCAAAATAATATTAATTTAAATTATAATAATGGTTCAAATATTAGCTGGGAAAGTTGAATAAAATATTATAAAAAATATTATATATTGAATAAAATAAATTACTAATTTATAAACATTTTATAATTTAAACAAAACTCCTTAAAACGACATTGTTCATCAGTCTATCAGGTGAACTCTGTTAAGCCGGCAAGTTCATCGAATGACACGTAAGAATTAGTCGAGCGTACGTACAACTTATTTTCAAGCTAAGCGTTTGACACCTACATTCAGTCCTCTTAAGGAAAGAAAAGAACGTTTGGTTTTTACTATATTCGATAGGATCGGACGCGCTAATGAGCGGTGTATTGATCCTGTAACTACAATCAGAGCAAGCTAGTAGTTGTGCGGTGTGTGCGCTGCTTGGCTGGCGTGATCGAATCGCTTTTTTCACCACAATGTCTTTAGTAATTACAGTGTTGCCGGACCTCTCTCTCCAATCAATAGTTCTAATTAAGTTCTTCAATATGCATGTAGCTCGCCGTCTCCATTTGAGGGAGTTTTTTTTTATTTCCTCCAACCCTGATCCCTTGTCTGTGACATGCAACGTTCTGATTTTTATATGATAAAAATCTGAAAAAATAATTATAGACTTTTATCGTACTGGTGTTATTATCTCTAACTTAAAATGGTAATCATTGATTTTAATTGTATAAATATACTATTGAGGAAAATATAATTAATGAGTTTTAAGGGTGAAAAACTTCAGTTTTATATTTTTCTCTTTAATTATGCTATTATATCGGTTAATAGTCGAGTATGAATATCTTAAGATTTATTATGCATAATATAAACCATAAACGGAATTTTTTTTATAGATTTCTGAAGTAGGATACTAAAAATTTTACTATGTTTTAACTTTTAAATATTTAGAATAAATTTTTAACCATTTTTCCACCACATAAATTCAAATGAATATTTCGAAAACGGTCTCACATATAAGGTTTAAATACTGGAAAAAAATTATTTGAAATATTAAGGATACAATATATTTTCCCTGTTGAATACAGACAATGAATTTCTGTCACTATTTTCATTCTGCGTTGCATGTAAAGAATTTCTATGTAAAACACTACTAGGCAGAACTGTTCTTTCAACGGCGTCTAGTAAACAAAGTATTTTAGTCATAGGGTTAAGTAAAATAATCTGAATCTCGATACGCTTGAAATGCTGATGAGCAATAGTATACATTTGACTTAAACAGAATTTAACTGGAAACCGTATCAATACTTCTCTTAAATATCAGGTTTCGAATAAATTTTACGTTTCAGAATCACTTAATTTTGGGCATTTGTTTGTTTTGTCAGATGTTTTGGAAATTGTTAGATACAGTACCTCACAGACCTGTGTATAAGTGTATTCGTAGTGATAGCAATTAATGTGCCCGTAACTGCCTATCAGGCTAGATCTAACAGTTTTAGAAAAAATATTTTTTGTTAATACATATATTATGATTAAAATTAAAAAAAATTGTATTCATTAAAATAATGATTATAAATAATATAATTATTACAAATGTGTATCACCTGCTCACTGACATGAACTATTTTTTTAATTCGGTATCGGGACCGCAAATAAGTAATTAATTCTAAAACTATCACATAAATATTACTGGATTTTTTTAAAAATAGGAACTAGATTTGACAGTAATATTCAGAACATATAACTAGCAAAAAGAAAAGTTTGAAATATGCTTAAACATAAGTATGCTTATATATAAGTATAATATGCTTAAAATATAAGTTTAAATATTTATATTTCTAATAAATTGTAATCTATACATTACAATTTATTAGAAATGATGACAGAAAAGTGACTGGGCCGTGACTCCTTAACTACATTGTATTTTCTCAGTTCATATTATAATTATTTTCTTCACCTAATACAACTGCAGTAAAGGAAATTTAACAAATTAGTTTACTTTATAAAAAAGTAAATAACCCATTTATAAAATACTAGATTAATTCCTAAATAACAATTTAACCTTCTGATTATCAATGAAATTCCCAAAATCTTACTTCATTTTTTTAATAATAAATTTGGCCAAAAAAATGAAACTCATTATAAAAAAAATAAAAGATAAAAGATTAGAAAAAAAGATAAAAGTATAGTCAGATACATTAAACTGAGAAACTTTCGTGCGATGAGGAAATAGAATTTCCCACGAGTTAAGTGGAAATAAAGAAATCTTTGAAATCCCATACGGAAAGACATAAAATATCTTCAATTCCTTTTCCTGCTATCATATGAATATTTTCTTTCCATAGATTTTAATTTTTTTCTTTCGAAATATGGTATTTTGCTATTGATATGTTAGTTTTATTTAAAAGTAAAAAATAAATATTTTTCATGTTTTCATTTAATATAACGTAATAACATAATTATAGAAATTTAATTAAATAAAATCTTTTCGGTTTAATGAAACAATTATATTTAAGTCTATTTATCGATTACGTATTGTATTTAACTGTAATGTACGTTTTTTGTTCCCTTCTGTAGATTTACAGATCCAACCAATTACAAAAAACCTTTTTGAGTGGTAACATATCTTTGGTCTGGAAATAACATAGGCTATCTTAAATTTATCTTATTTAGATTATTTAATCTGAGAAACAAAAATTAAAAATTACGCTATTTTCACATTTTTATGGTTTTCCGTAAAACGATAAAAGAAATATCTTTGACTTCTTGTGATTTTTTTCGAAAATTCGTCGTACTCCAAATATAAGAGAAAAATATAATAGCTAAATAAAGCAGGTATGCATCGCGTCTAGCAAATACTGTGTACAAGCGTTACAAGAATGTACATTAACATTCAAATTTTTATTTTAATAGCACGGTTCTAAAAAAAAAAAAATAATAATGAATGATACTGGTATAATGGTAAAATTATAAAAACAAAAAAGCACTAAATAAAATAATTATGAAAAACTAAAAACTCAACTACTAATTATCACATCTACCTAGAATAATTATGAAAAACGAACAAAAAATAATTAAACAAGTTTTTCTTTCTTTTCGTACAGGCATTATGTTAAGATACTGCAAGTTAGTCTGTGATGTGAAATTTAATATTTTATGAAGTTTAGAATTAATTTTAAACTATACATCGCTGAGTAACTTACTGTATCCTGAAATAAAGCCTATCAGAAAAAAAATAAAAACTTGTTAACGATTTTTTTGTTCGTTCTCGTTATTATTCCAGGTAAATTTGTACAATTAGCAGTTATTTTGTTTTGTAATAATTATTTTATTATACATTTATTTTATACAAAAAATTATTTTCTCAAGACTGTTTAAATTTTATAGTGTTCTTTTAACTTTTGTAAGTCATTGGTTCGCAAAAAAGTCGTTTAATGAGTTTATAATAATGTAAATAACGTATGTGATAACGTAGTAATCCTAAAAAATAACTAATTTTAATATATTGCATCATATTGGACAATTGGTATATAAATATATATATATATGTATATTTTTTATAATCTTATTTTGTTTTTGAGATTCCTTGATTTTAATGTAGAAAATAATTTAACAGTTTAATGAATAATTTTTTCACACAAAAACTTTCTAAAATTAATTTTCATTATAATTTTTTTTCATCTTTGTTATATATAAATAAATTCTATTGTTTTCTTTTTTTTAATAATCTTTTTAAGTCAAGATTGAAAATGTAGCTAATATGTACAAGTTGTAATGTTTGCAATGAAACTTTGTCATGGATGATTGGAAGGGGATAGAATAGTATTACGATAAACTGGAAGAGAAATATTTTTACTGGAATTTATATTTTAAATTAATTAAAAATACGGTGAAATAATTCATTTGGTGAGTAGTAATAGACTAAATTACTGGAAAGGGCCGGCCACCGTGGCGCAAGTGGTAGCATCTCGGCCTTTCTTCCGGAGGTATAACAGAAATAACAATATTTTAAAGATTATAATTTTTACTGGATAGGTTAGTAAATTTAAAATTATTTCTCAGTATTACGTAAATTATATTTCATATATGTGTAATATATATGGCCAACACGATAAAAGAACATTTTTAATGTATGATAAGTACACATTTAGTTTAATTTTTAATTACTTCATTAAATCTAATGAATATAGATTATCAGTTAATGAATAGTGTATAACATATGATAATATTTCCAGTTTTGTTGCGTATAATTTTACCTAACTATTATAATGACCATGATTTGAAATCCAGTTTATTTTCCTTTAAGATATGATTTGTGTTAATAAGTAACCGCAAAGTATATCTATCATATGCAAGAATATTTCAGTTATTCATGTTTTTTAGTCTACATTGATTCAAATTAATTCGATTTAATTCCTATTAAATCAATTTTTTTATGTTAGAAATAATTTTAACATTTACAATCCGTTGTTAATCAGAATTATATATGGTCTATTTGTTATCTTTTTCCCTAATTTTTTTCAAATAATTATGTTTAAAAGAATTCTTTTCGCTCTCATTAACTTCAAATAAATGTGATTAATATATGATTATAATTTGAAGCTGGTATAATGCATCTACTGGTATAATTAAGAGTTATATAAAGCGTTATAAAAGTATTCTCAACCATAACTTGTGAGGAAGTGATTATTACCACTTTAGAAGCTAATTTTATCGAGTAATAATCGATTAGTTAGAAAGATAAAAACCTACATTTCACGATTTTCTGAACAGAATTTAGTCAACCAGATTTTATAAAGGAGAAAAAGTGGAGTGTTTGGGATTATAAAATATCTAATTTCCAGTTTACAAAAAGATATTTGCTAGTTCCTTTTTCAAAAAAAAAAAGAATATTACAAAAAATATAATTTGTACATGTTTCTATTTTCATCATGGGTTTTTAGAGCTAAACTGTTGCGTCGATTTCTTTAAATGTACTATTAAAGATTTATGTGTATCACAGGTGAAAAACATTCATTCCTCCGCATTCAATTCATTTAAAAACTGTCAACAATTCAACCGCTTATGCCGTTTATTGATTTCATTAATCTTTCTTTAAAGTTTCAAACTTAAAAAAAAAAAAAAGACTTTTATTCAAAGCTGAGGATTATGTTCCATTAGACTTAATAAATAACTAATTTTTATAAAAACGTCCGGTTTACAGTAAGTATTTAGTAGTAACCTAAATCCATATTTAGCAATTTTTTTATTACTTCCTTGTATGCAGTACAAGGAAAAATTTCGGTTTTCAGATTTTAACGGAAATAACCATTTTGATCGTCCCTGAATCCATTTTGAATAGTTTCAAGGTGACGTCTGTACGTACGTATGTATTTCGCATAACTCAATAACGATTAGCCATAGGATGTTGAATTTTTGGATTTAGGACTTTTGTAACACCTAGTTGTGCACCTCCCCTTTTAATTGCAATCGAATGAACTTAAAGTTCCAAAAAAATCCGAAAATCCAAAAAAAATTGGATTTTGAACTTTTTCTTAATAGCAGTAATAAGCTCTCATTGAGAGCTTTTCTACGATATATCATTAGTGGTACTTATTTTTATTATTCCAGAGGAATAGTCAAATAAAATTTTAATTAATGAAATATTTGGATCTGACAAGGGAAGAGCACATTAGTTCGAATCAGACTTCATCTCCTTTTTAACGTATTTTTTTTAATTTAAATATATTGTTTTATTAATAATTATTAACCTATGATTGTAAAAAAAAATCTACGATAAATAATAATTTAATAATAACAATAAAAAAAAAATTAAAAATCAGCAGTTCGTGAAATAAAATTTTATGTACTATTCATTTAAAAAAAAAAAGTGTATATATAATTTAATAGGCGTACATGGAAGTCATGTAGTGTGCACATGAAATTTTTTTATTATAATTTTATATTTTTGGAAAATATTTAATTTAATAACAATTTTTTGAAGTTATAAAAATTTATTAAATATTTTTATTTATATATTTATTACGCATATAATTTTTATTTTTATCTTATTCCCTTGCGTGTTACATGCTTTCAACCTATTTTTAGTTTATTAAAAAGATTTTTCTCTTAATGTCGATCAAACATTGTCTTTATGGCAAAATGTACATAAAAGTAATAAATTGGAAAAAAGCTTTTAATCTGGTTACGAAGAAAATTTTTGGCTTAGAAATATTCTGTTATCAGCTTTTTTATAAACTTCACTTTAAAAAAAATAAATATTTTAAATCAACGTGTTTTTTTTTTAACAATAAGCTACCTACCCGTGGCCCAGTGAAATCAGAATGACATGTATGAGGTTTATACCTCATATTCTTGTACAGACTCAGGCCGACTATTCCTGAGATGTGAGATTAATTGAACCCCAACCAACAAATTACACTGTTATCCACTTTAATGCAATTTAATTGTAGTTCCTTAATTGAAACAGATATAAATAGACGATTTGTGAGATAAAAAAATGAATCCATAGTATATCTTTGACTTTTGAAATTTTGATTCCATGCACAATCATTTTAAAAATTCAGTTTATTTACCATATTCAATTTCCATTACTTCACTCATTCTATAAATTTTTAAACATTTAATTTTAATACTAAATATTTAGAACATAAAAATCATCAAAACTTCGTCATTATTTATTACTTATTTCTTTTTTTTTTACATTTTCGTTTAGATATGCATATCGCATTTATAACACGTAACATTACTCCTGTTACTGATGTTAGTAAACACTTTTAAATTAAAATTTATTTTTCATTTACTTAACATCATTAATGAATTTATTCGGGCAGAAAATCTCTTGTTTAGAATCTACATTATCAGTTAGAAAATTTATTATAAATAAAACTGTAAAAACATTTTAGAATTGTCTTATTTAGATAACAGTTCAAATAGTTTACATTATTTTATTATTATAATTAGTATTATATTTATTGTTAACTGGTTTTATTTTAAATCCTATCTTAACATTATTTAGTTATTTAGTCAAAAGAAATTACTTCCCAATTAAACTATAACTAACATGTTTCTTGTAAGTTAATTTACAATAATTGATTATCTTTAAATTTTTTTATGTTCAATTTTTATAAGTGGATTGACAACAATCCGTCACTGACCATATATTATCCACAATTGCAGTCCACTATCTTATATGGTGAAACAATCCGGTCTTGGTGCCTCTCCTGATCACTTTATCCAGCACCCGTTTTGCCACTTTATAGATGATGAAAACCTTCCACTCTTCTTCTTATGTTTTTTTTAAACAGTCGTCCTGTTGGCAAAACTGTGGGTGGACCAGACAAGAATTAGAATCACTTTTGCTTATTTTTCCATTTTAGTTTTTTCTTTCATTCTTAACTTATTATTGTAATACTGAACCAGTCTTTTTGACACATTTGGAATAATTTAACAATATTCTTTACAGTTAAAAAAAATTCTCTTCGTTACTTCTAATTTTAAACATTTCTTTTCATTTTAAATATTCATATTATTTTTTTTTTAATTCAATAAGTTTTAGTTCGAATCCAGTTTAGACGATTAAAAGAGATACTGCTGTAATTAACCCCTCATTTTCAGAACTGTAAAGTTTAACGGTTGTGTTTCGTCTTGTATGCCGGTAATTTTAAGTATGGAGCTATCTGCAGCACCACTAATACCTCTTCGTAGAGGTAATCCTTTAAATCTGGTATTTATTTGAATTTTTTTATTGTAAATATCAGTCGTGTAAACATTAAAATTATTGACATAAAATAGAATGATCCTTTCATTCTTGTTTTCTAATTTATAAACTGATCATTTCAATGTAACTAGTATCATGTCTAACCATTTCAACATCCAGATAAAAAAATAATTCGGTAAATGGAATAAATATTAGTTTAAACAATTGGCATATAATACTCAATAGACCACCTAGAAATTTAAGAATGAATATTTTATTGTAATAATTTTAAAACATAATTCTGAATTTACCTGTTAATTTTAATTTCCAGGAATTACAAATGATCAACTATTAAATAAAATCACACGATAAAAACAACCTGTCACCAATACTTTTACCTCCCAGTGAGTTGATGTTATATTTCCTCGAAATCGATGACTGTTTTTATTCCTTTTTAGATAAGTTTAATGGAAAAACAAAAACATTATGAGTCTTGTTTAATAATATATGGTGCACAAAATAAAATTTTTCACAAATGGCAGTGTAATTTTATTTCAGTATACTGAGTATTCTTGGGTGTCCATGATTTTTACATTCTTTACCTAAATAGTAACCGATCTCAATCGTTTTTTCCTCCAGTTGAAAATATTGTATTAATAAGTTCCTCTAGTGTAACAAGTTAATGTCTAAACTTACCATTACGTAATCTAAAAATGTGTAAAAAGTTTTTTTTTTTCAATTTGTTTGCGTTGCTCATAGTATATTGATAATTTAAATATTATACAAATATTCGAAAGAAATTTGTAAAATTAGCTTTGAAATTTTAATAACTTACGAAATAACTTAAGTTTCTTTGTTATAAGAAACTATCAACTGATTTCTTTTTACTTTTTGTATAGATTTAATGTAGATTAAAGAAGTTACAACTTGAAAATTACCAGCACGCAGATAAGTGTTGTGCTTTTCAAAGAAAAAATCTAGTAACTATTATATTTGGTTTAGGTTAATTAAAATTTTAATAATATCCATTTATTTTTTTACTTGACTTTGGTAAAATTTAAATACTTAAAAAAAATATTTTCCAATTATTTATAGAGATAAAAATTTACAAAAAAAAAAAAATGCAGAAAAATATTATACCCGTAATTTGATAGAATACTAAGAAAATTATTATACGTATAAATTTTAAAGCGGTTTTTTGTTACATAATATTCTTAACTTCATTGATATTTTTTCCGTACTGGATAAAGGTCGTGCACATAGGGAATTATTTTCATGACTGAAGGGGTAACCTACATTAACTTGTTGCTTTATACTAATATTTATCCCAAGGATCTTAATTATTATAACGCATGTGAAGCTCTTTAAAGAACAAAAGGCACCCGTCAGAGTCGCTTTCTCTTAAAGTTATGATGTTTTTTATATCTTTAATCTGTAAATTACGTAAATCATCATCTCATCTATTTAATAACAGTTTAATGTTAAATGTTGTATGATTCTTTTCAGTCTGTTTAGTGAAAAATTGAGTTAATTAATTCCTCTATTTATGGTATTTTAGGCTGTCATGTGTTTCATTTTAAGTTATAATCGAGCAGAATTATAGTTATAATAATAAGAATATATTATGGTAATAAAAACATAACTATTTCTTAGCATTTATGAATAATTAATTATACTAATCATAATAAAAAGTTTAATGATTTGTTTTATGTTATTGCTTCTGTAAACTTCCTCTTAAAAGTATTTTGATATCGAGGCGAAATAATTAGATAATATTTTCTCTTTTCAGTGATAAATTCAATAATACTTAACTCATTTTATGGTTACAGTTTAAGATCATTTATTAGTTTTATTTATATCTACTTAAAGAACATTTATATTCAGAAGGGAATAATGTAAAGGTATTCAGATGACATGGCCCGATTTATACAGCTTTTTTTTCTTTTCTTTTCTTTTTTTAACTAAAAAATTTGTGTGAATTGGAGATTCGTTTTATTTTTGTTTAGTTTATTTTAAGTTTTCATTAATTATTTTTTTCTTGCTGTAAAATCAAATGTGATTAATTCTCCAAATCTTTGTAAGCCTCATTTATTTTATGTTTTTTCTTTTTTAACATAACAAAATGTGATTAAAAATTCCCTTTTTCTCGTATATGCGTTTAAATACAGCAGTTTATATTGATATAAATGGTAGATTGCCTACTTACTATCTTAAGCTCAATTTATTATTTTTTTTTTTTTAAATAAAATTATTCCTTATTAAATAATAGTATTTTTCGATAAACCTTTACTACTATTTAATACCAGATGTAGTATAAATTTCATTATTGTACGCATTTTAAAATTCAGTAATTATAATTTATTTTACATGCTTTTTTCTACTTTAATTTGTTATTTATATAAAATATATTTGTTTTTTTTAATAGTTTAATTTAAAAGAGTGTTTATAAAGAAAAAAACTAGAAACAGGAAGTGACCTAGCAGTATCAAGGTCATTTTAGAGGGTGGTCCATTGATCCTGAGGGATGTACCGCAACGCTGGCCACCCTATTGTAACCTCCCCCTACAACTACAACGATTTCAAGGTCACTATCTCACTTTACCCCTATAGAGAGTATCGTGTTGAATTCCGTTCATAAAACTTACGGTCTGTTTTTTCACCTTTCTCAGTTTGTACCTCATTGTTATTTATGATTGAAATCTGTTTTTTGAAAAAAATTATTAAATAGAAATACGAGGAACATTGGTGGATATCATAATGCAGTAAAAATATAGACTCGCAAATATTTTGAAAAAATATTTTTACTAGAAGATCTTTTGTCAGATATGCGTAATCCTTGATACGAACCGAGAACTAGAAGAATGAATGATAGCGATGTAACACGCCGCTACAGTGTTATTATTAAATAGTAATAAATTGTTTATAAGTTTTAATCCTTCAGAAAATAGAAAATTTCTTATTCTGAATTAAATAACCTACTAGATTATTTAAACAGTCCTGTACAAGTAATCTTTTAACACTGTTCAGTTTACATTTGCCACATGTATATTTTGTCACCAGTATTTGGTTTTTACGAATTTCTCGATGGTTTTCTATTCTGTAATAATCATTGCATCCTACATCACTTAAACCGTAATGCAAGCTCAACAACCTGTTTTATATATTCTTTAATTTCTTCCTATATATTCAAGCTTTCATAAGAGCACTTAGTTATTATAATGTGAGCTTATTTACTAAATTGGTTACTCTTTTATTTACATCATATGCTAAATCATCTAGTAAATTAATATAAACAACAATATTTGACCTAAAATTCCCGCCAAAACCTTTCCGCTCGGGCAAATAAAAAACCCAGGATAATTGAGTTTAAGAACATAAAATAATAAAAAAATCCTTTGTCTTTCCTGAAAATAATTATTATTAACACTCTTCAAATTCATTTTTAATTTTTTATAGGCACCGAGTTGCATAAATTGAAGAAGTTATAAATACCTTTGTTTAAAGCGCCTTACATATTTCTGTTACTAGCTAGCACTCATCATGAAGTACGATTACACCTGTCAGTTATTCTAAGTAGGTATGAAATTAAAACGAGGATATAGAAATAATTTTTAAAAAATTTACACATTGTATATATAAAACCACATTTTGCTCTGTTGTTGGCGCCTTTCTTCCGTCCATCTGTTTAGGTTTATATCCTTCTTTTTCTTTCTCTCTGTAAACTTAGATTCTCAAATCACTTTTCTTAATTTACCTCTGTCTTTACACAATTTTTTTATAAATATTTAATGGTTTTAGAACTGTTTCTATTTTTTTTAACCAGTTGGTCAATGTAACTCTGTTTATGTAGAAATTAAATATTTGTTTTGCCAATCTTTAGTTATTCATTCTGCATAAATATCCATAAAACTGTAATCTTTTTTCCGGATTAATTCCCCTATTTTTTCTGTATATTTGTAATTTTTTTTTACTTTTCAATTTGTAAATTTCATCTTCATATTTTTTGTCTTAAATTTTTCTTAAATCTTTTTTTCTACCTATGCTATTTCTTGTTCTGAAAAACTGCAGCCATTCTGTCCCATAAGTGTTTCTGGTAGGGTTACAGTTTTATAGTGCCTCAATATGGAGTTATATGATAGGGATTCTTTTATAAATTGATAATATATTTTGTTATTCATAATCTATTTTGATTTATAAGTTTTATAAATCAAAATATTTATAAATGTGTTAACTTTATTCTGTTACAAAATTATCTAGTCATAGGAATTTTAACATGTCTTTACCAACTTTTTTCATTTTATTAGTGTTTTTCTTAAAACAATTTTTTTCATTACGAAATTAGTCTACCTCTAAAAAATAATATATATAATTATTAGAAAATTTTATTTTAATTATCAGATGGACATAGATCTCGTCTTTTTCAGTAGAAAGTAAATTATTGATTTATAAATTAGTTTTGAAGCCTGTCTAGACTTACGAGCTTGAATTGTGGAGTACAGCATGCAACTCCAATATTGGCATACTTAAAATATACCAGACAAAAAAATTGCAAATAATGCTAAACATACCCTGGTACATAAGAAATATCTTCATATACAATGATGTTAAGTTGCGAACCGTTCGGCAGGAAATCTCTCTGGTCAGCCTACGGTATCAAAATCGTTTGGATCGGCACCCGAATTATTTGGCGGTCAATTTATTGGATAATATAATCAGTGATTTTTCAAGATTGCTAAGGAACGATATTTTTGATTTGCCTTATCGTTTCAGTTAAGTGACTTTATGGTCTGGCTGCATGGAATGTTCTTCTAGTTCATTTCTTTCATTTCTTTGTTATCGTTAAGTCAGCCACTGGGTCTGTGACTACTTAATGTTAGTTCAAATATAGATCTTTAGATTTTATTTACTTATTGTTCAATTATCTTGCTGAACAGATTGTAAAATTAGTGTGCCGTAATAAAAAAAAAAAAAAAAAAAAAATAGATGTTGCCTGAATTAGAGAAAAAAGAAAGAATAAATTAAAGTATGTAATATATAAAATAGAAAATTTTATTTTATAAAATTTAAATACCAGATGTATATAGTAGGAAGTAATTTTCAAATAAAAAATAATAATTTAAAAACAAAGGGGTGAATAATGAATGATAAAGTGAAATTATAACCTAATATCTATATTTGTTTAAGTATATAAAGCCTACACAACTGTACAATATAAATATATACGTAAAACTACAAGTAGTCTTACTTATTTCATCCGGTCGATTAATAAATAAAGAAACAAAAAATATTCCGTAATTGTATGACTTTCATTTTAATATTCATATTCATATATCCGGAAAAGAATTTAAATGAATAAATATTTCACGCACAGAAAAACGTAACATTATAATAGAATTAGGTTAAAAAAAATATTGTTTTTTTTCTTAACCCTTGTTTAATACTATAGGTTACCTCCTTCCTTCAAGTTAATTATATTTCTTCCTCTTCTTCCATGTTACTTTATACATTATCTTTCTTTATAACGCTTATTACACAAATATTCAGTTAAAAATTATTGTTTATAACGTAACTAACAAATAATTTAATTTAGTTGAATATTTGGCTTAAAAGTTATTATTTTTATTTCTTGTTTTGAAAAATAAGTTTAAAGTTGAATAAAAAATATAATATTACACTTAAGTTAAAAGGAGTAATGTAATTACATATCAAGTTTAATAAATTTACGACGTAATTTAATTTTTTTTTTGTGTCATATTTATAAATGTAAATTTTTGGTTTTAAATGGAGTGTTTAAATAATAAAGATATAAATCTAATTTATTTTATTATTTTAAATGTATGTCTCTATATTATATTATAAATTTTATATTTACATTTAAGTTAGAAAATAGAATTTCTATTTATTTTGTTTATTTAGTACCAAAATTATTCAAGTTTAAAACTTCGTTAATAAAATTATTTTAAATAAGTAGTTATTTTATTTAAAAATAGATTTAATGAATTCTTTTCCCTCCACGTTCCAAAACTATGAAGTGACTAATATTGAAGGCATCATAAATTCATAGTTAAGATAAGAATCAGAATAGAATACGACTAGTAAAAGCTAAAAAATAATGTATATTTTCTATGACGTATACGTAGACTTTAATTTAAATAACAAATATATTTTACCAAATCTTGAATTAGAGTATTATTCATTTGAAAAATATTTACTTTTTTTGTTACTGCTAGATTATGCAGATTTATGAACAGAATCCAAAATTTATAGACTACATCACACTTCAAAAATATAAAACATTGTTCTCGACTTTAGCCTTACAATCTTGTAAAATATTCGTTTTTTATTTTATCATTGTTTTTAATGGGTATTTTCCTAGTTGGATTATGCTGTAACAGTTCCATTTTTTAACCCACAATTTTTGAGGTACACCCATAACTTATAAAATGTCCTATTCTTGGATATGCTGTAAATGTGATAGGATCTCACACTTTATATTAGTTGGCTGTGACGCAACTGAAGCATCCAATATAAGAGAATTTATTTCTTTAAAAGTATAATGTTTTTATACAGCCACACCTAGTAGTCAAAATGAAAAGTTATCAGTTATACCAGTGGTTAACGTTGATTAAAACTCATTACGATGGGGAATACTGATTTTCTTTCTTATATATCTGTACCTACAAAGCAACTTATCCTGATTGATTGATTCATCAACGCCTAGACAAAACAACTGAAGATAAATTGACGAAAATTTGTATAGTTATTCTTCTTAAATGCACACTAAGAAAGGATTTTTTGAAATATCGTGATTAACGGGTTAAAATGAAGTAACAATGACATTTTTTATTTTTATTTTTTTAATTTCTAAAAAACGTAATTTTTGATGAATGAAGAATATATACTTCAACTTCTTGTATATATTTAAATGTGTTCATGTGAATATATAAAAACTAACTTTTAGAATCTTTGAAATTTCGAGTTCAAAGGTTTAGATGGATTTTGAATTTTTTTTTAAACCCCGGTTAATTTTTTGGAATTTCTCGGTAACAAATAATGATATCAACTTGGTTTTTGGTGTGTGTAATATCCATGTAAATATCTAAAAACTAATTTGTACATTTTTCAAAATTCGACCTTGAAAGGGGTGGAGAAAGGTAAAACTTATTTCAACAATGATTGCAAATTTTCCCCATTTCCAACTATACTAAACAAGATATTTACTAGATTAGGGCCTACAAATACTTTTCAAATAAATATCTAAAAACAATTTTCGGGCTATTTTGAATTTCGAATTTTTAAGAGGTGCAATGGTGTACGGCGCAGCGAGTTAACTGGTAAAGCCACTGTTATTGAATGCGTGACGAGTCTGGCTGCAGCTGCCTCCTGTTAATTGACTGAAAAATATAAAATAAAAGTAATTAAAAAACTAACAAAAAAAATGAAAAACGTAGTACGGTCACCTCCTAATGGTGTTTGTCGGGTAATGCTAAGAACCAGGTAAAATACATTTTTACCAGCATTTCGTATAGGTAACCAGTTATAACTGGTTACCTATAACCAGGTAACCAGTAATATTTTTTAGATGAAGACCGACAGTTTTGAAACTCACATTCTTAGATCATTCAAAATTTCGGGTCCCGTATTGAACAAACTGTTGCTCTGAAGAAATTACAATACACTAATATTTTTTATAAATTTAATAGATTTTAAATTTTATTAATAATAAAAATTATTAAGAAAATAACCTGAGAATAATAAAAACATGTGTCTGTTTTTATTATTCTGACTTGCATGAGTGTAATATTCACAGCGGGGTCGAAGGGGCAGAGCACTCTGGCTAGACGGGAAGGGCAAGCGATGCGCCGTGATCAGCTAAATATCCCCTGACCACTACAGAAAACGCTAGTAACCATATAGTGCGAGCGAAGTCCGTAACAGTGATATATATATATATATATTCGGGTTAGTAAAGAAGCCCGTAAAACCCATTTCATTTTCTCTCTTCTTTTACATGCTTACATAGAACAGTTATTATTCTTAAGTATGAAAGTGCTATTTTTAGATAACATCCTAGGTACTGTACATCTCTAGCCGTTGTAGCATTCACACATTGACTAATCTTTAACTATTTTTTTCAAAAAATATATATATATTCTTTAAGTCTATTGTTTCTAAAATAGATTTTTATTATGTCATTATTCTGGTTTTTAAATATTTGTGATAAATTTTTGTCTGATTTATTTAAATATCTTATAATATAAAATAACTATGACAAACTGTAAATACGGAAAGTACAAAAAAAAACCAATTTCATTATTTATTCAATATACGACGCAACTAAAAAAACTTGAAAAATTGTTATTATTTTTTATTGGAAAAACTTGAGAAATATTTAAAAAAATTTTCTCACATTATGAAAACTTAATTGTTTTAAAATAATAACAATAACGCTGATCAGCAATAACTTTGTTAAATGAGAGTGAATAACTGATTCTTATACTATTTTTCATGACGATTTCAAATATGACATCAGAATTCTTCTACAGGCTTAGTTTTTTTAACTATCTTCTTATTTTCAGGTAGTAACATGCATGATGTTCATAAACATAGCATTTTGTGAACATATTTTATTATATTATTTATCAATTAAATAATTGATTTTGCTTTTGTTTATTTATTACGGTCCCTTTATTGTAATGACAAAGATTAGACTTTGCCATCACGTTTATTATTTACATACTAATTAAAATGAACAAGAATGTGAATCATTCTTTCTATTTTCATCTTATAAACATATAATCCACTCATTAGTTATTTTTGTCTTTATTGTATTTACTTATAAACTGTTGAGCAGACTAGAGAAATATTTTCAATTCTCATTCAAATGCGAGTGTGTGTAACACTCAGTTTTGTATTTTCAGCTATATATTGTTCATAACGGTGAGTGAATGTTTGTTTATTAGCGTGTTTATAAAATGTTTCTTTTTAAACAATATTAGTTATTGTAATTTATCAACAATGCCTCAGTTGCATTAATCATTCAGACAATTTCTGCTACATCTATGGTGAGACAACGTTGAAGTCTCAGTAAAAAAAAAAAAACATAACTCCGCTGATAAAAAAGTAGTATGACTGCATTTTGGATGTAAATTAGGTGATCAGGACAAATCTTGGGCTCCTCATATATGCTGTACTTCTTGTGTAACATTGTTGACCGGTTGACTAAATGGATCTTGTCTCATGTCATTTGCAATTCCCAGTGGTTTGGAGAAAACCGAAAAATCACACCACGAATTGTTATTTTTGTTTAATAAAGATATCTGGGATAACAGCTAATATTAGGCATACTATTAAATACCCTGATATTCCCTTTGCCGTGCGGCCAGTGCTACATAGCCAAGAGCTTCCATTCCATTACCACCAGAAACGTGGAACTTAGATGAAGATAAAAATATTGAATCTTGTGCTGACTTACCTGCCGCCGAAGAAAGAGATCCAAACTTTTTAGAAAATAAATATACTGAACCCCAGTTAATTTATCAGTCAGAAATGATCTGGTTCGTGATCTAAATTTGTCAAAGAATCAAGCCGAAATACTGGCGTCAAGACTAAAGGGTGGCATCTTTTATAACCAAACACTAAAATAATTGCTTTCCGTGATAGACAGTCAGAATTTAAACATTTCTTCCCTCAGTATGAAACTTAGTATACTGTAATGCTGAGGACTGTTTACTGGAAGCATTGGAACATATGCATCATCCTGAAGAATGGCGACTTTTGATTTACTCATCAAAGCTTAGATTAAAAGCTGTTCTACTTCATAATGGAAATAAATACCCATCAATACTATTATCATACGCTGTTCACATGATAGAGTCTTATGAGAATATGAAACTTGTATTGAGCAGGATTCAGTATGAAAAATAATTATGGCATATCTGTGTAGATCTGAAAGTAATAGCGCCTTTACTTGGACTGCAACTTGGATGCACTAAGTTCTACTGTATTTTGTGCGAGTGGGACATCAGGTATAGGAACAACCATAAAATGAAAGAGCAGTCACCAAAGAGAGAGATACTGACTGTAGGAGAGTTGCTATTCAGGCATTAGTAAAACCAGAAAAGGGTTATTCTCCGCCACTACACATTAAGCTAGCCTATTCAAAAATGTTGTTAAAGCAATGCATCGCAATGTTACAGGATTTCAGTTTCTAAAAAAAAAATTTCCTGATATAAGCGGTTCTAAAATAAAGGAAGATATATTTGTTGGACCACAAATAAGAAAGTTTGAAGAATGTTTGAATGACTTGGAGATTGCTGCATGGAAATCATTTCAAATGCGGTAAACAACTTTCCTGGAAACCATAAGGCTACTAACTACAGAGAACTCCTTCAAAACTACAAAGAACTTGAGTGTAACATGTCGCTCAAAATCCATTTCTTACATTCACATTTGAACTTTTTCTCTTACAATCTCGGCGCTATCAGCGATGAACATGGGGAACACTTTCACCAGGAGATATTAATGAAACACGATACTAGGAAATATGGAACCCAAAAATGTTAGCTGATTACTTTTGGAATCTAAAGAAGTATCTACCTACAGCAAATTAAGCAGAAAATCCGAAAGAACTAGATTTTAGTACAAATTGCATTAATGTATTGTCATATTATGTTTACCATATATTTTTTGTTTCAAAAGAAATTTCAGTTACAAAAAAGCTGAGCCCGATGAAAAAAGTCTATTAACATACATGAAATCAGCATAAAACATACTATAAGAATCAGCCATTCACTCTCATTTAACAAACAAAAAATTAAATTTTATTGACCAGTGTTGTTAGTGTTGTAAATATAAGATTTTATTTTGAGTTTAATGAATCGGGAAATTTTTATAAAATTACACATTTATTTTTCGTAAGAGAGTCATTTAAAAAGTATTAATAGCATTTTTGTAATTATTACACCTTTTTAATTGATACTAATGACAAATTAATTATATTTCGTTATAATATTCGTTAAGTTGTATCATTTTGTGTTTACAAATTATGAAAACATTTTCTGTAGCATTAATTGTTGTATGTAAGAGGATGTAACTAAGTGCTTATAACAATTTATATTCAATTGCTTGATTGTAATTAAAAATATTCAATAAAGATTTTTCTTTATTATAGTACGTCGGATCCATCTGTGGGTGATAGAAAGAGAAGCTTTACCTATAATTCTATTACATATGTCTTTCTGTCTGAATGTCAGCCTATCTGTTTTTTCCGTCTGAGTCTAGGGCCACGTCAGTCCTGTGTCTGACACAATAGACCTATTTAATTAGCGGTAATTATCAATAGTGTAGCGTAGCGTAGCGTAGGGGGATGACGATAAAACGGTACCACGACGTAACGGCATATTTTTACAACCCCCTACACCAAACTACCTCAGTAAAATATAAGGGTGAATGATGAGGGTTGTTGGTTTGTTTGTCAGCCATGTCCTATCCAATCCTATATTATATAGTATAATGCTGCTTAAGTTACTATTCTTTAGTTAAAGTCAAGGTCTTCCTTCTACCCTTCGTTTGGTTTTTATTAAAATTTATTTTATATTATTTTCTGGTCTCATTTTTTTTTTAATTTGTCTATTCTTCATCGCTTTATTGTTACATTCATTATTTTCTTAGTAATTTATCTTCATTCGTTTAAAAATTCTATTTAAAATATAATATATGAATGTAAAGGAAATAAGATTCAGTTTAGGTTAACGCATTTTTTTTAGTAAGATACCTGCAGAATAGTTATGATAATTTTAATAACAAGCTTAACAATAAACGAACTTATAGCACACTTTAACTTGTGGTTTTTTACTTAGTATTTTTTACATTACAGTGATTATCAAAATACTATTTGTTCAAATAAAATTTTTTTGAGCAATTCATTGTTACAATCGATCGCCAAAAGGATTTCGATTGAAAGTAAAATTTTTAGCTAAATGTAACGTGTCAGCAGACGATAAAAAATACAGTGTTTTAGCCCACCACAAATACCGTAATAATAATAATATGCATCACCTCTCATGACACAAACGAAGCAATTAGGTAAAAAAACACAAAGATAACAAATGATAAAGGAAGATAATAATAATAAAGTCACAAAACATTAGTCATTCAAATAAAGTCACAGATATTAGAAGGAGATAAAAATAGTATAGATTCTAAGAATTTAATCTATCTATAAATGAATTTATAGAATATATATATATATTTTTTAATACAAACACTAATTATAAGATCAAGAACATTATATAGTATATACATATATATATATATATATATATATATATATATATATATAAACATCTTTAAAACAAAAGAAGAAATACTGAAAAAAAAACTAATTTCATCAGAGAAATTATAAAAACAAACGTTCCAGTCCGTTAAACTTTTAGTCAAACAGATGTTTGTAAAGATAGATTAGTCAGCCTTAAACGAGATTTAAAATTCAGTAGTTACAAAAAAAAACTGTAATACAGTTTATGATTGGTAGTATAATTAGAGGTTTTTATTTTAAATATAAATAGGATTTAAAAAATCATTTGAGTTATTTTAAAACTGTAATAAAAAGAGTATTTTTTTTCTTCGTATTTTATCTATCTTACGAGCTTAACCTGATAATTTTTTAATGATTTCTTTTGACTATTAATAATTTTTTTTCCTACTGTATTATTTTTCCAGTCCATGTTATTTTCCCGTATTTTAACCACTCAATCTTTATTTCGATAATCAGAATTTTTTTATGTAAGGATTTTTAAAATTCTATTCTAAACCCTACCTTTCTAATTTTTATTTCTATTTTATTTTATGCTTCGTTGTTTAAGTAAACCTTTTTAATTTTTTTAGTCAATAAACTCAAAAAATATATATAATACACTAACTATCATAATGTACATGTAGACTATGTTAAACAGGTATATATATATATATGTATACCTATAAAAATTTATAGTAACTTTTAAAGTACTTTATTGACGTGAAAATGTGTATAGCATTAAAAGTCAAACTTGTAAAGAAGTTTTAAGAGCAAGATAGCTCAGTTGATTTGGTTGTGGGCTTTAAAAATAATTGGATGACGTTACTTTGATAATATTTTATAAAAATATCCACCCACAATTATAGATATATGATCTATACAGTTGACACTGACTACAATTTATACTATAAACATTATAGTTAATAAGTTCTACATTAAAAGAATTCTACATAACTACAATATTTTACAGCATTAGATAACTTCAAAATTTGTGGATGACATGAACTCACCATAATGTTCATTTGCAGGCTTTATGAATGTGAAACCATAGGATCATTTTTTAATGAAATTCCTTTGATTGTAAGCATTGATTTACTGTCATTATATATCGATTATTTTCTGGGAAATATTCAATTCAAATTTAAAATTATAAAATATAAAAAACTATCAGAAAGAAATTTTCTATATTAATTGTTTGGATTATATATAAGCTTTTATGCTAATGACAAATTCGTTCCAGATTTTTACAGTTTACCATGTAAACTATTTTGTTTTATCAGTTTTCTCCTTTTTAAATATTTTATGTATAAAAATTCAGTTTACGAAAGGGGAAAATATACTGACTTTGATAAAATCTGGTTCATCAAGAGCTACTTATTTAAAACGTATTTCCTTTTAACCTAATATTGTTACTCTTAAAATTGCCCACTTGTAGAAAGAATGACTTCAAAACATGCAAAACTCTTTACCTTTCTGTTCATTTCATTATATTGTTTATTGATTAGAAATATATGACCATTTTTACTATTTTTATGGAAATTTATTTTAATATTCATTTTTTTAGGAAATTAAATTTACTTACTAATAAATTTCCTTTTATTAATTTTTAAAATCACATATTACAAAATTTCTAATAACAAATATTTACATGTAAATCAGGAAGTTATGATATTTTCTTTTATTTTATTCATCACCTTCAAATTTATTTTAATAATTAATTAAGATAGTATTTAACAAATAATATTTTATAGTCTTTTCTGTTTCTCGATCATACTCTAAATTATAGTGTTCAAAATTATATCAATGGTATAAAAAAGTATATTAATATATAATTTAATTTAGAATAAAGTTATTCTCTAATTCTTAAAATTGGTAACTGCAAATTTTAATTATGTATAGAAATAGGTTTTCGAGTAACGTATTCTCCTTTATGTTATTGTACCCAAGCCTAATAAAATAAATCATAGACTGGTTTATTTTTACATTTCTAATAAATATTTCTTTCGTTTTTTAATGTAAAATACATAATTTTCAGGCTATTGTTAATACATAAGATAGGTAATTAATAATGTTTTTTCTTTTGTAATACCAAAAATTTAAGTCATTTTTTTTTTAATACATATTAGAAATTTTGTATTAATTTAAAAGAGGTTTTTATTTCCGTAGATGTTATGAAATTTTCTACCGTTGTCGTAATTTATGTGTAACATATCTTTAGTAAAGTATTAGCAAACAACACCTGCTGTTACAGTATTATTTTCTATACAAAGATTTATGTTTTAGAATTTTATAAAAAGCTACAATAAAAAAAAATTATATAATACCATTCAGTTTAACTTAAAGTTTTTATTTTTAAAGAATTTTAGCTGTTTTTCATACTAATAAATACCTTATTGTTTAGTCAGTGTACGAGTAAGTTTATACAGATTCTTAAAGACGTACAATTCGCCAGTTAAGAAATAATTACTGAGGTTTTAAAACTGAGCTAAAACATTGTTTATGATGATATAACTACTTGATGTTTTTTGTACTTATTCACGCAGTGAACTCTATTATCTTCAGAAATTCCTTTCGTTTTATGTAAACGTTTCAGTGAATAATTTTATTTTTGCTGGCTTGTACTATAGTAGAAACTTTTAAAGATATAACGGGAAAGTTTTCCCACCCTCCTGGCTACCTATTCAATTACTACGTATTTTTTTTGCTTCTTTTCTTTGTGTAAATTTATTTCGAATAATTAATGCAGTAGTTCTTTCTATGGATGTGACATGGCAGTTACGTTTTGTTATAATGGCAAGTTGTAATTTTAAAAAATTTATAATCCCTATCCTTATTTTGTCATTAGATATATAAATTTTAGTCACCGTATTGTATATTTAATTATAATAGATTGCAAAACATTTGCATGTTTCTTAATTAGTATTTTTGTCGTGTTTACTAGTAAATTTTATTAAAAAATGAAAAGTATTAAAAATGAATGTAGTTTACCACATCCTACAAAATGATTGGCTGATATGTTACGAAATTCCGTTTTACAGATAAAAACAAACAATATTTACAGTTTCTTATTCTTGCTATAAAATAAGGATAAATGTAACAGTTTTCATGAACAAATAAACAACTTTTATTGTAATTCTACTTAATTTTATAACTGTTGACTATTTTATTATTTTTTAAAAATTGAAATTTCTCTTATTATTTTATAATATAAAAACCTTTTCTTGTTCTGAGTTGACTGGTTTTGAACCCTTAAAATATAAGTTAAAAGTAACATCCGTCAGCGTAACTGGTTACAACTCTTACTTAACAGCCCACGGGGCACACCAACGCATTACAAAATAAACATGCTATGTAATTTTATGTTCTTAACTATTATGTATTTTTAAATTGAAAAATAAAAACAAAATAAAAATTTATTGTGAAATAAAATTAAACCATTTATTATATACAATTTACATAATTTTAAATAAAGTATTCTCATTTTATTTATTTTTAAACATACTTCATTGTAGGATGTATAATTTATATTAAAGAAATAATTTCTACATTTAAAAATTAAAACATATATTATTTAATCTAATATGATAATTGAAATTAAACATTTGTGGGAATTTCAATTCTTAAATAAACATTATGTTTATCTATTAATACCTCTTAAAAATAATAATTATTGCTATATACCAGTACAGTTTTATCATCGAACTTTGTTCTCACCGTTATTTCTATTGTGTTTTTTTTTTATTGTGTGATAGTAGTAGTTCGTGTATTAATAGTAATAATTTTTAATAATTATTTTACTTTAAAAATAATTTATCATTTTCAACGAATACGGGTATTATTTTGAATTGGATATGATGTGTCATTGCTTAAACAATATTAGAATTATTTTTTTTTTTTTTAGATAATGTTTATATATATGTACTGGGTTGGAGCTAGGTTCCCTTGCCCGACCAAGTAGTCAGGGGGCTTGGCCTCTGGACCCAGGCGAACCTCGGAACCGACCCAGGGGCTCCTCGGGGCCTACTCCAGAGCCGCAGAGCTTGGTTCGGTTGCCATTCCCGTCTAGTCAGAGGGTTCCGTCCCGTGGATCCCCGCCGAGTTCGTTACCGTCATGGTTGGGAGAATAGTAGTGATAAATACAATTAAAATATTCAGGCTTTATAGAAACAAGAAAAACAAACTAATTTGCAAAAGACAGGAGAGTAGTGGTAACTAAAGTACACACATTTTTTACGAAGAAAAATTCATAACTTATTTCTGTTGCCATGGTGACAGAAAAATAATTTATGTTGTAAATGATTTAACTTTTTATCTTTAATGAATTTCTTTAATTACAACTTTCCCCCTCGGTTTAAGGCTTCTATGTCCTTGGTCTATGGCTTAAAACCTTTACTGGGATAAAGCCAATGTATCCTGCAAATTTAAAAGCAATCGTTCGGTTGGTACTCGAATGATGTTACAAAACACATAAAATATTTTAGATATTTAAAAAGTAAGGGTAACTAAAAACCATTTTCTCTTTATCCTGAAATCTCTTTAAGTACAAGTATTGTTGTACTTAAGTTTTTCATTTATAACAAATCAAGTTTTAACAGTGAGTTATACAGTGTTTAAGATTATTTTTAATTCAATATAACTAACCACAATTTAGAATAAAGGTGTACGATTTAATTTAGAATAATTATTGAACTGACATTTGCAATTTATATAAATTTAAATATGTAATCAACAATTTTTAAAAACGTAACTAAATTTAAGATTATAATTATTTTAATTAAATTGTAAATATTTTTAAGCTTATGCACAAAATAAGGTATACTGAAACAAGAATAGTATTGACATAGCTTGTTCTGTAGTACGACTGTACTTCTTTAAAAATGTAGTTTAATTTAAAAACTTATAAATAATTACGGTTATCAATTAATACAATAATAAAAATATTTTTTTATATCTATAGAATGAAGCAGTATATTCTTACTCCATCGATTTTTTTTTAAAGAAATAAAATTCTTAGACAAAATATTTTTTTTTTCTTTAACTTAAAAAAAAACAACAGAAAGTATGGCAGAACAAACTAAACAATTACAAACAAAAGGTCAAGGATAATCACTAAGTGTAATCGAAAATAAAAAGTATTAATAAATAAATTATGTGATATTATATAGACAGTTATTTAACTGTGTGACCAAACATTCCATACTTACTTTTTCTTAATAGCATAATCAACTTGGCATCAGCAAGCTCGTTGCTAATAAAATGTAAACTTTTTTTTTTAATTTTCAAAAAGGTATGACAACATCTTTATCCTACAACTGACTACTAATTTTAATATTACTGTAATTTTAACCTTATGAAATCACAAATTAAACAGCTGTTATTAATGTTTTTTTTCAAGCTGATAATGTAAAACATGAGCTGATAAAACAAACATTGTATTTTCACTTAAGTAACAACTGATTTTTCTTTCTATTGAAAAAAAAATCATTTTCCACTACTGTTTCATATTTTCATTGTTTTTTTTTAACATTCTAAGTACAAATGATTTATAATTTTGGTTAAAATATTATTCAAAGAATATTCTCAAATAAATATTATGTTATTTAAGTCAGAATAATGATTAAAGATTTTTTCCTTAATATTATATTGTCTTTTAACCTATCTATATATAAAATTGTAATAAAAAAATAATTTTTATGTATTCGGTAATAAAAGGTAGAACTTATATTCAACAAATATTATAGAATGAAGAAATTTTTACTGTTTTACGATCTTTTATGTTGCAATTATTATTTACAAAATAAAAATAAATTGAGAAATTTAATTTAAATAAATAGGATCATCAGTTACAATATAATTATGCTAAATAAAATATCTTTATATTTGTACTAGTTAAAAATATTATTCTTAGTTACAGTTATATTTTTACGTAAATGTCAACATATACTTTGGTCTCATATGTTTTATGATAATTTTTTTTCATTAATTTTACAATGAGTAATAATTCTTGATAAAAAAAAATATATATATATATATATATAACTTCTATGAATCATATACAAAATAAGTTATACTTCTTTCGTAACTTGTATAAATAAAAGGTTTCTTTTTAATAATAAATTTTTAAAGATATCTATAAATATTTTCTGTAATATTTAAGTGGATTTATCTCTGATAAAATATTTAATTTTTTAAAAAATATGACAGGTTATATAAAACGAAATAATTATTGTTAAATGCTTCGCTTAAGTTATTTCTAGATTTAAAAATTTATGACTTTAATAAATGATTAAGATTACCACTTTAAACCCATTTTATTTTAATGATCGTATCAGCAATTATTTTTAGTAGCCTATAATCAACCTCCCTACAGTCCAATGAGATGAGGATGATACTTGTACAGACTCAGGCCAACCGTTCCTGAGACTTGTGATTGATTCAACCCCAACTACCAAAGTACAGCGGTATCCATTGTCTAGTATTCAAATCTATATAAAAACAACTGACTTTTACTAGGATTCAAATCTCAGAACCTTCATGGTTATGTTACGTAGACTACAACACTTAGTATATAAAATATACCTTTTTTCTTCTGTAATCTTACAATTAATACAGACATTATAAACTATTTTCATACAGGTCCTTCGGTACGTATCATACTAATTTTTTTGATTTAAAAAAAATATATTTCAGAAAATCAAACATTCCGCGATGTAGCTAATATAATGAACATATGCAGTGTATATAATATAGCGTGTTGCATGGCTAGTCACACTGTCTGTAAAGAAAACTAAGTTTTCTGTTTGCATGGCTATCATAAAGCACGTATTGTAGATTCTATGTAATGTTGGCTATTTAATTGTATAAATCTGCGGTTTGATTAAAAAGTACGATTAAATATTGGAATGAGTACTATTGTTAAATAGGTCGCGCAATATTTGTTTTTCCCTTCGTAATTATCTACTTACTTTTAATTTATTTTCAGAAAGGTAGTAAATTATTTTTCGTTGTTGATAGATAATTATAATAAAGTTTCTTCGTTTTCAATTATTAAATAAAAAATAATTTTTAATTTACTTTTTCATTTTGTCATTTATTATAAATTTACCAGTAAACTAGCAATAAGCTTCCTGATTTTCCATTATTGATTCACTAAAATTAAAATATTATGAAAATGTTATATTAAAAGATCGATATTCAGAAATTAATATATAAATTTATTAATAAAAGGATAAAAGTAATTCTGAATAAATTAAAATACAATTCATATCCCAAGTAAAGCTGTTGTGTATTGAATTCTACGATGAACTGGATAGGAAAAACGTTTGTATCAATTCTATTTATTAACCAATATTAAATCTGAAAATGGCTTACAGGTAAAAAAACAAAAACTATAACGTGCTAAATATTCCTTAAAAATTTATTTTATAATATTATATTCAAATTTTACGGATTTATATTGTTATCACATCATATTTAATTTAATCTTCTAAGTGTATCCATACACATTAAGTAAGTAAAAATTTTAAGAGATCAACATTTTTTAATCTTTTTTTTTTTTTTTTCTTATGACACACGAAAAAGTTATAGTTTCTTAAAAAAACTATTTATTTTTTTAACTTGATACTTAACACAAAATTTATTTAAGTTAAAAATCTTCCTAATTTAAAAGAATATTTTCATCTTCTTTGATTTTCAATTTGCTTAAATTAAATTTTACGATCGGTTGCCGTTAAAACGAAGTACATAAATTAATTTTAAAAATCAGTGGGGTCATACAAGATTATCGATAAAACTACCTTACTTAAATTTTTAAGAAATAAGTAAAACTCAAAAAAGTTTTAACATTAGTTTTTTCGTGAATATATTATTGTTTTAAATAAAACGACAAAAGGTGTAAACAGAAACTTTTATTTTAAGTCGTATCCGGATATAAAATAATTATTTTCTTTCATTCCTAATGTGTACGTCGCAATCTGTTCAACTAGTGAATAACAAGCAAACTTCCCTCCCCGCCTACGGTTCAATAAGATGAGATTGATATGGATGACATGTAAATGAGGAGTAATCTTGTACAGAATCAGGCCCGACTATTCCTGAGACGTGTGACTAAATGAACCCCAACAACCAAAGTAAATCGGTATCCACTGCCTAGTATTCAAATCCGTATAAAACCAACTAACTTTTACTAGAATTTGAATCTCAGAACCTTCGGCTTCACCAAAATCAACTGTTAAACAATTGATTTGTGACGACGAGTTAACCACAAAGCTAGCCCGGTGGGATAAAATAATTATAAAAAAATATTAAAAATTTAATTTACTTATTTAAAAAATAAAAATATAATAATTCAATATGTGTGTTTGTATATATATATATTGAAATTTATATATATATATATCTGTGTGTGTGTGTTTTATATAATCTATGTAATAACACATTATTGTATGTTGAATAAAATATAACACTATACCTACATCGTATAGATCCTTTCCTGGAAATTGAAGGTTATAATAATCCACGGATAGTTTAAAAGGGACGGCTGTGTACACAGACAAGTCCAAGGACTTTATAGGATTCTGTTATTAAAATACAATATGAATTATTAATTAAATTTTATCATTATAATTACAAGAATATCTTGTATTAAAATCATGAAAATTTGAGTTAATTTTGTGATATAAATTTAAAAGTATTATTATTAAAAAATTCTGTGTTTCAAAAAAGAGAATTTGTATGAAGCAGTTTTCAAAATTGTTTCACGTGAATTAACGTACATTTGAGTAAAAATATAAATAAATTCCCTAATAAAATATTTAAATACAATCTAATTCTATACAGCTTAACTATTGATCACCGTTTCCTTCTTTTTAGATTTTATTATTTAATAGAATATTGAATTAAATAATTAAGTTTCAATCCGCATAAATTAACATAGCAGGAATAAATTTACTTCGAAACAATATTATACCGATTATTTAAGTTGTATTCGTTTTATTCAGATTCAATGGATGTTTTATGTAAAAAAATACAAATTTCGTTTAAATAACGGTAAAATTATTTATTAGATATTCTTGAAGCGGGAAAACCGGTAAGCTAATGATATTTAATTAGAGAGAAGTTTTGTGAAATTGATAGAAGTAAAATGTACGTAATTATAAATTTAGGTGGTGGAGGGGGAAATTAGTAGCGCGCAGCTAAACGTTGATGGATTATAAAACACAAAAGAATACTGCATTAAGTGGTAACAAACAACAGTATGGCCAGTGAATCTGCTGAGGAGCAAGTAGCAGCGCGCGCGGTTAGTACAGACAGAATACAACTATTATAGTGACTGCTAGGTGAGATCGTTGTAATATTGCAGAGATCTCTTCTTCCAATTTCGCATTCCAAGCGACCTCCCTCTCCACTCTTCTTGCGCTACGATAATTACTTCACTTTTCTCTCCCCACTTTCGTTCGTCTCTCCATTCCTCCATTCTCGTTGACCCCTTCCACCGAGTACGGTATGCAAATTCTTGGTTGTCGTACCCCGCCCTCGCAGCGCCAGTCCGTCTTGCCTGCCCTAGCATCCTCGGTGTCTCAAAGTGAAGGTGGAGGGAGAACTTACTCCCACCTTCCCTCTCACAACGCCCTCCCCTCCACCGGTGCGCGGGATTGATTGTAAACTAGATGCAAGCGACAGTTAGCAGGCAGTCGCCGTAGTGTATGTATCGTTAATCGTCGTCCCCGACACTCGGGGTCGTTTACAACGAGTTGTCTACAGACTTCAGGACTTTAGTTTATCAGTGTGCCTAGTGTTATTATACATATTTATATAATCTTTATTTATTACTTGTGGTGTGGTTGTGATGTAGTGAATTTGTGGGGATGACAGGAATTCCTGCTGAAGAAATATTACCAAGAACTGACTTCGAGTTCAGATGCAATGTTATCAGGTAGGACCGCGCACGAGGATGTTATGTTTTAAAAACTTTTTAGCGTACCATTATAGAATTCTTTCTCGGAGTAATATTTATATTTATACATCTTTTATTGCTTTCTAAGAATATTTCTGATCTATAATACGTTATGACTAATAATTTACGAACCGTTAAAAATACAAAACGTCTCTAAAATAATTATGACGAGTGGTGAAATTAATTTTGACCTGTCCTGTATTGTTATTTCGAATTATTTTCTTAGAGATTGACGTGCAAATATGATTCTTTGTGATAATCTTACTTTCGTACCGTCTATGCAAGCCAATACTGCGTATATACATAATATTGCATACATTAGAAATATCGCTTGTGCCGAAAAAATGTCCGAAAAAACATTGATATGAAGAATTGGTATTTAAATTTCTTTTATTATAATTTTTATTTTATTTAGGCTATTATTCCATAGTTACTTAATAAAAATAAAATAAAATATAAAAAATATATACATAAATAAATAAAATAACATGTTAATGAACTTTAAACAAAAATAAAATTTAATCTTTGTTCCGGGATTAAAATTAATTTTTTATATAAATTTACTCTGAGTGAGAACAGTCTATACGGATAGTTTACAAAACAAAATAATGTAAACTTACTGTGTAGAGATGTAATACTTCTTCCAGATATAAGCCTACTTAATAAAATTATTACTGATAATAATTATTATAGTTCTGTGAACTATTATCTCTAATATTAACTGTTTCATAATTCGAAATTATTAGGTTTATTTACATAAAAATTTGTTTTTATGTTAAATAATATCGTTTAATAATTAATAATATAGTTGATAAATATTATTTAACAGATGTGATATCTGTTCACATACAAAATAAAATTTATTGTTGTGAACATATGGACTATTACTTTTTGTAATACTCTCAACATTGTTCCAATTTTTTTTTTATAAAAAAAACTACTTAACGTTTTCATTTATTTTACCGCAGTAAATTGTGCGAGTTTACATTGTAAAATGATTTCAAGTGCTTGACACGCTGTATAAGAAGGTTGTTTGTTAGGCCTATTTAAACGTATATTTATGATTTGTATTTATATTAATAATAAATAAATCGTTAGTCAAAATAAAATAATTTTAATTTCTTTTTAGTCCGTAAAATTATATTTAAATTATATTATAATATTAAATAATAATAATTTAATTTAGAATAATAAAAATAAATTACAATTATAGGACCAACAATTAATTTAAAAAAAAATTATTATTTCTTTAAACATAAGAATATTATTATAATACGTTATAAGTAAATTGTTTATGTATAGGAACCCTAAATCTTTTAGTAACATTTTAAACACAAGCTTTTTATTCTATATTATTTGTTAAATATAATAAATAATTGCTGGTTAAATTGAAAATTTAATCAACTTATATATTTTAATTTAAAAATAATTTATTATTGTAATACGCAATTTTTTTACTTTTCTAATTCTATTAAAACCACTTTATTCCGGCTGAATTTAATTATTTACTCTGAAATTTTAATTAATATTTTTCGTACATGTTTGAATTTCGAATTTCCTTAGCTATTTATTATTAAGTTGGTTGTTGACCGGTATAATTAAAAAAAAAAACTTTTTTCTATTTTCCTTTAGGCCTAAAACAATTTAATTTATTTTTAGAATAAACTAGAAAAAAATCCTGTAATTTTTTTCAAACCAAATTTTTTAAATGATATTTTTATTTTAATAAAACGATTTATATATTGAAATTTTAATTTTTAAAAAACATAATAATGTATTAAAAGAATTAATAGAGGATATTTGTAGTTTATTTGTTGTATTATTTTTACTATTAGTGTACAGGTACTCGCGTGTGTATGTATGTCCGGAAGTACAAATGTGGTTGTTATTGTACAATGAAAATAATTCCGTGGTTCGTACTGCTTATTTCCGTTTGATATCGGTCATGAAGTTACGTCAGCGTTGTCGATTAATTTATTTATTTACACTGTTATATAGTCTACCGTAATTTTTTTCGGTTAAAAAATGTTATCTAGATTGCGTACTGTTACTTAAGTTTAATTCATACGTTAACAGTGCACGAGTATATAACATAACCCTTTTTTATTACTTGTATTAATTTGCATGTAAAATCACAAATAAAGGATCGCAATAACCTTCCACCGCACGACGATTATATTACGTATAATATAATAATAAGCCTACCAAAATACATATACCTTTTCCTTTCTTTATTCGTCTTCCTTATTGTAAAAAATTTACATCCTGTTTTGAATATCTATGCATCCTTCTTTTTTCTGTTAGTTCTATATACATAAGGTCGTTTTAACATGCAGTAGTACGGCAGCAGTCATATCAGCGTGTGCCCGTTTGTATTTTTTTAACGCCCCCCATTTAATTCAGTTGTAGGACCTTCTAACTATACGGCGTGTGTTGTGTACGTTCATTTGATATGCGCGCGTGTTTATGTTCCCCTTTTTTTGTAAATGAGTCTTAGTTAAGCATTAAAATTTATTCACCGATTTTTTTAAATAATAAATATTATACGTGCGTTAATTTATATATTCATGTATATTCAAGACTGTATTGTTAAATGTATCATCTGTTCGTAAAGTGATGTTAAAGTAGAAAATTCATATAATAAATCTATAATTTAGCATTTTTGTGTTAACAAAATATTTAAAAATACGTGTATTGATAATAAATATATTTTTTTTAATTTCCGTTATAATTTAAATTGTAATTAGGAAATTTTTAGAGTAATATAGTATTATTTATTGTAGTTCCATTCAATTTTGGTTTTACCTCAAGTAAAATCATCCCTTTATTTTAACGCTAAAAATAAATTATAAGATATTCATATTTACAATTTATTTAGTGTTGCGTTATCGTTTAAAATTAAATTATTTGAACTTATTTATAAATCGTGCACAAATTTTTGTTATAGTTTGACGTATTAATATTAATTTTTTCCCGAATTAATTGAAATAGCTAAAATATATTTTATATTGGTTTACGCCTAATGAAAGTAAATATATTTTTTTTATGCATTTCTTCTCGAAATGTTTACCAAATTATTATTTTTTTAAACTACCAAAACGAAATTAAATCGTAACTGATTAAGAAAAACCTCTATGTAATAATTATAATAAAATACTGAATATTATGTAGCCTATTGCTGATCAGCGGTATAAATATTCAATGTTAAATAAAGTTATATTGTCGTATGTTCAAAAAGTAATAATCTTTTTTATTTATAAATTTGTAATATAAAAAACATGAATTATTTATGTGTAGGTTAATTCTACTATTTTCATTTTTTATTATTTCTGAATTATCTACAGTACATATGTATGGATTTAAAAAACATATATAATTGCTAATTCATTAATTTCAATTTCGTAGTTAACTAGGGATCTCTTAAAATAAATTTAATATTGTGACCTGTAATATTTTTAAACGGTTTTGTAACTACTGATACTTCCAAAACAAAGTTTGATAATTTTGTTTATCAAAAATAATAAATATTAAAAGTCTATTTTTTTTAGTCTTCCAAAAATATTGTTTTTTAATAATTACATTTTGTTTGTTGAAAATACATTTTTTAACGGTTTGTAATATTTTTAAATTTTTCTTTGATTAAAATGGTAAATATATTTATATTAACCTGGTAACAGTGTAGTTAGTTAAAAAATAAAAATGGATATAAGTTTTTTTTTTTAAATTATGTAATTAAAAATTACAAAATTTTGTTCGTAAATTTATTTCATTCTATGTTTATTTTAATGAATTTGTTATTATTTTTTGTTTATACGTTAATCTGATTTCTAAATCATATTAACTGTTTTCTGATCAGATAAAATCCGATATTTTGATTTTTATTTTTTTTAGATTTTACTGTTACGTATATTGGTTGATGGATCGGTCTACATGTAAAAGAAATACATAAATATAAATTCAGCTTAGTTTTAAAGAAAAAAATTAATAATAGTTAATGGAAAAGTACGGTTGTTTTAGTAATTCTATTAAAAATTTTAGATAGAAAAGGTCTGTTTTGTTAAAATAATAGCAAAGTTGTGTTATCTGAATTTTTCACGTATTGTAACAGATTATACTGATCAAAGCCATTAAAGATTGTTACAATATTATACTGACTAAATTCTTTTTTCGCGCCCAATTGTAACGTGGTTAGATAAATACAAGCTATCTAAATAAAAACCATGAGTGAATGATGTTTAAGTGAAAATCTTATAAGTAGTTACGAAAATTTATTTTTAAGGTATAGTTTTCATTGTTTTTTTAAAAATATAAATGTTTTCTAAATACATATTTTTAATTTTAAAAATGCAGAATTTGCATAAACGATTAAAGGTTTACAAAGTATAATTTTCTGTATGTATATATTTACGTGTACTGTATATTATTAAAAATGTATTATTACTGAAGCTTTCCTTATAGACTACTGATTGTGAAATTGTTTTCCTTTTGTTTTCTATGATATATTTAGCTTGTCATAAATATTTAAAAATAAGCCTATAATATTGAGTAAAGGTAACTTTAATATTTTATTATATTAATTTTTTATCAGTTCCTCTGTTTGCCATTGTTTTCCTTTTGTATTTATGTTTTATTTTTTTCCTCTTTTTGTAAGTAAGTAGTTTATTTTAGGCGTTTTTATATTGTAGTGATTTTTTTCTATTGTTATTGTATAAGGTTATTTAAAGATTCAGGTATAAGTTTACCTTTTTATTATAAACTTTACCAGAGATAAAAGATTATCAGATTTTACAGAAATGTATAAAATAACGTATTTTATTTACATCTTCTCTTGTATTTTGTTTAGTATATACATAGGTATATATTAATAATTAAAAAAAAAAAAAATGAATCTATATTTATACCAAAATTATTGATATAAAAACCTATGTTAACCGTAAATCAATATCAGTAAAAAATCTTTCTATTAATTCCAAATTTTGTAGCTTATTTCGTTTGATGGAATTTTGTTGAAAGACGTTTTTAAACTTGATAATTTTTTTTTTTAATTTTATCTAAATGCTCTTAAATTCATTTATCATTTTTCTTTATTAAATATATTTCATAAACGGTATTTTGAATGTAAGAGTATTTGTTAGGTTGTGAAATAGATATTGAAGGAAAATATTTTTAAAATTTAATATGAATTAATAAATCTGTTTATTAAAATAATTAAATAAGTACTTTAAATATTTCTTAATAAGATAACTTAATTATTTATTGTCACTAACAATGTAATTAATTAAAAATAAACTTTACCCCTCGAAAAAAAAAACGAAAAAATAATTATTATTTTATAATTTAAATGTAATTTACCTTAACTCAATTAGTTTTATAGTTCTTATTTATAAGAATATTTTAAAATTATAAGATAAAATATGTAATTTAATTAAAATTTCTAATAAGTTGTGGTGACAACAGTATTTTTTTGTTTACCGTTTATTACACATTTTTTGAACTAGTTTAGTTACTATTTATTTAATTAAAGAATTTATATTAGTTTAAATATATATGTTGATCATAAAATACATAGCGGTTAGTATTAATTAAAAAATATAGACATATTTTTCTGTTGTGAAATTATGGTCTATTTATTACCTTTTTTTATTTCTTTATTTTTTTTTTGTAATTAACATTAAGTTTTAGTACTCTTCTTTAAAATATATGATCCGTAAAGATTATAATGACAAATTAGTCTGTGGAACTCGCGCATCTCTTTACTGAATGTTATTCTTTTAAATAATTCATATTTTTCATGAAATTTTTCTTCCAGTCGTCGAAGTACCTCAAACAAACTACATTTTAGGCCCATTTTATATCTTAACTAATTATCTATAAAATATTTTCTTGAGTGTTATATATATTTTTGGTAAAAAAATGTCAGTTGTTAGTCGATTATCATTATTCTCAGTTTACGTCTTCGTTGTAGAATAACAAAGGTAATAAAATTAAAACGTACTTTTTTCTCTAATAATTTTATTTCGTTTTATGTTGCTTTTTTTTGTAGATATTATTGATAAAATAAACAGGGTAAAATAGCATAAAGAATTCAGTTTTTTAAATTAAAAAAATCGTTGATAATTAGATTTTTTTGTGTTTTTTTTAGAGAGAAAACCTACAGTTATCAAATTTATATTATTACTAAAACATACTTGGTATAAGATCTAAATAAAAATGAATTTTAAGTAAAATGTTCTGCATTATGAGAAATGACTTACTATAAGAATAATAAAAAACAAAGCTGATGATGAAATTTACCATTCTTGTTAAAAAAAATGAATAACTGCTTATCCAACCCGATTAATTCTCATTTTCTGAAGTTAAATATCTCTTAGTATTCGTAAGAATGTAACTTGACAATGCGGTTAGAAATATGTTAAAATTCTGAGTAATTTACTAGTAATAGTTAAATATTAGTGTCGTCTAAAAAATTGTATTAGCGTACGGATGATTAAAATCTATAAACATTTCACTTCTCATTACCATGAAAATTTATGTAAAATCTCGTTTTTAGTTGATTTTTTATTATTTTGCGGCTTTTTATCAATATTTTGATTCATTTCGATAAAATTGTTAATCGTAAAAAAATTAAAAACAATGGTATCAATATCTCGTCCTGTAGTATTATTTAAATACTATTAAACCCGTAAAAAAACTAACAGTTTTTGTATGTATTAAAAATAAAGTAAGTTGAAAACGTTTTAAATTTAAACATTTTAAAAATTAAAAAAAGTCTCCTATTTTCTTGTAACACTTAAAAATAAAACGTTATTTTTTTAACGTTAGATAAATAAAAACTTATGTATATATTAAAACTTATTTTATATGTAAAGACCTGACTACTAGGACATAGATCGGCTTTCACTAGAAAATAAATTATTGATTTATATATCAATTTTGAAACCTATCTGGATTTACGGGCTTGAATTGTGGAGTACAGCAAGCAATTCCAATATTGACTTCTTGAACGCTACCAGACAAAAACACTACGAAAAATGCTAAACATACCCTGGTACATGAGCAATATCCTCATATATAATGATTTTAAATTACGAACCGTTCGACAGAAAATCTCTCTGGTTAGCCTACGATATCAAAATCGTTGGATCGGCACCCAAGGTATATGGCAGTCAATTTATTGGATAACACAATCAGTGATGGGAAACAATATTCTTGAATTGATTTATTGTTTCAATTAGATGAATTTATAGTCCGGTTTTATGGAGTGCTCTTCTATTTCATTTCTTTTATTTCGTTATTATTATTAAGTTACAAGCCACTGGGTCTGTGGCTACTTAATGTTGATTCAAATAGATCTTATTGTTCAATCCTCTTACTTAACAGATTGTAAAGTTACAACAAAAAGAAAAAAATAAGTTGATATAAAAGTTACAATAAAAAAAAAGTAGAGATATATTGTTATCGTGTTGGTCTTTTGGTAAACTTGTCTTAAATCTGCTGATTTTGAAAGGCGAGAGTTCATAGGTTTAAATCCTGGTAAAAGTAGTTGATTTTATATGTATTTGAGTACTAGATCGTGGGTATCGGTGTTCTTTGGTGTTCAATTAATCACACGTGTTAGGAATTGTTGGCCTGAGTCTAGTCTTTTCAATACTACACATTTACCGGTACATTTATACGACAGACAGCCTATAAAGATGTCTTTGCATATTTACAGACTAAAATTGACATCATATCACTGTGTTGTGTGACTATGTAACTTGGTATTATATAAATAAATAAATATATTTGTATCTTCTAGTGGAGTCTAATATTTTTTATGATACAGAATTTTACGTTACACTTTTCTCTATATTACAATTACTATATATATATATATATATATATATATAAATAAAATAGTAAAAATTAATGTACTGTAATATATTGTTAGATATTATACAGTACTTCTAAATTATAAAATTTTATTTAAATTTGCATTAGAGTTGTAATTGTATGAAATATACGAGTATTATCTTTGGAATTAGGCAACTGATTATAGTTTTGGTCATAACAATTTTGTGAGCCTATATTTTTTTGTTAATATTAAAATGTTTTCATTTTTTAAAAATACGTTCTAATTGTTAATTACGTAAAGTAAATAGATCCTGATTCAGTTTATTGTTTTTTTATGAGCACGGGTATATTGAAAGTGAATTCTTGTCTGATAGTCTACAAATGTTACAACGGTTACGGCACTAAACATTAATTCTGGAATTGTTTTTAGTTTCAGATGATTTGTGATTATTTATAATTGAAAATTTTATCTTTGTACATTTTTACTTTGAAATAAATATTTTAATGCATTATTTTTCTTATCAATTGAAAATTTTTAATTTTACGAATTTTCTATACAAAAAAAGGTATGTCTTTACAAAACCTAATATAACCTATATCATTTACACATTTACCCATTAAATTTCATAAAAACAATTTTTTCGAATTACAATAATACCTGTAGCTGAAATCAGTCATGTTATTAATTTAAATTCTTTTTTTTCCGAATCGTTTAATAAATTTAAAAATCTTATTCACGGTAGAAAGTGAACCTCCGGTCGTAAAAGGTATCACCAAAGTTATTTTCTATAAATAATTTTCTTTATGGTAAATTAAATTAAATTATTATTTTTTTTAGTATTAATATTAAAATATGCTTAATGGATTGTAGGATTGTTTGTTTTTTAATTGAATAAGTTTTGAATTCATAATTACACTAGTTATTGACTGAAAGAAAGATAATTTTTTTTTAAATTACACTAAATATTTGTTCTTTCACGTGTTATTATTATTAACACAAGTGTTAATAATATGACAGAATATCAAAACATTTGTATTGAAAAGGAAGGAAAAAATGCAGAATCATTTTTAAATTTATAAAAATACAATAAGAGGTTTATTGTATATATTTTTTTTGAAAGTCTAGTTTTATGTGTACTTTCACTTTTAACATTATGATACTTCTTTTACATGTTGATATGTTTAATACTACTGAATTTCAATTATTTTATAAATCTTTTCCTGTTTTGATTCGTTCATGTCCTGTCTTGTATGATGATGTATATTATAAAGTTATTTGAGGAACGAGATATATCAATTCATTTTAACTAAGATGATAATAGCAATCTTAAATCGCATAATATGTATGGGATACAGTATCCACTGTTCATTTGTGAACATACATATATGAAATATACTGAAACATTTTACTTCCGACTATGTAAAATTCTCTCAATAGTTATTTATTTTATTCAACAATATCAGAATTTTTGTTACATAATAATCTAATATATGATGAAATGAAACGTATATTTAACATTAATAACTATTTCATGACATTTTATTGAATTAATTACCATTTGTTTTAAAAAATTTCATAAAATCAGATGAATAATATTTTAATCATTACTATTGTTTATTTTAAATATTATATTTTTATTTAAAACATTATTAATTGTTAATTATTTTAAGAAAATTTAATAAAAATTAATTATAAAAATAATTAATGGCAACATTAACTAACCCGTCATATTTGTTCGTAGTATTATTGAAATATATTTTATGTCAATCTATTTAATATTTGATTACAAAAAACTATTCTGGACATTTACCATTGAATTTACCACATTCTTTGTTAAATAAAATTTTTATGAGACTATTATTAATTGATAAAACCCATTCATTTTTTATAGGTAGTTTTCTTTTGAACTATTTAACAGAGGTTATTTGTTGAGTATTACTTTAAAATTAAGACAAAATTTCGTATTGCCGATAAGGTTTAAAAAATCTTTTATGAAAATTTAGTGATAAAAATATGTGATCATAAAGGTATTATTTTTATATTTATTCACCGAAAAGTACGGTATTTCATTTAGTGGGGGTGGTGTAAACTCTTCTTGGTTTGTTTAACGAACCGTCTCATCTCATCAGGAGGTCTATGGACTCCATGTTGAGTAGCAGTTTATTTAGGGAGTTGTATGTAATTTTTAACTTTTAATTAAAAAGTGCATCGAAAAAATCTTATACAAATTTATGAGATTTTAAATAAAAAAATAAAATGTTGATCGTTGTAAAAAAATAAAAATTGGCGGGTAAAAATATTTATTTGAGTATTTGATTAAAAATACGTTTACAATGTAAACTTAGTATCCTGATGAAAAAAATAATAAAACTGGAATTTTTGAACAAATGTATATACTTTATTTTTAGGAACTACGTAAATGTTTTTTTCATAATTTTAATTGCTATTAAAATTTATGTTATTGATTTATAGAAATATTTATTTGATAAATTATGGAATTAATTAAATGATAATATGTGCACCATTAATTGAAATCAGAGATTAAATATGTAATATTATCTGTCAGCGGATTTTCTTAGTACTGATCCAATTACTAGATAACTAATTTTAATTTCTAATTAAGCTGTTCTGATTAAAGTTTATGATTATATTATTATTAATTTTTTTTAATAAATAAAATTTCCAGAATTAATCTTTAAAATGGATACATTTCAATCGTTAATTAATGGGATATGAAACGTGTATAATTATTATATGCGTTATTTTTTTATAAATAAAACGTTATCTATTACTTTTCGTAAGAAATCTATTATTTGTAAATTTCATAGAATATTTAATTATAATAATATTTTTAAAGTACGAGGTAATATCATTAGCCTAAAAAATTTAATTAATACCAGTTACCCTGCTAAATAGAACGTAAATTCATCCACATTTAAATCACATGAAAACAATCTAAGGAAACCACTTTATTAAAAGTGAATAAAAAAAATAGTATATTTTCTCATTTTACTTTTTTTTTTTAAAGATAATATACTTCTACATAACTTCCTGACGTTGTATCAGAACTATCAAATTATAAAATGATTTAAGAAATCATTGTTATTTTATATTTGGTTTTATCCTTATCTCTACTTATTTATTTTTTAAACAACAATAAATTCTGTATGATATTAATTACCCTACAATTGTTAATAGCCTTATTTTCCATACGGTAATATTTTTCTCATTTCATTTAAAACAAAATCATACCAGTCTCAGGTAGAAACCATTTAAATTGTTGTACTGGTCTCAAATACGTGAAATGCATACTGTAAATAGAAGCAATGAAACTGACTGTTTGTAGAAAGAAATTACTGGAATTTAAAAGAAAGCTCGTAACTTTTTAATCCCTTGTTTGCGGATTATTTCAATTAATTTATTTTACCATTTATAATTTCTTAATTGGAAAGTTAACCAGTAATTAACTGTCTAAATTAATGATCACTATTAGGATGAATTTTAAATTATTTAATTTTTGTTTTTATTTAAGTATATATAATTAAATATTAAAGCATATTTTTCTACTGTAAACACAATAAAAATAAAATTAAAAGTATAGAATTATTAAAAAAAAAATGTTAGACAAAGTTCTTCAAAAACTTATGTATCTTATAAAACACAGGTAATGTCTGTTGTAAAAATATCTTTCCTTTGATATTTTATAAAATTTTACATTTTCATAGCTTAATCAGGGAATCCCAATTGCTTATTATCAAGAAAAATTACTATATTATGGATTTTAATCTTAATTATTAAATTTATTTTACCGAATAAATTACAAGCTTTCCAAATAGTATAGAATATAAAGGAATAAAAAAAATCATAATTTTTTATTACGTAATAATTATTTTGTTTAAATAAGTAACTCGTTACCAAATTTTAAAAACATATTATTTCCTAGATTAAAATAGTACAAAGTGATAGATTTTTATTATTGTAATTCTTTTAAAAGATATAACATTAAAACATCTTTTAATGTAAATTAAACTAAACTAAACAATAGAGTTGCATGGTGTGAATAAATAGAATACCCATTAAATATATGTTAAACGAACTAAATTACAACTGTTTTAAAACAAAAAAAAACTTTGTAACACGTTTTTAGACCAAGTATTTGAATGAATGTGTGTTGTGTATATATGTGTATGTATTTGTTTCGTATTATTACTGTACAACAAGAATTGAAGTGGTTACATTGTTTATGGTAATTGGCGAAGGAAAATAGGGGGGAAGATTTGCATGTGACGGGGGCATGTCACTAATTACAGGACAATTGTCAGGAAGTGCTCGTCTTGTTCGTAGTTAAGGAGGCAATTTGTTAATTAACTTCAGACACGCTTCTTAAACTAAATACTCAATGTATAATAAGAATTGGTCTTTTCTTCCTGTTGCAAAATAACTTGCTATATTTAAAAAATAATAAATTTTCTTTTAACTTGATTTTATATGTACCCATTTATAATGTTTGATTAACACGATATTTAATTATTTTAAAATAATTTTACCCGTGAAATATTAGTATTTATAATGATATAATTTATTTTATTGGTTTAAAAAAAAATTGAATTTCCTTATTCATTAATCGTTTGTCATTTAGAAGTAAATACTGAATATTTTGAGTTAATATTTAAGTATTTTTAGAGGTTTGTTGAACAAAACGTTAATAATTATATAAATCATGCTGAGTAAATAGAAAATTTTTAATACAATAGTAATAATAAACTGTTCAGATAATTAAAAAAGAAAAAATCATATATAAAAAAAAACAATTCTTGTTTCATAAAAATATTAATTTAATATTTATATTTTTAAATATAACTCGTATTGTTGATAAAATGTAATGAGTTTTTGTGTATGTAGGCAGAAATCATTGTATTCCGTTTTAGTCTAAAAGATAATTTTAACAGAAGTAATTGAAAAGATATGTTTAAATTTAAAGGGCGTTCTGTATTTCCGCCTGCAATAGAAATCAAACAAAATTCATGTAAACTCATTTTTGAGTTCTTACCAATATATTTGATTAAAAATAAGAAAATTTCTAGGATGTTTTTTTACTGAAACAAACACACATCCCACATAAGAATTTTCCATAAATAATATAAAATAGTTTCAGTTTACCCGAAATTAACTTATGTTCCCTAAACTCTTTTTGTAACAAAATTGTTTAAAGTTAAGTTTATTTTTTAATTTATGATTTGTCCCACAAGAAGTCGTCTAAATGACTGACAATGGCATAAATTTTGGTTGAATTGTTGAATTTTGGTTAAAACGTACAAATATCAAATTTATTATTATTATTTGTTGCTTATTATTATTCTCAAATTTATAAAAGAACTTAATAGAAATTTTTTTAATAAAACAAATCATGATTGATAATGTCTCCTTTCTAAATTTCTCTGATGATCGGATGAAGCTACAAGAAAAAATTGTCGAAATATACAAATAAATTTTGAATGTTACAAAGTCAGATCACAGATTTGAATGCTTTTCATAATTACACTGACTAACAAATATCATGTTATGAAAGTTCATGTCATGAAGCTTCTGTATGCAAAAAAAAAAATATATATATATACTATTTTTATAATATCAAATATATATATATAGAGAGAGAAAGAGAATGAGAAAGGGTGATTATAATGAAATAAAAGTAAATATAATTTGTTAAGAAACATAAAAAAATTTTAATTCTTTGGGCTTTTAAAGTTCATTTTTTTATTGCAGAATTCATGTTTATCCTGATAATTATTTCAACCATACAGCGATTTGGAAATAGTTTAAATGTAAGGTTATAGAACCGTCGCGTCTGTTAGTAAATATTTGTTAATAAAATTACTACGTAAATAGACTTCCAAAATCATTAATTCAATTACTAATATTGCTACTAAATTCAATTACTATTACTATCAATTCAGTAACTATTAAAAAATACAGAAAATAATTTCACTTGTTAAATATATCTGCTTTTAAATTTAGACTTAATAATACTGGAATACAAACTGAAAGAAATAATTATTTAAGTTAATGGGTTGTATAAAAAATTTCTTATTTATATAGGACTTCTTATTACAAAATTATTTATCGGTGATGAAAATTTACTTGTCAGGACTGATTTTTTTATTTTTGTATCTTTTAATAAATAAAAAAGGTTATTTAAGTAAAAATTATTGGATATTTTAAAAACTTGCCGTCTAAAGTTTTCATTTTTAGTTTGTAGTAAAGTTTTCTTTTCGTTTCATTACAAGTTTGATGTAACATTTTCAAAAGTATTTGATTAGTTTTATTTAAAAAAATATTGTTAAATACATTTTTTATGGAAAAAAATACATAATTTTTCTAAAGAATAACTAAGTTTTTTTAGGGTAAAAACATTGGGATATTTTTTTTTTTTAAATGTTTCATAGCTTTAATTAGCAACATATATTTAGAAAAGTATATATATATTTTAACGCTTCTCATTTTTTTCTAAATGTCATGGATACAAAGCTTATTACAAAGGGCGGAAAATTTTTATATATAATACTATAATCATGTAACCATGTTTTAAATTAACATAATAAAATTTATTATAATAAACAATAATAAGAAAATTACTGTAATAAATTATTATTTCTATTATAATTAAATATTACAGTTTTGTTTTTATTTTTAGGTAACTTATAATAGATTAAGTCTTTAGCAATACAAACTTGATTAAGTTCAAATATAAATTCTATGCGATATAAAATAGTTTTTTTAATTAAACGAGAATATAAATTTTGTTTAATGACGTATTTAATTTAATTATTAATAAGAATTATTGCAGAAATAATTAAATTTAATTATATCAATTAATATTATTTTTTAATATTCCGTGTATAATTTTATTTCAAAGTTATATTAACTTATTTGTAATTTGAATGATTTTATTTGTTAGTTTTATTTCATAAAAGCAGTACATTTTGCTCTTTTTTATAAGGTTTCTTTTCCGACTTATTGGATTAGTTACGTTTTCGATGTGGTAGTTATTTTATTTGTCCAGTTGATAAGACTTGAAAAATTAGGTTAACAACAATACATTTTAGTTTTTATGTATATATGCACAGAAAAAGATTTATCTAAGTGTTTTTTTTTTTTTTTTTGGTAATTTAATTATAATTACAACTTTTACTCGATTCTTTTTTACCTATTTGTTTCATTTATATAAACATATGAAACCACTTATTTTTAATATTTGTATATTCTACTTTAACCTTCTAACGTCTTCATTATTGTATAGAAGATTAGTAGCTACATTATTTACGTGTTTGTTTAGCCGCAGTTTATACTTCGTACCGAATCGTTGTATTTCTTATCGAACATACGGTAAACAGATATTCGTGGATCTTACGAACCAAGGAGCCTATGTTATGCTCTTCATGATTTACTTTGGAATCGCTGTATTATCTCGACGTTGCTGCTGCCTTAGAACTCCAAAACTGGATCTGGCAGGTCAAAATCTATTTCAGAATCGTTGTATACGCAAATTCTTGTTTCATAGTGAAAGCTGTGATGTGCTCAATAACCAGTACATTTCGTTAAACTTAATTTCTCTTTTCCCTTACACTGACCTTCCATGTAAGACGACGATTCAGATCAAGACAAAGGTACCGTACACTTTGAGCATGCCGTATGAAAACGCCATCGTGGTGGATTCGTGGGCTGTTTCCTCTCCTCATTGCGAATGTCACGTGAATCGAGTTTGCTTGATTAACCTAAATCTTCCATCTAGACATCCATCTATTGATTTAGTTCAATTCAGATTGTAGTTTAGTTGAAGTTAGAGTTTTGGCTAATATTTATAGCTGGGATAGCCGCGTCATCGGCAAGTGAAATAACAGTGATATAATCGGGAGTCGGAAGGTCTGCTGTGAAAATTGTTTATTAAACTTTGGTGAATTTATGTGATCGAGATCGACCTGCATCAACTAACTTTTACCCAACATATCATTATTTCAGTTCGTTCATATATTTTTTTAATTTTTGTTTTATTTTCTTTTTTTCTCTCAGTGTTTCGTTTCCCTTGTTTATTAATTCTTATGATTGTTTTTGTTTTCTGTTGAGGTACTGATGGAACTGTTCTTTGACCTTACTTTATGTGCGTACTTACGCAGAATTTTCTGTACAGGATTTTTAGTATATTATTGATGAGAAGTTTTGATGGAAGTTTTTCTCTTCATGAGATTGCATGTGATCATATTTACTTATGATTTCTACAGTAATGTAGCCGATTGTATTAAATATTCTGTTGAATAAATTTGTATTGTAAAAATAATAATATTGCTATAAAAATTCCTTAGTTTTTTACATTTAACTAATAGATATTACTGACTATTTTAAATAATTCAATGTCAGTTGTTACAAAAACGTTGCAGTTTAACAAATGGTTAATTATAAAAACATAAAAAATAAAAATGTTTATTTTTCATGTTTCGTATAAAGATTTTTTATTTATTCCTTTTCTTATATTTTCAACTATTTTTTTTATCTGGTGATAACGGAAATTATTTTTATTTCTTAACATGCAGTTATGATATATTCAATAAATACAACAATGTATTTTTTACACTAGTATTGTAATTTTTTCCGCAGTGCTTAATTTATTGCGGGTTCCAAAGAGAATATTGTAATCAAAACTTTTTTCAAAATTGATCGGATATTTTCTAAAAATAATTTTTAATTTATGTATATGCTGCGTTGAGTTTCCCTGTTAAGTAAAAGATTAATAAAACAAATTATTCGTGTCATTTTTTAAATTTTATGATAAATATATGTATGGAGACCAGTAAAATATTAATTCAATAAAAATTATTATGACTAGTTTTTTATTTGTAGTATACAAACAATATTATTTATTTAAAAATGAATAACAGGTTGGAATAGTTAAAACAAGTAGATTAATATTTTTTGCGTAAAATTTTGGTAGAATTAATTATTGATTTTTATGTAATTATTTTGTAATAATAGTAGACGTACAATTAAATATAGATTTAACTAAGATAATACGAGTAAATAAATAAATTATAATAGTACGTAAATAATAATTATTTATACTAATTAAAATCACTATCTTATATTATTGTTGATATTATTTGTTAAATTATCGTCTGCATAAATCTTGAACGCCGCTTTGACGTTTTGATATCAGATAAAGTTACAGATAAAAATTTATCAAGGTTGTAATTTTTTTTCCTATGAAATATTAACCAACAGATAGTATGACTAGCTTATATTATTATTGTAATCTATAATAATTAATATTTGTTTTTTGCGTTTAAATTTCACCTATATATTTTTTCTTTAATAACAAAGTAAACTTATTTATAAAAAAATTTCCTTCCCTTTTGCACATTAAATTCTTGTAGATGCTGACTTATAAAAAAGAAAAAAATTAGTATTAAATTTTTGTTATTTTGTTAAATATTTTAGTAAATATATTTTTAAATTGCGTTCTACAATACTAAGCTATCACAGTAAATAATTAAAAATCTAAATAGTTTGGTTTGACACTGAATTAAAATTATTTTCTTTTCACAATTAAATTAACAATTTTCTTCATTAGTTTTCTTCAATATTTTTCCCTTTTTAGGGTTACTATGGAAATTAAAAAATCTTACACTGTCGGAGAAAACAACATTTTTTTTTAAATTGTCTAAAAAAAAATCAGTTGTAATTTTATTATAGGATTTATCCAAATATTAATTTTTCCACTTTTTTAATTGGTGAATCTATGTAGATTTTGTGAAGACTTCAAATAAGAAAAGATAAATTGCATTAGTAAAAAACAAATCATTTTTAATTAATGTATTATTTCTAAACTATGACTCGTACAATAAATATTAAGGCAAAAATTTTATTCCAAAATAAATAAAAGTCGAAGAAATAGAATAAAAATCTTTATTGGCTTTGGAATTTTTTTTTTTTTTTATAACCGCAGCAACATTAATATCTACTTGAACCAGCATTAAGCAGCCACAGACCCAGTGGTTTGTCACTTAATAATAATAACAAAACTTATTAATAATAACGAAAAAAAAGATCCAAAGCTAGTTTCTCACCAGATAATCCGTTAGCATTCTAGTCTGAAATTTGCTCATTTTTTTCTAAAGATGATTCTGGATAGGTCCGAACATCCTGTCCATCATAATTCTCTCAAATCATTCGCTCAAATCTTTGAAACATATGGTCTACGATATGCATGAGCCCATAAAATTCTGGTTATCAGTAGTTTGCTGACCATAGGAACCACCAACTTAACTCCCTCAGCGTAGGTAGGAAGTATTCAGGCTCTTTTATTATTATTATTATTATTGTTATCAGAGGGTCCACACATTGTAACTTTCTCAGCGTAGGTAAGACCAGAAATATCCAGCCCATTAAAAAAGTCAGTATTATTGTTATCGTTAGTATTATTACTATTACAAACATGAGAATCAGTGTCACTCGAGCCAGTTACACGCCCAATACAATTTTGAATATTAAAATCCTTTTTAAAACCTTATACACATTTCTGGATTGAAAAGAAAAAAAATTTATTAGAAAAAATTATATATTTTCTATTTTGGTCGTCTATTTGAGTTTTTGTACTACTTACAAATTATAAGAGAACTTTCTTTCTTCTTTTTCCAAATAAAGAGTACCAGTTTTATAGTTGTTTAATATAAAAATTACACGTCTGTAAACGGGAAAACTGGTAAAATTGGTTTTTAGACTACTCCTTCATTTGGTCTCATCTAGTTATAGAGTAGGAATGCAATCATACTGTTTCTAAAGAAAATCTTAAATATAACTTTCAGTAATAATATTTATTAAATATGTAAATATTAAGGTGATAGTAGACGAAAAAATGCATACATAATCAATGATATATTGCTCCGCAATATATAACGCCATCATGTCCGTTATCGATTTATATTTACTTCAATGCTAATTACTATTACACCCAGTACATTTGCTTATCGGTGTTATTATAACGTTAATTTTATAATTTTATTTTCTAATAATAAATCATTTTCTCTAGCAAATTAAAAATTGATGATAATGCGTATAATGTTTCTTTTTTTTAAACTAACTAGTAATAACTAATCTGTATAATGCACATATGTAGGATTGTTTTAAGATTACCAGTAGGAATAGCTTCATTATAAGAATCGATTGCACTAATTGTATCCCTGGTTGTTTTTGCATATCACAAATCAGTAAGTGTTTAAAAAATAATTAATTTGGAACTTCTGTAGATTTTTCAGAAACGTTTTATGTAATTAAAAGATTATACAAATTTTTATAAAATTGCTAACCAAGTTTAAAAAAGATAATAATAACTCTGTAAGGATATTATGTACAAAACTTAGATTCAAGTTTTTTTTAAAAATTAAAACTAATAATTACATTATTAAAATTATCTTCTTTTTTCTGCAGAAAAACTGATTTTTTGTTAGCTCTTAAAAACTACTATCATCCTAAACGGCGAACGACTTCATTTCAGTAATAATAAATTATATTAAAAAATTGTTCGTTTTGATTACTTAGATGTAAAAACAATTTTACTGTTGATGTCTAAAATAAAATTTCATAATATTTTATTTATTTTTTCCCCCTTTTTTTATATGGCGTTTAAATATATTTTGGTAAAAATTCAGAGTTAGAGTTATAATTATTTTGTTTTAATTTTTTTCAAAAGTTAACGAAAAATGTCTAAGTATTAATTTATAAATACTTAATTTATAAAAACAAAAATATGGCTTTTAAAATTGTATTCAAATTGCATTATTTTTATTGTTCATTGTTTACCAGAAAAATTGATTATAATTTCTTCAGTTTTTTTTTTACTCATATATAGATATAAACAAAAGATTTTATAGTGATTTATATTTTCAAGGTTCAAATCGTTGCGCCTAGTTCTAAGTAACGTATACACTTGAGTTTTGTAATAATAATATCAAACAATAATTATAATAGGGTCTTATAATTATTAAATCATTACAATAGATAAATTGTATTACTCTTATATCAAATAATTCACTTTTATATTTTAAGCCTATTTTTAAAACTGATTAAAAAGAATAATACGTTTTTTATTATCTTTTTTATTTAACCTATAGATAATATTTTTTTCTTATCTTTTTTGTTAATTGTGGTTTTATTTGTTGCTGTTGATATTATTGAAATATAATACAATGTTAAAAAAAAAATCTTGACTTCAGGAAAAAACCAAATACTTCCTTATATAAAACAGGACATTCTAACTATATACATATGTTCTACAGAATTACATCGTACATTAATACATAATTGTATACATCGTAGATTATTTTTTGGTTAATTTTAGTTGTTTTTAGTTTATTGTCTAGGCTTACGGGTGTAATATTTTTTAGTATTATTTACAGTTGAACTTTTTTGAATTGTGAAAATAAATTGTAAATAATTATTACTTATTTTTAATAATTTTTTCGTATGTAAATAATATTTAGTTACTAGTTCTAAATATGTTTGTGATTCTAAAAATGATTTTGTAGTTATTTGAGTAAATTTAGTTCTTCAAGTAATAAATTTGGTTTTTTTCGCGGTTGAAGTCCTATATATATTTTATTTAAATTGGAAGATCTGTATTTAGAATATGTTTGAAAACTGCATATATTAACGCATTAATTATTCCTTTTTTTATATTTATTCTATTAAAGTAGTTTTTATTCAGAAATTCCGAAATTACAAAAAAATGTGTGTGTGTGCGCGCGCGTGTAAGCCGAGTATTTTCTTAGTTAAATTATAAGCAAAAGGATTATAATGTTAAAAATTATTTTTATTCTTGAATTAACCAAATTAAATTTACGAAGTAATACAATACAAAACATTTCAGTTACAGTATTAAGCTTTATATATATATATATATATATATATATATATATATATATATATATATATAAATACCATGTAAAAAAAAAACTCATCATGTAACACTAACATTCTACCTAATGGTGAAGTGACTGTGGATGAGAAACCCGTAAAGTTGTTATCAAAAACATTGTGCTTAGTTGTGTTGCACAATTTAGTAAATGAATGATTGGTTATATTAAGAAAATAGAGACAACATTAGTAATTTATCTCGTGCTTCATTATATAAATTTAAGTCGTAATATATTTAAGTCTATATATATTCAAGTCTAATATTTATTTATTTTATCCTATATACGCAAGCTGAAAAACCAGTCAAAATATTTCCTTCAGTTTGAATCGGCCAAAAATGTTGATAAGTTACCAATGCCAAATTCGCTCAAACAATTTAGTACCTTTTATTTATTTATTTTTTATTTGTGAAAGAGCGAGTATCACCAGCTACAGTCATCAGCTATGAAATGATGCTGTGCCTAACCGGTGTTCGAACCCGGAACTTCCGCACGAAGCGACGGAGGTCGGCAGTTTTTATTTTGTTACCCTTTCTATAAGATTATTAAATTATTGTAAAATAATAATTTTTTTACTACGTTTAATAAACTTTAGATTATCAAATGTTACTGGTCACAAACACAACTGGAAACAAATTTAAATTCTGATATTTTGGGTAGAATTGTTTTTGTTATTATGATTTTTAATATTATAATATTCTACTTTTTTACAATTAAACAATAACAGTTTAACGTGAGTTATAAATTAAATTATTATTTAAAAAAGAAGTTGTACCCTATTCATTTTTCGATAGGCCTTTTTTTTTACATCAGTGATGTAAAGTAACAATTTGAGATTAAATCAAAGTACAGTAATAGCAACTAAATAATACTTATCATATTAGTCAGTTTTGTAAACAATACTACTTATAATTCATATGATGGTCTTATTATAAGATGATCTTTCAATTTAATCATTAGTTTTTAAAACTATTTAACTTTCAAAGACTTTACCGGTTTCTTGACTGGTTATTTTTGAATGATGTTACATTTAAATATTTTTGCATTATTTTTACATTACATTTTTACAAGCATTACATGTTTGATAAGAATAAACATTGATGTTATCACTGGTTAAAACGTAATAAAATTTTACTTTTATAATATTTCATTTATTATAATTGTGAAAAATTTCAAGTGAGAAGTTCAGGCATAAGAAATTATTAAACAACGTTAAAAATTATATGATAATTCAACGTATTTGTAATGTTATGACTTTAATGTATAAATAACTTAATGAAGCTAACAAGAAAAATTTTAATTGTAATCCAATAATGATGCATATTTTTTAAACAGCCTATAATGTAATGTTTTGTTTACCAGTGGGTAGTTGTTATAATGAACGCACTATATTAATAATTTTTCTTTCTTTTACAATAAAATTTTATACTTCTATGATTATCCAGCTTTAGTTTTCTCGAGCTGCATTGTTTTGTTACTTCGTATTATTATTTTTTTTTTAATACATGCTGGATTTTATTGACAACTGTGATGAATTAAAATTTTACACGGTCTCATAAAATCTAAAAAAAAACATATTGTTATATTCTTTGATGTTAGGGGTCTCTTATAGCATAAACTAGTTTTCAATTCATTTTTATCTCAGTATCAGCTACATAATAACATTTTCTCTCCTGAAATTTAAGGAAGTGATGACTAATTTCTTTATACTATAGTAAAGTAAAGAAGGAGCGGGTACTTATTAAACACGTTGGTGTTAGAAAAAAAAACTTTCTAGTAGGGTAGACTGTATATGATCAAAGGTAGTATATAAAGATGAAGGGACACAGGATATCGGGCCATTAGTACGGTTCCCTTGGGTGATAGTATACCTTAAGTTTAGAAAGGGGGTCCGATTTAGTTACGTAGGGGATTATACTAAAGGTAGCCTATTTCTGACAACTGACATGTAAAATGTTGTGAATGCTTCTCCCTTATTACGTTATGTAATTTGAACATACGTATTTCATTTCTTAAAACATTTTAACGTCTTTTAATTGTTTCTGTTAATTTATAATAATTTAACAATTTTAGAATAATATTATAAAAAATGTTGTATTATAATATTTCCGAGAGAATTTAATTTACATGGGATTCACATTTTCTCTTTGTAGTAAAATGTTTTTATGTTAAGGCACGCTGTAATTTGTGCTTTTTATTGTTGAAAATTGGAGATTTAAGAAAAAAATAAGTGATTTTGCGTACTGTATTAGATGTAGTGCAATAAGAATGTGTTTTAAAACACTCTTTTATCTTCCATATTATTTTACTGCTTGTCAAAAATTCCGGTCGGCTATTTGATATAACTGAACTTAGAATCATTTTAATATTAATAGACCGCCAAAATAAAAATGTAATTTTCTTTTCCCTCTTCTGGTTGTTATAAAATCAGACAAGCGGATTTGTTATTGTTGAAATGATTGACAATATCTTCGAAAGTTATTGATTACGCATTGTATGATTCAAAAGATAGTTTTTACTAATATTTTTATCGTTATGTTTGTAGGAAAAATCATTGTTTCAGACTTAAATAAGAAATACAAGTTTTGACTTGAAGTTAAGGTTTATGAAGTTAATAAATTTTGTTGCTTGAATAGTGTTAGGTATTTTCTAATACTTGTTGAAGATAGACGTAGTGTAAATTTTTTTGAATTAGGTGAATTTACTAAAATTTACACTTTTTATGTTAAAAAAGAATGGAGTTACTTATGAGGTAAACTCTTACGAAGTCTAAAAAATTCGTTTGTTAAATATCTAAAATAATTTAATTTTTTTTATATGTGCTTTATTCAGTACGTAATATGCAGAATGATTCGTGAGGAAATAGTTTCCGAATTGAATCTAGAGCTTGAAATAAGTAAAAAAGTATATATAAAAAATCAGAACACGCTTCGTTATCGAGTTAAGAGTAACGAAAAATTTCAGCCAGATTTTAGTTCCCCCGGAAATAAAAAATCGAATAAGCAGGTTCCAAAACTGTACCTCCCATAGTTTTTATGATATACAAGGTAAAACAAAAACATTTGATGACTGTAGATACATTTTTTAGGTTTGAAGTACAATAACTCTTAAATAACTAATAAATGCATAAACTTTATTATCAAAACTATTAGAGAATTTAATTCTTAGGGAATTGATGTAATAAATTGTATAAAAAACAAAAAAATAATTAACTTTTACTACTGTAACACAATACAACAGTTAAAAAAAAATGTTACGAATTTGTAGAAATTAAAAACAGTTGTTTTTATTTCAATAAATTTAGACTTTTAAAAGGTAAACTTCTTTTAATTACTTCCTTATACGAAGAAGAAGAAGTATTGTAATTGCAAAAAATTTCAGTTTTTAGGTTTCAACGGAAATATCCATTTTGACCATCCCTAAATCCATTTTTGAGTTCGGCCTGACCTCTGTACGTACGTATGTAGGTATCTCGCATAACTCAAAAACGATTAGCCGTAGGATGTTGAAATTTTGGATTTAAGACTTTTGTAACATCTAGTTGTGCACCTCTCTCTCCTTTTGATTGCAATCGACTGAACCAAAAGTGTTCAAAAAGCTCAAAAGAAAATTTGGATTTTTTCTTAACTACAGTATTAAGCTGTCACTGACAGCTTTTCAACGGTAAGTGATGCTTATTTTCATTTGTTCCAGAGTTATAGTCAAATGAAATTTTAATTAATGAAGTATTTGGATCTTATAAGAGGAAGGCACATCGGTTCGAATCCGACTCCATATACAATTTTATTGTATATGTCATACAATAGGCATGAAAGGAAGTGATGTGGTGTCCACAGATTCAGATTTTCACATCACTTCAGATTTTTTACTTAAAAAAATACTGTGGTTTATACTGTATTAATCTAGAATAAGTGTTCAAACATTTTTCTATAAAAATCGATACACTTTTCAACTCGTTTCTTTACACTTTCTGTCACCTAATATTATCTCCGCTTTCCGTGATGAGGGCCACAGGATTGAAAATGCGAGCGATCATTTCATCACGTTTGTTTACTTGTATACCTCACATTTCATCCGTCTCCATAAACAGTAACCTAAGGGAGTCCGTTGATCTATTTACCGAGCTTCTACCTATCCGTTTATCAGTAATTTTTTTTATTTGTCTTATTTCTTTCGTGAAATGTGTTTGTTGGTTCCATCATGTTGATAATACATTTCAATTTGTTTCGCCAATTAGAAATTTTCAAGCACTAAGAAATTCATTGTTTTTAAAAATTCTAAATAATTTGTATAAAATAATATTTCCACTTACCAACAAAAAAATTAGATTCCAGATAATTTCTCCCCGTGACACGATGTTCGTAATGAAAGAGCCTATTCATTGGTTGTTGTTCATGCCATATCAAATGTTCACCGAAAATCATTGAAGGTGATTTAATTCGAAGAAGCATGTGAGATTTCTTCAGATCATCAATGTAAATTCCGAGTGCTTTCTACGACATTACGGGTAAAAGTAGCTTCGTCCGAAAATATTACCTAGGTTGTCTGAAAAGTTTTGACCCTAACATAGAAGACGTATTTTCTCTGTCAAATATAGTTTTACTTTTCAACAAAGTTTCCTTTAAAGTTGATAGACTTTTTCCAGCGATGCTCTTACCTCTTAACCATTCCAAATAGTAGCTGGCGTCTTTCTCCGCAAAATAGGCGTCTAAGTATACGATAACCTCCTTGTTCGATGAAAATCTCTTTTCTCCAAGCGAAACTTGAAGGTTAGGAAACAAGAAAACGTAGCTTGGGCCAGACCTGGTGAATGCGGTGAGTGCTCAACCAATTGAAAGTCTAATTCATGAATTTTAGCCATGCGACTGTCGAAGTGTGAGCAGGCGCAAATGTGGTCGTTTTACCTTTTCAAAGATAATCGATAAACAGAATTCCGTTACTATCCTAAAAAACGTCGCCATCACTTTCCCGGCTAATGGAACCATCTTCACCTTTTTTTGAGCAGGTTTACCCTTTGCAATCCATTATTTTCACTGTTGTTTCGTCAGGAGTGTAGTGGTGAAGCCACGTTTCATCTACAGTTATGAATCGACGCAAAACGTCTGACTCATTTTGTTTAAACTGCTCCAGCAGGGTCTTGGAAATGTTCATTTGAATGCGTTTTTGGTCCAAAGTGAGAAAACGCGGCACCCAACGCGCGGATAGCTTACGCATATCCAATTCTTTATTTAATGTATGACAGACACGTTCTTTTGATACATCCATAGCCTCTGCTATCTCTCAGGTCGTCTCTCAATTTGTCGGTTGGCCAGTACCATTGGGTAAACGTTTTCGATGATATCGGTGGTGGTTGCAGTTTTTGGCTGTCCCGAACGCTCATCATCAACCAAGCTGGTACGACTATGTTTAAATTCAGCTGCCCATCTTTTCACTGTGGCAAATGATGGGACAAAATCCCCGTAAACAGCGTCCAACTCGGTTTTAATTTACACAGGTTTATTGCCTTTCAAATGCAAGTAATCACGGAACGATTTTCGTTATTTTCCATTTTCACAAAAACACTGATAATGACTTACTCAAACGATTATCAAACAACAACTGAGGGTCCAAAATGGCTGAAAGTTTAGTGAGTATCTTCAACGAATAGGCAAATAATATATTCCTTAAACTTTTTTTGACGAGTGCTGCCATCTCCATGTTGAGGTTCAAAACTTTCAGACAACCCTCGTATGAACGGAATTAAGTGGTAATTATTGTTAAGCCATTAACAAAATTGCAGTCGTCTGGCGTTGTCACCAAGCTGGAGGTGTTTAACTTCTGAATATGATAGGGGTATATAATGTCCATACTTTGCAGAATGTTGAGTCGTGCAGAAATTCATAGGTTTGTTGGTATTCGTATTTTTCCTTATCTCAAGCTTTAGAACCGGTTCCCAAATTATTTTCTATTCTTCGTGAATAACTCTGTATGAAAATTAAAGTTACGAGACTATATACTGACAAAGTAAAAGATTAGATTTTTCTGTTACAAAATATAAGTGAAAGAAATGTAGATAACAGTGGTAGACGTTAATGATAGTATTAAAATCAATTTAAAATTAACACGATCGACTGATAGTGGTTATTTCTAGATAAAAGTAACAAACCACTGAAGACAATTCATTTCTTTTATAATTACAATATTTTAGAATATATTTTACGTGCATTAGTTGTCTATCATTCTTAAAATTAAAAAAATAATTGCAATGTGCTCACTTTTCTTGTTATTTAAACCTACAAACATGTCAATATCGTGTTATTTCCGGTTGACTAATATTTATAATTGTTGCTGTTCTATCATTTTATTTTTATTTTTGAAAACATAAAGGATTTGTTTTCTTAGTTTTATTCCAGCGGTATAAAATTCTACAGATTTTATAATTTTATGGTGGAAGAAATATATACGAAAAATGTATAATAAGAACTACCTTTTTATAATGTCTAGTCCAAGCTTGGGTTCACAACCTTTTAACTAACTTGCAGTGAAAAAGGTTATTCTTTTTTAATTTGTATAAAAGGAAATACAGTTGTCAGTTGTAAATAGTCGGCATTTTTTCTTTAAATTTCGATGTTTATTACTCACTTTACTTTATGGTGTTTTTCAACGTAAAATGCGAATAATACCAAACGCTACAATCTTGTTTCTAAACTTCTTTTGTTGTATTGATATTTTTATTAGTTGAAAAAGAATCGTAAATGAAAATTTTGTTAAGATGTTTGATAAATAAAGTTAGATTTGTTTTTTGACGTTTATTACGGTTACTTTTGATGTAGATTTTTTATTTGTACAAATCTGTTTTAGGTAGATATCTATTGAAAGCTAGAAAACTAACTATTGTAATGGGTACCATGATTCGACTTCCGGGAAATTTCGACATATCTTTGCGTTTCATATCACCGTGATTCCAAAACCACCGTCAGTTCAACAGTTTATATATATATATATATATATTTATTTATTTCACTTTCTTGTGGACACGATAACTGCCGTAATTTTGCACCAATTACTTTAAAATTTATACATAAAACGTAACGACCCAAAATCTCGGTCAAGTTTGTTAATGGGCAAAATCGTTATAAAAATAATTATGGAATCGATTTTTGAATTACATAAAAATATTTATTAATATTGCATAATAATTTTATTAATAGTTAGGAGGTTAATCAATTTTAATTATTAAGATTTATTTAGTAATTATGTAATATATTTATAATAATATTTTCTTATTTTTTTATTAATGTATTACAATTTACATTATTGGATTTGGTATTGGTGTATATTTTAATCAAGTTCGGCATTTCCTTTTTTGTTTAATATGTTATTCCAGTGATTCCCAAACTGTGCATCGCGGCCTTTTCACAGGGGCGCCGCGAAATATTGTAAAATCTTCATGATTAATTCAACCAAGACATTTATAATTATTAATTTAATGTTAATAAAGTAAAATTATAATGAAGATACAAAAATTTTATTTATTACTTACGAGTAGTCATACTTTTGCTTAGGGTAGGGCGCCATGGAAAAATTTTTATTTAAAAAGAGCGCCGCGACTTTGAAAAGTCTGGGTACCAGTGTTAATCTTTTAAATTCTACATCAGCTGTTTTTTTAAAGAATAAAATTTAATTCTTACTATTATATATTAAAAAAAGCAATGTAAGTATCGCTAGAATATTATACGTAGCCTTTTTAAGTAAAAGTAAAATTTTATATTTTTATTTTTTCAAGTATTTTAATAAATTGTAAAATATTATACATTATTATCAGAAATGTTTAGTTTTGTACGTTTTAGTACAAAACCTAGCAATAATATCGTTTAACAGAGATTTTTAAGAGAAATTATTAAAGAAACCCCAAATTGACAATTAAGTAAAACCAAAGCAAAAATTTAATGTATTAAAATATAAACGTATGTAAAAAACTTTTCTCCTATAAATATTGTTTCTATAGATATTAAAGTGTTTACTAATATACCTTATTTTATGGAATAAGCTTGAAAATAATTGTTTTTAACCCTAACCTTAACATGCAAATCGTTTGTAGTGTTATCCTGGACGAATTATAATTAATTTAAAACTTTTCTATAAACTGTAATTTTAATAATTACTAGATTTATAATTATATACCATAATCAATAAAGATTAATTATTATATACTCCCTTACTTTTTACATTTTTATCTCTATTTCATTTTTTGAAATATCGTTAATTACTAAAGTTTTTTTTCATACGTTTTGTTTGATAATTGCTGATTGTAACATTTCCACTATACATTCTCTGTTAATTTATTCAAAAAGTAGGCTGTACGATAATTATAGTTTTTTTATAAACTTTAAAAATAATTACAGCTTTTATAATTCTCCTCTATATGCAGTAAATAGTATTTAATGCAAAGGGTTCACTAATGTCATAACATACGTTTATCCCTTTTTATCCTGAATAATTAACAACAGAAAACAATTATTGTTATAATGTATTTCTGTATTTTTTTCCTATTTTTATTTTATTTCCGTTTAATAATTTATTATTTTTATAATAAAATATTTTGACGGATATATCAATCTTTAATTTTTTTTATCATACATAGGAAATTATACTAAATTTATAAATTTGTAATAATGAAATCATGTTCGGACAATGAATATCATTAATAATGTAAAATTAAAAAAAAAAAGTTTTTTCTATTATATAATTCTGTTGCAACATAACACGTGATTTTTTTTCTATTATTATTTTATACATTTTAATATTAAAAATTTATTGCATTTTGTAAACCTTATGTTCACGTATAGTTTTGAAATTCAATAATTTTATTTTTTTTGAAACAAAAATATTTTAATGGAATTTTTATTAAAATTTATATTAATAATACGAAGGACCTAGTTTTCTTACGTTTGGTAAGAAAGTGATTAAAGTACCGACTCCCTGGGTTTTCATTCTTTATTAAACCGGTTTCGGTTCATGGTTAAATAAATAAACTTCTTGGATTTTTCTATTTTCTTCAGAAAAAAAGTCGTACTTTGACACGTTCCTTATATTTTATTAGAATTTTTTTTACAGTTAAAATAATTCAACTATTCACCATTTTTATCCACTTAAATATTTTCTAAATGATAATTCGGATAAGAAAATTTCGTGTGTCAGAAGAAAAGACTTCAATTTGATAATTATAATTTTAAAATTAAATTTTCTATGTTATTAGAGTATGTAATAATAATAATATTTATATTACGTAAACTAACACTTTTTTTATCACTAGATTAAAAATAAAAAAGATTTAAATTTAATTAAAGTTAGAATAATCATTTTTGATTTACCTACTCTACAAATTATTAAAAAAAATATATATTCTATTTTGATCGTTATATTCAATTACACATTTAGTTTTAACAATTGAAAAGTATGCTATTCCGTAGGTAGAAAAAGTAACTTACCAGAATTATTACGGGAAATCTTGGTAAAACTTTGTTTAGAGCAGCATCACAAAAAAAAAAAATTATAAAATAAACAAGTAGATACGATTAGAATCTATATACGTTAATAATGAAAAATATTAATATATGAAATAATGTCAGTGAAAATACTATTTACATAAAATAACTACAAAATATAATAGATTTCAGATGGCGTTAACGAAAATTACTTTCACATAATTTATATGCCCGTTACATGGAGTTTCTGAAAGTTCAGTCTTTTCTAATTAGTATTGTCCATAGTAAAATTAATTTTTTTTTTATTTTATTGAAATGAAAATTTTTTAATTTTATCTCAAATAAGTTGGTAAAAAGATCTTTTAAAATAGTTTGATAATTTATTAAGAATGTTTACTTAAGATTATTCATTCAAGAAAAAAATTATTTCATTCTACTGAGTGAACAACGTAAAACCGAACCCGACTGATATGACTAGTCGAATACAAAGTGCATCGATGGCCAGGGTAGTTGTTTTGAATATCTCTTGTAACAATAAGGTAAATAAATTCAACAATGGATTTACGTTTTGTGTTTTTCTTTTAATTTATCCGTATCATTTATAAAATGTCATTTCAACATAACCTACCGATTCTGTAGCGGTTACATTATGGGTTCGGTTTTATGTTGCTCATCCTGTATTTTCTCTTTCTAAAAAAACTAATATTGACTAATCATGTTTTTGGTGAATAGCTTGAAATATATTTTTTTATAGCAACCCATCGTAGACATTAACAGGCAGTTTATCTGTATATTAATGAATCTACAAAACAAAATTGCAATTCTAGTGATATTACAACAAATCTATTGAATTTAAACTATTTTTTTAAAAATTAAGTTATTAATTATGGAAAATATCATTGGTTTTTTTATTTACTGTAATCCATTTTTTTTATAGTTTTTCATTTTTTAATTAATAATACTAAATCTTTATACATTATTATATGTATTTATTTATCTAATACTAAAAATTATTTATTTTGAATCTAGAATAATTTTAATAATTCTGATATTTTATTATATTTAAATTTCACATATATTAAGATTTCTGATCTTTTTCTATTAGTTCGATGTGTGTGTATATATATATATATATATTGATTTCAATGTAAATTAATTCGGGCCATGACGTGAATAATTTATATAAAGGAAAAGGCGACAGTCACATCGGTAATCCAGCTATTCAACAGCGGTTTTCTTAGTTTGCACAAAGCGTTGCGTATCTCGCTCAGGAATTTCTTAATAGGGTGTTGTGGCCGCTTTCTGCCTTTGTAATTATTTTTTCAATAGGTAGATAGAGGACCGTAAAAGCGATTGTTTTATTCAGCCCGTTGTGTGCAGACCGAGAAAGGGAGTTTATATTGGTAGTGAAGGAGATGAGTAGGAGCGAGGGGGTGGGGTGTGACAGCGTCTGGGTATAGAAGTGTGTCCAGCGACACTCCTGGAGAACTCCTGGACCGGTTCGTTCGAGCATTGTGTTTAGAGTCGGGGTTAATGGTTGGTGTTTACAGTGGATTGACATAATTAATTGTAGTCCGGCGGCAAAACAATGTTATCGCGAGATCAAGCATATCGACCTCATCTAAGCACACCTGCACACTACGTAGCGTACAACATACATACTGCATATCGACCGCTGTAGGGATAGTTCTATACCATATCATCTTTGTTTATATCTTTTTGTCTTTATAAAAAGAGAAATTCCATAAATTTTTGATAGGCCTATTCATCACAGCTTATATCATCCAATATTTAAAATCCTGATATTCCATGATCTTTTTTTATACATAATAAAAGTTCAATTTATTGTTTTATTTTCAGTTGTCAGAGCATAAACTTGTTTAATTGGTAAACTTTACATCTTTTAGTAAATAAATCATATGTAATTGCTTGTCTCCTTCTTCTCTTGTACACGTAACAAAGGACATTTCTGCTTACCGTAAAAGATTACCATTTCATTGAAAGATTGTCATTCATCTAAGTAAAGAAATAGAAAATGGTTGTACAGGCTTTTACAAGGGTCTTTTCTAATAAATTAAAAAAACAAATAAAAATTCATAAAAATTTTTTTTTTTTTTTTAAACTAAATCTACTTTACCATTTCTTATCAATAACCTGTATGATTTTACTTTTTCTTATTTTAAGTATCATATTTTTTATCAGTTTTTAAGGCGGTAAAATATATTGTAGATAATCTTTTTTTTTATTTAATAAGAAATAATTGTTTTTAAATGTTATCCATATAAAACCGACAATCCTCTCCAACCAACTTTTAATACAAGTCATTCTGAAACCCATTTGGAAGTATAGCATATAACTGTGGGTTACGATGAGCAAGAACAACGATGAGGTTATACAACACTTCCAGAATGAGTTGGCAAGAATTATTACAGATTCGCCGTTGTTTGCACGGAACGAAGAATTTCATAACTATCTGGAATTGCCTTATGTCCGCGAGGAAATCAAGCGATTCCGTTCACATTACAAACAACGGCTATGTAACCCTGTGAACTGTCTAGCGCTGAATCTTCTAGACAACAGTGAGCATATCCGGCGACTCAAACTCCTTCACCTGCTGGATCTCGGGGAGTCTGAATTATTTGACCTGAGACGACATCCCTCAAGTGATGAGCAACTCCTCTATTCCTGTTAAAGGGCCTAAATTCCTTTGATCAGAAAATTATTTTCTTTTCCTTTGTGTTGAAGTATTATTTGATTTTCTCGTTTCTTGTTAGGGATTACGGAGTTGTGCACTTTTTAGGAAGTGTATTTATACAAGTGAAATATTGTCTTTACATTCCACGTATATTGCCTTATATTTATATCATATTTGACTTATTGTCTTATGTATGTTTTATTGACGGGATTCATTGGAAATCCCTCATCAAGCGCTTATTGTAATTCAGTTTACTTATAGACCCTTCTTGGAAACGATTTAAATAAAGAAATTGTAATAAAAAAAAGAAAAAATTAAATCGACGAAAGGGCTTGGATGTTTATGTAGGCAACTTAACGTAATTTATCTATCCTAAAGAAAAACGGTTGCTTTAATCATGTGTTCACAATAATGAAATAATATGTACTGTTTTTAAAGGCACATGTCTTTTTAATGTTTTTTTTAATTTATTCTTTAAATCATCGATCATTAGTACCAAAACTATTCAGTTGATTAAATAATAGAAAATTTAAGTTTATTAACATTAGTGAGCATAGAATTCCCTAATTTTTTGGCATTCCTTGAAGCTGAGCTTATGCTTAATCGCGAATCCGGCTCCAAGAGGCCGGGAAATCATTGGAGAAAAAAAATTTGACCGGGATCAATTATGTTCAATTTAGGCAGATTATAATGATCATGGTAGATGGTTTTATTAACAAGTTAGGACATGTTATTTAGAAAGGTTTTTATAGTATTATTTTTGTTTTCTTACATTTTTATTGACTTTGAACACCTCGACGAAGTAGTAGCATTCCTTATCTTTCAACAAATTGATTCATGTTTTGAACGGTCAGATTTACCATTTTTTAATTGTTACAGAATTTATTTTCCTTATTGAAAAAGTCTCGGATTTGAGCTTCATTGTATAGTTAATAAGAAAATAAATAAATAATAGCCATTAAATATGGAGGAAATAATTTTACCTTATGATTTAAATATTTTTCGCAGGGAAAATTTACAAAAAATTGTTACACTTATAAAATATTTATTAAAAACGTCATTTTTCTTTTAACTAAATACAAACAAATCAATCCTTATTAATGAAATTTTGAAAAATTGTTTACCTCTTAATTAAATGCTTGTTTTTTGTTTCTTTTAATTAAATATAAATTAATGAGCTTAATTATAATTTAAGGACTGATCTAATGAATAATTTTGCACATTTATTATTACAATTTCCTTGTCACCATGCTTTATTAATTTAAATATTTGTTATATGTAAAATATTTTATCGTAAATTACTTTTAAAGAAATATTTTTGAAATAAACACATTAGTGTATAATATATATATATATATATATATATATATATATATATCATACATATACATATATATATATATATATGTATATATATATATATATAATTCTTAATTTGTGTTTAATGTTTTAATTAATCGATAATAGCTAATTCTAAACGAGACAGGCGAGAACTTTAAATAATAATGCAGCTCCTACTTAATATCTTATAGCGTGTCTTAAACGCTATGCAGTTGTCGTGATATTGTGTTTTATTTTAAATTGGTTCCTGAATTAATTTAATCGTTATGGTTGTATTGACTACGGTTTTACGGGGAAGGGTTAAGGTGACTTAAAACTTTTAAATATTATAAAATAAATTTATTTATACAAACTGTTATTACATTGGCGAATTTATTATTAATATTTTTATATATTTTTTTATTCTTGTTTAATTTCTGTAATAATTTTTTTAAAGCCATGTCTGGTGATATTTTTATCACTGTTGTTTAATTCATTTATTGAACATTCTGTTAGTCTACTTGTTATTATTTTTTTTTTTTTTTTTTTACTGCAATAAATTTTAGTATTTGTTAGATTATACTGATTTAACCTAATTTATAATTCCGTTGTAATGTATTACAAGTAAATATTAAGTACTTAATAACAGATATACGCGTGTATAAATAGACGATTTTTCCCTGTAAGGATTTATTATTGTCTTCATAATTCAATGTCTTTATTCTCTGCCAAATTTAATTTCTTAAAAAAAATTCATTCTTGTTACTCAATAGAAACGATAAAGAAATTCATAGAAAACAATGTAATCATCTTGCTCCGTTTAATTAAACTTTCTCTATAATAATGTAGCTAAAGTATTATAAAAAAAACCATTTACGGTAGTTATCTTCTATCTATGTTCCACGAAATTTTACTAAAATCGTTGGTTATGATTCAATAATATAATTTTTCACGTGAAAAATAATTTGTTATGAAAAAAAATTATCGATTTTAAAATTATATTTAAAATGTTGTAGAACTTCCACAATTATAGGAAATGTAGTAGAAATAAAATAGATGGACCACTGAATATAAAAATAGGAAGAGAAAAGATTACGGAGGTAGAAGAATTTTGTTATTTGGGAAGTAGAATTACAAAGATGGACGAAGCAGGTGCGATATAAAATGCCAAAAAGCTCAGCCTAAATGAACTTTCAGTCAGACATATAATTTTCTTAGATCAAAAATTAATTTAAACATCAGGTAAACATTTTTGAAAGTTTATCTTTATATGGAAGTGAAACTTGGACGATCGGATTACCTGAAAAGAAAGGATTAGAAGCTTTTGAAACGCGGTGCTATAGGAGAATGTTAAAAATCAGATGGGTGGATAAAGTGACAAATAAAGAGGTGTTGGGACAAATTGATGAAGAAAGAAGCATTTGGAAAATTGTAGTTAAAAGTAGAAACAGACTTATAGGCCATATATTAAGGCATCCTGGAATAATCGCTCTTATATTGGAGGGACATGTAGATGGGAAAATTTGTGCAGGCAGGCAACGTTTGGAATACGTAAAACAAATTGTTAGGGATATATTACATACGGGGTATACCGAAATGAAACGACTGGCACTAGATAGAGAATCTTGTAGAGCTGCATCAAACCAGTCAAATGACTGAAGACAAAAAAAAGTTATATTTTGTTTACTCAAACTAGATAGATCACTGCGTTTTTGTTGTAAACTATTCAGTGATGTTTTTCTTAAATATTTTTTTATATTTTACTTGAATTAATTTCATATACTCTAAAATATTTTACCAATACGTGTAAAAACTTATTTAAAAACTTTAAAAACACTTTCGGTATTCCTTTGAAGTTCTGAATGTTTTTAAGTGAATCAAGAAAAGTAAATAAATGGAAATATTTGTCACTCATTATTTTCCTTAATTGTTTTATGATTGTCTTCATTATTTTTAATTGTGATGAAATCACTTAAATGAAATAAGTTATTTAAGATTTTTATTAACGGCGCAATTAGTTATAAAGATATGTAAAACTCTTTATTAGTTTTACTTAAGTAATACTACTTAATCTCTTATAGCTTATCAAAAAATGACAGTTAATTATGAAAACAACGTATTTCATTATTAATTTTATTTTGTTACACATATAGATAGTTCATTTCCTTAAATAATATATTTATTAATTTTTAATTACTATTATAACTCGTTCATTTTTAAAGGAAAAAAACTACTTCAGACGTTGTTCAACACGACAATTTGGCACATTCGTAAAGGAGGAAAATATTATATGTTGTGCACATTTCATCTTAATTTTGTCGGGTCGGTTCGTTTTATATTTAAAAATATGGAAAGTTCATCGTTCTTTTATTTTTTGGCATGTACACAAAATTTTTGCTGTTGTTTTAATTTTGTGACTCAGACACGGATCTTTTATTTCAAAGTTTTTTTTATTATATTTTTATATGCTAAAATATAAAGTAAAAAAATTTATTAAAAAATTAATTTGCATTATAAATACAAACCTAAAATTTTAATCCTTTTTTATTATTAAATATTTTTGTATATCCTGTTTAAATAACGTTATTTTTTATTTTATCTTTGTCATTGATTAATTAATAATGAAATAGGAATATTCAAGAATTATTCAGTTCTCTTTCCTCACCTTTTTATAAAATTGATTATCTTTACGTTAACTTAATCTTTTTTTCTGAATTTCCTTAAAAATTTTATTAATTTTTTTGATGTGTTATTTTAGTATGTAAATTAAATATTATTATAAACAATTTTAATATATTTATTATAACATTAAAATGCAATATAACATTTTTTTCAAAATTTATTTATAATCGGTTGCGATAACCTTCAGTAAATTGGATGACACTCGCAATCACAAGATAAGGAGTTCCCAACGATACTTCTCAAAAATTACACACTAGTATTACAAAGAACCTTCGTGGCCAGCAGCACATACGCTAAGTAATTATGAACAACACGTAATACCTAAGAGTAGAACAACAGAAAACAAAATAAAAAAAGTCATAAACATATGTTGACTTAATCTAATCGTTTTTATGATTTTTTTATGTAATTGTTTAAAAACATAATGAAACTCCATTAATGATTTATATCTTTTAACTATTTATCGGGTTTTTACTTCCTTGTACGAAGTAGTGGAAGTATTGTGATCGCGAAAAACTTCGGTTTTCAGATTTCAACAAAAATATCCATTTTCACCATCCATGAATCCATTTTGTTTAGTTTCAGTGTGACGGCTATACGTACATACGTGTCTCGCATAATTCAAAAACCATTAGTCGTAGAATGTAGAAATTTTCAATTTAGGACTGTTGTAACATCTAGTTGTGCACTTCCCATTTTGATTGCAATAAACTGAATGAAAGTGTCAAAAAAAAAACAAAAATCAAAGACATTTGGATTTTAGACTTATTCATAACTGCAGTAATAAGCCCTCATTAAAATCTTTTCAAGATATATCATTAATGGTAATTATTTTCAATGGTTCCAGAGTTATAGCCAAGTGAAATGTTAATTAATGAAATATTTGGATCTTACAAGGGCACATCGGTTCGAATCGGACTTCATTCTTCCTTTTTTTAACTTTTTTTTTTTAATTTAAATACATTGATTTATTAATAATTATCAGATTGTAAAAAAAAAGTATTACAATAAATAATAATTCAATAATAACAAAAAAATTAAAAATATAAAATATCAGAAGTTATTAATGAAATAAAATTTTATGTACTTTTCATTTTAAAAAGTATGTATATGTAATTTAGTAGGCATCCTTGGATGCCGACATCAGATTTTTTTATTTATTTGAAATTTACAGAAAAAATTACTCTTTTATTTGAAAATATAAATAATATAAAGTAATAAAAAATATAAATATATAAAAAATTTGTAATTTAACAGGCTTACAAGGAAATGATGTGGTGTTCACATCAGGTTTTTTTAAGATTCTTCAATGTAAAATAATTAGGTTTTTAAAATATGTTAAAAAATATGCGAAAGATTAAAAATCAAATCAGTTTTAAGGAATGATTCGCTACTGGTAATTATATATATATATTTTTTTAATAGAGTTTATGATGTAAAGATATAAATTAGATGTAAAAAACATTTTATCTTTCTTTTTTAATTATTTTTACTTATAAAGTCGATGATTCCTATTTTACCCTCGATTTGTCAAATTAAATATCCGGTTAAAGGAAAGGAAGTTAATTTTTCCCTCTTTTTTTTAGCTTATTTGTGTAATAATTAAGTTAGTAAGAAAATTATTATTACGAAACGAAATTAAAATTTGTCAGCTGAAATCCAAAGATCGTGTTGCTATGATAAAAAGCTTCACGCGAGTAATGAAACTCTGCCCGTGTTCAGAGAAAAAAGAAACTTACGGACAGTTTCAAACTAAAATCTCGGGTTATAGAAGACGCACATGGTAAACTTCTTACCAACTATATTAAGATCGGAAAAAGAGGAAAGAGTATTGCAGCAACCTATATTATGACAATCAAGTAGAGCTCACAAAGGTAGATTTAGTGTTCGAGAGAGAACCAAAATTCATAAGGAGGAGGTGCAGAAACCAAAAAAAAATAATTGAGAGAAAAATCACCAGGCCAATATGGCGTCACAGCGGAAATTATTAAAGCAGCGGATAAATTGTATGTTACGACTATGCACCAGATCTATACGTCTGGTTAACGGGAAAATGGCTTCTTGAGTGGGTAACCTCGGTGTTCACATCCTTACATAAAAAAAGGCACACACAGCGCTGCAAAAGTTGTAGAACTATTTCTTTGATCGTACATGCAAGTAAAGTTTCGTTGAATATCTTTCATAAACGGTACTATCTGGACAGAGAAATTCTTGCAGAGTAAGCAAGATTCGTCAAAGAAAAGAGCACGCGCGAGAAAATTCTTAATATAAGGCATCTGGTAAGGAAAGTCAAATAAGATCTTCGACTCGGTCATCTAGAAAGATCTGTGGAGAATATTGAAGGCGTTCCTAATCATCTTGTTACCTTAATTCGGAATATGTAAAGAACATTCAGAATATGTAAGAACAGGCTGGGAAATAAAACAACGGAGCCCTAGCCCTTTTACCCTTAGACCGGAGTAAGACAGGGATGTATTCTGTCTCCAGTGTTATTCAACATTTATATTCACGGCGAATGTATCGTGTGGAAGAGCCTGAAAAAAAGCCATCGGCGGAACATTTATAGGTGGCCGGCGTATAACCATTTTAAGGTTTTCTGATGATACAACCCTCTTACAGGTTTTGCAAAAACAGGCCCCTCTTACAGATTCGATTCAAAACCTTTTTACAGGATTTGAAGTTGAAAGAAAGGCGATTCTCGACTAAGATCAACTCTATTACCTTCGAAATAGTACCCTTGGGAAGCCACGCAACGCTATAAACGGTTTTCTCACTTTTCATTGCAGTGTTGGAACTCAGAAGCCGGAATATCCTTCAGATAGTCGGTTACATTTTTTTTCTATGTTTTCTGCTGTTGTAAACTGGTGTCCTTTAAGGTGTTTTTTAAAGTCGGGAACAGGAAAAAATCACAGGGACTCAAGTCAGATGATTAAGGTGGTTAAGGAATTACTGGAATGTTTTTCTTTGCCAAAAACTTATTATTTGAGAGTGCAATGAGACAAGGTGCATTGCCATGATGCAGCATCAAGTTGTATTTGATGGTTGGTCTCAGGCGGGCAAATCTTTTCCGCAGACTTTCAAACATTTCTCGGTACACATTGATTTACAGTTTGTCCTGTAGGCAAAAACTTCTTATGGAAAATGCCATTTCTATCGAAGAAACAAATTATCGTGGTTTTGATTTTTTATTTGCTCATTTTTTGGGACGTGGTGAGTTTGAAGTGTGTCACTCCTTGTTCTGGGGTTGTGTTTCTGGGTCGTACTCAAATATCCAAGATTCATCACCAGTAAAAATTTTTTTTAGAAAATCAGGATCAGTTTCAATTCACCCTAGAAGATCGCGCCACACATCCACCCTGTTGTTTTTTGAGACCTATTTTGCTCAAATTTTTCCATCTCCAATTCGTTTTACAAAACTTTATGGACTGTGGTATGGTTCAAATTCAATTGTTCTGCAATCATTATGACAGTTTATCGCCGGTCTTACCGTATTAAGTCTCTGATTCGCTCAACACTGTCGTCACTTTTTGACGTTGACGGTCTTCCAGAGTGTGGATCGTCCGCAACTGATTCCCGGCCATCTGAAAATGCTTTAAACCACCTAAAAACTTGGGCTCGTGACAGAGCGTTATCTCCATACACCCTTTTCAATGTTGAGAATGTTTCAGTAGCATTTTCACAGAGTTTAACACAAAATTTGATTGCACAACGTAGCTCATAATTAATATCTCTAATTTTTATAATGCACAACAAAAACTTGTTTCACGAAAAGTTTTTTTACGTATCACGTGGCAACAATAGACCAAAAATATTAATACCTAATATAAATCAGCTCTTCATATAATCAAGTTTACTAATAACAGATCTCGTGTGTATATATATATATATTGGATTTAATATTATTACAAAATATTAAAAACATTTGAGAAAAGAACTATTTACGATGTTATAGCTAACTGTATATTTGTAGATGTTTTACTAAGAAAACCTGTGTTCTTGCCCCGCGAAATATTTTAATTCTGCTACTCTAATTGAAATTTAAGCAAATTATTGTTTATTTAGCTTGCGTTAACTAGTAGTGTTGTGACTAAAAATTAGAAAACATTATCTTGAAATAAATTAACTGTGTACGGGTAATGAGGTAATACATTTTAGTTTTTTCTAGCTTAGTTTAAGATATTTTTATCAACTATTCAATTAAAATAAAGACAAAAAAGGCGTCGCGCATCAGTAATGAAGATTAAATTAGAAGTGCATACGTTTTGATGCATTAAATTAGTTTACATCTTATTGTGAATTTTTTTTAATTGTATACTACTAAGTATAATTACTAAATGATCTGATATAGAGGTATAATTAACGATAATTAATTCAAGTAACATAATAAATTTAGTAATAAAATTATAAAAGAAATGTAGTTTTTTCATTTACCTGCTCTTATTTACTTTTTTTATTGATTTGATTTTTGTTGTTTTTTAAGCTCTAAAATCTTGGACTATTTTATTTTATTTGTTTACCTTTTTTTGTAAATTTTATATTTTTTTGTAGTCGTAATCATTGAAATAATTAATAATCGTTGAAATTTTAAAAGAAAAGCCTTTGATGAAAATTTTTTTTTTGTATTTATAATTTTATGATTAAAAAAATAATCAGTCAGACTTGTTTCCATTCGATTTTTTTAATGTATATATAAATATTTTCATTAAATTAAAAAATATGTTGTCAAACGACATTCTTATAAAGTTTTGTTTATTAATAGATTAATTTCCATTAATTTTAAATATCTCGTTTTTTATACAGTTTACAGATGATGATGATAATAATAATAATAAAACGTTTTTAGTATACATTTGACAGTGGTAACATTTTAATCTCTTTTCTTATATGAATTACACCTTCCTTTGGAATAACCTTGGACACCGCGTCTGTTTAAAATTATAAAATTATTCTTCGTTAGGAATTCAACTTGTTTTAGGCATGGCGTACTCTTTATAATCCATTTTCCATTGTTAATATTATTATTTTTTTTTGTTGTAAATTTTACGATGTTTACCAAACACGTTCACTAATATAATTACCAGCCCTATGATATTTAATTCACATACAGGATATAAAAATCAAAATCCTTGATAAATTTATTAATTATGTTTAAATATTCTTTTTGTTTTTGAAAATATTAGAAATAAATTTTTAATTAACTGATTTTGCAGTTATATTTTAAATTAAAATTTCCTTCAGAGTTTTCAACCTCTTAATTTGTGTTTCTGTGTCAATCTTCTATTATTGATCAGTATTTAATTATTATTTTTAAAATTAAGTAAATTTACATCTCTATACTGTTTTTAACTAATATTGCTTGATATATCTTTAATTTTTTGTGAAAAAATTATCATACCACTGATTTATAGTCTCCAATGTTTGTACATTTTAAATGAAATAAATAAATTCTCAATTTATTTGAAAAAGTTTCAAAATTTATAGGATATTAATGTATTTCAGTTAATAACGTACAGTACATTATCAGAGATGGGATAATTAGCTGGGATTATATTTTGGTTTGTGACTATAAAACAATGATGCTTTAAATATATTAGCGCTTATTTTTACTTCGCATATTTTCATCAATTTTTTTAGAATAAGAATTAAGACACCTTAAATTTAAACAGATCTTGTAAAGGTCTATATTAACATTTCTTGAAGATAAAATAACTTTTCTAATTCACAATTTTAGGTCGAAAGAGGCAAATAAGGACGAAAAATAATCCGTGTGTAATCAAATGTTAGATAATTTTGAATATTATTTTTAAAATTTGCTTTAGTAATTGAAGGAAATTGGCTGAAAATTAGAGCTTCGTTAATTATTTTTTCAAAACCGTTTTATCTAATTAAAATTAATCTTTTTTGAACCTATATTTTAGAAATTTATTCAGTTAAGAGTTTAATTTCAACAAAATTCCATTGTAATACTCCTTTTATATAATTTTCATCATCAAAACGTAGTGCTACTAATTTTTAATTTCTTTTTCTGATGAAATAAAAAACTTAAATTAATTACTTATGTTTCCAAACTGTTTGAAACATTGATTTTAACTCTTTTAATTCCTTATTATGGTATTATTTTCAAAAAATATATTACTGAGTAATTCTTGCCGTATAGGAATCGTTCGTATACTTATATTTTTATTAAATAATATTATATACTGCACGCTTTTTCTTGTATTAACGTAAGGAGATATATCCAGTTTCAGTTCTCCTGTAATCTAACTAGTTTGTACAATCTGTGTAAATTTACTCCATTTTCTAATAGATAATATCAATAAGGTATGTAAAGGGTAAATATATCCTTTTAAAACTGAATAGATATAAAACTGTTTCGTACCGTACTTACAAAGTAAAACTTGTTTCTTCTAATAACGTGAAATCATGTTCGTAACTACCTCACCTCTTTCTCGAACCCTCTTTTACTCTTATTTATTCTTTCTCTTTCTATCAGTGTAACTGAATTCTTCGGTGTACTTGAACTTCTTGTAATTCTTATAAATAATTTTGTCAATAATAATCCATTTCGATGTAAAACTGACTTCAACTGAATCTTTTTTTGATAATTAAATTTTGTTAAATTATAAAAAAAAACCTTTTAAAAATCTAAATATCTCTTTACCAATTTTTTTTTACTAAAAACAAATCATTCAAACGTTAATTCAAAAGTTAAAAACTAGACATCATGAAATTTTATATTTTTCTGTGAACTAAATATAGATGAGTTTGTATAATAGTAAATATTATTATTATTATTTGTATCATTGATGTATATTAGTAATTTGAAAACTTTTAGGAGGCATATTGAAATAGTTTATATAACGGCATAATCATTGGCATTAACCGTTATAATTAATTGCTTGCATTTATATCAGGAAATTATTTTAATTATGTCAATAATTACGTGAATATTTAAATATTCTCACCCAGTATGCTCTTTCTTCTATAATAATTAAATAGGTATTTGTTGAACATGTAAATTGTGTAATTATAAGAATTTAAAAATAACTATTCTTATTTTGGCAATTTATATACATATAATTAGTATTTGATTGGTTATATAAATATTTTTCTACATTTGCGATTTGTAAAATTTCCTCAGAATTGTTATATAAATTAAGACTTTTACCTAAGATATCATTTGTCTTTCCAAATTAAAAAATAGGAGTGTTTGATGTCAGGCGACTTCATTAAGAGAATCTCTTTTAATGTATGTTATATGATTTTTTTAAATGTTTTTATTTACTTGTTCATTCCCGTCGGTTTATTTATAAAGGGTAAATTAAAAATTCCTTATAATTACTTATGCTTTTTTTTTGAAGATCTACCTGATTTATAAACTTCATATGGGTATTTTCTTCATAGTTGTTTTCTGATTTTCTACTTCTCTCTACCTCATACTGCCCAGCCAGTTTTATTTACGCTGTGTATACCTTTTTTAAATTCCTAGTAACGTTTAAATATTCGTTCAATTCCTAACCTTTTTTGTCTTTTTATTCAATTTTTTAATGGTTTATGCACTATTTTTAATGTTTGCCTTAACGTAATCGTAAGTTAAATATTTTTTTTTAAATTTCATTTAGCTATAAAAAAATTACTAATTTTCTAAATGAGTTTATTATTATATAAAATTAGTAGTCTAATTATTTAGCTTAACACTCTGATTTCTAAATTGTTTTAAGTCAGTTAAAGTATTGATGTTAGTCAAACATATTAGAATATTATTTACCCAAAATTGTGATTTATACAGTTTTATTAATCTTTGCGAAAATTTAATTTTTTCTTGTATTAGTATTTCCAGTGAATCATATCAATAAATCTATTTACGCTGTGTATACCTTTTTTAAATTCCTAGTAACGTTTAAATATTCGTTCAATTCCTAACCTTTTTTGTCTTTTTATTCAATTTTTTAATGGTTTATGCACTATTTTTAATGTTTGCCTTAACGTAATCGTAAGTTAAATATTTTTTTTTAAATTTCATTTAGCTATAAAAAAATTACTAATTTTCTAAATGAGTTTATTATTATATAAAATTAGTAGTCTAATTATTTAGCTTAACACTCTGATTTCTAAATTGTTTTAAGTCAGTTAAAGTATTGATGTTAGTCAAACATATTAGAATATTATTTACCCAAAATTGTGATTTATACAGTTTTATTAATCTTTGCGAAAATTTAATTTTTTCTTGTATTAGTATTTCCAGTGAATCATATCAATAAATCTATTTGTCAATTACACGTGAAATTTTTTTCAAAATGAAAAAATATACATCCAGTAAATGCGTTTTCAATCATTTTATTTTTAAAAAAACTATTAAGAACCAGTAACCTCCGGAGTCAAGCAATTCTTTCCGTGTGTGAAAAATGCCATGCCTGACCGGGATTCGAACCCCTCCGGGGGAAAGGCCGAGGCGGAGACGCTACCACTCGCGCCACGGAGGCCGGCAAGAACCAATAACCTAACAGTAATAAATTGTTTTTTTTTTATAAAATAAAAATCTAAACAAAAGAGTTGTATGTTAATTATTGTGTATGTTTTAAAAATTAAATTCTTGTTAAAGATTTTTATTGATACATTTCCTTTATAATGTTCATTGTTTATTTTTTAAACTAAATTACATTTTCTATATTTTGTAATAGCGTAATTTCGTAATTGCTTAATTTCTCTCTTTTTTGTAATACTAAGACATTTTTAGCAGTTTGAGTTTAAGATCTTTGTTCCAAAAATATTGCTTTTATAAAACCATACAAAAATTGGATTCAGTTTTATTCAAATTTATTGATTTTTTCTAAAATAATTAAATAGATTACGTTATTGAATTATTTAATTGTATATTTTATGATTTTTTATTTAAAGATATTCTGTTTTATTAGCATACTTAACTTTTGGTTCATGATTATGATAGAATATTCTTTTCGTTTATAAACGAAAATAAACATTTTTAGTTGTCATTAATTTGGAATTAAAAATAAGAATAAAGCATGTTTTTTTTTTAAATTATATTTCTCTTGTATTAAATATTTATTTTAAATTATAACTATTTTTAAGGAAAACTTTTAAAAAATCTAAAAATTAGTTTGATTATCAATATATCAGCTTATATTTTTTTCACTTTACAATCAGTTTTAATTACTTATCAGTTTCCTTTCCGGTTTCAGTAATTAATACTTTTTTTTATAGAAAATCTATATTTTTTTTATATTGTGTTTGTTAACAAAAAAAAACGTAATTTATTATTTCATTGTATTCAATATTAAATAAATAAATAAACGTATAATTTATTGTATAGAATTCCAATACAAAATGTGATGAAAATAATAAACATACTAAAGGTTTACTAGTGATTTCAAATTAGTAACCCTACTTACAAAAACGTAAACTCTAAAATTATTTCATTAAATGTTTGAAAAAAATAATTTGGAAAGAACTCCGTAAAAGGAAAAGCTTAATGTGTATCAATCTTATTAATGTAATACTTTTTCTGGTAATGATAAAAAATTATTTCTATTTTACTTTTTCAATTTTACGTCATTTATTTAATGCTATATTGTGTATTTCTTCTTTACGCTTAAATTCTCAGTATTTTTATTTAAAAATTTGTTTTTTATTTTGTAACTTAACGCACTGATTAATTTAAGTCAAAGTCTATTCTTATTCCTTCTATTACCTTAGTTTTAAAAATTATCCTAGGTTTTTGTTATTCCTGTTGGATTTTTTTTCAATTTTATGAAAAATATGTTACGTGTATAAATTATTAAAAAAATATTAATTAATATTTAATTATAGTCTGCTAATAATTATATTGTCATTTACTATTAATAAATACAATAATGAAACTAATTAATAATGTATTATTTAATTAATCATTATTTGATTAATTTATATGTTATGACTGAGTTTATCGATAGTTAATTATCTTTCATTTTTGGTTCTCAAATTTCATTTTCTTTCTAAAGTTGTTTGTTAGATAGAAATCGGGTGATTATTATCATAAATAAATATCATAATATATAATATTACGTAATATATAAAATTATACATTAAATGTGTAATTTTTGATGCAGTATTTATTGTTATATAACCGCAATTTTTGTAATTTATACATAATTTATGTTTAAAAATAACGTATTATGAATGTAGATGTATACAGGGAAAACCAAAATATAGATGTGACAAAAGGAAGTGGCTATTATTTAAAATAATATATTAAATTAATATCTTCCTTGTAATATATGAAATACGTGTAAATTTTAGGTTAATTTTAATTCGGTGGTAACGATTACTGTGATACTATCTGTTAAGTTCAACTTTTACTTTGCGACATCAAATGTGTGTATCAATTTACATGGTAACCCTACATCATACTGATTAAATGATTTTTCTGGGATTGTGCTTCAATAAATTACCAATTTTGAGAATCAGCATTTTATTTCTAAACGTAAAAACTTAAGCTCTAGATACAAGCGATTATATTTTTTTGATTTTCAAGTTATTTCTAAAACTCAAGTTTTATTTATAAAAAAATGATACTTTTAGGTAGACTACTTGACAGCCAAATTTATTGAAGTTCCGAACTATTTATTATATTTAAAATACAATGTTTTCGATTGAAACTACTAATGACAGTAACTCGTGAATCCTTTTTTCTAATAAATACAATAATATAACACTCTTACTTGAGTATTACATAGTACGTAAACAACGATTTTTAACGTATATATTCCTAAGTTTAAAGGTAACTAAATTGTAAACGCAACTAATTATATACAAATGTTAAATCTACCGATCAACTGATTAAAACTAAAATAGAATGAGATATCATAAGACGTAATCTATTTAAAATATGTTTCATTTTATCTAAATTAATTAACCTTCAACCTTGTTGAGATACTGTAGGTTCGGTCTCCTTAAAGTTTTTTCAAGTAATTTTAATGTTTATCAGATTCCCTGGTTGTTTCTTTTACAGTTATGAATAAAGTCTTATAAAAAAAAAATATATTTTTTTAAATTAATATTTTTGTGAGTATAATATAAAAACATATCATTGTTGAGCTTGTTGTAAATCTTCCATCGTAGTTACCAAATTAATAAAAAAACTAAGTAAAATTTTTATATTTTGGTTAATTATTTAAACTTTAAGAATTAAGTCTTGAATTATAAGTTTTTTCTACTGCTTCATTAAGAATATTTTGCTATTGTATTTATTAATATTAAATAAACGAACGATAAATAAAGTGGTTATTTTTTCGATTAATTCTAACGAAATATTTTTTAAAAATAATTTCGTTTCATTCTTAATATAGAAATTATCTATTAACTGGTTTCTTTTGAGAAATAAAACTGAACACTGAAGATTCTAATTTAACAACTTTAAAGTTTAAAATCATAATTCTTATCGAATATCCTAATTATTTTCTTAAATATATGTTTTTTTTTTTATTATAGAAGTTTCTAAATAGGAGAGATAGGTATTCCCAAGATTAGTCTAAAAAAAAATGATTGGGACCGGAAATTCTGATAGCTTTTATAAATTAAACGTTTTGCTAATATAATATCATTTATGTACATCTTATTGTTGCTTAGACATGTTTATAAATATACACCTACTCAAACACAATGACTTTTTTATCCACTTTTTTCTATTAAAAAAAACATAAATTCCTTTCTTTTTTTTCAATTAACTTTTTCGTCATGTTTTAAATTTCATAAGCATTAGTGTATTATCAAATTAATCCCTTATAAGTTTTCTTTTATAAAAAAAAAAAGATGAAATTATTTGAGTTTTTATTTTTAGTCTATTTCTGTTTTTAACCGAAAACAATAAGAAACTAAATGAAAGAATTAATTTCATTTATAAAATTCAAGTTATTATATTATGTAGAGATAAAAAAATAATAATAAATAAAAATTAACTTATTACGTTGTCGTTTTAATTCTGAATATTCTATTCATTAAACAGTGTAACGTACGCTTGTTGTTAAATTAGACCTGAACAAGACTTTTAATTAATATTTGTTCAGGCTATTAAGAAAATTAATTGGATAATGAATGATACGTAATTTCTCGATATTCTAATTAATTTAACTAACTTTTATTTCTTTTAAAAAAATATATATATAGATAATAGTTAATTAATATTTCATAATAAAGACAATGTATTGCATGTACTAATTTAAAGTCGTTGTAACATTTTGAGATAAAGTTTGTTCATTTAATCTAAAATTTTATTATTTATCATTATTATTATTATTATAGCAGTATTAGTTATATTATTATTAAGAGTAGTATTTTAAAATACACACCATAAATGTATATATATTATTGTTATTTTTATTTTATTGTTTTAAAAATAATCTGCTTTCGATGTTTGTTAATATTACTTTGATTCGCTTTAATCATGCCCTGATCATAATTTTTCTCTGCTATTATTCCCTTTAAATTTTTGCTTTTGTTATCTATATTTTCATTGTATTGTAATTAAGTGATGAGAATTTTTTTAAACTTTACTTATAAATAACTTCCGGAATCTTAATATGTCATTTTTATATTTATTTGAAAGAAAAATTGAAATCATGTTATATGTTTTTATAATTTTTAATTATGGAATATTGTTAGTTCTATTGTTACTGTAATTTAACTATAAACGAAATCTAATTATAGATAATCTCTTATTATTATCTGTTAAAAGAAAAAAAGATTTAAATACTACAATATAGAATGCCTGTTTAATCTTTTTTATGGCTGATGCGGATATAAATCATGTGATAAAGAACTATCATGTCAGAATTGCTTTTTATGAAAATAATGATGAACGTGGTGACATTTTTACATGTGGGCTGAATATCTGTTTTATTTTGGTGGGCTTAGCATTCGTAGAGTATTCCCTTACGGAAGAATACAAGTGGAAAATCATTTCATGCCTCAAATTACCTTATAAAACTTGGTATAGTAAAACTGTTTTACTTTTACTACGCTAGATAATAACTTTAAAATTTATAGCTATTATATTTATATATTTATTCGAAAATATAAAAAGAGTGTTCATACGTAATTCGGATAATCTTTCATTATGCAACTATTACAACAAAAGATATACTTCTGATAGTTCTGGTTTCTCTTCATTTTCTACTATATTTTATACTTGTTTTGAAACTATAAAATTTTCGTAATCGTAAGAATAGAAAATTCAGTAGAGCTATTGTTGTTTTTATTATTATTATTTTACTGTCATTATTATTAATATTATTACTATTACTACTACAAGATAATGAATGAAATAATTCTGACCATGTTCTTTTATTTTATTTTCTATTTTTTTTTTTGTTCCGTTTTTATTTTATAGAAGTTCTTTTGTAACGTAATTGTCCAGGAAAACTTTAAATGTGACATGAATAATTGGAAAATTGCGAAGGTAAATTAGGGTACAAATTACTTTTAACTGGCTGGCCAACAGGAGAAAACTATTGTTTATATGCTCTGTTGAAATCTACTGATGCTAATCGTCTTGTAATTTTACTTTCTCTACAACGATGTCACTTTATCAACGTGCTTTGGTAGTATTTATTTTAAATTGAAAATAATTATTTCTAAAATACCCACTTTATACTAATATATTTTTTTTGTTATTGTTTTTAATTTGATTCTCTTTTGCAATTATTTATTTAAGAGATTTCTATATTTATTAATTTATTATTGTATTGTTAGATTATAACGTATAGATTCAGACGGTACGTTTCTTGTAAATGGTTATTTAAACCAAATTTTCTTATTATAATTTTCATTTCTTATTATAAAGGCAAAATTCTATCTTGATCGCGGTAAGAATTATGACAATCGAAAAGAAAAGGTTATTAGTTTTCAATTATCTTTAACTTTAATAAATATAAAGTATTTGTTATCAATTCGTTGTATAAATAAGCAAAATATATTTATTTTAATTTATTATGGTTACTTAATAAAAATTTATAATTTTTTTGCAGGTGAGATAAACGGCATGTACATGAAATGCGTTAGACCTTTAGACATATCTACATATAGAAGTATTTGGTGAGTTATGGTTGAGTTTTATTTAAGTTATAAATATGTATTATTAATTTTAATGATATTTATATTATTCGTATTTAAAAGTATTGAAAAATATAATTTTTGGCCAGATATCTATAATAGAAGAATTTCTATTTTTAGAATTCATTATAAAAATTTAATTAATGAATTTTTTAAACAAAAAGATTTTTAAATAAAAATATAAAACGACGTAAATTTTATTATTTATTACAATAGTTAATAAATATTTTAGTAGTTTTCTACTTGAATTATCATTTAATGCATGATAAGTTAAAGCGCTTTGATTATTTTACTTATGCGGTAACGAAAAATATATATTAATTCATAAATAAATATTCGTATGATCTATATCTGAATGAAAATTTTTCCATTATAAATATGAATAAATATTCATATATTTCGATAAGAATGTAATATTTTATTTTGCATAATGTATTTCCTTAATTAAAATGTTTATCTAAATAACTATATTACTATAATTGTAGAGGATATATAAACTATAATTATAGAGGATATATTTTACGTATTCTCTAGTAATTACATTTCTTAATATGTTATAGTTCGTATCTCATTTAAGTAAAGTAATGTAGAATCACCTGATTAATTATTGCTCAGAAAAGTTAGTAGTACAAACAGAAAGCTGTAAAGGAAATTACCATCAGAATTTCTTTTAATATTAATATATTAAATATTACATACTATTAAAATGACTTAGTCTACCTTAATAATTATGTACGTAGAGCCCTGATACCCACACCGCGAACTAAATTTGTTGTATTAATTTACAGTGGCCTAATTTAAAATGTTTCTTTTATAAACTCCTTTATTATGCATTATTATAATATTATGAGAGAACCCGCACTAATTTCATTTGATGCTCAAAATAACCTTTTATATCAGTCATATTTATGCTATATCGACGTCATTTTTAGAATTCCAATGAAGATGTAGCGGATTTTCTGAAAGTTTTATAAAAATTAAAAAACTGTTTTCTTCTTGTTGGGTTATAATTTGCGTTTAACTTACATTTTTACGTCCAGTATTTAAAAAATACATGTATGCATATTTAAAAAAATACTTTTGAATCACTATTCTAGTGAATTTATCAGAAAAATAGAGTAAAAATACATTAAAATATATATTTAGTTGGTTTTTTTGAAAATCTAAATCCAATCCTACGTTTTTCATTCGTAATTGACCTACTTACTTCGACTAGTTCTTAATTTCAAGAAATATGTTTAAAATTTCGTATTACAATTATTTTTCTTTGACCTGAGTCTGAAGTTTAGTATAAAGTGCCACTTTTTTCAGAATATCAGCTTTTGATTTCGTTGAACCCGTACGTATAGCCTTCCTTCTTCGTTTAATTACAGTATACATGTAGCTACCGTAGGTTACTTTCTAAATACACAGTCCCAATGTATTGTTTAATTAGAGTATTACAACAAACGGGGAACAGGATACAGAACTGTAGAATTGAGAGAGGACTATGTTTCAATCGGTTGATCTTCTGCACTAAGCACAGGTAGTTACTATCTGTGCCAGCTCAAAAAACGTTAGGTTTGGTAGTTTTGTTAATCATTCGAAAGTTAAAAAAATGAACAAACTTGAAATATATCGTATTCAGCGGTTAAATCAAGCAATTTATCTAACTATCACAACCTCGGTCTTCATTCTTGTTTTTTCCTGTAGATTTATAACTATAAATAAAATTACTAGTTATAAGCTTCATATGATAACTTTAAGTGATACTATAAGCTTCATATAACAGCTTTAAGTGATACATCAAAGTACATAGAGACTTACTTAATAGACTAAATTGTTTTAATCTATAGTCATCTTCGTTACCTTTAGTTTTTTTCTTTTTAATTATACATTCCAAATATCTGTGAATGTTTTTAGTATAAATATATATATATATATATTTTATTATTATAAGAGCATCTTAAGTTTTGAAAGTATGTGTAGAAGGTTGTGTAGAATCTTACGCGGATATTCTGTGGCGATTCCTTCTCACATACACTCTCTCTCTCACTCTCACTATGTGTATTCACTCTATGTATGTGTGTTTGTGCGCGCGCTGTGTGTTTGTGGTTTTTATGGTAAAAGTGGTATTTATGGTGATGTAGTGGTATAGTGATATGGTGTGGTATTTATATAATTTTCTTTTTTTAATATATTCCAATCTTCCTCATTTTTAGTGAATAAATTATCCAATTTATCACTTTATAGATTATTCGAAGGGAATTTTCTGTAATATCATAAGTATTAATACAATAGCTCAATCCTCTTCAGTTCTCTAGAAGCTTTATAAAACAGTTGATGATATAGCTTAATCTTTAAAAAATCTACTTAGTTATATTTGTTATCAGGGCAATTGATTCTTATCAGAGTAACTGATAAATGTCCATCCGTTATTCAATTAGTTCAATATCAGGTATTACATAAAACGTAGGTATTATGTAGATCAAGAGCTATGTGTCGCATGACTAGTTCCTTTCCTACGAAATGTATATAATTGGTTCATTTTTAAATGAATAAGTCAAACAAATATAAATTCTGAAAAATAGTATTTATATTCCTTGTATTTACTAAAAATTATTAATCCGATAAAAATATGTCTAAGAAATTACCTAGTTATTCGTGGTAATCTGAAAAAAAACTAAGGTTAAAAAAGCAGGAAGTGATTATTATATGGTAATTCAACATAATAATACAAATTCTTTTATTTATCATTAAAAATATTCAATAAAAACCTAATTATTGATTTTACTCAAAATAATACAAATCAAAACAAAGAGATTGTTTTAATAGATCTTTTTCTGATAACAGATTAATAAGGAAATTATTTATTTTGTAATGTAATGAAATTATAATATATATTATCTTTGCACGTAATATTATGGCTTTATAATAGTAACAACAAAATAATATATTTTAGAAGTTAATATTAGCCTTGAAATGGCGATGAATTCTACGCATTATTCACTTATAATAATTTATGTTCAAAATGTGTAATGGTTTATTGTAATGTAGACATATCAAGTTTAAAAAAAAATTAACTTTTCTTTTACAAATTCTTATTGTTACTCAATGTAATTTTTTTTAAATATAAACATTCATACATATGCGCATGTGCATACAACGACGGTATAAAAATACTTTTATTACATCATAAAATAGGTTATGAGGTGTAGAATATTTCAGAAATATGTACCCCTTAGTGTGTTAAATTTTTTGTAGTATTTATTTTTTTTATCCATAGTTCTATATAGTTTTCTCAAATCTAGACTAAATAAAAAAAATTGGGTATTGCTTTGTAAATTTATCATAAATAAACCAGTTGTTCCTGTTTAAATATATTTAAAAAAAGAATGTTATCTCAAATATTCTTATACATTAAAAAATCGGTTTTGTGTTTGTTCATGTGTATGTGTGTGTAACCTTAAATATTTAAATAAGTGTAATGAAATTTAATAATGTAAAAAAGTAGGTAAATGATGTATTTTTTTACAAACATATTGCTGTTTGTCTTAATATTTCTTTCATGATTTATTTCTGTTATGCAAGAAATGTGTGATAATTTTGTTTTTATGTATGTTTACGGTTAAATAATAGTGAAATTGGTCTTATGTATGTATAATATCAATTAATATAACAATAAATTTAATTTTAAAAAGAATTGGTGTAACCCTAAACTTCTATGATTTTTTTTGTATATTTTTAATATTCTGATTCTAAGCAATTAAATCTGCTTATACCTATGCCCGGAAAAAAGATAGCCCAAATTTTTTCTATTTTATGGGGGTTTACATTTTATAAATATCTGTCTCATTGGATTTTTTATATAATCTACGTTTGTTCTTTTTTAGAAAATGTTTTTAAATGATTATTGAATTTTAATCATTATAATTGAAAAATATTATGACTATATGATTGACCTTAATTTAGATTTAAGGGTATATTTTGTTACATTGAAGACTTTATTACATTTTTAAATTTAAAAAAATTTTTGAATTTTTTTAAAATTGGGTTTATTTAATTTTTTTATTTTTCTGTAAACGCATAATTAAACTGAAGTTTCAACGAAATTTATGATAATTCATAGGCTGGAATTGTACTAATAAACTTCTTAGCCGGTTTTATGAACATAAAATTATATTTTAATAATAATTTCCAAGTCTAATCTAATTTATTTTTTATATAAAAGGCCCAACCTGGACTGATTCTATTACCTCCAAACAATGTAGTATATTAGTAAATATTATTTGCAATTTTGTATCTTAAAAATAAGTTTTATTTTTTTTATATACAAACATCTTTCTTTATGTATATTTAGTGTAAATATATATACATAAATTTTTTTTTTTTTGTTTCTAATACAATATAGTAACAGAATATACTACACTTTAGTTCTCTGAATCCATCTTTCTTTCACATTTCTCAATCCATTTATCTTGCTTTTATTGTCCCAACCAAGTTTAAGATTTATACATCCTGCCCAGGTTAATATGTTTGTTATGTTTGTATGTTTTGTTTTGTTATTTTTTTTTCTTATGTATCTTTCTTTATGCTTTAATGTGGTTTTAAATTTTTTTTTACTATTAACGTACATATCTATTTATTCTTTGTGCTGTACATATTATAATTAATCAACCATTTTTTCCCCAGATATTTTTCTTGTAGGCGGATTTATTATTATCATATTTTTCTTGAACCATAATTTTTATTAAATTGTATATATATATATATAATTTTTGCTAAAAATTTAATTAATCATCCAGTTTAATTTATGTATAATAGGGTTTTTACCATTATTATCGTCTTTTTTAAATGAAATAAAATTAAGCTTATTTTAGTGTTATTTTTTCCATTTACCTTTCTGATTATTACGTTTAATAAATAATTGTTACATATAATATAACACAGTTATTATTTTACTTCTTTAAAAATCTTTATTACTAATACTTTATGAAGAAATTTTAGCTGGAAAAAAATATTTTAATCTTTTTTTAAATTTGAAAAATTCTGAAACAGTATAACTAAACTTATTTATTGATGTCTATAAAAATAAGAAAATGAATATTTAAAGTAGAAATTATAATAAGAATATATGTAATAAATTGTTTACTTTTTAAAAGAACTATTTACACTTTACTATTTCTCCGGGATATTATAAATAATTGTCAAAATGATACTCTTCACGGTTTCCGTTTTTTTTCTTCCGGAATATCTTTGTTGGAAGTGAATCTTTATTTTTATGAAAAGAATAAAAATCATTCAATCAAACAATACTTACTTATCTGCCTTAAGTAATAATAATAATAATAATAATTCTTTTATTATCGAGATTTGGAAAATCTCATTCATTCTAGGACCTAAAATTATTAAATAATTGAAGTAAAACTTACATAAATAATAATATACTCGTATTTGTCGAAACTAATTAAATTTTATAAATTATTTATCTTGTATATTTGGTTTTTGAAATAAAATTATATGATGCAATATTTATAATATTAATCATTTTTCCCCTTTTCATTTTGAGGCAAAATCGAAATCACTAATATTTTTCTAACTTTAACTAATTATACGCTGCTAAAGGTATTTTTTTAGAACTATTTTTCTTTGCCCCAAATAAGAAATACAATCGGTTACAATATTAAAGAAATCGTAAGTAAATATAATCACATAAAATGACATGCAGAGAGCCTTCTGTGAATGCTCCACAAAAATTACTTATTCCTACACAGAACATTCAATGTTAAGTACACGCGTAAAGTTAAAGACAGAGAACAGTACTATTGGTAATTCTGGAATAAAAAAAACAATCAAAGATTAATAAACAAGAGACAATAAAACACTTAGAGAAAAAAAATTAAAAATAAAACTAAAATTTAACGAAGTGAAATAATAAATTGGTGGGTAACATTCAGTTGGTGCAGCTCCAACTCAAATCACATAAATTCATGAATGTCCACACGTGGAGTCGTTTTAGCCTTCTAACTTCTTCACGATTGTCTAGAAGGTAAAAGGTAAATAATTCGCGTGGTTGTTTAGTCGTCCTTTATATGAAATCGTTGTATTTCTTTTCGAACATACAGTAAATCCTTATATTTGTGGCTCTCACTGTTTCTTACAAATCAAGGCGTTTATGTCATACTCCTCAGTAATTTTTTTGGGAAATTGCTGTATTACCTCGCCGTTGCTGCTGCTTGTAGAACCCCAAAGTTAGATCCCACAGTACCAAATCGGTTTTAACAACTACATGTACAAGAACTGCTCGTTAGATAGTGAAAACTAGCCCAACGGGTTGGTCTAGTGGTGAACTCGTCATCGCAAATCAACTGATTTCGAAGTCGAGAGTTTTAAGGTTCAAAATAAAGGCAGTTACTTTAATATGGTTTTGAATACTAGATCGTGGATACCGGTGTTCTTTGATGGTTGGATTTCAGTTGACCATACACCTCTGTAATGGTCGACCTGTGACTACAGGATTACACTTCATTTACTTCATTTCATTTATCATCCTCATTTATCATCTAAAGTAATACCTTACGGTGGTTCCGGAGGCTAAACAGAAAAAAGGAGATAGTGAAAGTTGTGATCGCCTGCTCAGCAACCAGTACATTTCTTTAAGGTTAATATTTAGATATTTTCTGTTTCTTAAGGGTACGTTATTTTAAAAAAATGTTTGAGAGCCGCTGGTTTAATTCATTACACAATTAACACATAACTATATTACAAGTTCATCTACTTAAATGCTAGTAATTTCATCGTTTAATAATTAATATTTAGGCATATTTTTTTTTTTTTAAATTAACGCTTAATTATTTTATTTATATTTTACTGTATTGTACTTTGTATTTATATTTTTGTGTTTTGTTTTATATATGTTTAACTTGAAATTTTAGTGTTAATACTTTAAGCAAACTTATAATATAATAATAATAATTACTAAAAAGATTTTAACTTTATTGTACCATGAAACTAGGCGGTCATTATTAGAGGGTGGAATCTGTTGTTTAGTATAGGGGAAATTCCCTAATTGTATTATTGAATTCTTGTATGTAGGCCGTCCAGCTTCATATCTTTCTAAAAGTGGAAACAGTTTTGACAACCGTTCTCGTAAAGAACTTATTATTCTTCTTTTTTGTTTGTTCTCCTCGTTATAAGATATTACAGTGTTTCTGTTCCTTTTTAATGCTAAAGAATTTTTTCTTTGTAGAATTTTTAACGTTTTGATTTTTTATTTTACTTTTTCTTTTATTAAACGGATAATTTTATAAATTCTTTTGTGAATTTTTACTAATCATTAGGAATATTTTTGTCACTATAATTAAATAAATTTTATGTTTTGGAATTTTACCATTTATACCTATAAAATAATCTCAATTTTAATAAATAGTAAATTAAATTCTAAAATAATTATTTAAGACATTATTACTTTTATATTTACATTTTCATGAAATCATTTATAATTTTTATTATTAATTGTAAAAAAAAAAATTATTTCATCGGTAGTTTTTATTTTATGATAATATTTTTCGATTTGATGGGAGGTTTATCGAATTTAGAATACAATGTTGTAATTTAGAATACTTGTTGGATTGATCGCGCTTTTTTGTTTTTGACAAATAAAAAAAAAACAAAAATAATAACATTTCTAGTTTATAAATGTATTATATTTCTTAATGACGATTTATTTATTCATTGTGCATTTATAATATTAATTTATCTTACTACTTAATGGTGATTTTTGTATAAGGGGAAATATACGTATGATTAAACAATTCACATGAATTATTTTTTCATTTTGATATAATTATTTAGTTATATGAAAATAAAATTATTATCCCCATTGTTTGTTTTACTTTTATTTACAAAATTAAAAGAGTTTACAAAATTTGTCACCAATGATTTTTTTACTTCCTTCTACGAAGTAAAGGAAGTATTGTGATCGCGAAAAATTTCAGTTATCAGATTTCAATTAAAAGATCCATTTTTAACCATCCCTGAATCAATTTTGACTAGTTTCAGCGTGATGTTTGTACGTACATATGTATCTCGCATAAATCAAAAACTATTAGCCGTAGGATGTTGAAATTTTGGATTCAGGACTGTTGAACATCTAGTCGTGTACCTTCCCTTTTGGTTGCAATCGACTGAACCAAAAGTGTCTAAAAACTGGACATTTTCTTAAATGTAGTAATAAGACCTGATTGAGAGCTTTTCAACGATTTATCATTAGTGGTACTTATTTTCATTGGTTCCAGTGTTATAGCCAAATAAAAGCGTAATTAATTAAATATTTTATCTTACAAGGGTATATCGGTTAAAATGAGATTTCATCTCCTTTTTTTAATTTTTTTTTTTTTATTATTTAAATATATTGATTTATTAATAATTATCCGATTGTAAAATATTTTTTAAGATAAATAATGATTCAATTATAATAATGGAAAAAAAGAAAAAGTGGAACTAATGAAATAAAATTTTATGTACTTTACGTTTTAAAAAAATATGTATGTGTAATTTAATAGGCGTACAAGGAAGTCATGTGTTACCAACATCAGATTTTTTTTTAGTGGTTCCTTAAAAGTTATTACATCTTTAATATTTCGTCATATGTATTATAATTATTGCCGCGTACTTGTAATACTATTGAATTTTAATGTCATTTGTTTGGTATTATAAATCACAATATGATATAAATGATTTGAAATAAGCACCGGTTTTTATTTTAATGAAATATTTTATGAAGTTTTATTAAATATTTATTATATGTTATCTGGTATCCATGATTACATAATTTTAATTTATTTGTGTAAAATTTATAAGCACATATTATAAGAAAACAATATTTGAAATCAATAAAAATCTAAAAAATATAATTTAATCTTTTTATTATATAGAAATGTACAAATAATTAAATCGTTTTCTGTAGATTAATTTAATTTGTTGATCAAATAAAAACAGCGCGATTTACATTAAATGATAAAATGATTTGCAATTAAGGATAACGAGATTGCAGGAAGTGCAAGGAAAAAATGAAAGAAGAATTCCGCAGCTTTTAAAAATACTGTACGCAGTCTTTTCTTTTTAGAATAAAATATTTATGTACTTCTTTGTATATTGTAACCAACTTAGCAGGTTATATCGTTTTGTTTGTTAAAGTAAATGTATCTAACATATTAAGAAAATAAAATCCTTTTTTATTTTTATTTTTGAAAACGTAACAATACCAATAGAATGGTTGAACAACGTTCTTTTTGTAAACGACCATTTTCTTAAATAAAACTAGTTCTCTTCCAAATTCTCCGGCTCTTTTGAATACCGTTACATAAAGAAAGGGAATTTATTTCTTGAATTCTTTACCATTACCGTGGACACTGCGCAAACAACTAAAATAACACTATAAATGCAAGCAAATGCACTTAGTTGGCGGATTCCTTTTATTTATTTTTTAATTGATTTTAAATATATGATCAGATTTATTACTTATTCATTAAATGTCTTTTTTTTGTTCGTTATATTTGTTTTTCCCTTTAAAAAAAAGTCCTTTTTAATACGAATTTAATTTCCTTTAATGCAGGATTTAATTTTTAAATGAATAATTTTATAATGAAATATTATTTTTTGTTGGCAAAAATTTGCTATTTCTTAAAAGAAAAAAAATATATTCTGTCTTACTGCTTTTTGCCATTTTATCACTATCGCTATATCTACAACATTGTTTTAAGCGAATAACTTATTTTTTAAAATAATAATTCGATTTTAAAAACAAATTTCTGATCTAGTCCTGGGAGAATGAAAATTATAATAAAAGGATATAGTTTCTTAGCATTAACCTCCTAATTAACTATTTTAATATAAACAAATTTTGTTAGTTGTTTCCTATTTCTGTATTCCTTATATCAAATATCCCTTTCAGATATATTCATGATAACTTTGCTGCTTAACAAAATATAATGTCATAAAAAGAGGAATAAAGGAATCAGAAATTCTTTTACGTCTAATTTTCAAAAATATATCTTACAATTTTTTTAATAGTAGTAAAAACCCTTCTAATTTAGCCAAATTTAGTTTCTTAATAATGTGATAAAAGGGTAAAATAGGAATTATTTGAAGTAATTTTTTTAATAACTAGTCTAATAGATGTAGAACAACTAACATGAATTTATGTGAGTTAGGTCACATAAACGATAACAAAATAATGACCACCATTTTTTTAAAGATTAACAAACATTCCATATCAGGTTTATTAGAAAAATTATGAAGTGAAATAGTTTTCAGTTCCCTTCTCCGAGTCAAATATACAGTTGTGTATCAGAATGCTAAATCTACCGAAATACATGTAATATTAACGTACAAATCGACGCAAACTTCACTCAGTTTTCGGAAGAATCGACTGTAAAATGAACATTAATTTTCACACAGTAAGAAATTCTTATTGATCCTGCTTAGACTTCAGATGCTTAACATTGCTATACTCATTAAAAAAGAGTAGAATAAAATAATATAAAAATTATTATATACTGTTTCGTTTTCAAACAAATCAATTTATTCTTTATTCTTTCAATTCGGCAAGAAGGTAAATTTCATTATATTTTAAAGTAATATAAAACCTCATTACGTAGTCCTATTTATTTGTATTATGTTTTTTCCTTGTAAGAAATTATTATTTTTATTTTTTATTTTGTTTTAAGCCGTAATACATCAGTAATCACATATAGCATGATTGGCGGAGGTCTGACAGTTTTCGTCTAGCTCTCACTAAAGCTGACATCCTCCATCAAAATGTTGTCAAAACAATTCGATAAAAGTAAATTATCATAGGCATTGTTGGGGGTATGTAATACCCAAGATTTTCGCGATGCCGGCCCCATGGCGCCAGTGTTAGAGACTCGACCTTCCATCCAGAGGTTCCGAGTTCGAATTCCGGTAAGGTATAGCATTTTCATACGATACAAAGTTGTCATTTCGTCTTAGAGCAATACCTAACGGTGATCCGGAAGCTAAAAAGAGGTACAGATACAGTTTGTCATGGGAAGAAACCTGGTTAGAGACCCCCATAATTTCACATTCATTATCAATTTTCCGAAACCTCACCTTAATCGGTTTCAATGTTATCTCTAATCAACTTCCTACCAGATATTTTTCTTGGGTCTCTACTTGAGGACGCCAGTGACTCACGTTTCCGAGAGGTTAGTAGTAGAAAACAACACTCGCAAGACGATGTCTCATCATCGTCATTTGGTTCAGCTGATAGTTGATCCATGTTTATATTCCTCTACGGCTTAGATTAGCCCGGCTAAAATGATAAAAAGAGAGACTAAAATGATGCATAAATTAGTATAATTTACAAAAAATGTTTTTGTTTTATCTCCCAAATCCGAAACTAGGTTTATACTAATCTGGTACAAATATTTATTTCACAATTATCAAATGTGTAAATTTAATAAACACAACTACACCATTAAATAACAGCTGTTTAAAAAAAAATTGTTTTTAATGACTACCTTTTTTTAATTTTCTGTTTAGCCTCCGGAACCACCGTAAGGTACTACTTCAGAGAATGAATGAGGATGATATGTATGGATATAAATGAAGTGTAGTCTTTTACCTTCTCAGATTGACCATTTCTGAGGTCTGTGGTTAGTTGAAACCTAACCAAGCAACACCGGTATCCAAGATCTAGTTTTCAGATCCGTATAAAAGTAACTGCCTTTACCAGGACCACCTAAATATTTAAAATGTGACTAATTTTAAATCTAAGAAAACGTTGTTATTTGTATTTTTTAATTCATTATAATTATAACAAAAAAATACGAAGTTATTTTTATTAGAGTTTTTCTAGGTAGTATAAAATTATTCTGGTGAAAATTTCAAATAAATTGGCCTTTCTGTATTAAGAATAAAAACAAAATATGATTAGTAATAATAATTATTTATTTATTTAGTTTTTTGTTAGTTTTTGTTATTTTATTTTTAACATCTTTCGTTTGAAAAGATTATAAAGAAGAAGCAGATCGGTGTGTGTGTGTGTGTAATAAATGGGCAGTTTAATGGAGTGGATTGCAGATCAGATGAAGGGGGAACTCGGTGAGGGGGAAGTATGTGTTTTTAAGATTCTTGATGATATAAGAATGACTTAATCCGACATTATTACAACTCTCAGTTGTAATAACGGGGCGCTGAGTTGAAATAGTTGATGTTGTTATCTTTTACATAGTAGTACGATGTACAGTCGACTACTCTCTTAATGTCTTTGCTTCATTTCTTAAAAAAAATAATTGATGCAAGAGTAAATAATGATAAAAAAAAACATAGATGATTTCTTTCAACGAAAACATAGTGTAGCGACTAAGTATACCTATTAAAACGTTTTTGTAATTAGGACATTTTCCAGAAGAAAGAATGTAATTTCCTTAGGTCCGGTTTTTCCTAGATCTCTATTGTCCTCTGCCAATTAGCCTATACGGCATCGTAATTATGTAATAGACTAGAACGTTCCTGTAACAACTTTAATTTAGAATAAGTCAGTAAATTTCTTTTTTTTTTATTTTAACTTTAATAATAGTAATTTCTTTTATTTATTTTCATCCAAATTTTCCTTCCGTTCTACATAGTTAATACAGTTTTTAAAACAAAAAACATTTTTTTGCAATTTGTTCTTCTGTTCCGCAGATATATAAAACATAACCGGAATTGTAACCTTATATTTAAAAAATATATATATTCTTTATAAAAATATTTAACGTTATTTGTTATTAGTCAATGAAGTTGGATATTAAAATTATTTACCAATCACATCAGAAAACTGAAAAACACAGCTATTATTAATAAAATTATTATTACTGAGAAAGTGGAAAAAATGCATGATTATTATAGCAACATTTTATATTTTATACCAGTAACAATTGTTGAGGTATTTAGGTAAATCTTCTGTATATATAGAAGATTTTTGAATTAATACTTCCTTTCGTTTCCAGGGAAAAGTAGGTAAAAACAAAATAAATACTTCATGTGTGTGTTTTTATTTCTAGAGAAAGAATTATTTAAATATTATATGAATAGATTTTATTACATACTTTTTAAGTAATTATTAAAATAATAAAAATCAGAAATTAGTTACGGGAGTTAAATTTTTCTACAGAATTGATAAATTTACTTTTATTTAGTTTCATGGGAATTTTCATTGAATTTACTCACATTGTTTCAATTTTTCTTAAACATAAATCAAACTGAAATTCTCGAAATTATTACATTATAATTTTTATGGGGTATTTCAATTGAGAAGATTAACGGTCTTAATCCAATTTTCTAATCCAAGTACTTGAAAACCTTTAAATTATTAACATATTACTTTTCATATACTTTTTTCCGTTTTGTAGAAAATTTAAAAAAACCATGAATTAATAATTTGTTAAAAACGTTTTTTAAGGAACAAACAATTTTATGAGTAATTTTTTCTTATTTTTACGGTTATAGTTAATAGCTAAACATATACATTTTTTTCCACACCACCCTTTCCCATCGTATCCCTGATAGGCTTTACCGAAGTTCGTCTCTTAGATTGTCTAAACCTAGTAACAAATCACAGTCACCGGTTTGCAATTCTGTCAGAATGCCACGTATGCAAATGCCCCTGCAGATATTTCCATCAGAACACAACTTACAACCACCTTCGTATGGCCTCTTCCAACCACGATTATCTACCGTAACTTACTACCCTCAACTTAAATTTACCAATTCGCGGAAGCGCGATCCCCGCGCTAACACCGAACGTTTCACACATTAAACCTTTTCCCTATCTAACTTCGGTTAGACTGTGTACTCAAATCATTACTTGACTGTAATGATCATTGCTTATTTTCATTGTTGAAAATAAACTACAATAAAGATTTCCAGTGCAAACTAATTTTATAATCAAAAATACGGTGTATTTCAAAATGAATATGGGGATTTTAAAGCGACGTAATATTTCTCAAGTTTCATGTACATTAACTAATTACATGAAATAAAAAAGCAACTTAAGCAGCTTTAACTGTGCGTAAGATTTAAAGCCTATAGATTATGGTTTGCCTACCAGCTTTGCAAATGAGCTTTTTTTACCGTGACTGTGAAGATTTTCTTTATCGTGTTGTATTCAGTGACGAATCAATAATACTTCATGTTAATGGAAAGGAAAACACTCATAATGTGTAATTATTAATGATAATGTGATTATTAAACACAAAAACTAAACAAGTAAAAAATCCCGTATCTTGGGATCAGAAAATTTTCATAAAATATTGCAGTGGGAACAAGACTCCCCAAAACTGATTGTTTTTTATGCCGCATCCAGACGGCAAGTTTACGGGCCATTCTTTTTCGCGGAAGCAAGTGTATCTGGAATGAACCATCTTGATATGCTACAACTATGGTTCGTTTCACAAACCACAGAACTTTATTTGGCAATAAAATGGTGCGTCTCCTTACCGACATAACGTTGTACGTGGTTGGTTGAATGAAAGTCTCCCCGATCTCTGGATCGGTTACCGAGGACAAGATTACAGGACTTGTTTGCCCAAGCATCCACGTTTGGCCGAACTGATTCCATGCGACTTTTTCTTTTTGAATTTATAAAGGATTAAGTGTTTGTACTGCCGATACCAGCTGAGCTACCTGACTTGAGACACAGGACTGAAACCCAGATGTCGCATCAATTACTCCAGATTAGCTGATTCAAGTATGGGATGAACTCCCCAATCAACTGGATGTGTACCGTCTGACGAATGACGGTCACATCGAACACTTATAAAAAAACCTGTTTGAATTGTTTTGACATTTCATTTATGATTTATAACTAATAAACTTAATAAATATTACGAAATTTAAAATCCCGAATTCATTTTTATACACACGGTACCTGCTTAAAAACTGTTGGGAGCTAACCCATTCGATTTAATTTACTTAAATATTTTTTAACATTACGATTCTTGCAGATTTACAAAATATAAAAATTTTTATTGTGTTATGTAAGCACATATGAACGCATATCAGTGACAAATACATTTTTTTTATTATTTTTTACTGATTAGTCTAAATTTGTGTAATTTATGTTTGATTTATTCATCATATCTTTTTCTTTTAATTGTTTGGCCTATTTCTTTATTCTTATTGTTTTAATAAAAGATAACTTAAAAAAATGAAAAATTTCATAAGTACAATAATAACTAATGTAAACTAACAAATTACGCAATTATAAATTTCATTGTTTTTAATAAAAATGTTACAATGACTTTGGTAAATAATCAAAGTTTTTTTAATAAATGTTTTGATTGTACGCATGTTTTAAATACATAATCGACTTATACAATAAAGTACTTAAAATATTAATAAAGTACGTTAAAAAAAACCTCTCACTAAACTTCCTTATTTTGAGATAATCGTATCCATATTTTAATTATAATTTTTAAATTGTATTGTATTTTTTGTTTTCTAAATCACGGTGTTGTTTTATGTTAAGCCGATATTTTTGTCGTTGAAAGTTTTTTTTTAAGAATAAAGTAGTTATATATAAGTAAAACAAAAAAGGTGCATACAGATTCAAAGACATAGTTTTATAATTGTTTATATATTTCTAAAGAAAGAGTCAAGAAAGAAAACAATTTACAGTGATGAATATCTAAAAAACACGAAAAGGGAATGTCTATCGACTGAAGTTGTAAACTGGACGGTCATTATTATTATAAATGCAATGTATGGTACGTAATAATTCTTAATGCAGTAGATTTATATAATATTTTAGTATTTTTGCTTCTATAAACGGAATTATGGGTGAACGATAATGTGAAATACGTATTAAAGTCGCTTTTCCTGTTAACAAATTTTGAGAAACCTACAGAGTTTTAAGTAAAAATTTTTCATTTACTCTTTTAAAGAAATCAAGTAATAAATAACTTATTGAAATGTTTAATTAGTTTTTTAAAAAAAACATTAAATCTTTAACGCGAATTGTATTATACAATTTTATATAGTTAAATTTGTGTATACAATGTAGTTTTAGAAAGGAAAATATACTAATCGACAAACTGAAGAAATGTCATGAGATAGAATATCACTAACCAGTTACTAATGTTAATCTTGGTCGCTTAGAGTAGTTGTACAATCTTTACATTTTTTATGGGTACTTATTTAATTTTTAAAAAAAACTATTTATATAAACTTTTCCATTTTTATTTAAAAAAATTAACTTACAACAAATGGCTAAAGTCACTTCTTTTCATATTAATCGATAAATTTTAAATAATTAATAAATAATTACATATTATAATAATAATAATGGGAACATGTTACATAAAAATAATGGAAACTTGCATAAAAATAGTTATCGTTAACAAAATCAACGTTGTAATTCATAGGTAGTTTATTTCTTTTAATAATTTTTAAAATAATTTAATAAGTTATATATAACTTATTTTATCTTAAACATAAATATTTAGATGTTATTCGATAAAAACGAAATTCTGTTACAATAGTTAAATATATCTGTTGCTAAATAATTAAAAATCCATTTCTATCACAAACTATTGGCTTTAAGCCAACCTGTAAAAAATTGTATTAATATTATGTAGGCGTGGTATCTTAAAAGAAAATGGCTTCTTTCAATCTTTTAACATCACCATGTAAATATAAATAAGAACGGTTTTAATAACAATACCATGTTCAATCGATTGAACTTTCTCTTTATTTATTTATTTTTTTCTTGTGAACGTGTAAGTACACCTATATGTTAACAGATTTTTAATGTTCACTCATCTAATAGATTATTTTATAACTTTTTTCCTAAAAATACTTTAATTCAAAATTAAACATTTTTTTTAATGATGTTAGAGGAATGAAATTATGTATTATCTTTTATTACTCATTATTAATGGATAAATGACTAAATACTAAAAATAGACTTGAATAATAAATAACGTAATACTAATAATGGTTACAAGAATAAAGCTTGAATATTCTTTTATCGTATTAGTTCATTTAATTAATTGATAGGCATTATTATTCGTTTAAAAATGTTAATTAATTCATTTGATATGTTCATTACTCGATAAATAGGTATTTATTTTTTAATTGAAATTTATTTATGACAAAAAAGAAATAATGAAAAAATATGATTTTAATTAAACTTTTGTTTGTCTACATTTTATTGTTAAATGAGTTTTAATTGAGGTTCATTTTGATTAGTTGATTATATTACTAAGGTAATTGCTTTTCTGATAAAATAAGGAAATACTCTTATAATATTATTATATGGAAGAGATTCGGCTATGTTGTAACAAAAGACTGCATGTCCAAGATGCTGTTGCATACAGTGTAAAAGATTCTGTTCTGTTCTCGTCTTGAGCTCAGCTCTTGGCTGTTAATTTGTGTCACACTACGTTTAGGTTTAGGTATAATATAACGGCAAACAATGAAGGTTTCCTTTTTACAATACCTGTTTTGTATTAAGATAATAAATACACTCTGGAATTTTCCATTAACCATCCATCTTTTTTTTTCTGGATTGAACTGGTGAGTTTTCTTTTTTCTTTCTTAAAAATTCTTTATTTATTATATATATATTTTTTTAATTTGAAGACTGTATTTAATATTAATTTATTAATTCTTCGTTATCATTTTCATCATGAATTATTGATTTTATGAAAAATATTTATTTCAATTAAGAGATTATATTACTGTAAAAAATTTAATAAACATTTAAATTTTTTTTTCTTTCTGATTTGCATTTATAAGCAAGAAAAAAGAAAATTTCAGAGTGCTGTACCATTAATTTAACTATACTGTGAGCACTTCGTTAATGTTTCATAATATATCATCAAATATTAACATCATATAACTTACCTTTATTACGTGTCAGTTTGTTCTACTCGTATTATGTAGATTCTAAAATTATGTACAAATGTTGAGTTATTGGTTGTAAGAATAAGTGTATATATTCAGTTAAGTCATCCAAATGATTTATTTTACTTAAATAGTATGATCGATTCTGTGTTTAAATATTAATAAATTATTGATAATTTTTACATAAAATCCAAACATTTGGATATTGTTTTGTAATACTGTATAAATTTATTATACTATTCGTATTATTTATTTTTATTTATTTATTTATTTATTTATAATTTTACTCAGTAACAGTAATTCAAATGAGCTTAAGCAGATATGGTTAATGTTTTGAAAAAATAAAATTAACAATTAAATATAATAATATATATATATATATATATATATATATAATAATTTGTCTACATTCATGAAAATCTTCTCCCGGAAAATATTTATTTTTTTTATTTCCTCTTTTCTTCTAGTGTTGTAATTGATAAAAAATATCATAGTTGAATTAACAAATACAAGATAATTAGTTTTGCTTGTCTAAATTCTAAAATAAATTTCCGTAAACCTTCAAAATAATAATAATGTGTTTTTATTTTCAAATTTGTTAAGTTAAAAATTCACTTTTATCTTTTTTTACTTGATGATATCACCAAATGAGCTTGAATGAAATATATTATGCCCTGCCGGAATTCGAACCTGGGACCTCCGGTTAAAAGGCCGAGACGGAGATCGATTTAAAATATATTTTTTTTTTATTTTGTTGAAAAAGTATGTATTTTAATTACAGAAATTTTAATACTAAAAAAAAAAATTAAAAGTTTAAACGTTGAAAAGATCGAACACACTTATAAGGATTGGTGTGAGTGCGTGCAACGCTTAATCAAGATATGATTTTTTCTCCCCAGCTGCTCGATTTGTAATAGGATTTTCTAAAATAAATCTTTCGGATTTAAAGTGGTAATATTTTTCAAACAAGATCTTATTTTTGTTTTTTTATTTGCTCATTAATTTTTGCTAAAATATTGGGTAATATTAAAAGGAATTAAAAAGTATGTTACTATATATTTAAATGTATTATTGTATCCTTTAATCTTACCCTTTTTATTGAATATATTTTTCATTTCCTTTAGGTCCTTTCTATAAATTCTAAACAAAAATTAAAAAAACAGATAGTTTAAAGACTGATAATTTAAAAATATATTTATTTATTTTCCTAAAAATTAATGTCCTTATATAATTATTAAAAATAATTAATTATTCCATTTTATTAAATATACATATATAGTGCTCTGTAAATTAATTTGTTACGTTACAGTATGTCTTCGAGCACTTTACAAGTAACAATTTATTTACACTTAACTCGTATAAATTTTCTTTCATATAATAGTTTTATATCGCCTAACTTAAAGGTCGGTAGTCTACAGGAAAGTGCTCTAAGAGGTTGGAAATAGAATTTAAGGATGTAAACGTATATTATAAAATAAGTAAGTGTAAATCAGTAAAGTGTCTTTTTAATTAATAGACATAAATAAACACTTAACTATTAAAATTTAACGGGCTTTTAGTTTCCAATTACCACCTGAAAAAATTGATGTGTACTTATGATTTTATTTGTATTCTAGGTTAAAAATGCTATTGAAATTTTATCGTATCGGAAAATTGCAATTGGCTCAGAAAAATTCCTCTACAGTAAAAAAAAATGGGGGGAAAACGCAGAATAAATTATTGGCTGATTAATTTAATTGTAACAACGTAGTGTACATTTTATTTTCTTCAGTTACATTTCATTCTGAAAATTAATTTAATTGTAACAACTTAGTGTACATTTTATTTTCTTCAGTTACATTTCATTCTGAAAATATTCTTTGGTTAAATGACAACCAAAATTCAGGTTCGTCTGCGTTATATTCTTCTACTTAAGTGTAGTCTATTAGAAATAAATGATTAAATAAGAATATAGTTCGTTTATTTTATATAAAATATATTAAAAAATAATAACTTATTTGTTTTCTGTAATTTAAAGCAAACACAAAAAAATGAGTGTATGTTTAAAATTAAAATATACTTCCATGTAACTCTGTGCAAAGGAAAAAGAAACCTTTTTTTTGGAAATATACGGTAATGACAGTTGGTTTGTTAGAAGGCTTATGTCTGTTTCGTTGTTTCTTATCTTTTAAACAACTATGTGGTGTGGTGAAGTTAATGTTTGCCAGGTGGCAGGCGGGTTCCGTATATATTGAATGTCTGCGAACCGCAAACAACATCGCTTGTCGAAATATAAGCTGAAGCAAGAGGAACCAAGAAACATAACAGTTTGATCTAATGCACAGCACAAGTCGCGGATGAAGGCCATTCCTGGAAACATGATGGGTGTCCAACTGAACATCACGTATATATAACTTGTATTGTCAAGTCTTTTCCTTTTCTTGTCAATGTCCTTCTTCTCCACTTTACCTAACTGTATTATTTATATATGGAAGTACTTTTTTTTCTATGAATCACCCTTCCCTTTACTAAACTTTTCTTTTCTTTTAGTAGGATCAGATTTCCGACGGCTGTTAACAAATATATTTATATTTCCTTTGTTGAAAGTTTTACAGTTATATCTTACCTGCCCATAGATATATATATATATATACATACATAAAACCTTTTTCTTTTGAAGGTCAAACTGTTTATAATTAAAATTTTGCACTAAGTTATGTATTTCAGATAAACCATTTCAAATTTATTATCATTAGTAAATCAATACTACAATTAATTATTTCTTAATAAATTATTTGCACAGTAAAAATTTTTTATGTATTTTAATAGCCAATAATAACCGACTAATTTTGTAATAAAAAGTTATAATAAATAACAGAAGTAATATTTTTATTTTATTTTTTTAATTACATGTAAAAATGAATTATTAAATTATGGGACTATAAAGGAATTGTAATTTTTATTATTATAATTTTTTTGAACTAGTTTTATTCTAAAGAGGGTTAATTTCTTCAAGGCTTAATACTCATGCCATCTATTGGCAATAACGAGAACTACATGAGGGTTGAAACTTATGGCGCGCATTTCAAATATTTTCTTTTTACAATTTATTATTTTACTATCGTTATTTTTAATTTCTCAGTATAAACTTAAATTTGTTTGTTAATATATTTTAATTTATAATTAAAATTGAATTCTTCGTGAATATATTTTGTAATTTTTTTAAATATAAGATTTTGTTGAATTGTTTATACGGTATTATAAATTCCTTTTTTTTCTTCCTTTTTTTGGTTTTTCTGGGCGAAAAACGCTTCCGCGTTATCATGGCCCATATAAATTAAACTAAATTTATTAATAACCATAAGGTATACTGTTATACTTAAGAATTAACAAAAACTAAACCAAAAATTCCATATTTATTTTTAATTTTAATATATAAATCGTGTTTTCTTATGAAATTATGGATTTTTTTTAAGCGATAAAAAATTATTTATTCTTTACAATAAAGTTTTGTAATTTTTATGAATATTATATTTAGTCTATCGTAATTATTTACAAAGATTATTTGAATTATCTTTTAATCCTCCATTATTCTTTCTTCTTTTTTTTTTATAAATTTTTCTGATGTTTAATTTTAACTACATAATTTTAAGCTGCCCAATATTTTGCTGTTTATTTTTTTAATAATGTAAAATTAATGAGACCTGTTTATTAATTATTTAGCAATTTTTATGAATAATTTGTATCTACATTTGGTTCTATTTAGTAATTCATTTTATATTGATGGTTTAATATAATTTAACATAATTTTAATTTCTATTGTGTTCTTTTTACTTTACATTTTATTATACTTTTTGTCTGTTTCAAAAAAATAAAAATTAACGGCAAGAAGCGGATATAATTAATATTATTTTAAAATCAGGATTGTATAAAAAAAAATCCATTATTTTGTATTCTTAATAATGAGCAATAATATTTTATATCCTCATTCATTAAAAATGTTACTGTATTTCCCATTTTTCTTTTATGTTTTATGAAATTAACCTTTTTATATTTTTTTATTATTAACTTTCCTATCGTTCAGTAAACATAAGTAGGAGGGGAATCAAGTAATAATATGATATCAGTCAATATTTTATGCGGCCTTCTATTGTAATTTATAAAACGACAGTCAGACGACATTTCGTTATAGAATGACAGATGATTTTCTTTGTACAAACATTATTTCTATTATAAGCGGTTCATTTTTTTCAACGAGACAAAATGAAATCAGTTCATCTAATGCGGGCTTTAATATTCTAAAGGGCCATAAGGTTAAGTCTATTAATTACGGGGTAGGAATTAAGGAGGGTATATTTATTATTTATTTATTTATATGGATAGGCTTCAGTAATATGTTTTGATTGTAGTACATCAGGGTTCATTTCCGTAGGTTCCGTAGGAAAATATTTAGGCCTAGTTTTTTTTTTTGTTGGTAATTCTTGTTAAATAATGTTCAGTCAACCTTTGAATATTACTTTAAAAAACCGTATAAAAAAAATCTCGATTTTACATAATTCTTCAGTGAAACTTCATCGAATGTTGTTTAACTTCGGTGATCTACGGACGTAGATTTCTTTATTGCCATATAACTCACTTTAATTTTCAGAATCGTATTTCCTGAGATATCTTACTTGTTTAATCATTAGATTATAAGGAATTCTCTTTAACAAATGATTTCAGCTCCACACTTATACTCTGGAGTAAGTTTCAGTCAAATAAGTTTTCGGCCTAATCATTTTGAACAATAATATTTTTTTGTTCTTTCGTTAAACTTTTAATAAAATATCACAAAAGAGTTCTGTACAAGGTATTGTTAATAAACAATATATATATGTATATTTTATCTCAAATCCCTTATATATATATATATATATATATATATATATATATATGTATAAATTTATTTTTTAAACGTCTCTCTCTGTGTGTGTGTGTGTGTGTGTGTGTGTGTGTGTGTGTGTGTGTGTGTAAAGTGCAAAAACATATGTCAGAATTCTACATTATAGTCGAATTTTACAAGGTTAGGCTTACAATGAAATTTACGATGGTTATTTAATAAAATTGTGTAATTTTGTTTTTAATGTAAAAAATATTTTTTTTGTTATTTATTTATAATCTGGTAGTTTTTCTTTAAAACATTCATTTTTTGGGGGGGAAAAACATCCACGCATGGTTAAGTGAATTCTCAGTTATTCTATAGTACTTTTTCCCCGATTTCGGTATGTGTGTAAGATATTAGTATATATATGGTCTAATAAAATCTTTAAAGCTTTACGTAGCATTTCTTCTTTTCCTTTTTTAATAATATAGGTAATAGTAAGTCATTAGTTACTTTGATAGTTCTTTTTTTTTTCATTCATTCGGTGAAAATGTTACACCGGATGATTTTATTATGACGCTTATATTTTTGATGCACGACGTTGTAATTCTGCTTGGTTTCAGATTAAAGCTCCTCTAGCTCTGTATGTTTTTACTATAGGCCACACCCCAGTACCAGCTCGTCTATTTCTTTCTTATTTCAACCCACGCCCTCCCTCACTGTTCCCTCCTTCCCCCAAAGTCTTTTCAAGACTTAATTGAATTCTTAAAGAGCATTCGTGTGTTCTACACCGCCCCTGCTCTCTCAGGATCCCCTTTATACTTTATTTTTTGATAAAAAGTTATATTCCCGGCGTTCATTTTCGTTGATTTTCCTTCCCTTTCGTAACCCCCCCTCTCGGCGTTTCCTTTAACACCCTTCTGTTGTGCGCAGGATCGTTAAAAAGTGGCGGCCGCTCCCTGGCAAGGGGTGGGCTTTGCAGAGATCGCGCGGCTGTCGGAAGGGAGTAGTAGTGAGCGGGGTGGAACGGGGATACTCGCGCCGAGCAAAATTTGTGTGGATGGTGAATTCATAAAATGGCCGACGACCAATCAAAAATATATATATATGTTGTTTCTTTTCCTCTTTTTCTTTATATTTCTGTCTCCCTCGCACAAATGATGGAAAGAGGATGTGTGGGAGAGAGGGTGATGTATAATGGGATGAGATCTGAGCTGAAATGCTTTCTTTTTTGTAAGGGGGGACACTTAAAGCCGTTTTCCTGAAGAAAATCGAACAAGTTTTTCTTTTATTTATTGGACTTCAATTACTCGTTAATGAATCGCTCAAGAAGTTCCGTGAACTGAACCGTTCTGCCGATAAAAAAAATATAAACACTATATTGTGTTGAACTATACGCTCTAACGTAATACGAAAGGACGTAATAATAGTGTAGGCAATAAGTACATATACGGGCGCGGGTAGAATTAACTTGTATTTTATGAATTTAAAAATAATTGTGAAAAAAATAATTTTACATTATTGGAAAGTTACAGAACATGTTAAAAAAGAAATTCCGAATGCATTAATTATTAAAACTCAACACGTGAGATGAATTTTCTATACGCGTGCTATTTTAAACATTTCTAGATTTTAATGAATTCGTTATCGATACAATTAGTCATTCATTTTTGAATTATGTAAATAAAAGGTAATACTGAATCTGTTTCCAGTTAAAGCACATAAATGTTTATTATCGATTAAAATTCTATCGGATTAATTGAATTTTCAATTACTTATTAATTAAATATGTTATATTAGCTTATACGAGCAACTTACTGACCTGCTGTCACATATAGCTTCCTTGTGACAACAGGGAGTCGAAGCGATACTGGAGGCCTATACATTGTATATGGTACGACTTACTGTATATACCTGTACTAGTAGCTTATGCATGTATATAAATATACTAAATACGTATGAGCTGTCTACAACAAATATAACAACTCGGTTATCCTAGTAGTTTCATGTTTTAGATGAATTATTCATCTTATAGTCTTTCATATTTTTTTTTACCTTCTTAGTCCGTGTTCGTTATGCACTGTTGATTTCTCTCGTCTTGCAGTTTTTTTTTAATGCACTTTGTAACAGCAAAGTGTTACGTAAAGAGGAAAATTTAATTAAATAATTATATGGTAACCTTAATAATAAATATATTAAATTTTACTGAAGTGTTTTAATGTATTTACGTGATGAATGCATATTCTATTAATTTAATCATAATTAAACTATTTTATATAGGTTAATAACAGTTTTTTTTTCAACTAGACTATAACTATTGATGTAAGTACTAAGAATAAAGTATAATTTTAAATTAGTTTATTAAATAGAAAATTTTTCTGCGAAATTTAATTTAGTACTTTTAATTTAAACTGAATGTTTTGTTTTTAATGTTTCCAAATCGACAATTAACGAATTATAATCTTTATGAATTTTCTTGTTTTTGTATACAGTATACAGATTTCATATCGTTGTAAATAAGGTTGATTAAAACTATCCTTCTTTCCTAAATGGTTATCAGTCAAAATTTTTTTTAATTGCATATTGTACTAGTTTTCTGCTGTACAATATTTTTTTAATTCAACCAGTCCAAATCTCGGGGGATAAAAAAATAAAGTAATTAGATTTTCATTTACATATATATATATATATATATATCCATTAAATTGTTTTAATGTTTTATATATATTTTTATTTTTTAAAAAATCGTCTATTACAAATCATCAAAATAAAAATTATATTTCAATAACAAGGGATAATATTTATTATATAACTGTTCCCAAAATTATAAATATTCAATTACTTATGTCCGATATGTATTTGTCTAATTAAAATGACAATGATCAGTTAAATTTAAATAAATGTCTATATTGATAATGGGTTTCATTTAATTTATATAAACAGAATCCCGGCTGCCTGGATGGGGCCTTGGGAACAGCATAGCCGATCCCAGGGTTATTGCCTAGTTGGTTTGAGGCAATGGCACCCCCCAGAGCTGAGTTTCTGTTTGAGTGCGTGTCCGGCTCTGGGGGGGGGACAAATAAAGAGGGGGAGAAAAAAAGTATATATTTAATATCTAATGAATTTATATTTTATTTTTGAAATTTTATTTTCTTATGGTAATTTCTTCTTTTATCGTTCCAGTTTCTGTTCATGTTTTTTTTCGTGATGTACTTTTTTCTCTTTAGCCTTCGAAACCACCGTAAAGTATTACTTCAGAGGTTGATATCTATGAATTTAAATGAAGTATAGTCTTGTACAGTCTCAGATCGACCATTCCTGAGATGTGTGGTTAATTGAAACCCACCCACCAAAGAACACCAGTCAGTATCCACGATCTGGTACTCAAATTCTTTATGTACTATTTGGCTCTTATAAAGAGTATTTCAGAATATAGACTATGGTGAATTATTTCAATGTTATATGAGATGGCTGTTCCACCAAAATTATATAGTTTTTTTTTTCAAATAGAAAAATATAAATAAAAAAATTAGGTCTTATTTAGAGCATATGTTTTCATTCTGTTATATGTATATATGTTATTCATAACTTATTTATAGATCTATTATCATAAATGTTTGTTATTTTACTTATTAAAATACATTTTAGGCTAAACTTTTTTTTTTTCATTTTATGGTATTTTAATTATTGTCTGTCGTTTTAAAGATATTACTAAAAAAATAAATATATATATAGAAAAGGGAGGTTACTAATATTCCAATATACGTAGATACACAGTCTCTACGTAAATAAAAATCAAGGAAGATTTTGGATTATCTAAAATTGCTTCCGTATTTTTTTTAATATTCTTTTATTTTAATTGTTCATTTATTTTTAATTTTCCATATTTTCAATTATACTTTTATATTTCAATCTGCATATTTTTTCCATCTATATCAACTTTTCTATAATCTAATCAAAGTTATTTTTATCTTTTCGTATATGTTGTTGTGGTATGTTATAATCAGATTCTATTTTCGAAAGTAGATAAAAATTTATTTATGTTCTTTAAATTATAATTACTTTATTTATTCTCTAATGTAGTAGTAATTATGAGCTATACAATTTTTCTTTTTTACCATAATAATTTAACTATTCTTAAAAGAATGTAAACATAATAGCACAATGTTCAACAAAATTGCATTATGAATAAATATTATTACCGTTTAAATTACAAATAAACGTGATCAGGATAAATAATATTTATTAACTGCAGACTTGTAACGACAAAGAAATAGAAAGGAATGTTAATTCAATTAAGGGCATACAGCTGTTTTAACGGGTTTATTTTATTTTTTTAATTTCTCTGAGAAGAATATTAGTTGGCAGATTACAGCCATATTTTTTTCTTTAGAATTACAATTAACGTTTCGTTTTGTTTAGTCTTTTCGAGCTTATTGTCAATTTCAGAAGTATTAAAGTATTGGAAAACCTTCAAATCGTTTAATGTTATTCAAGTTTAGATTTACTAGAGATAGATTAACAGGAAAACTTATTGTTACTTTTGTTTAAATCTATAAAATTTATTGAAAGTAGCCAAATACAGTTACCAATCAGATAGATTAATTAAAATTTATAAAACCGATTTAAAATACCAATAAAAATACTGTAAATCTAATAACCCTCCTTTCTTACACTGTTTTATTACTTCTTTATACTCATCATTTTCTGCCGTTTATTTACTTTAAAAACGAGTCATTGAAATTAGAGAATTTTATTTATGATTTTAATTGTTATGACTGCAATTTTACGTTAAGTTACCACCAATTACATCGAATAGTCAATATTCTGTCAATCGGTTTGATAGAAAAGAAATTCATCTCAACTGTATATCTTGGTGTGACCAACACATCAAGACTGGCATAACGGTTTACTGTTAACCTTAAAAGAATGTTTTCATGTTTGTAATACCTTACTTTGAAGTTTTTTTTTTGAGAACAAAATCCTTTTTTTGTGCGATATGATATCATTTATTTATTTATTTACACAGTAACATTTAATATTGGATGATAATGAATTCTGCTGTATGAGGAAAAATGCCACAACAGACTGGGAGTCGAACCCAATATCTTTGAATGAAAAGTAGAGATACTACCACTTCCCAGAAAAGATCAGCGCTCTAAAAATTATTAATGAAGGAGAACTACAAGTGTCTCTGAAATCGCCCATTCTCTACGTAAAATGGTACTCATATTTCTCTATTATTCAAAATAATGCAATAGCAATTTAAGCTTATGACGCGCGCAATAGGTCTCAACATTATTTCGTATGTTTAAAACATCATTTGCATTTTATGGATAACTGCTTAAAGATTAGAGGATCAGGATTATTATTTAGTTATGTAACATTTACTTAGCGGAGAATTTGATTCTTTTATTATCGTTAAATACTATAATTTTTAAGGAAAATAATTTTCTACAACATTCTGTTAATATTTCTGGCTTCATTTTGTCCAATAGCTTATCTAAAAACACCTAATAAAACGAAACAGCCTTTGTTGTACTCGTGCATGAAGAGGGTCAGAGCTTTACTCATTATAAATAACTTGTGTATTTAAAACTAAATTTTTCTGTATACAAATCTCTTCTTATACCGATTTGAATCTATGATGTTCAGAATTTTTGTTGGTTAAAAAAAAACTTTTTAAAATTTATCTAAATCTTCTTTGTATTTTCAAAAATTCTTCACATTATTACGTACCTTATCTATTTACATTACATTTTGATCTAAAATTTTCTTTCGATAGACAAATTAAAGTAGTAAACTAATTTACCTGCTCATAATAATCAACCGGTAAGATTCCAGGAAATTTTAACAGAAGATTAAATAGAAAATAAAGCAGATTTTTTTAAATTTAAATACCTTTTTAATGTAATAATATTTTAAAAATAAATAATGCCAGTTTTCTTCCATTCATTTACATAATTTTTATTAATGAAACAGTATATATTAGTGCATTTTTCCGATGTCATTTCTAGTTTGAATTTAATAAATTTCTCGTATATTTTTGTTGTGATCTACAGAACAGTGGTAGATTAAGATTAAAGATTAGAAAGAATTATTTTCCATTAAAAAAAAAATACATTAAATGTTAAGTATAATATGTCTCTCTAGTAATAATATATCCATGTGTTTACAAAAAAAAAATCTTCATCAGATGCAGTAATTCTCTCTTTAGTATCCTAGAAGACCTTGGTAAGGTGTTTATTCACTAGGCTAGGCGTTAATTGCGGGCAGCAATTAAATGTGCTGTAGTAATTAGCGACCGGGTACAAGATCCAACCGAGTCGTTGTTTCCCATGATTCTTCTGTACTCCTCTTACCCCCTTAAGCATCTATCTCCCCGTTCTTTATTTGGATTGAGATTCCTGCACGAACGACTACTTTAATAATATCCTATTTGAAATCGAAAAGCAATCAAATTACGCCAATTGTCTGTCCGTCTTATTAAAGATAATGCGGTCAGCGTTAATCATGATTCTCTTCGTCCTTTTTCTTCCTCTCTTTTTATCTCTTTCTTTATCTAAAACCTTTTCGCCTCTTGAGAGAATAAACAAGTCGCTAATTAGGTCTAACGTTCGCTCCCACAAGGACTCGCTTATTATCACTTTGGAGAAAAAACCCGCTCTTTTCTTTATCGTTTTCTCTCTCTCTAATTTTCAAAGAGCAATTTCCTTTTGAGCAATTTGTTGATTCGGCGCCGGTAGTGGCAGAGTTTGCCTCTTGTCGCGACGCCTCTCGTTGTCTCAGGGTTCACATTAAACTTATTAAAAATGTTCCTTCCCGTAATTGCAGGCGCCTACCCGCTCAGGTATAAAGAAGCAATTAAATTACTTTGTACTTTAATGGCCTGCTTGGATCTTGCGTGTCCCTCTTTACCTTTCTTTCTTTCCTTCCCTCTTTGCTTCCTAAACATCTTTCTTCCCTACTACTTTAATACACTTAACTCGTGTGCCGATCAAGTAATATATAAAATTCATCTTAACTCTTACATATCCTTCCTCACAATTTTTAAATCTCACTTTCTTCCTATTTACCGACAAACGATAAATTTATCGATAAAGATAAAATTGACAAGTATAGTAATACTAAATAAAGAAAGAAAAGAATAATTTTATTTGAATGTAATCGATATTTGTTCAAGTTTTTTTATCAAACTTGAATAGTATTAATTTTAATTATTTCAAATTAACAAGTTTACCTTGTTATTATTATTATTTAAAGAACCAAGTTTTTACTTCAAATATGAAATTACATTAAATTAATGAAGTCATAAAAAGTTTTTTCTCGTATTTTTTTATCATAAAATAAGTATAAACTGATGATACAATTGATGCCAATAAATAGTCTCACTTCATTTAGAAATATTTAGTTTTTTTTCTTTTTATCTATTGGTGTTACGGTCTGTGGAAAAAGTGGTTACTTTTTTATCAGTGGGTTACTTGTAAACCCATTCAGATGGAAAAAAATATTGTAAATATACATAATTAAATTATACCTAATTCCAATTAGTATTAATTTTTTTTAAATTTTCTCTGCTAAAAAAAAAAAATAGTTTTATTGAGATCATATTCACTGGTTTATCATCTTGAATTTATGAAGTAATATTATTTGTACAGTAGTCTTTGTTTGTATAACCTTTACACACTGTTTTTATGATTTGAGGTTGGAAAAAATGGAGGACAGTTGGTTTTTTAATAAAGTTTATATTAATTAACATGATTTTTTTTGTTTAAGAAAAGAACAATTACTTAAAAAAAAAAAACGTGGTAAGTTGATGTTTATATTATTATTAAAACCCAATTTAAAAAAAAAGTTGTTGCAAATTCGACCCGTATGTAATGTTTTTAGGGTTTTATTTTATTATTAGTGGAAGTGGAAGCAACGGTGGTAGTGGTACCGTGTAAGTGTTTTTCAGATGATATAAATTGATAAATGTTTTAACGAATAATAATAATAGCATTGTTTACTCAGACAATTTGAATTAAAAAAAATTTTTTGATCATTATTACTTAGTATTAGAATGTTAGATATATAATTTGATTTTTTCTTAACACATTTTTATATGAAAATTCAAGAAAATTTGTTTAAAAAAATTTATTAAATAATAATACACATTTTCCGCATTCCAGATACTCCTAATTCAAACTCGGTAACAATTTATTGTAAATATACAGTCTCTGTATATTTATTTTAATCTCAATGGTTTCTTGCTTCTACGTTTCTTGAGAATGATTTTTTTTTTGATACTTAACTTTTCATGTAGATCTAAAAAGTATTGAATACGAATTAAATAACTGCAATAAAACTGATTAATATTAGTAATATTTTCATTTTTTTTTTTTTTGTTATATTTTGAAATTGCCGCCAGATTAAGGATTAATCGGTTAGTGATAACTGTTTTTAACTTGGCGTCGCTTCACAAAGTCAAAATTTTAAAAATAATTACTTATTACCTCAGATTCTATAGTATTTTTTTTTTTTTTTAACAATTATCTTTAAATAGTTTTCTTCGAGAAAAAATATATTTATAAATTTGTTAAAATTTTATAACTTGCTCGTAATTATTAATTAAAATCGTTATCTTTTGTGACGCAAAAAAAAACGGCTTTTATTAAAAAAAAAAAAATTAGTCTAATCTGTAACATTATAAATTTATTAAATATTTAATTATTAAATAGATAACTTACCTAATGGTTTCAGTCCCTGCATCAACAGTTTAACTTACTGACAGGTGGTTCTTTTTATAAAAACCTTTTTACGTCCGATTTTGATTTATTATATGCAGCTGTTCCGTTTGTTTTATCCATCATACTATATTCTAACCCAATTTTTTTTTAATCGCATCTAAAAACTTAAAAATTGAATTCTTTTACTGAATTTTGAATTTTTTTCATTTAAAGTCTATAATAATAAGATTTAATAGCGTTTTAAGTAATAAAATGATTAACTGATATAAGCAATGTTTTTTGTTGTTTTTTTTAAATATTAAAAGCTTCTATCCTTTCAGAGATGGTTACGTTACATCGATACTAAATTAAGAATTTAACTCTTTCGAGAAATAAATTATATTAATTCTTCGCTAGAATAAGTTCACGTTTGATATGAGTGTAAACAGGAAAATTTAGTAGCAGTCAGAGGAAGAAAATAATGTTAATAATTTTATGTATTACGGGAATAATTATTTAATCCTGAACTGCATGAAGAAAAAAGATTTTGAAGAAAAAAACTGAATCTTTTTACGCAAATCTAGAAAAAAATATATATATCTTCTCTAACTACTATTATTAAAAAGTAACAAAAGGAAATGTATGTATTTTGTACATTAAAAGTGTAACCATCTGAGATTTTATTCTCCTCGATTATCACATTATCCAATCCATGAATTAAAACTATATTTTTCTTACTGAAATTTTTATATGTATGAAAAAATAATTTAATTTGGTAATAAATGCTGTTTGACTTAATAATTTATTCTATTTTTTAAATAATATTTTATTATCTAAAGAATATCATAATTTTTAATTTAAACCTTTTATGTAATGACACACTGAAATAAATTTTACAATAAAGTATAAAAAAAACTTAAGTCAATAGTTGTTAAGATATTATAAAACGATTTAAAATTAGCTTTTTTAAAACGTTTTACTTTGCCAGACCATCACGGGCAAACCTACCGGGTTGATCTAGTGGTGAACGCGTGTTCCCAAATCAGCTGATTTGGAAATCAAGAGTTCCAGCGTTCAAGTCAGATATTTTTATACGGATTTGAGTACTAGATCGTGGATACCGGTGTTCTTTGGTGGTTGGGTTTCAATTAACCACACATCTCAGAAATGATCGAACTGAGACTGTACAAGACTACGCTTAATTTACACTCATACATATCATCCTCATTCATCCTGTGCAGTATTATCTGATAGTTAATTACCGGAGGCTGAAAAGGAAAAAGAACGGGCAAAAACTTGCTAAAATATCATAACAATACGTACAAACATCATATTTCGCACGTATAGTAATAATAACATAATTATTATAATGGTTCGGTGTTATCAACTGAAAATATTTATATATAATTATTGTTTTCTTCTTTTTTTAAAAAAAAAGAAAACAGAATAAATGGTTAGAACATTACTAATCGCTCCGATAATTTTTTATCTTCTGAATTTATTTTAGATTTGTGTCTATTTCTTACTATTTTATCGTTATACTCTTTGCTTTGTTTTTCTACTTTATTAATAAATTAGTACGTACAATATAAACAAATGGATTAGAACATAGAAGACTGATATATTTTTATGCTTATTTGTTACTTATGTTGATAGTTGATATTTATGACTGAATGTGATACAACAATAACATATTTATTTATCTTTTTTATTAAAACTTTTTAAAAGTGTTCTTGTAATTATTTAATTAGCAACTATCTTTTTTTTAAAATCTTACCACGATTTAATCGGCGAGATCCTATAATTCATTCAAGCTATTTATAATTGCCGAATTCTAACCGGGAAGTTGAAAATGATCATTATGGCTGTGAATTAAACTAGTAGACAAGTTCCGTTCTAGAGAATTTTTTTAAGAACCTGTATTATAAGATACAGTAAAAAGAATTTGAATCGAGTAAGTGTATTGACGGTTGTAACGCAGAGGCGATGTTGTTATCGAGATACGTGATAATTGTACCGAATCCAAATCGTGATTGGATAGTAATTAGCATGATTTATTTGCGAGTTTCTCACGGTGCCGTCATAATTGCACCACTTTTTACCCTTGGGACTAGGTAATGATAGAGGGAGGGTTGAAACTCGACCTGTTCGGCCAATAATTGAAACGCGAACATCGTGATCCGTCGTGATTGCTGTTCTGGTAAACCGCACCGCATTGCACACCCGTACTTTTTCTATACTATCTTCACCGGAGGCTGTTAACGTTCTCTCATACGGTCTACGTAGGTCTGGTTCGTTCGTTATTCAGTTAGGGGAATGACCACATACTTCACGAAGAAATATTCTTATACGAACATCTCATATCATCTTAACTTGTCTTATTTAATTTAATTTCTAATTTAATAATTTATATGTCTTTCTAAATATCTTATTTCATAATTCAGATTAACTATGATTTTAGTCTTCTTTTTTGGGAAATATTTTTTTATTTTCAATTTAAGAAATTGTTTTAATAAACTATATTTAGAAAAATAATAATTTCAACAGAATTCTTATCTTAATCTTTAAAAAAACACCATGACAAACTTTATAATAGTTTAATTTCACAGAAATTAAATTGTAGAAAGTAGGGCCAAATGTTTCGCGAGCCAAAATTCGCTAACGAATCATTTTTTGACCTTTGTTTTCATTACTTTTTTGTTATTTTTGGCTATAGATTCATCTCTTAAGAGAGATGAATCTCTCAAGAGATTCACTCTGTAATCAATATAGATATATATATATATATAGATCTATGGATAAAATTTTGTGGATCGAATATCTCCAAAATTACTAGATCAATTTCATTGAAATTTAGATATACTGTCCTAGTGTATGTGAAGATTGGTTGAGTCGTTCTTGAGTTAAATTTAAAGTAAAAAAAAGTTCAGATTATTATTAGATCAGGTTTTTATTAGTGAAATTTTATACGCACCTTGCAGTGAGTCACAATGATGAGTGAGCTGAAACGTGTTTTTTTGTAATTTTTTATTGCACGGCTTTTTTTACGTGTAACCTTTTATGGATCAATAGATTTTTTTTTTCTATATTAAAATAAGTTGATATTTTATTGAAAGGAAACAAAATAAATAACGAAAAGTCTGTCTTCTTGTGCAGACCTGTGCAAGATTTTTTTTTATTATTATATTGTTATTAATATAGTATATTGAATCCTTGTCAATTTTCTGATTATTTATCTATTTTATATTCTTTAAAAGAGTTCTTGATTTGACCGTAACTTAAATCAAGACAACCCAAAATTGACCTCTGTTAGAATAAGATATTAGAAAAAATCTCTTGAGATAAAATTAAAAAAAAAAGTTGTTTTATTTACAAATAATAATTTAATGTTTAATTTGTATTTTTAACCATCGTAAAAACTGATGTAATTTAATCCAAAATTTGTCTTTACTGTTTTATGTATGAACATGGGAAGGACACAGAATGTCAGGTTAAAAAGTGATTAATTGAATAGTATAATTCATAAATGTTATCACAATATTCTAAATAAAAAAAAAAAATAGATATTTTATTCATTATTTCAACTATTATGTTAAATTATTTGAGTTTCAAATTATAAATGAATAAGTAATTTTGTTAATGGTGTAATTTCTTCTTATAATTCATTTCTATAACTGTGTTATTTACATAAGATTAACATTTTTTATCAAAAGATTTAGACAAATTTTATTGGTTTATTTAATATTCTTGTGGACAACCAAGTTAATGGTTCTGTCGTCTAGTCTTGATATTCAATTTATGTATCTTTCTTTGATTAAATGTTACTTTATTTTTTATAAATAAATACTAACCTAATATGTAGTGATGATAAAATTACAAATAATCGTTCCTATTGATTAAATAATTTTTTTTTTTAGTTTTTTTACAATGAAAATGTAGATTTAATGGTATTTTATTGATACAAAACACGTCAATGCTTGTTTTTATAATATTGTCCTTAAAAGTTATTGATAATTTTTATGTTAGTTTTGTTTGTATTAGGAGCAATAAAGTATCGTATCTTAATTTATATCCAACTGTTCAAATTTATATGAAGGTATTCATTGTTATGGGATTTATCGAACGTAATCCATTCATTTAACGTGCTGCGCGATCTAGATGATGTTTACAGTAGTTTACAGGTATTGCTTTGTATTTATATATATTTTACTGCATCAAAGTCTTAAAAGGGAACTTTGTTTGCACTGATAACGTGTCGGTTGCCGGATGTTTCCATAATTTTTTATTTTACTTTATCTTTGCTGGCTTTCCCTATACAAACTAAAAAAGGAAAGGTCACGGTATATATGTTATTTTATTCTTTATTTAATTATAAGAGCACCGTTCTGATATCGTTAGGGGTGTGAGTTTCTTCTAACTTTTATCTTTTTTACAACAATAGGGTTTTCTTAAGAAACAGAAACATATATATTAGGTATAAATTATATCTACGGAGTAATTATTTGGATATTAAACTTTTCATTAATTATTAACGTTGAAAATGAGAAGTTATGCAGCTCGGTGTCTGCTAGGTAGTAAAAGAAACGAAGAATTTTTTATAGTGCTTAGGATCAATCACCAAGAACATCTTTTTAGTCAGCGCATTCCTTTAATTTAAAATCATTTAAAAGTGGTTACATTTTTCCAACGATACAAAAAGTTGTATGCGATTCGGAACGGACGCACTACGTGATCAGCGAGTCGTGGAATGTGTCTTCCGCAAAAAGTGCTGAACATAACAATGGGCAGACGGGAGATGGCGTTAACGTCGCGCATTGTGACGTGCGCCGTTTGTCACGCGCCTTTGACAGGCCAGTCACTTCTTTCGATCCAGATCTCTTTTTCTCTAATGATAATTGAGACCGCCGAATTTCAAAAGAGTCTCCCAATTTCGACATAAATTCATAATTGTTGAATAACTCTAAATGAATGTATCATTTAAACTGTAAATTCCTTTAAAATATTAAATTCAGAATTTTTTTGAGAATGGCTGTCAATAGTTTTCCAGAATTTGTCACCGAATACATGTCTTCATAATCATTATTAGCTTGCTTCACACATTTTTATGAGTCATTAAAGTAATTTCAATTAGATTTCTGGTCAAAATGCATTTATTTTCACTATTTTGTTTTTGATTTCTCTTTATTTTATGTCTAGTGAATTATGTAAGATAGTATATTCTATGAACAAAAGCTTAAATAATTTTCTTGTGTGTTCACAGGTTGGGGCGGTCGGCCTCCTTGTCAGCATGTGATGGTTGACGGCGAGCAGCGATGCCCTCGCCCATCCTCGGTGGAGCGTCGCTAGACGAAGGGGAAGGCAATCCAGAGAGCTGTGAGTCGCAAAACCGCAAGAGAAAACGCAAAAGAGAGGAAGAAGAAATGAGTCCGGAGGAAGAAACATCGGCATCGCCTCCGGCGGGTTTAATAGCTGGAGGCAATCGAGAAGAAGATGAGAGAAGGATGTCGTCTCCACCGTCAGGCAGTAAGTTTGTACACGATCAGGTGGATTGTTTGGATTCAACAGTCACCAAAGAAGAGGAGATGTCAGAGTCGGGAAGAACGAAAGATGCCGGTGGAGATGACTCTTGGGCGACGAGCAGTGATGTGGAGAAGTTTGATGGAAAGATTGTCTACAACCCGGATGGCTCGGCCTACATCATCGAGGACAGTGAACTGAGTGAGGACGACACCGAGCTGCCACAACTAATAGGAGATGGTTGCATCGTGGATGGCCGTGGTGTTAGCCTCTCGCAGTTCCAAGTGTTCCCTCAGATTGCGAATGCATTTTATGTATCTCGTAACCCTTCCCTCTTTAACACTTTGTATAGCAGCTCGACGACCTACTCCTCAAAGTTGTTGCACGATAAGAAAATAGTTCCTGAAGTCCCGATTATGCACAGTTACAGGGTCTACACCGTTCGTGATAATAAGACTGGTGATACCGACGAAAGCAAACCGGGGGAAAGCACGACGGAAAACAAAATTAAAGGATCCAGCAAGGATTGTTCATCAGTTCCTGTGAAACCTATATTGATGTGTTTTATTTGTAAACTGTCTTTCGGTTACGCTAAATCGTTTGTTGCTCACGCGATGGGGGACCACAATGTGGTACTGCAAGAGGACGAGAGAGACATTTTGGGACACAAGAACTCGTCCGCTATCATCCAGTGCGTGGGTAAAGATAAGGAGCCATTGGTGTCCTTCCTGGAACCGCTTTCACCGGTGCTAGGGTTGAAGCATACGAGTTCCAGCTCTTCGGCGACGCGCACCTCTCCTTGCGGAATCCAGGATGAGTGTTCGGGTATCACCGTCTCATCCAATGTGTCCCCACAATCCAATGTCCAGAATCAACATGTTCCTGAGACTTCGGTCTCCCTACCTGAAAACGGTAGTTCTAGTAATAATAATAATATAAATAATAATAATACTAATAATAATAATAATGTTAATAATAATATTAATACTAGTAGTGCTAGCAGTAATGTGAACAGTAGAGTGATGATGAGCGGGTTAAGCAATTGCGTAATGGACTTAACGCGAAAAAGTCCAATCTCAGGAGGTAACAACGGAGGTCGCAGCAGTGTGTCTCCTGGGGCCAGCCCGTCCCCAGGATCTAATTTAAGTCCGTTGTTAACATCTACAATGCCGTATCCCCAGCCGCCACCAAACTTCCTCACGGGCACTACGATAGGCGTGTGTCCGGACCACATGGGCGGCCGGCCGAGCGGTGTCGAGTGCGCCAAGTGCGAGCTCATTTTAAGTTCCTCCCGCCTAGGGGGTGTCGGCGGGCCCCTAGCCGGCATGCACTCCCGCAACTCGTGCAAGACTCTTAAGTGTCCTAAGTGCAACTGGCACTATAAGTACCAGGAAACGCTAGAGATACATATGAAAGAAAAACATCCTGAGACAGAGACCTCTTGTATTTACTGTATCGCGGGTCAGCCACACCCGAGGCTGGCACGAGGTGAAACATATACTTGCGGTTATAAACCTTACCGCTGCGAGGTCTGTAACTACTCTACAACGACAAAGGGAAACCTTAGTATTCACATGCAGTCGGACAAACATTTAAACAATATGCAAGAACTTCAAAACGGGGGAGTACCGAATTCAGATATAGGAGCACAACATCAACAGACTCCGCCTCCTCAACAACATCACAAACCGGCTAGCGGTCTACCAAGTCCTCATCATCATACCGGTACGCTCTCGTCAGCTCAGGGGCAGAAGCCGAAACCTACCTTTCGCTGCGATGTATGTAACTATGAAACGAATGTTGCCCGAAATCTGAGAATTCATATGACCAGTGAAAAACACACGCACAATATGATGGTTCTACAGCAAAATATGAAACATATGCAGACACTGAACGCCATCCAGCAGTCACATCATCAACAACAGTTAGGATTTGAATCCTTGCTCCATTTCCACCCTGGTATGACTCTACCGGGCGAGAAGCCACCACCTCACACCGAAGCTGCCCTGGCCGATATGGCTTACAATCAGGCGCTTCTCATTCAAATGATGACGGGTGGTCAACTTCCACCACACATTCCTCCAGAACTGGCACCTCACATGGATATGGGCTTAAATCCTGAGACCATGGAACCTCCTCCTGAACCGGCAGACCCGGATCCTGAACACTTGTTTCAGTGCTGCGTATGCAATGTATTCTCCACCGACAGTCTCGAAGCATTATCACACCATCTTGCAGCTGATCGCACGAAAATTCGAGAACAAGAAATTTTAGCTGTTGTAGCGGGTCATTACGTGTGTAAATTATGCACTTACAAAACAAACCTGAAAGCCAACTTTCAACTCCACTGTAAGACGGACAAACATCTTCAGAGATTGCAGCATGTGAATCATGTAAAGGAAGGTGGTCCTCGCAACGAATGGAAACTGAAATATGTATCGTCTCCTGGAGGTGTCCAGGTCCGTTGTCATGCTTGTGATTATTATACGAACAGTGCTCATAAACTTCAGCTGCATGCAGCTGGCCCGAGGCATGAGGCTTCTTGTCTACTCTTCCGACACCTCAGAGAACAGGATAGATGCTCTTCTCCAAGAATTTATCACTGCGCCCTTTGTGTATTCAGCACCCGAAATAAGCTACCGCTTCTACAACATGTGCGGTCGATGAAGCACCTGCAGATGGAGCAGATACACCAGTTGCAAAGACGCAGTGAGGGCAAGGATGCACAAACCGACATCGGTGAAGTCTTCAGAGTTCTCTCCCCACCACCGGCATCGGACTCTGAACAAGAAACTCCTGGTGAGAATAATTTAAATCATTTTCTTAATTTTATAAATTAATACAAAATTCTATTTAAAATATCACAAATCGGTTCCCAAAATCTGTATTAGAGAAGAATTAAGTATAGAAGTATTTAAGTATTAGTTTAAGATATTGCGAGTAGTTTTACTCTAACTGTCCTTCCAACTTAGTGTGATTCAATTTAAATAACTTTACATAACTAAGTAGATTATTTAGGTTTAATTAAAATGCACCTAAGTTATGTGTCTGCCTTAATTAACTATGTACGTACCACCATTATTATTATCTTTGACAAGATTAATTAGGTTAGTTATTATTATTATTAAGTGGATTAAATAATTAAAAAATTTTCATAGCTGTATATGGAAATTAATCAGAATTTAGTAAAATAGAATATTTTAGTATTTTGTCGAATTATTTATTGAACGGACGTTAAAGTAACATTATTCAAAAATTGTAGCTAAAATATTTTTAGCGTTTCAATAACTCCATAATTTCAGAAATTCTATTCTAACAATTTTTTCATCATTTACACTTATAATATATTAAAACATCTGTGTATATTAGTTTATTAACATAGTTTGTCATTGTAAACGTTTTTGAAAGTATATAGAAATCAAACTGTAAACCACAAAACTTATTTATTTTTAAAGGTTATTTTTTAGGTTGCAATATTTTAATTGTTTACATTAGAAAGTAAAAACTTTTTCTAGAACAACACACACACACACCGATATATATATACTGGTAAAAATTATTAACATTTTCATATAACTCGGTTTTCATTCATAAATTTTGATGTAATTTTTTTTCTTTCTCGGATTTTTATTACAATCAGTTACATTTTTGTTTGAATCCAAAGTAAATTATATACTCACATTAAAAATGGAACCAATTGAGATTCCTAAAAAGTTACATACTAGTGCTATATAGAACTTCTGAGGGTAGTACGTAGAATCGTACACAAGGTAGATTTGAATAACTGTACTTTCAGAAGTATAATAGAAAACAAATAATAATAAGAAGAATCACAAAAATTGCAGATTGATGAAAGCCTTTGAAAAAAAATAAATCCAAAAATAAAAATGTTAAAATGAGAGCGAAAACAAAAACAGTCAGGAAGGGAATGAAAGATTGATTAATTAATTAATCAAACCGGGTGTAACATTCATGCCATTCTCCAAAAAGTTTACGCCAAGTGCTTAATGTGGTGATTTAGCCGAAGTTCATATTTCAAACTAAATCGTTTTATTTATTTCTTGACGTTCCGTAGAACCAAATAATCGTGGATTTTACTGTTTTTAGCGAACCACACCACCTCAGCTACACACCTTACTTATTTGTTCTAAAACCGCTATATGATTTTAACATTTGTCTTCCTTACCGTGCCCCAAGTTAGACGCCATATCTCCATATTGGTATCAGAATTTCTGAGTATAAAAGTAGCTTATTAGACAAATATAAATCAGACCTCCTGCCCTACAACTGATACATTTCCTTGAACTTCGTGTTAAGTTGCTTTCTCTTCTCCCTCGCATGAACTCTCCACGTCAAACAAAGGTCGAGGTAAAAATCAAGGTACATTACATTTTCAATATACGGGATTATAATGTCATCAACCCGTGGGCAGTCTCCTCACTGGGAATGTTACATGACTCGACATGGTTTAATTAACCCTTATCTTAAATGTACCCGGCCACCTTTTGATTAGATTTGATTCCGATTGTAGATTAATTGAGTCCACAATTGAGTTGTAATCAACAGCCACAACAGCCAAAATAACCGTATCATGAGCAAAAAAAGCGACAGTGACTCTATTCTTAGCCGGAAGGTCGTCGGTGAAGACGCAGTATAAAACTGGTTCCAAAATTGAACTGTGGAACCCCCGATTTTGTGTTGAAAAACGCAGATAATGCTTTATTATAATTTACCTGGAGAAACGCCCATCCAGGTAGCTACGAAGAAAGAGGTAATAGATTTTAGGAAGGTTCTTTTGCAATTTGTATAAAATCCTAGTATAATACATTCAGATTTAATCAGTCTTACAATACGTAATTTTATTTACTGTTAAACTACATTTCCTATAAAATAGCAATTGGTGTAGATTTACTCGTATGTACATTTACATTTTTTTATACTTCAGTTACTTTTTAATTTTTTATTTCAACATTACTTAATGAATTGGAAAAAATGAATTTATTTTTATTTTGAAAGTGTGTTAATAGTTTTGAATTTATGTTCTGTGAATATTGTTTTATTGTTGTTATTATTTATTTTTATAATTTCAATTATCATCAATTCTGTGATTATGTCCTACTTATAATGTAGGAGGATTATATAGCAGTTTAAAATAGTAATAAAAAACAGTTAAAGATTTCTTGTTTTAAAGGTGTCTATAATTCATTTCTTGTACAAATATTGCAGTACTGCACTGTTAGCTTTCTCTTTATAACTGTGGCTTTTTTTCTCTAAATTATTTATTTATATAGACCTAATTAGTGTTATTTTTAAAAAAAAAGTTTTAAAATTTGCTGATTTGTATTTTATAAAGATTTTTCATTATATTCATTCGTTAAAATAAAATTATGATTGCTGTGAAAAATTAAATGAATTATTTATTTTCTAAAATTGTTAAGAATTTCTATCTTTTACAATTTGTAAAATGTAAAAAATTATTTTCTTATCTTTTTTTAATTATATAACTCCATGTTAAAAAATGGAATTATATGTTTGAAAATAAACTGATTAAATTTTACTTCAGTTTTTCTACCCAATGATAAAATAAGCTGTTAATTTTGACTTATAGCGACTACTTTTAATAGGTGTTTAATTAAAGTCTAATTTGTTATGAGAATTTAATAATTAATTAGTTATTAAATTTAGACGATTTTTTTGTAAAAATTATTGATGTAAATGATAATTTGAAACATTTTTGTTTGTTTACTTTGAAAATTATGATAAATATTAAAATTTTCATTCATAAAATTGAATAATTAATTATTTTTATATTTAAAAATAGTCTAAATTGGACTGATTTTTAATTATACAAGGTACAGTTTTTGTTTAAAATCATTATTCTTTTTTTAAATTATTTTAACTTTCAACTGTAAGAGAAATATACAGCGTTCCTTCTAAAATATTATTATAATCTTTTAGAAACAAAACATGTTGATGCTTTTCGTTAGTTATACCACAATTAAAAAACAGAAACAAATGAAAGGCAAAAAATTAAACCCTGTTTTTCTTTTTATTAAATTAATTATATAAGTACCAAAATAATATTACGAAACGCTTTTCAAATGCTAACCTTTTTTTGTAATTATGGTCTAGTTTAGTTTGCACCCTTATTTAATTTGTAATTATTTTTACTCCTTTTCAATAATTTGAAATTTATTTTTTTTACTGATAAATTATAAACATTAAATATAAATTTATGTGCAAATAAAAGCAATCTAATATTATATAATGTCAACTTAGTAGTATTATATTAAAAGAATTATTGAGAGATTGATGTAAAATATAACCTTATGTGCAAACACCTGCATTTAACATATTTATATGTATGTTTGTAATTTATAAATTGACCAATAGTAACATAAAATATTTTTGCTTTAGTAAAAATAAAATGAAAAAAAAAATTGATTTGTTGATGTTGTTTTTTAAGGCATCTGCAAACAAGTTAGGAGGACCTTATTACATGGAAAGTCTCTCAAACGCAAAAAAGGTTAGCATATTAATAATAATAATAGTTATAAAATTCATAACGTTATAAATATTAAATTTTTAAATAATATATTTATTAGTTAATTCGGGATTGATTTATATGTTTTTATTGTGAGTAAATTATTTAATGAAATTAATAGAATACTGTTCATAATTTTATGATTATTGTTATTATTATTTTAACAATTTTTGGAAATTTATTAAAAATATAAAAATTAAAAAAACATGTCCACAGAATTATTCTATATAATCTACAAATATATGATCAAAAGTAACATTGTTATTAAATAAAGACTAATATTATCAGTACAGTAAGTATTAATAATTGAAGTAAAGTTTTGAATTATTATTTTACATAAAAAGGGTGTGTAAGTAATTAATGATTGTTACTAATTAATAGACTTAATTAAAAACACTAAGATTTTTATAAAGTTTTAATAAGATAAATTTAAACTATTTTTATTTAACGTTTTTGTATAATCCAAAGTTTAAATGAATTACCCAGAAATGATTGTACAAAATATCATAATTTTATTAAAATTTTTAAATCAATATAAAATTAATTATAATTTTATTAACGGTTTGTGGAAAGGTAGTTTAGTTCAAAGGTCTTCTGTTTTCACAATTTACCCTGTATGCCAGCTCTGATATTCCCTCTACTCGAAGTAAAAGTAATATATAAGTTACAGAATATGAGTATAAAAGATTCTTCAGATTTTTTCATATCACATTTTAAAAAGTTTTTTCCGCAAAGTTTAATTTACAATTGGTTTCAATCTACCGGAAATATACGTAATTTTGAATACAAAAAAAAGTGACATGTACGGAAACGTTTCCATTAAAAATCTCTCAATAAATTGTATATCTATACATATATACGGTATACATAAATAAGTACATAAAAGGTGAGTCCAAAGAACAATAATCAAACTCCAAAGTTCGGAACATAAAAGTAAACACTAAAAAATAGTCTTATCATTCATGCAAAAAATAGTTAATCAAACAAAGAAATAGTGAAGCAAATCAAAGAATTAACAAAAGTAGGTGGTGAAACGAAATGAAGAATTTTGACAATGCACAATATCTTAGGGTAGCTCATTCACCTTAAATCTCGGAGAACTTACAAATCTAATGTATGCAGTCGCTTTTGGAGCCTAACGTCCTCGCTGTTATCCAGAAGGTTAACCGTGAGTCGCTTCATATGTTTGTTTAGTCGTATTTTATATCTTGTACTGGATCTTCCGTGTATCCTCCTTTCAAGTAGTTGACAATCCCAGATAATCGTCAGTATTTTTCGCTAACCACGACATTTCAGTGTTATATTTCTCAATAGTTTAAAAAGTTAAAGATATTTTTTTTGTATTAATTAGTAAATTTGTATATTACAAAAAATTATCAATGTAATTTACACATTAATTTAAATTAAACCGGTTAAAATTATGTAACTTTTTAATTTTATTTTGATAATTTCATATAATTTTATTTAAAAATTTAGATTAATTAAATAAGTTTGTTTTTTTACTTTAAATTTTTAAACATATTTCTAAAATTTTAACAAAACCATTTTTGAACGAAAGATTTTTTTCTTACATATTTTATAATTTTTTTATTAATTACCGTTGTACAAATATTTTAATAAATCGAAATGATAATATTGCTTTTGATAAATGCAGACAAGTAAATAAAAATCCTAATGCTGCAATAAATTTGTCTAATATCAAAAATGTTATAATTTAATAGTGAAAAAAAAAATTAATTGAATTTCTAAAAATCAGGAAAAAGATTCATGAATTAAAAGAATTTTCTATGAAGGTAATGAGTGAAGAAAAAAAGATTATAATTTATAGAATAATTAAACTTAGAAGTTATTTTGATAATAACTTATACCAAATCATTAAACACTTTACTATAAAGAAGTTAATACAAATTTATATCTAGGGTATAGGTCTAATAATTGGAGATATGGGTAGTAATGAAAGAAAGAAAAGAAAACTTGAATTCTTTGAAGTATGGTCGTTGAACGACGCTGAAGATGGAGTGGTGTAATAATGAAGTTCCTCGAAGAATACAGAAGGAAAATAAACTTTTGCTAATTTTACTAAAAAAAAGAAATGACTGAATCGGAAATGTATGAGGCATGACTGTATAGGAAAACTAATAATGGAAGACTGTGTGATAAAGAGAAAATACCAGAAAGAAACAAAGATAAAAACATATTTACAAGATAGGTATCGGTTATGAAAGTTAGAAGGAATTTAAGAAATAATCATTGGAAAGAACTACTAAGAGAGATGCGGTCAACCAACTTTCGAAGGAGCATTACAGAAGAAGAATTGCCGAACTGAAACCAAATAAATAATTATTTTTCTTCTCAAAATTTATTTCATTTGTATTTTCATATATCCCATTTTAATGGACACTAACCAAACATTTTTCATTTAAAGAATAGATTTTTTACTAGAAATTTTTATTTATTTATTTTTAATCATGATTTTAATATTTTTAATTAAATAAGCTCAATTTCAGTTTAATAATCTGTTTTTCCTAACGTAAGACTGATATATCCGAGACAGTATTATTCCGTGTTTTTATTGATCCACGTGTATCAGTTAAAAAATAGAAATTCATTTTAAAATAAAATTATTGCGGAGATCTCATTTTTAAGTTTTTCTTTGTAGCACAATATTTTATTCGTTCCTATTACAAATAGTTTAATTTCTAGTTGGTACAAAAACTGTTATCATTTTTTTTTTCAATTTATATGTAAATATCATATTCACACTTTTTTACAATTCTATTTTTTGCCGAAATCGATATTAATTTGAAATCTTAATTGAATTTTAGTTTGTAATAAAATGAATCTTAAGTAAGTTAGTTATTAAATTATATACATTTCCATAACAATGTATGAGATTACATTATCATTACAAATCAAAAAATAAATAACAAAAAATCCATAAAAATCATTTACGCTAAAAATTCTCAATAAAAAAGGAAAGAACCAAAACTAGTATAAAAAAATCAACAAAAAAACCCGCACTAATTTATCTTGTTTTCTTACTGGTAGTAAGTTATTACAGAGCATTATTGTTACTATATTATATAATATAAGTTATATATTATAAGTGATATAAAATTGACCTTTTTATTATTATATAAATTATGATTTCTTTTCTTTTTGTCATATTATTATTCAGTCCTTGTTAGAGAAATTAAGTGACAGAATATGGAACTTAAGTTCATTTCGTCTGGTAATAATAGCAGTTATAAAAATAATAAAGTAGTAAGTTTGTTATAAGGGTACTTACAGTTAGTGGACCATGAAAGGGGGGGGATCCAAGGAGGTCCATTGTCTACCATCTATGGAAACGAGACACTTGAATTCCAACGACCATTGGCCGTCTTCTGATGGGCGTGGTGGATTCTCCTTCAACTCGTCGTCCTAAACTATTCTGTTTTACTATATTATGTATGTATATATATATATATATATATATATATATATATATATATATATATATATAAGGACTGAAATTGTTATTAGATGAAAAGGATGGTGATGTATATCCAGATACATAATTCAATGATCAATAACTTTTAATCCGGATTGACTCGATAGTTAATGATACCACAGCACTACCACAAGATGGACAAGTGACGTGTGTGGAGTGGTGTCTCTGTAAACGAATGTCCACTATTGACGCGCTTTCTAGTTCTAAAAAGAACCTCTCTACTTCTGTGAGAACCTTTTAGATATCTTAACCACACATCATTCATTTTCTTTCTTCATTTTTATTTATTTATGCATTTATTATTCTTCTACTCATGTCTTCTTCGTACTAGTAGCTATTTCTTTAATAAATAATTCTTTTTCGTTAGATAAATATTGATTTGTTTTTTTTTCTTTGACTATTTTATTATATTTCTAACATGTTGAACTCATTTACATATTTTATTGTTTACCCTAAACTAAACTTATCCATAAATTTTGCTACACATATATAAAATGGGTAATCTTTGTAGAAATTGTAAATGTTTAGTTTAGTGTGATATATTAAATTATTAAATGTCTCTACAAGTAAGATTTTCTAAAATTTTATAAATCATAAAATAATAGTATATTTTTGTCATGCGTTTTCTGATCAGCATAAGTTGAAACACCTTAATATTAACTATATTTCCAAAAAATTGATGTAATGAGCCATTAATTATTTTTAATAATTAATATTACTATTTTACTTTCCAAAGAAAATTTTTTAATCTTGTTAAAAATGGGGTATCGGGTTTTATTGCAAATCTTTACGTTTTAGGGTCCAATTAATTCATCTATCAAAAAAAAAGACATTCGTTCAGGTTTCGCGCTGCTTCTGTCTTATATCTCATGACTGACTAAACCGATTTTTTTAAATTTGGAGCAAATAGTTTTATGTATAGGGGATTATTCATATTATTTTTTTTTCAAAATTCGTCAAGTGAGTGGTGGATATCGGGAAATAACCAATTTCAGTTTTCTTCAGAGGCATTTTAAACAAAACTTTATTGAAGCAGATTTTTTTACCTACAATGCAGTTATAAATAATCTAAAAAAGATTTTTTTCTCCAGAAAATCAATCTCTCCACTTAAATCGAAATATATGTTTTTTTTGTTTTCTTACTCTACCATTCCTTCCGTTTAAATATTTTTCAAAAACATTTTGAATGTTTATATTTATACATAAATATAAACATTTCTTGATATCTCTATACATAGAGATATCAAGAAATATCTACAATTTTTTTTTAATTATAGACACCGATCTAAAATGACTTGACGCGGCGTAGCCGGTCAAGTTATGTACTTTACCAGCTATTGTTTTTAAACCTTATTTCCCTCTTATTAATTTAATTAATGTAATTCAAAAAAAATAATTTACCGTGCAATCAATCCGTGCAATTAAGACATAATAATACCGTGCAATTTAAGACAATCATTTAATTAGATTTTTGATATTTTTTTTAATTGATAACTAACTACCTATAGTATTATTATGGATCGTAACATTAATACTGATATTTTATTTTATTCTATTCTATTTTCCAATAAATTATTATATTATACTCACTATAGGCAGTATTGCTTGTTAATATATTCTAAATTTTGGGTCTGCAACAGTTTAATATTAATGACCGTTTGACGAAACAGACCTTTTTATTACTTCCACAATTCTATTTATGTTAACAATGGTTTAAAAAAAAATACGGAATAGTAATTGTTAACTCTTTTATTTTCATGAGAAAATGTCTATCCTTTTTTCAGCTTTGTAAAATATATTTCTTTCTCCTTTAAACCGTAAAGACAAGTTATAAAAAATATTTAAGGAATTTTTAAACACCAATCGACCCAATAAAATACACATAAACAAGATTTAAAATTATTTTGAATAATTTTATTTAATCTCAATATGGTTTATAAGCAAAAGTATATATATATATGATTTGTACTAAAAACGATCCACACATTATAAAAAAAGATTATAAAAATTATAAACTTTTGTAAAAGTTGGATCCCGAAAAGAAAATTTAGTTTTTAAATTAATTTATTCAGGTAGGAAATGTAGGTCCATTTTGTCATCTTCCATCCAATCATAGAATAAATGTTAAACAATGATAGCCAAAATCTAGTCATTTTAAATTCTATTTATAATACTGTGTAATTTAATCCCTATACTGACATTAATTCCAGAAAATATTTTTAACATGAAAGCCAGCGAATGATATTTAAAGGGTTTCTTTTTATAAATGATACTACATTCTGATTTTTTTTTCTTTCCACCCTATCCCCCAAGCCGGATCCACAACAAAGCAAAGCACATCTAAGGGGGTTGTCTACTCAAACGGGCCTCCCCGTCCACCAGTCATAAGTCTAGTCCAACAGGTCAGTGCGTCGGTTAGATCTTTTCATTACCTGCCTCTAACCCCTAGGGCGGGTTATCCAAGCCCGACTATGTCGTTCCTGGACCCCACCCCAGAAGCCGGGACTCGGTCTTGACGCCAATGCCTCTAGTGAGAGCACCTTGTTCAGGACACTTACACCGGTTCTCGGTGTTTTTCACGAAGGGATGAGAGAGTCCTAGTGCCTCATCACTGCCGCCAATCCGTGCAAGCACAGACGAACGATATCTCTGCAGGAGGCTGTCCCTCAACCCCTCGCCGCCCCAAACTTCCTGGCTTTGTGCTGGAGTATCCGTCTCACAAAGTCAGTTACCGCACGAAACCTCTCTGCCCCCTCAACCCGTGAGTCCCCAACTCACGGGTGCGACGTTCAGTAGCCCACGTCCGGCAGTCCAACACGACGTGTTCCGGTGTATCGAGCTCTCCGCAAGAGAGGCAAAAGAGGTCGTCAGCTCTCCTTCCGGCATGTAAATTCACCCGAAACATGCCGTTGCCAGATAAAAATTGGATCAACCAGTAGGTAACTACACCAAAGCTACGGTTGACCCAAGGCTCGACTTGCCAGATCAGAAGATGTGTCCATCGCCCCGTGGAGGACAGATCCCAGCGGCCCTACCAATGTCGGAACAACCACCTTTGCAAATCACCCTTGTCAGCTCCTCCAAAAATCCCAATCCTCAACCCGGCTAGTTGTTTAAACGGAGGGATGCCCGCAGTGACTAACTTTCGACCAAACAGTGACCCCCGTACAGCAGAACAGAATTGATCACATGGCCGTACAACATCCTTTTGGATGACCGCGGCGGCCACGTTGCCGAGGAGCCTACTCAATGCTCGCACCATCGCTCTGGCACGATCTGATGTCTCTCGCATCTGTACGGAAAACGTACGTTGTCGGTCCAGCCTCACCCCCAAATACTTCACCGACTCCACCTGGGGTACTAAGGCTCCGTCTACCGGATCGAAAAAAGAGGACGCCTACTAGCCAGACAGATTAATGTTGTTTTCTCAATTTTAAGTAAGGTATATTTAATATATTTCAATGGCAGTTATTTTATATACTAAAATTATTATTCAGGTTTTTAGAGCTTGATTTTTTTTTTAATTTAAATTTACATTTTTTCAAAATGTTATTCCCATACAATTTTTCTTTTATTTTTTAATTTTACTAGTTTTTTTCTTCATATTTTTGGTATTCATTTCTTACTCAAGATAGACTTACAATACAAACGTAAAATTTACTTAATAATTTAGTATAGGACTAATGATTTTTTAATTTAGATTTTCATAACTTAGTACGTTAAAATATGACATCATTTACAAAAATTGTTGTTAAATAAATACATTTTTATTTTATTACAAAAATAATTTTGTTTTATTAATTATTAATAATTCTTTATTTATTCTAAATTTATAATAATAGTTAATATTAAAAACTATTTGTTATTCTTGTTGTTATGGGATATTACGTTTTACTTTACCAGATCTAAAAGAATAAGTTCTGAATACTTGGGTACATTATTAGACGGTGGAAGTACATTTTTCTTTCAAAACGATTTTGACCCCCATCTTCTATGATTATTATTTTGGATGTTTTCCTACAAATAAAAGTAAATAAAACTGTAGAATATTGTTCGGAATTTTTAAAAAAAATCTTTCTTTTAGTATTATGATGACTTTATGCATTTGTAGGTCAATATATCCCCGTTTGATTTGGTTTTTCCTTTTTTTAAAATTATTTCACCGTTAGATAAGTTTAATATGAAATTCTGTTTCATTACAGAAATGATTTACTTTTGAGGTCTTAAGCACGTCAAAAACTGTTTTCAATTTATTTCTTTTATATTTTAATAATTTCCTTAGTTGTTTTTATAACTACAACCAATTTGTTAATAAATTTAATCTTTGAGGTTTTATTTTTGTATCCTTAGCCTTTTTTTACTAAAATAAATTTATTTTATATAAACTAGTAGCCCCTTGCTGCTCCGCAGCGTTATTATTAGAAAGTAATGTTATATATTCTAAAAAATTGGAGAAAAATCAATTTACAACCCCCTTTTTTCCTCTTTCCTTTCCTACTACGGGTAAAATGCGTGCTTAAAACCTATTTCCAGTCCGTCAAGACGATCTTCCGAACGGATCGGGCTGAATTTTTTTTATTCTGTACGGACTGGCTCGTAGATATGTCATCAAGCGTTGACATACCTTCAAAGTGATTTTTCTGTGAATAATAACTTCGGAAATTTCCTCAATGAAGTAATAAAAGAGGATTTTTTAAGGAATTCTCAGAGCACATTCAAGTTTGGTATCAAATTATCTGCGGATCGTTCCAAAAAGCATAAAAACAAATCGGTCCGATCTGTCCAGTAGAACGCCCACGTGAATTGAAAATAGGTTTTCAGCGCAATTTTTTAGCATATAAATTTATTAACATCTTTAAAGATTATTTGTGAATAAATAATCTTAAAAATATTTTTGTTTTTTTTCTTTAATCACCGTCATTTTTTGAAATAATTTAATAATTAAGAAAAAAGACACTTTTAGAAAGTGAAAGTAGATAAAATGTAGAACTCTTTAATTCTTAAAATGAATTTTAAAAGTGTGGTTTACAGTTTTATATCTTTTCTTTCAGCAGAGTAATATCTTGTTTTCAATGCCTTTATTAATATAAGATTTTATGAGCTAAAAATTAAACCATTTATGATAATTATAGCTGTTCTGGTTTAGAAGAATTTTTTTTAAATCTTGAGACTTTAACTATAGTAGAATACTTTGAAAATTTTATTCTGCATGATGTAACATTGTAATGAATTATAGAATAGTGCATTTTAAACATTTTTATTAAAATTACTTAAAGATATCATTCTTTGTTTAATGTAGAGTTTATTTAAAATTTAAAAGGTTTGATTTATTACATCAGGCCTTAGTAAATATTAAATTTTTGTACATGTGTACGTCTAGGCTTAGCCTCATTAATTTTTTTCATCATGCAATCAATATTAATACATGTATGAATATATTGCAATATAGTTATATTTAATAATACTCCACAGTAAGTGTAAATATAAGAGCTAAATAATTTCAGTAGCAAGGTAGCAAGTATAGATGGGAATTATACATACAGAAGCTAAAGTCTAGTAGGCAATTAAATAAGGGTCAAAATGAAATCAGCAAACTTTTTAATGACTGCCTCAGGTTATTTTTTCTACTCAGATTAATTATTGTTATTATTTTTAAATGTATGTGGTAATTTATTATTTCTTGTTTTTGGCTGTATCATAAGATTGATTAGCGCTTTTAAAAGTTATACATACAATTTTTAGTCTAGTATTTTTTGTAGTTAATTCTTCTCTATTTGGATTTTATAATTTTTAATTGTATAAAAACAGTTAAATTATAATGATATAATTATGAAGATGAACTTTGTTTTTACCATTTAAATTAGTATACTTTTTTAAATCTTTTGATAGGTATATATGTGCATATATATATATATATATATAGTATAATAGCATTATAAATCCTTTTTACTGTTTTCTGATTACTTAAAATAAATTGAACAATTGTTACTTAAAAATAAATTCTGGTTTCTTAAAATAAATTATTCGATTTGGTCACTTCTCAGAGAAATAAAACAGTTGACAACAAAGTTGTAATATTTTCCTGGCATTGGTTATTTATTCCAATATAGTGGAAAAATAATGATACCTGATAAAAGTTACCTAAAAGTTAAAAAGATTTTAAATAAACCAAAAAAATCTGGTTTAAGTTTGGTTTAAATAAACCAAAAATCGATATTTTTAAACTTCTAATCGGTTCCTCTCCCCACAATATTGCCCCGAAACTATAGTTTTTTTTTGGGGGAGGTCACTTTCACTATCACTATTCCTAGGAAGACATAAAAAAAATTCGGTTAAAAAATATGATATAAATAAAGCTTTTTTTCCTATTTTTAGAGAAGTGGGAATTTTGGGAGACAATTTCTTTTTTAAATTGTAAGATAAGCATGAACTTATGTACTGGGTTTAATATAAAATTAGATTATGTTTGCAAAATTTTGAGAAAATTGACCTCAAAAACTATTTCCCCACCCCATAGAGATATACAACGAGTAATATTATATACACGACTATGTATAGATGTGTAATAATATACACGAGTCTCTGTACAGAATTTTACATATGAATGGATATATAATATACATAGGATACATACTTTACATAGTATGAATGATTACTAAACTTATCCTTCTTCCAGCACAGTTCTAGAGCTATGATACCAGGAAAGTATAGATGCATAAAAAGATGTAATTACAATAGCTTATGGTTGTAACATTTATTTAATTTTTAGTAATTTATTATTGTAAGAAAAAAACAACTTACGTTTGCAAAAACCTTTTTTTAGTACTGTATCAGAACCAAATTTTTCTCCACCAAGGTAACCGGTCCTCGTCGTTAAGTACACAGTCACCTCGGAGCGTCGTGGGAGCAGTTTCTGCCCACCCTAGCTAGCCCGCTTCTGGGGCTTTCTCATCGGGGTCTTACTAACTTCACTAGGACACACCGACTTCCTTTTACGGATAGCCGATATGCTCTTTCGCTGAGGAGCTACCCATCCCTTCCCTATTCTTAAAAGTTCCACAGTTGTGCGTTTCGCACATCCTTCACTTCGCGAACCACTCATACCTTGAAGATTGTCTATGCCATTATCTGGGAGTCCCAACCGCTCCACATAGAAGATATTGCAAAATTAATTCTATTTTTTTTCTTTCAATGGAAAAAAAAACATGTACGGTTGATTGGAATAAGTTGAATTTGGTAGATAAGGTTAAATTTTTTTTTAATGAAAGAATTCATTGCTATGTTGATTATTAACAATCTTAAAAAGTTACAAGGAATAGAATGATCAATTTAGTTTTTATAAGCTAAAAAATCTTTCAAATATTGATTCCGTTAATTAACTGTTTACTTTTTATCATTTCTATTTTAATAAGTAACCAATAATGTTAAAATAAAAAACATATTACATAAAAAATAATAATTTAAGATGAAATTGAGGTAACATTTACTGAGTAATACGTAATAATAGAACTTTTCATTGTTCTTATTTATTTATATAAAAAGATAATTAAAATTAGAACTTTTAATTAATTTTACAACCAATTAAAGTGAACTGAAATAAAATTAACAATTAGTAGTAGAAAATTAAATCAAATTAATTAAGTTTATTTAATTCTTTGTTTAATTTTATCTTTTGTGGATAGGACCGTTTACTTTAATTCATTTAACGTTTTAGTTAACCTATTCTAAAATGTTATTATTGCTATTAAAATCATAGTATTTTTAGCTACAATTTACTTATTATTAACGTTGGTTTTAAACAACATATTTTCATTATCTAAGTAATAAATAGTGTATTTATATGTAAATTTATTCAAATATACCTCTTTATTTGTATTGTGAATACTTGACAATTATTGTAACAAAATGCGTGTAATAAAAATTAAATGTTCTAAATAATCTAGACTATGTATTATAAAATAATGGTACTGTGTCTAAATATTTATAATTAGCTTAACATTATTTCATATTTTGAAATATTGATAGCTTTTCTTCTGTAACATTAAAACCGTATAATTTTACATAGATATGAAGTTTTACGTAAAAAAAATGATTGAATAGAAGAAAAAATATTCATATCTTTTCTTGAATGTTTTCAAAATTTCACGTATTTACATTTTGTTAAAATTAAATTTTGTCCGGAAATTATATGTTTAAAGTACAAAGAGATATAAATAGCTTACATGGAACTCAAGAACGTTACAATTTATGAAAATGATAGCTTTATACCAAAGTGATTTGGCTTTAAATAGACTTTTTAAATCCTTTTAACTGGTGAACATTTATTACATTTTCTTATATTTTAAAAATGTTAATTTATGTCATATTATAAAAATATAAAAAAAATTTAAGAAGTAAATTTATTGAAAACTTCAAGTAATTAATTCAAGTTTTAAAAAAAGAAGAAAACATTCCATAGTGGACATTTTCCGTATTAGGCTGACTCCAGTAAAGGTAGTTTATAGATACAAATCACATTAGACAATGCCAGGAAAATGTGTTTTTAGACTATCATAACAAGAAGCTAATTAAATAAACAATCGTGTAGCAAGTATTTGACAAAAATTGATAGAAGACAGTAAATATTTATAGGAAAGCTTTGAAATAGCCATTGAATGACTGATTGCTCTATAAGCTGAGCAGGAAGCCCGGTGACAAGCCAGGTGTATCGTAAAACGCATCAGCAACTTTTGTGTACATTTTAATATTTTTAATGGCTCTCGTAATTGCTTTTTAACAGGTTGCCGTCCAAAGAAAATTATTGCAGAACAATCACCTTTCACGATCTGTAGCCCACACAGGCCGTGTACAAAATTGGTTTTCTGTTATATTAACTTTAATATCTCATTATATTTGTTTAATGTGCTTTAAATTATAACCTCTGGCTTGTTCTGTACACTTATATAATAGTTAAATTTTTGTGCCCTAGTATTTTTCGATGTCTGTATAAACGACGGTTTTTCTATTTTACATTTTTTATTTCTTAATTTATTTTTACTTCAAATAATGTATTAGTAATTTGTTTAATATAACCTGAAGTTAACTGCTTAATGGATTGAACAACAGAGATTGGGAGTAAAAATTACTTTTAAAATTTAGTACATAGCTTAGGAGTAATATTATTTAAAATTAAATAATAATAAATGGAATTAACAGAATAAAAATTAAATTGGAAATATATTTTTTCAATTCCTGATTTATAATAATAAAAATGATTTGATTATTATTCGAAGGCTCAAATTAATAGCCTTTATCCCCTGTTACACTGTACGTGAGGGGAGTATGCTGTCGGATTATTATAATCATTGTAATCTGGATTATCGATGAAAATTGCAAATAGTGATTGCTTATTTAATAACTGTTTCCTTTATCCTTTTTTTGCAGATATCACTGAGATACCCAGAGAAAAAGAGCCTAAGTCGGAACCTAAAGATCTGAGTCAGTCTTCATCTCATTATGCTGCTGACCATCAACAACAGCAACAACAGACGGAATTAGAGGAAAGCAGACAACTAGAGAACATGCATATGTGTCCGTATTGTAATTATACGAGTAATTCAGAAATGAGAATTCAAGCTCATGTACTAGCTCAGCATTCAAATTCAGAGCCTCCGAGATCATCGTCATCACCAGTAAAAGAACCACTTAATTTCCAATGTCCACTTTGCCAAGATGCATTTAAAGACAGGCCGCTTTTAGAAAGACATGTAATGCAGATCCATAGCGTGAACTCAGAAGGTCTGCAACGATTGCTGATGTTAGTAGATCAGTCGCATTGGCTTAATACAGTGTCCAGGCCTAATTCTCAACAAACAAATCAGCTTTTAAGTCCTACATCGTCATCACAATCTGGCGTTAAGGAGTGTGAGCAGAAGCAAAATCAAACAGATATGAGTAAAATCGATGATGACAAAGATGATTTGCAAAATTTATCCTCGTCTGAAGAACAAATTGAAGATGAAAATAAGTGCCAGACATGTTCTAAAACATTCCGTAATATCGATGAGCTCTGTTTACATCAGAACGAAAGCGGGCATCTTGAGTTGAAGCAGACACCGAGCGGCCCTGGGTATTTATGTTGGAAGAAAGGGTGCAATCAGTATTTTCAAAGTGCTCATAGCCTACAGATGCATTTCCGAGAAATTCATGCAAGAGGAAGTACGCATAGCCAAACTATGGCTGTATCTGAAAAACATGTTTATAAATATCGTTGTAGTCAATGCAGTTTAGCTTTTAAGACGATGGAAAAATTACAGTTGCATTCTCAATATCATCTGATCCGGGATGCTACGAAATGTGTACTATGTGGAAGAAGTTTCAGGTCAATAATTTCCCTTAATAAACATGTAGAAATATCACACGCTGATATGACCGAAGAAGAGATGATGGCGTACAAACAAAGCTTAATGAACAATCCACTTCTTTTGGCTTCTTTCAGCGGTCAAATTCTAGATCCTTCATTAAACGAATTGCTTAAAAGGGAAAGCATGAAAGTTGAAGCTGATGATATGATGGATGTGGATGACAGTCCTGGAAAAGACAATCAAGATGATGGAAGCACACAGATTGGTGATGGTGAAAATAGTGATGATTCCATAATTTATAGAGAGCAGCAGTTTCTTGAAGACTACCTTAACAGTCAGGCAATAGCGGAAGATAGCTACAATGATCCTAACAGAAAATATAAATGTCATCGATGTAAAGTTGCTTTCACTCGTCAGAGTTATTTAACGAGTCACAATAAAACTTTGCTGCATCGGAAGGGTGAAAAATTGAGCTACCCGATGGAAAAATACTTAGATCCAAATAGACCATATAAATGTGATGTTTGTAAAGAATCTTTTACTCAAAAAAATATCCTCCTTGTTCATTATAATTCGGTTAGTCATTTACACAAATTGAAAAGAGCAATGCAAGAGCAGCAGCAACAGCAAAATAATAATAATAACAATAATAATAGTTCTCCAGTGTGTTCGCAAACTGCTGCATCCATGTCAGCAGCAGCAGCGTTAGCCGCTAGCTTAGGTGTTTCACCACCAGCCAATGTTCCTATCAGTACAAAGTGTTCATCAACTTCGGATGAGGACGATAAAAAGCCGTACAAATGTAACATTTGTAAAGTCGCTTATAGTCAGGGTTCAACGCTAGATATTCATATGCGTTCAGTATTACATCAGACTCGGGCATCTAAAATACAAGATTTGGCGATAACTGGTCAAATAGATCTAAGTAAACCTTTAATAGAACAGCCAGAACCTCAAAAAGCTCAGGATCAACATAAAAAACTAATACAAGATATTTTAGGTTCTTCACCTAAACATCAACAAACCTCGATGACGTCACCTTCTGGCAGTACAGCGACTCAAGTGTCTATGAGCCAGGGCTCATCTCCTAATTCAGGATCAGCGGTTCCTGCTAGTGTTGCCTCTACACCGAATTTGACTTCAGTTCCTACTAGTTTAGCAATGTCTAATGCAAATACAAGCTCGACAACATCTGTGATACCTTCTCCCACTCAGCATTCCGGAATGCTCTCTTGTCAGAGATGCAGTGCTCTTTTCGTCAATCAGGAACAGTTGACAACACATCAACAACTCTACTGTCTTTTTGGTAGTCCTATGTCTCTTTTTCCACCTCTACCTACTCCACCTGCATCGACTCAAAATGCTATGACTCAATCCTTATCCTCCCCTCAAACAAGCAATAATAAAACGCCATCTCCGATACCACTGACTCCTTTAACTCCAAATGCTGATGATTTTCCTAGAATTACTATACCTACAAAGAAATCGTCTCAAATGTACAAACATTTACTAGAAAGTTTTGGTTTCGATCTTGTAATGCAGTTCAACGAGAATCATCAGAGAAGACAGAGAAAAGAACGAGAAGAAAATGAAAAAATGATTTCCGAAATCACATCTACGACAATGCCCCCAGAAGAACCTCCTTCGTTGCCAGAAGATCCCCCTGAACCGGAACATATCGAGGTGAAAATCGAAGAAGAGCAACCGATAGTGAATGATCTACCAGAAGTGTCAAAATCCACTTGTCAACATTGCAATAAAGAATTTTCAAGTGTATGGGTGTTAAAAGCTCATTGCGAAGAAGTACATCGCGATCTAGTCCCTCTTGACTTCCTCGAGAAATACGCTCAGCAATTTAAATGCGAGTACGAAAAGAAAACTGTACCGAGCAGTTCAGTTACTACTGCTTCTACAGGTACATCAACAACATCATCGTGTACAGTCACCTCGACCTCTTCTTCGACTACATCTACGTCAACATCCACATCATGTATGATGACAATAAGTACTCCAAAGGTTTCATCAACAACAAATACAACATCCAGCACCGAAATAACACCAGAAAAAGATATAGATGAGAACAAAGAAATAATTCAAGCAAAACTTGGGCTGCAACAACATTCTCAGCAGCAACAGACACAACTGTCAACCCCACCTGAGACAGTGACTAGAGCGAGTACACCAACCGCATCATCAACTCCAGCATCTAGTACAGACTCTATCCCCGCAACATTGAGTTCATCTATAGCGGCCGCAGTAGCCGGTGTTGGTCAAGGTAACTCTCAAACTAACATCCCGATGTCATTAGCTCAGCAAATGAACGAAATGCAAGCTGCTCTGAATGTCATGGCGGCTTCTCAATTACAACAACAGTTGCAGCAGTTCAATCCGATGATGATGGGAATGGGACTTGGAATGGGATTACCTCTTGGTTTGAACATGCCAGCTCTAGCTGCTATGAATCTACAGCCTCCACTTGTACCGATGATGATGCCACCACCACCGTTCGATCCAATGGTTGGTTTAAGCCAGAGTCAGAGTCCGCTCTTTTCACCGCAGAGTAGCTCGATGGATCCTGCAACGATACTGGCCAAACAGCAACAGCATCTCCTTCAGCAACAACAACAGGTGGTCATTTATTTACTCAGTTATTTTTAATCATATTTAAATTTAGTTCTCCTTTCTAATAAAATGATTTAAAGTTAAACTCGTATAATTCTTTTCTATAGATTTATTGTTAACATAAATCATCTCGTTACATTATGGGGTAATTATTCTGATCATATTATTATTTACGATATAATACTTGATTGAAAAACATAATATAAAAAAGTATTTAGCTGCAGTTTTTTAAATTTATTTATTTTGTTTTTTTTTTAATTTAGTGTAGCTTCTAGCAGCAGTTTAAACTTCTGTATGAACCTGTAAGTTTGCAGTGTAGGCTTGTAACAATAACTAGTATATAGAAACATTTACAGCCATATATATATATGACATTATTGCCACATGTTTTCTCTTAAAGTGATTGTTTACAATCAAAGTAAAATTAAGAATTTACATTTTAAAATTTAAGTACACTTCCAGGTTTTGAATATCATAGCATCAAATGAAGACTATGGTTTCACTTCTTTCTGTACATTATGACATATTATTTGTAGTTTATTTATATTTATTACAAATATACTTGTAGTTTATGTATAATTTATTATTGGTATTTCTACATATTATTTGATAATAATAGGCACCTTTCAGACAATAGGATTTTATATGGTCATGTTTTCACAACGGTTTACTTTCTTTTTCTTAAACGCAGGTATGTTTACATATAAATGTAGCAATTTCATTTGTTTAGAAAATCAAATTTTTTGCACTTTTCTAGAATAAATTCTTATTAGAAAAGAAATACCATTGTGTTACAGTTCCGAATTCTACTATTTAGTGGTTATATCGAGCATAGTATCTGGTAAAATTAAAAATAAAAAAACACATTTATGTATGGTCTATCTGTTTATCCAATTAACCATTTTCAAATATCCTTTTTTTATTTTTCGTTTATTTATTTGTGTCAAATTATTAACATTATACTACATAAAATTTACGATTTTTTATGCATTATTCTTACTAACATAAATTTTAGGAAAAATGCAAATTATGTGAATATTATGTAAAAATTAATAGCAATTACTTGTATGCGCACAACAAGTAAGTGTATAAGTAAGTGTGTGTTTTTACGCGTATTGTATTTATATATGTATTATTAATATTTGATTGTGTATATGTTTTTACAGGTGAATGCATCACAACAAAAGCGGGCTCGCACTAGAATTACTGATGATCAACTTAAAATTCTGAGAGCGCATTTTGATATAAATAATTCTCCGTCTGAAGATCAAATACATGAAATGGCTGGTCAAAGTGGACTTCCTCCTAAAGTAATAAAACATTGGTTTAGAAATACTTTATTTAAAGAACGACAAAGAAACAAAGATTCTCCATATAATTTTAACAACCCACCATCAACTACTTTAAATTTAGAAGAGTACGAAAAAACTGGAGAAGCGAAAGTTATGCCTCTAAACGCTTCACTTGAAGAACAAACCCAGTCAAGCGCGGGGACCAGTAAAGAAACTACACCAAAGGACTCACCGGTCACACCTACGTCTGTGAAGAAAAAGCCAACACCATCACCGTCTCCACAATCTCATCATTCTCAGATACAGTCACCACCTCCCTCACAGCATCAACAGCAACAAACTCAGCAGCAGCAACAACAACAACAACAGCAGCAGCAGCAGCAGCAGCAACAACAGCAACCGCAACAACATCACCAACAACAACAAACACAGCAGCAACACCAACAGCAGCAGACTATGTGTTCGTATCAATCGCAGAGTCAACAGTTTCCCCACCCACCTGAGGCAATAAAAACGGAACCGAAGGAAATCAGTAGTATGCAGTCTCCTCTAGTCGAGTCTCAAGAACATAAGTTTAATAGTCTCATTATGGAGACAGAAAATAGACTGAAACGAGAGATATTAGATGAAAAACCAAGCATCTTTCATACTGTCCCACTGCATTCACCACCAAGCCCTAACATGAATGAGAGAATGAATTTGCTACCTACTAGAAACAGCTCTCCAGAAAATCTTACCCTTACATCAATAATATCTTCTCAGTTGGGACCTGACTCCCTTCCTGGAAATAGTACACCTATATCAATTGCATCTTCACATTCCAATATGCTACCCCCAAAACTTACTCCTAATTTTGCAACACCACCTACTCAAGTTGCTACCTCATCCACTGGTATATCCTTGACTCCAACATCAAGGAGTATCAGTCCTGGACGCTCTAATTCTGCTGATTGTTTTACTCATGCAATGCTTGCTGGGGCAGGTGGTAACAGTAATGGTAGTAATTCCTCAGGAGGTTCTTCGGGAAAACGAGCCAACCGAACAAGGTTTACGGATTACCAGATAAAAGTTTTGCAAGAATTTTTTGAAAACAATGCTTATCCTAAGGACGATGATCTGGAATATTTATCTAAACTGCTCAGCCTGAGTCCAAGAGTAATTGTAGTTTGGTTTCAAAACGCTAGACAGAAAGCCAGAAAAGTGTACGAAAATCAACCTCCAGTAGATCCTGCTCCTGGACTGGATGAGACAGGTGCCGGAAGATTTCAGCGGACTCCCGGTTTAAACTACCAGTGCAAGAAATGTCTCTTGGTTTTTCAGAGGTATTATGAATTGATTCGTCATCAGAAGACTCACTGCTTTAAAGAAGAAGATGCAAAAAGGTCTGCTCAGGCTCAAGCTGCTGCTGCTCAGATTGCTGCAGTTTTATCTTCTGAAGATTCTAATTCAAGTACAATCATTGAACAAAATCAACAGTCAGGGATTCCTGGTGTAACTGCAACCAGTAATCCTCCAACACCTGCAGCACCAGTTACACCTACACCTTCCCAGTCAATATACCCGCAGTCGCCTGCTCCTCCAAGCACGCCTACACCAGATCCAAAAGAAAGTTCCTTTCAATGTGATAATTGTAACTTAGTTTTTCCTAGATTTGACCTATGGCGGGAACATCAACTTGTTCATATAATGAACCCAAACTTATTTCCATCTTATCCCCCTGATAGTCCTTTTGGAATCCTACAACAACATGCTCAGATGCAACAACAGCAGCAACAACAGCAGCAGCAACAACAACAACAACAACAACAGCAGCAACAACAACAGCAGCAGCAGAAACAAGATAGCCAGCAGCAACAAACTCAACAACAACAGACAGACTCTCAGCAGCAAACACAACAGACTCAGCATCAGCTGAATTCTCTTGGAGTTGCAGATTTATCTATGAACCCAAATGCTGTACAGCACCCGCTAATTTCTATGCTTACGGCTAACAAAAGAAAGTTTGACGAATTTGAGGAAATGTGTGATCGTGAAGGTGATCAACCTAAAGATAAAAGACTAAGAACCACTATTCTACCTGAACAACTAGATTATCTGTATCAGAAATATCAGATTGAAAGTAATCCATCACGTAAAATGTTGGAAAATATTGCAAGAGAGGTAGGATTAAAAAAACGTGTAGTTCAGGTTTGGTTTCAGAATACAAGAGCTAGAGAAAGGAAGGGACAGTTTCGTGCTCATTCTCAGGTAATAAACAAAAGGTGTCCCTTTTGTCCAGCTCTGTTCAAAGTCAAATCTGCTCTTGAAAGTCATCTGACAACAAAACATGCTGAACATTGTAGTCGGGGAGAAATAAATATAGATGCACTTCCTGATGAGGAGTTAAGTTTGGAATCGACTCCGTCTTTTACTTCTTCCCAAATGGGAGGAGAATCAGGATCAAAAGTTCCTACTAATTTCGGTTCAAGTACACCAACGTCCAATATGATGCCTCCAATATTTTCTTCTTTTCACACCGACATGGAAAATTCGTTAAAAAAGTATTATGAAGAGTCTATGAAAAGGTACATAAGCGGAATACATGCTCATGCTACACAGAACGGAAATATTGGTAAAGATGGTTTGCCCACAGATTTAAGAATGAAGGGAGATGGAAGTGTACAAGTCGGTGAGGGTGGAGGAGATAGCCCCCTTGATCTAAGCAGGCCTATGAAATTAACTCTTGATCAAGAAGTACGTTCGCTGATGGCAGATCCCGGTCCATTAACTGATCTCAGTGAAAGAAGTCTCTGCGGAGACGACGACTCATTATCTTTGTGTATGTCAGAAAGTACGGATAATATGGACGGAGAAGAAAGCAATCCGGCATCACCCGCTTCAAGTCCTAGCCAACAAAGTGGTGGTGGAGGCAACCAGCAAAGACAAAGTGCTGGCAAAAGATATCGCACGCAAATGAGTAGTTTACAAGTCAAAGTTATGAAATCTCTTTTTAACGATTATAAAACTCCAACCATGACTGAATGTGAAATGTTGGGAAAGGAAATCGGTCTTCCGAAGAGGGTAGTACAAGTATGGTTTCAGAATGCCAGGGCGAAAGAAAAGAAAACTAAACTAGCCCTACAAAAAGTACTTGGAGGACCGGAGAATGAGCCCGCACAGAGATTACCTGAAGAATGTAAATTGTGCCAATTCAAATACTCGCACAAATATTCAGTGCAAGATCACATATTCACAAAATCTCACATAGAAGTAGTCAAGGCGTACCTAGAAAGCAGACTAAGTAAAGCCGAACTTTCTGGTAACGCCAGTGATGGAGAGTTCACAATACCTTCAGCACCGAGTGGCTGCTCGACGGATGTTGTTAATCATAACAATAATAATAGTAATAATAACAACAATAATACAAGCCAACAGCAACAGCTAGCTCAACTGCAGATGCTGCAAATGGCTGGTCTCAACTTACCCGCTGCCCAGGCGATGGCTCTTGCTGCTGCAAAAATGGATCCAAAGGATCAGCATCCCTCGGCTGAAGACGTCGCCCTGTTACACCATCTGTACGGTCTTGGGCTTGCTTCCTTCCCCCAGAGTTTCATGCACCCCGGCATGCTGTCATCTACCGGTAAGTGCACAATTTAAACAATTTTAAATTATAATTGTTAATTAATAACTATGATCGATTGATCTATATTTGTAAATCTGATAAGAAGAATATTTTTTAAACGTGATAGAGCATCAATTAACTGTTTTTAAAGTAATAACTGGGACCCTAAATACTTTTACTGTTTTAATCGGTGAGAATTCTAGTTAGAACAAAAATTAAATTAATTTCTCATAATCTATAATATCTAAAATAAAAAAAATTTAAAAAAAGGTAGTTGAAATAAAATGTTTGGTTTTTAAAAAGTTTAATATTAAATTATTGAAATAGATCTCAATTTCTTTGCAATTAAAAACAAATTTAATAGCCTTAAAATTGTATATATTTTATCTGTCGGATTTATTTACTATTAATTGAAGTATTACATTCATAATTTTTAATTATTTACAAAAATTAATTAATTTGATTTTTAAAAATTCTTTAATCAGTTATTTATTTAATGGATTAAATTTAAAAAGGGTTTTTTTGGTTCTATAAATTAATAGAAACTATGGAATATATAAATTTTATTTATATTTTAATTTTATAAAATACTAAAAAAGTTCTTAATTTTGAACGACTTAATTTTCAAACATGCATAATAAAGATTTCTTTGAGATATTTTGTAACAATGTAAATGTGGTAGGGTCCAGATTTTTTTGTTATTTTTGTACACATGTATTGAAAGGATATTAACAAAATTTTCGTTCCTTTAGATAATTATTATCTCATGAAAATCTATTGCGGATGTTTCTTCAAATTTTAGTTTTTATAGACTTATTTTACTTCCGCTTCATCTTTAGTCTTAATCAATCAATACTTTTAAATCAGAATAACCTATACACAACTGTAATTTAATAAAGTAAATTTTGTTAAATCCATCTTACAAAACGTGTTGTTTTAGGATAGTAAACCAGAGTAATTAATTTTTTTTTTAATGAATCCTTATTAAAAACTATATTTGTATGTTAATTTATTATATACTGTTTTTCATATCTTTGTTTTATTTAATCGCATTATGTTTTCTAATAATAATCGTTTCGGTTGTAAAGGGCTAAGGCGATTTTCTATGCTCATTATCATACTAGTTTCGTTGCATAAATTATAGAGGTTTATATATATATATATATATATTAAAAAAGGAACTAACCTAACTAAAAGAGGAAAGTTTAGAAGAATTAGAATGGATTCATTTTATATGTGTTCATTGGAGCATGCATTTAATTTATACAGTAAATCACAGCAATATAAAAGAAAGGAAAGTCGTCGGATAGGTTGAGCGTTCGTCATTAAAGATTGTACCCATGCCAGGCCAACGACAATAACTCTGTATAAAGGTTTTCTTAGGTTAGTATAATATAGTATACATATATATATTTACCCACACCTATGCTTCTGGCGGTCTAATTTCCAGACCATTTGGATTGCTGCCTGTGAAAACAGAAATATGCTAGCATATGTATGCTTGATGAAGCATAGCTCAGGTTCTTAACTCCCCACTTCCCTCTCTTTTACCTTTCCATTTCTCTACTCTCTTTACCATCCTACGCTGTAGTGTTGTATAGTCAGGTAACAATACCTGACGGTAATTTCACACCCAGTCCCTCTCGATTATTGTCGTCCATTTACCCTTTTATATTTGTTACCTCTCCTTTGCTCTTTTTTCTTTACAATAATCTCATTGTGATCCTTGTTGATATAAATTACTAGAGATTTTTTTTTTTGCGTATATTCATATTCGTAGATTATCAATTATTTGAACTAGAAAAAAAAGTATTTCTGTATGATTCTACTTTAGTTTTAACTGTAAAATATAAATATATATCGCATATTTTACTTTTTTATAATTTAAGAGAGAGTTTAGTTACATACAAAAAAAACTTTACGCCTCTATTTCGAAAATATTTATTTTATTATTTTATACTTATAATTCTGTTTTTTGGGTTTTTTTTTTGTATTACACAACGTAGTTGAATACAAAAGGAAAAAACATAAAGAGGATATCATAGATAATTATTTTAATATCTTAAATTATTTTTTTAAATATTAGTTTAATTCGGCAAAAATTACCGTTAAAATATTTCTAAATTTATTCTCAATTAGTCATATCAGGAACGTTTTGATCATCATTTTATCTAACTCTAAAATATGTAAAATTGTATAGGTAAAAATATATATATGGTAAATTTCGTAATAAATTTTATCGGTTCGGCTTAAATAATTAATAAAACAAATAATCATTGTTTAAAAAATAGATAAAGATTAAAAAAAATAGGATAATAACGGTAAACTAATAATATGTAAAGTGTATTAGTATTGAAAGTTTTATGCGCAGATTGACATATTTTTATTTCTATCTGCGTATATATGGGATTGATTAGCTGTAGATCAATAGAAATGAACCTATCTACATTTATATTATTTAATTTATCAGATCATAGTAAATAGAAGTATTTTTGATTTTGGGTATATGTTTATTTATATTACATAAATTATTTAATAAAAGAAGATTATTGAGAAATTTTTTTATTGAGCATAATTTATCTTTAATCTGTTAATATTTCCGTGAGGATTGACAAAAAATTATATTTTGGTTATTTCATCTTTTAAATTTGCTGTGTACTTTTCTCAATAACTTTTTCTATATTAATCTCATTGTATTTCTTTTTCATAACTATTGCTAGTTTTAATGCAGTATTAGAAACTTGTAACGCTTAATAGTTGTTCTCGTGAATTTATTGAATAAGGCCAATTATAGTTTTTTATTTTTATTTTTTTTTAAACTAGTTGATTAGTAGAATTATTTATCTTGCACAGATAGATTCATATCAATGAATATTTAAAGAATTTTAGAACCATCTTCCATATTAATCAATGGATTACATACCAAGATTTTTGATAAAGTGATTCAATATGAATAACTTAATATTTAGAATTTAAAAATATTTGTCCACTTATATAAATGTAATTTTTTTAAATATTTTTTACTAAATACGTATTCTGTATAAAAATTAATAAAAAAAAATTCTAATATTTTCGATATACAGAAGTGATAATTTTGCTTATTGGTAGTTAGTTAACTTTGAATTCGACTGAGAATTTTTATTACATCATGTGATGCGACAAAACTAGTGGGAATGTTGTTCATTGTAACATTATGAATTGGAAACTAAAACCGGTTGAACCTAGGCTGCTGCCTCATTGCCGACCCGTGTCTGCCTTCTCGATTATTCTCTTTCCTTCTTTATCTCCCTTCCTTCTTGACAAGTTTTCAATTTCTTTTTATTCTGATACACATGCCATCTGAGGATGGTCGTCTTCACGTTCTTTATTTCATTAAAAATTAGTGTTGTTTTTTCTTTATCTGATATTTTTTTTATACGTATAAATGATGAAAAAGGTTCAGGTTATTTCTTTAATATGTTTTACTTACAATAAATTAACTTCAATTACATGTTTGTGTTTTTGCTACACTTATATGTTCGTAAACCAGTTAAGAAGTTCAAGGAATTTTTTTTATTAAGGAAAATTTCTGTCTTTTGCCGAGTTTAATTTACTTAATCATCATAAATTATGTGAATTAAAAAATTAACAAATTTTATGTATATATCTGTGAGTTGTGAGTGTATGTGTGTATATCATCATCATTTCTGCCGTCATCGGTTCACTGCAGGATGAGACCTCTTCAGCACGTTTCCAACTATTACGGTCTTGTGCAATCTTTTGTCAATTCAGTCCAGTGTCCTTGATAATATCATTAACCCAACGAACGTTTGGTCTTTTTCATGGGCGTTTAACACCTAATGGTATCCGTTCAAGTGCTAATTTAGTCCATCTGCTATCAGTTCTTCTTGCTACATGGCCTGTACACCGCCACTTTAATTCTTTAACTTGCATATCTTATACTTTAGTCTGTTCTCTGATTCATTACAGATCTTCCTATCCCGTCTTGCAGCTATATATTGTTCAATATTTGTTTGTGCTACTCACAGCTTCTGTAATGATTGAACGGTTATGTCCAAGTTTCGCTTCCACAGGTAAGGTAAGAACTGGCAGGATGCATTGATCGAATCTTTCTTTTTAAGGAAAAAGGAGAGTTTGTTCTTGAACATCATGTTGTCTCCGAATATATATATATATATATAATCTGATTGATTCCATTTGAATATAGGTTTTTATGTTATTCATTTTTTGGCTCTTATTTATTTATACTAATTATTTATAATTTACAAAATACCTTCAAAAATTTCATAGCCCACAAGGAAGAGCTCATATAATAATACTTTATTTATCATGGTATCGTATTTTTTAAAGATTTCTTTATGTGATTATTTCATCCAGATATTTAAAAAGTTGGATTTATTGTAGACCTTTCAGACTGTTCTCCGAAGTAACAGGTGGAATTTCTAGATAAAAATTCATTCTGTAGAATTTATCTTCTTCTTTTTTAATGGATTATTTATTATTCTTAAAATGTTCTTTTCAATTTTGTTTTATTATTTGAATTAATTATCTGAACTCTGTTATCATTTTCACTTAACGCTGCAATATTTATATACTTTCTAAAATTACTTTTTGTACTTGGAAATTTCTATATATATATATATATATATATATATATATATATATATATATATATGGGTTAAGGAATTTTACAATTATTTTATATGAGGAAATAAGTACACTACATTAATATTATTTTAGACGACAATTTTTTAGACTGATAGATCTTCGTTCTTTAAGGAGAATTATTTCTTTTTGTACTAATTTGCCGGGTAGTATGACTGAAAGAACATTACTTATTTTTTATTTATTTTACATAATATTTTCTATTTTTGAATCTACATTTTTTTTTAAATGATTTTTTTTTTAACTTATTAATTTTAATAAAAGTGTATGCAAATTATTCTTTGAATTTTTTCGTATATTTTTATCTTTTTTTTGACATCATCATTTGTTTGACGGGTTTGTTAGAATTCTTATTTTGTGAAAGTTTAAATAAATTTACTAAATTTAAAACATATTAATTTTTTTTTATGATGTACAACATTGCGTCAGTGGCATTTCAGGATATGAGTTATTAACATATTAAAACCGGACGTAACATTTCTTTACGAGTTGAATCATAAGTCGTTGTGTACGATGACTAAATCTTCATTAAGTAGTAACATTTATTCTTTTCGTTGAAAAAAAACAAGATAAAATTATTTTCTTAAGTGAGGTTTTTAGTAGATTTATTCATGTTTTACTCACTTAACATATTTATTGTATTCATGGCACGGTAAATTTCTTGTTAAGGTAGGTCGGTTTTATGTAACCGTAGACGTATAAACATATGCATTTATAAACATACATACTCATATACATGTATCGGTTTCTCAGGAGGGTTCCTGTAACATTCGAGAGTAAGATTCAACCTCTAGCCTCCCTTGTCACAAGTTTTACCACAGGCGCATTTGCATCGCTCGTGCAGAGAGGTTTGCTGCCTGTTCCGTACAATATTTACATACAACATTATGTCCACGCGCGCTATACCCGTATGTAAATAGTTTAGGCGGTACATTAAGACATTTTCTTCTCCCCTAAACTAGCAGCCGGCGTGCACCTTGCTACCGGTTGATTTAAATATCATATACTCCTCGGCACAGTCATCGTTTCGTGTTTAAAGTCTGTACACACGTACATTACCATAGTTATCGTATAGGTCTACCCTTTTTCCATGACCTACTGGTCCGGTACTTCTCTTTTGCATACGGTTAAGACTCGTGCCAAAAAACCCTTTTTTCTTATACACTCGTGTCATTTATTTATTTACGGCTCAAAAGAAATTATAATCAGCTTGTTATAAACTTTATAGACCGTTCCTGTTTTGATTTATAAGCAGAACCTCCTGAATCTTTCTTAAATTATTTGTTAAATATATGTATAATATCCTCTTCATACAGTTATTTTATTGTTTCTCAGTTATTTGATATGTTTTTCCTTTTTAATGCTAAATTTTTTATGTTTTATATTGTATTTTTGTTTTTTCCGGTTAATTCATATTTCTTATTAGTTTATTATAATACATAAACAATTTATTGTACTTTATGTAATTTAAAATGAGGTACAAGTACAAAGAATGCCTTGTAATTATTGTATGGAACGTTTTTGAAAATGGTTTAGTAAAAGATGTTTGTGTACGTGTGTATACACAAACATATATATATATATATAGTTATATCATGAAATCCGAATTTGTAATGTCATTTGTATTTCACAATTTTATTTATATTTATCATATATATGCATAAAATCAACATATGATTGTAGTATTGGAAATTAATTACTCTCAGATTTAAAATATTATTTTAGGAACTAATTTGCGTTAACCAATTGTTTTTGTAACTTTCATTAATTTATCTTTTATATAACAATTTATTGTCTTTAAAATCATTATAGTTTACGCTTAATATTTTTAAATAAAATAAAAATATTTCTAAAATGAAAAACATGTTTTTTTTATTAAAAAATTTACGGAGGGTAATTTTTAAATAGGCTGTTTTAAGTACATAATAATAATAATTTTATTCCAATGTATTTTTAACCGCTATTTCTTTACCATAAAACAAATAAGGTTATTATTTATTTATTTTGTTTTTTTTTTATTTTTTATTTTTATTTTTACTGATGAATTAATTCACCACAGAAGCTGGTATATGGGAATATGAAGATGGAACTTTGTAGCGTATGAAAAATGCCATACCCTTCGAATTGAAAGACTGAGACGCTACCACTCCGCCACGGAGTTCAACTTTTGTTGTAATTTTTACGATTACAGAAAATCTATTATTGGTTAGTAGTGTTATGCAATTCTTTTTTAAGTTTATTTTGATATTACAAAATATGTATATATATATATATATATATAGATTCTATATTCCCCCAAAAACGGTTTTGCTGTCTGTCATGAAAAGAAATTAACAATACTTAACTAGATAATTTAAAATCTGAATAAGGTTTACTATTCGTATAAATTTTGTTAATTTCAGTAATGTAATTTTGTTAAAAATATGATATATTATAAAACAACAATATATTTTTCGAATTAAAACTGAATTGGCGCAATACAACTTAACGTATTCAATTTATTTTACGCACTTTATTCTGTCACTCTTTACAATTTCTTTTCATTTCTTCAAACGTATCGGAATGTATTCCAGAATAGGGGTAACCGATTTATAACATAAATAATTATTAGTTTTTATTATATATTTTTATCTTGTAAAAAGTCAATTAATTTCAGTAATTTGCTCGTTTAATGTTTTTTGTTGTTTTGTTTTTACTTCTCTTTCGTTCCTTTTAGTTGTTCGCGTTTTAAATTTATGTAGAATTTTTTTTTTTTTTTAAGTGTAATTTTTTTATAATTCTATTGCTTAGTTGTATTTTACGTTTTTTTTTTTTTCATTTTGTGCTAGTCATATTTTATATTTAGTATACGATAGGGTTGTAGAATAAAGGAAGGTGTCCATCTGAACGTAGTAAGAAGTTTGTCATACTCTGTTATATCGACGAGCACCCTCTTATCTAATGGCCTCTAATTGGAGTTGAGAGTGATACCACTTCTGTGAACAAAGCTTCTTCTATCGATCTTTTGAACCCTGTTCATTACTCTATCTCTCCCATTATATGATGACAATAATTAGATTGCATTTCCATCATTTTTTCTCAGATAGAAAGAGATAAAAAAAGAAGATTGCTTATGTTAGGTTGTTTTCTAACCACCACTTCCCTCTTCTTCTAAACTACCCTTAAAATGAAAACTTAATGAAGGAAGACCTGAGTCATCTTTTTATTTTTTTTCTCTCTCTCGCTTTCTCTTTTCGTTTTCCCCTTTTTTCTAACCCTGTTTGCAGTTTCGATAAAGCTGGATAAAGAAAACGATGGGGGTGTTGCTTGCTTTAGAACATCCTTTGTTTGGTGGTTTTTCCCTGCAAGTTTTGAATTATACATATCAAGAGACAGTCATCATCAACCGATTCTTTTTCCCTTAATATCTTATATATTTATATATCCCATTCTTCTTATGATACACTCAGAACGCATTACTTATATTGTAAACCATCCATTTTATATGGACTTTCACGAAATAATATATCTAACCTTTGTAATATTTACAATGATCACCACCGACAGAAATCCATCTATATAAAATGTAAATAAACATAAATTTATAAAATGTACTTTTGGTATCCGTAAAACTTAAAATTACATTTTTTATTATTCTCATTTCTCATTTTGATAATAGTTGTATAAATTTTTTATAAAAATTAAGTTATAAATTTAATATAGAATAATTGATGATCAGCGAAAAATATTATTAAAAATCTATTTCTATGAATTTTAGGACACTTTTTTGCAATTTTATTAATCAACCAGGCCTAAAATGTATTTCTCTACGAATGTGCGAATATATATATATATATATATATTAGTATTATTAAATTACTTTTACATCATTTACCCTATTAGTTTTTTATGCTTCTCCAATTTCATAATTTGTTGTCTTTTAAAACATTACTTTAATGTAGAATTAAAAGAGCAGTTATTAATTTAATAGTTAATATTAAATTATTAATTTTCGCAAGACAATATAATTTATTTAACCTAAATTTATTCTGACTTATATCGTACATTATTAATCTTTTTCCCATGCTTAATGTTTGTGTTTTTTTTTCTATTAGTAAAATTTATATTTTACGTAATATTTTCTGTATAATTTCAAAATAATATTTATTACAATAGAAAATTTTGTATATAATCAATTATTACATATTTCTTATATATATATGGTTATGTTTTTAATATTTTAGTTTTAAGAAATGTGATAAATATTCGAGTTAAAAAAATAGTTATTAAAATTAATGTTATTTTGAAAGATTTGCTTGGCATTAAAAACAGTTTTAACAAAACAATTTTCTTACGTAGTTATGATTTTATAAGAACAAATTTCGTACTTCGTAATTAAAATATCATGGAAAACAAACTGAATAATAATGTTATATAAAATGGAAAAAAGTTCACGCTCTAAAACCGTTTACAAATGTTTTAATTAAAACTAAACCTACAGTAGATGGATATTTTGATTACTAAACATTCATCTTCAGAATTTATTGTGGAAAAGTATATATTCAAATATTTTTAATACTACAAATTAGAAATTTTATCTCACATTTTAGAATAAGAGTAAGAAATCAAACAGTTATTATCGTTTTGGACAACTCCAATAGAAAAGCATAAATTTAACTTAAAAATATTTCAACCATTTAAACCCCTTATTAATATTGCCATCTGACTGGTCGAGCTAAAAATTTAAATTTTAACCTGGTTTAAATATATATATATATATATATATATATATATATATATATATATATATATGCGTAGCTGTTTATTAAAAATCAAACTTTATACAAATTTGGTGCTCACAAAATAATGTGCATAATAATTGTTAACGTTTGTGATTTTTATTAATATTTGTTTAATTTTATATAATCTGTGTGCGTGTGTGTATGTATGAACGAACGTACGCGCGCACTAGATATTTTTATATTGGTTATAACGTTCGCATTTACAAATAATTACGGACATAAATAATAGATAAGGGAGATATGACTCATGTGTTTTATTCCAAAACAGTAAGTTACAGTACAAGCTGACTCCCAGAAATACAAAAAAGCTAATTCACCCCCTCTCTCCTTCCCACCATCAGTATTGCCCTTTTCGTATCTACGTATCAGTATTGGTAGATTCAGATTGTCCTTAATTTATAACTTGCATCACCCTTCGCCTTCATCCTTTAACATAAAAAGCCCATAGCGAGACACATGGGTGCCATAGCTCTGTCCCCTCCTAACTAGTTGGTCCATCCCCCTGGAACAATGCTCTAAAAAACTAACTTTCTTCCCTCACCCCTATTTTTTTCCTCCGCCCTTATATCTAGAGCTCTCAGAAAAATGGGTTCTTTATGGAAATGTTGGATGTGTAATCCATATTGGAAACATAAGGGTAGTATGAGTATTTATGACTGTCTCTACACGATGGGAATTCGTAAAGGAATATCGTTTTACTGATATGATCAACATCGTTCTTTAATTTTTATATCTTTTCTTTATCATATATCTTTAAACTATAGAATCCTTAAGCACCGTGATTTTTTATTTAAATATTCTTTTAACGGAATCTAATTTTTAAATTATTTCCCTGTTCGAAAAATTAAAATGTAGTTCATAGTTAATGTAGTTCATGTAGTAGTAGAGACGTATAATATAAATATATATATATATATATATATATATATATATTTTAAACTATACATTTTTGAAAATTCACTTGTTTCATTTATCAATTTAAATTTACGTCAGCCTAAACAGATTTTTTTGTTGTTATTTATTGTAGACTATTTATATACGCCTATCTTGAGCTATTAACTGACAAGGGTTTGACGTTAATTTTCTTGTTTATTTCATGTACCTTAAAATTTATCTTTATTGCTTTGTCAAAATTCCAGTTTGTCTAAATAATATATGCTAAAGTATATTTTGTATTATTGTTTTTATATTCGAATGAATTAAATATTACTTAATTTGTGACTGTCAAATTCCTTATCTTAAAAAAAAAATAATAAAAAACATTGTCAAATTTTTTATCTTCTCGAATTTGATGTTATTTTATTTTTGTTAGTGATATGTCTATCTTGGTGAGGAAATTTTTTTTTCAATTCAGTTTTGAATATTTATGTTGGATAATATTTCTTGAAGTAGTTCCCTACCGAAATAATGTTGTTTCTGATAGAAATATATAAAAAACCTTTGCTAGAAAAAATGATCGATTCATCGTTTAATCAGATTTCTTCTGTTACTTAGAGAAATATTTTGTCCCGATATGACAGCTTTTTCTCTCTTTATTATATAATTTTTTTTACATAAAATTGAATTAATGACGAAATTATTTAATTTTATTTATTTATCTAAAAAAGAACAAAACCACTTTAACCAACTTGGTTTGGTAAACGACAAAAACTAATTATTAGAGGAGATTTTGTTTTTTAATATAAATGTTTATTTCTTACTAGGTTTGGTTTTCCGTTTAATATTTCATTGATTTTTACATCATTATACAACAATGTTTTTGTGAAAGAATTTTCAATTTTCATGTAATTTTCGATTATTTTTCATTGGAAATTTTTTTTGTATAAAAAAAAAAATATTAACGTTATTTTTAATACATTTTTTAAATTGTTTTTTAATCCATAAGGTTTATTAGTTTTTTTTTAATTTTGTTTATTTTTTATTGTATGTATTAAGGACGGAATAAGATGTGATCTTAAAGTTTGGAAAGTTGAAAAAGTTATTATTCTTATTTTTAAATTAAAAAGTAATAAATAATGATTCAGAAGGAAAGGAAAATAATTTGAGAACTGATTCTACAGCTATGAAATAAGGAAAAAAAATTCATACAAACATATGTCCGAAAACGTTTGGTTATCAAGTTGCGGCTAGAGAAAAATTTCGCTTAGATTTCAGTTCCCCCAGTGAAAATTTTTAAGGCGTTATATAAGGGATAAACTTGATGTTTTCTTATGTTTTTTTTTTTTACTTTTCTTTAATTTGGGGGACTACCGTTAAGTGTTACTTCAGAGGATGAGATGAATGACAATTTTGTAGCGTTTGAAAATACTATTCCTTTCTTTTCTTCCTCCTGTTTAGTCTCCGGGAATTACGTTCAGATATTATTTCAGAGGATGAGTGTAAATGAAGTGTAGTCTTGTACAGTTTCACTTCGATCATTCCTGAAGTGTGTGGTTAATTGAAACCCAGCCACCAAAGTATGCCGGTAATCGCGATCTAGTATGCAAATCCGTATAAAAATAACTGACTTTACTAGAACTTGAACGCTGGAACTCTCGACTTCCAAATCAGCTGATTTGGGAAGACGCGTTCGCCATTAGACCAACCCGGAGGGTTGAAAATGCCATGCCTGACCGGGATGTTTGTGGACTTGAAATCGAATAAAACGGGTCCCAGAACTGTATCTCCCGTAGTTTTTATGACATCCATCGTAAAACAGACAAATTTAGTAACGAAAAATACGTGTTTAAGTACAAACACTTTGTTAAATGACCAATTATGCGTAAATTTTATTATCAGATTTGAATAAATTTAGAGACTTTAATTCTGAGAAAATTGATGTAATAAAGTATATAAAAAACAAAACAAAAATTATTAAAAACACCCAGAAAAATGTTATAAATCTGTAAAAATTAAAAAAAAAGCTGTTTTTAGTAAAAGTAGTTCCAATCAATATGTATTTTGAAGTCAATTTTTTACGCGACTTCGTATTCCACACAGTATAGTATGGAGGACATTACAAGCTCAAGGACTTGGGCACAGTCCTTATCATGTTCAGAAAGTTCAGCACCTCCAGCTTGGTGATCAAACCAGACGATTGTAATTTTTGTCAATGAGTTAACAATAATTAACCACTCCATCCATCATAATATTTTCAGATAATGCTACTTTTATCCGTAATGGCATTAACAACACACGGAATTCACATCGGTAGTCTGAAGAAATGCCGCATGCTGTAGTCGAATCAAATTTCCAGAAACGATTTTCGGTGAATGTTTGGTGTGGCATAATTGACAACTAATTAATAGGCCCTTTCATACTAGAACAACATGTTATGGAGAGAAGTTTTCTGCAATTTTGAAGAAATGTAAAGAATTGCTTTCCTTAGAGAAATTTTCAAGCATTATAAGAATACAGTGTTTGAAATTCTTTCAATGGCGAAACGAAGTGAAACGTATTATCAGCTTATGGAACATCAACACCTTACATGAATGAAGACCATTCTTAGATAAAAAATTTACAGGTAAATGGATTGGACGTAGAGGACCGCTAAATTGGTTACTTAGATCACCGGATCTTACTCCCTTAGATTTCTGAATAGAGGGATGGATGAAATGCGATGTATATGGGTGATGCACATGTGATGAACTGATCGCACGCATTCTCAGTGCTGCTGCCATCATCAAAGAACGTGAAGATATCATTAGATTGGCAACAGAAAATGCAAGGAAACGAATTGAAATGTGCATCTATATCACTGGTGAAATTTTCGAACATTTATTGTAAATTAATACAGTATAAACCACAGTGAGTATTTTTTTAAAAATATTTTAATATTTCAGAGGTCTAAATTTATTTTAATAAAACAGCTGTTTTTATTTTTTTTTAAGTTCATAACATTTTTTGTTAAGTTTTCTTTTATAATAATAAAAGTTGATTTTTTTTTAGTTTTTATAAACTTTATTTCATCAGTTTTCTCAGAATTAAATTCTCTAAAAGTTTTCATAATAAAATTTATACATTTATAAGTTATTTAACAAAATTATTCTACTTTAAAACTAAAAAAAGTGTCTTTCATCACCGAACGTTTCTGTTATACGTTGGATATCATGTAAACTACGATAGATGCAGTTCTAGGATAAAAAAATACAAGAAATCAAGTTTACTCTTTATATATATATAACGTCTTAAAAATTTCAGTACGATCTCATTTGACCGGGGGAACTAAAATCCGGAAGAAATTTTTCACTAGCCGTAACTCGATAATAAAGCGTTTTCAGATGAATGTTTTTCCTTATTTTAAGCTTTAGAATTAGTTCCTAAATTTTAACATTTACAGGCTTTTTCATATTAATAATATTCATCTTGGTAAAATTAATCTGATTGATGAAAATATTTCCCTCGTTTCATTTACAGTTTTTTCTGTAGTTCTGTTTTATGATTTTTTAGCAGCTTCATTGCAAACATTTTTTTTTCACTTTTGGTTATAGAAAATTTTAAAATACAATAATAACCATAATTAATTATTAATATCAAATCCAGTTGTGTTAGGAGTAAAATTTAATTTCCGTTGGGATATAAAAGTAACATTTACAGTTTTATGCGTAGATTTATTACAGTTGAATCTTTTTTAAATAAAGAAGGGTATAATAGGAGATTGTTTAGGGCGATATTTTTTGATTAAGCCGAGAAAAACAACAAGAAGAAAAGAATAATCTAGGTATCCTGAACGTTCGAGCAAAACCCCTCACGATAAAGAAGCGAAAATAAAGATATTAATATTTCACCGTTGCTAGCTCATAACGCCTCCAGGGTGGTAAAGAAGCAACGCAGTATCCTAGAACAGGGGTTGATTCTTTTTACTCTCTCCCCTTTATAGTCCGAACATGATAGGAAGATCACAAACTCCGTTCTTTTTATTAATTTTTATTTATTTATTTACTTAATTTTATTTTAATTTTTTTTTTGTTTTTTTTTTATTTTTATGTTTCTAATTTTGTTTTTATTTCTTTTTTTTAATTTTAGGTATTTAAACGCGCGGTTCGTTCAGTGTGTGTGCGGCTGGGAGTGAAAATTGAAACTTTGACAAAATTTTTGTTGTTGAAAAATTACAAAACGCTTATCTGCTCACCATGACGATTTATTTTAAAACAATTAAATGTAAATTAATTCTTTATTTTTGTTTTATTATTTATATATATAAATATATTATTTAAAGTGCCTTGTAAAGTAATTTAATTTTTATACCATCAGTGTCGATGATGTGTCTTGTGTTCCTTTTTATATATATATATTATATATATAATAGTAAATATTATTAGTACTTGCGTTGTATTTAATTAATGTTAAAATAGTGTTTTTGTAAATATAGTAAAAAAAAAAAAATGTTAAATTATTTGAGACTATAATAATGATAAGTATGTTCTAATGTATGTAGTATTTTTTTTTGTCTTTATAGTTTTTTTCAGTCGTAAATAATTGTGCTAAAAAATTTGTGATTATATTGTTATTTAAAAAAAAATCTATAGCAGATTAATTATTGATAATGTTGTCAATAAATTATGCTTTTAAACAGTTTATATTAAAAAATTGTTAAAGTTATTTCCAAATTTTCCCTCCCAGATTACGCCACAATGTAATGTGGTCATCCTTTCATTAATTTTTAATTTACATAAATTATATTACTCCAAAAAAGAATGGATTAACTTAAATATAATTTAATACAGATTCGAGGAAAAATTATTATTTATCTTGCTTCAATTATTTAATTGTAAGTATTATTTAATTTTATTATGAATCTGACGCATAGTTCTAGACTAAAAATTATTTGAATCTAAATAAAAATAGACTAACACAAAATCTTTATTTTTTACAATTATTTTATTAATTATTATAAAATGTTTCTTTGGTTGCTATCACATAGATATAAAATATTCTAAAATAATAAATTCTAAAATATAAGAGTATTATTTAGTTATTTTAAAATAACTAAAAAATACTAAATTATTTAGTTTAAATAATTTAATCTAATTTCAATTCAGTTAAAAAAATTCTGATATTTAAAAAAAATGTTTTAAAAATAAGTACTTTTAAAACTATTTTTAAGAATAAAAATAATAAAAAAGAAGTGAACATTAATTTTATCAGAATTTTTATTTTTCGTTAAAAAACGAAAAAACCCTTATAAATTAACCTAACTGTAATATTTTTTCCCCAGCCGTCCTCCGTGGCGCGAGTGGTAGCGTCTCGGCCTTTCATTCGGAGGTCCCGGGTTAAAATCCCGGTCAGGCATGATATTTTCATACACGCTACAAATCATTCATCTCACCCTCTGAAGCAATAACTAACAGAGGTCCCGGAGGTTAAACAAAATAAAAAACTTCTCCCCAAAAACTGAAATTTATCATCATTCCTACTAGGAATTAGATATCTGATTTTATTTATTTGTTATAAAAATTAGGCAAATGTTTAATATACAGAGCTTGATTTGTGGTAATAAAAAGAAATACAAAGCAAAATACATGAACAAAATGAAAGAATCATAAAAATAATTTAGATGTTCTTTGAATAATTTTATCCAAATCAGAAATTACAGATCAAAAAATTTGTAAGTTTAAATAATTTATGAACATATGGAAGCAAAATTAATGATTTAAATTTAACAATACGAAGTCTACATTATTGTATATTTAGCAAAAAGAAGATAAAATATTTTGAATACTATTTAATACTTTGATAATATTTAATAATTTTTTTCTTCTTTTAATTAAATATTTAAAAGTAATTACAGCCTTGCTGACATCCTTTAGCCTAAGCGCTCTCATTTAAGTATAATTGGAATATATCGGTTTAGTGGTTTTTGAATGGTTTAAATTAGCTTTTCAAATTAAATGTAATCTACAGATGTTTGATATTAATTACACAGTAATATAAAAAAATAAGATAGTATACAATTAGAAAATATACATTAAAATTTTATTTATTTATTTACAATTATACTTAAAGAAGTAATATTTTTGTTATGAAGCACATGAAATAACAACAGAAGAAATCAAATACTACATGTAAAATCTTAAAATTTTATTTGAACACGACCACAATATTTATTTAGGTAAAGGAAATACTTATATTAAGATTAACAAAACTGGAAAGTTTTTTTTAATAATAATAATAATAAATGAAAGAAATTTGGAATGAACTAGGTACCTGATTTAAACCCAACAGGTTGGTCTAGTGGTGAACTCGTCATCGCAAATCAGCTGATTTCGAAGTCGAGAGTTCTAAGGTTCAAATCCTAGTAAGGTTTCTTACGGATTTGAATACTAGATCGTGGAACCCGGTGTTCCTTGATGGTTGGGTTTCAATTAACCACATATCTCAGGAATGGTCGATCTGAGACCGTACAAGATTACACTTCATTTACATTCATACATATCATTTTCATTCATCTTCTGAAGTAATACCTTTCGGTGGTTTCGGAAGTTTAACAGAAAAAGAGAGAGGTGATTTAATACTTTATTGGGAAAATATGTGTACATTGAGAGAAGTTTTTTTTGTAATGCTTCTTTTAGTTATAAACAAAGTTACGATCTAAAGATTGTATCAGAATCTGATTAGAAAGAATTTTAAACTAAAGAAAACGTTTTTTCTCCAATAATTATTTTACTAAACGGTTTTTTTTTAATTTATTACTTCTAGTCAGACAATAATTTACTTAAAAATAATCCTAGGATGGAATTTTATTTTTATCAACTACCTAAACAATAACTTTCCTTTAAAATTCCAACATTATGTAAGTAATTAAAAATAGGCATACTGATTATAAATTCGTTTGTATAAGTTATGAAAATTTAAACAGATAAAGGTTTACATTATCATTGGAAATAAAAATAAAATTACGAGATATTGAAATTTTCACTTCTGAATTTTTGATATTTCATACATTAATAACAGATCAATTTTCAATAATAGTTACTGTGATGAATGGTAATGAATTATTTGTAGACTTATTTGTGAAAATAAGGAATATACGAATTATTTGTGAAAAATACCTTCCCCGGCCTCGAAACCGGAATCAATTTATAAGATCCAGTGACCCCAAGTAATGTTTATAATTTTAAAAAGTAATTAGAAATTATTTAATGAATTTTATAAATAGAAATTTACGTACAATTTTATAAAGTTTTTTCTACTATTAGATTCAAGTACCCGGATCCAACTTCCTCTGAACTTTCCCTTATTATCAGCGACAAATTAAACAATCAATGTATTCTTGTTATTTATTTATTATTATTATTGTTGACTCGGGGTGACTTGTTTATTATCTACTGGTTTGCGGTAAGCCAATTATTTTTTAATTTTAATTTTTTAGGGTACGTTTATTTTATACCATTTTAATTTCATTTTTTCTTAACATATTTTTTTTTTCTTTGAATATTCAACTTTCGATTTTAGGTATAAATAAATGTGTGTGTAAGTTTTCACTATTTCTTTTAGACAAACATAATGGTTTCTCATTATTTTATGTATTTTTAATAAACCTTTATTTTATCATTACATTTAAAAGAATTTATTTATAAAATGTTTATAATTTTATACAATATATATTGTTTTAATCTGTTTTTCTGTGAATAAAGCATTTTTTTATTTCAAATCAATAGAATAATTTGTTATTATCTTTGAAAAATAAAAGTAAACATACCGACCTCCGTGTTTGAGTTGTTAGCGTCTCAGCATTTCGTGTCGAAGTCCCAGGTTCGAATCTCGGTCAGACATGGCATATTATCTATCATAAGCTACCAATTTCCACCGTGCTAATGATCATATCTGTTGATGCCAGCTCTTTCAGAATAGAAACGTAAACATTTTTAATGTTTTCAGATGTAATTTAGTGTAGTATAATCGAAAGGAAATTCATGACTTTTAAATTAATTTTCACGGAAATTTGTTCAATTATTCATTGTTTATTTTAAGATTTCATGTTTTTTTTAAACATATTAAAAATTATGTTAAAATTATATTAAGTTTTAAAAATGAAAAGAATCTTTTTTTTGTTTTTTAAATATTAAAAGAAATTATTTATATACAGTTAGTTTATACTGTATTTTACGTAACGGCCATAAAAAATATATATTTAATTATTAAAATAAAATGTTAAAATAGGTTTAACACACATATATAGTTTATAATGATTTTTGAGCTTTTATAACAGTTAATATGTTAAAAAATAAAAAATTAATCGAAAACTTTCTCGGCTAAATACAAATATTTATTTTAAAATTAAATTTATATTTTACAAAATATGAAAATACTTTTTATTTGTGTACTGTACCAATTTATTAACTGTATTTTTAGTAACCTAATATTTTGTTTAGATACTCATTTAGTAGCATTTGCCAGATTAAAATTAATTTTAATACGTACAATTTTTGTTTTTTAAATAATTTTGCTAGAAATAAATTTAAATTATCACTATTTTTAAAGTTAAATTCTTGCTTTTAGAAAAATACTTTTATGTCTATCACACATCATAACCAACATTAAAACTTTGTTGTAGAAAATTGGAATAGGAAAAGATTCTTTCCTCCATTAAGTAAAATATAACATTACATGCCTATTAAACAGTGGGAGAAGTGATGATTACGAAAGTGGAGCCCAAATAAAAAAGAGTTTTCAAATAACATTTCAGTGCATGACCCGTAGAATGGCGCAGTGGTATTATGTCAAAGATAGTTTAAACTTTAAGAATCTATACTAGAATTTGACATATATTGAAGCTGGTGGTTGACTCTAAGTCGGCGGTCTGATTCTGCTGAGAATTCGGTGTCTTTATTGTTATGTGACTTTATTGTTTTTATCTGACTAATATTTATGACTACTTGGATGAGTTTAATGATCTATAACTTTATTATATGTTATCTTCGTTTTTACTTGCTTTGTGTAATGAAAGGTGATGCATATTACTAATATTATATTTAAGGGGCTTACTTAGAATGGTCTCCTGACACGTTACGCTTAGCCAAAAATTTTACTTATAGTCACAATTCTTTTGGTTACTATTATAAAAATAAATTACTCAGAAAAAATTAAAATTTTTCGTGTTCCAAATTATAAAATGTATTATTTCGATTATATTATTATTTTTCATTTTTAAAAAAATTTGTTTTTGAAATATAAAAAAAATATGTAAAAATGGCTGTTTAAAATTTCACATTTATAAAAAGAGTTAAATCTTTATAAGGGAGAAAGCAATATGGGTGTGAAAACCTTATATGGTGTCTTAAATTCAAATACAATTTTATTAGTAATATTATTTCAGTAAAGTAACATATTTAATAATAATTGAAGTATTGCTTATAAAATAAAATAGGAGTGAATTTTCTAATATCAATGCCGTTTGATTTATTAGCGAGTAAAGGTTTTTAAACTAATTATTATTATTATTGTTTTATTATTGAGAAATAATTTGTACCTCAATTTTCTTAATATCAAACAATATTATTCGGTTTTTTAATTTTTGTCCTTTCGAGGTTATGTAGATTTTTTTTACCTATATTATAAATGTTCTTTTTTCAAGGTTTTATTTTATTGTGATGAAATGAAATATTTTATATATACATATATATGTTATTAATTTTGACCAGTGCGTGGTAAATGCTTTATTGATAAAACGCTATAAAACTAATAATTTATTTATTATAAATATAAAAAATATTTTAATTTTACTTCATTTTTACATTAGTCAAAAAAAGTTTGAGTCACTTTTTAAAATAGTATAAAATAATTAAATTTTTATTCCGAATAAATTTTTTATTTTTAATATATGTGTACCCACACATACTCCTATTAATAAAATACGAATAACTTGTAGTTTCTCAAGGTTTTTTCATATATTTTTGTATCTTTTTTTATGATTCGCTATTTGTTACAGTGCCCTTACTAAGTTACTGTTCGCGTTTGTAATTAATTGTTTTATTTATTTTAAATTATGCCGTTTAAACGACATGATTTTTTATTAATTATAATATTTTGTAATTACGTCATTTATTTTTTACATTTTAGTAAATTTAAATGACACTGAATAATGTAAGAATTTAATTTAAAAGAATTTATTATTTAAACTCGTGGAGGTTAATATTTCGCTCGTCATTTCTGAAGGTTATTATTCTATAGCATTAAACGTATAAGGATATTAGATAATTTATATATATATATATTTTATTTTTATTTTTTGAGGAGTAAAATTGCCCTCCGATTCAACTGGACAATAATTTCATCCCCAGGGATATGGTTTGATGCCTAGGCTTATATCGAGATGGTTTATATTCAAAATATTTTTAATATAATTTAATTAATGTAGCTTATATTTAAAAACTACATTCAAATATTAAATCTAATTCTTATATCGAAATTACTATTATTACATTATTTTAAAATTCTCAAGAAAAATACGAACAGTTTAATTAATTTTAAGATTAAGTTTAAAGTTTAAAAAAACGTTTTAAAATAAATAAAATATTTTCTTAATTTTATGAACAAAGAGCTTTTTAAAACTATGTTTCACTTCATTAATTATTAAAAACATTAATATTTTTAAACATTATTTTTATTTGTAGTCTTTTTTACAAAAGAAAAAGTATTTATTCAACATCGTTTTTTTTTTAGATTTATACAGCTAAATGAATCTATAAAATACTGATACATTATTTAAAAGTTTCAAACCTCATGTGATACATTTTATGTAATTTATATTTCATATAAAAAATCTGGTTTGATAATTTTTTGCTTAAAAAAACAATAATTTATGTGCAATTTTATATGCAGACATTTTTGTTATTGTGAAAATTTAGTTTTTATATTTTCCAAGAATTTCAGTTTAGCAACTAATGCAGAAAATAAAGTTTATTTTAATCTTTTATAATATAAGAACTTTTGGATGATGTATTTGTTTTTCAGATATTTAAAAATGAGAAAAAAAGTTGAAAGACAGCGCAGTATTTTTTTGTTCGTAAAAGACAATTTACAATTTTTTTGGCACACTGTAAGGAGGATAAAGGGAACTAAATATTTATTCGCTGAGTTTCTAGTTGAATTTTAATTTTGTATCAGGTAGTATTGGAATAAAAAATTAATCTTTTTTAAAACTAAAAATTTCTTTTCAGCCATTTAAACTTGCAGCAAGACAAAAAAAATCATTATTCCCCATTTTTTTACAACAAAGGTGTAAAAAAAAATTGATACGCGACAATTTTCCTAATGTATTTTAAGCATATTTTGCTCATAGGTAATAAATATCTGTGTAATAAAAATTCGTATGACGTATATTTTTTACGCTTAGAATAATTTATTTATAACCAAAAATTATCACACAAAACAAAATGGGATCGAAAAATATCTATTAGTTATGTTTGTTCTAAGTAAAAATTTGTAATTTATTTTTTTATCCATTAAGCTGACAGAAAATAGATTTGTAACAATTTTTTTATTATAAATAAATGTTATCGTACGTAGATTTGAAATATTTAAACTTATTTGGAACGTAATAAAAAATTTATAAGAATTAAATATGAAAACAGAATTTAACGAAAAAATATTTTAACCGTACCAGTTCTTTGAAGGAACTTTAATGTAAAATAATTTTAAAATTTAAACTACAGATTTGATAGTCTAGTAAACAACATATATAAGCAACAGATATTAGAAAGAATAGATTTTAATCCGTTACGCGTTATACACGAATGCATTCAAGTAAAATGAATACATAATATAGCTTCTATTTCGTGAAATTATTGACCATTAATAAATATATTGGTGAAAAAGTTGATATAACGAACAATAACATTGATCTCGCTAAGGTAACCATATAAGAATGTAAAATGTTTCCCGATAAAACGGCCACAGCATTATTAGCAAGTGCTTTATGTTACCTGATGTGCTTATACATAATTTTCCGTTCAATTTATCCGCTGTGAATGATTTCCGTAATACAAAATTATCATAATAATGGCGGTGGCAGGACAGTCCAGTTATAATGCGGACAAATCAACAAAGAGACTAGATTTTTACACCTACAGCTTACTATTCAACATATCAAATTACAGAACGAGATAAAAATAAAAAAAAATAAATAAAAATCTTTTTGCTTGAATAAATTTTATCAATAAAATTTAAATAAATTTACCTAATCGATTTATACAGCATAAAATTATGAAATAATGTTTAAATATGTTTGTATTTTTATCATAACACTACTTACAAACGCGATTATACACTGGTAATAATTTGACAAACGTAACTCGCAGTTGGCGTGGTTACTATAATGAAATAATGATCAAATCATTATTTTTTTTTTGTTTCATATCTATATTGATCTAAAAAACCATTCTCTACTAAGTATATTGCTTATAAAAACGAATAAATATTTTTAAACCATTTTTTTTTCTTGGTAGTTTCCTTCTTTAGTATTGTTTTTTTATATCATTTGTATTTGATCGCTTAAAAAATTTTGTGTTGAGTAGAACCTCATCAAAAACTTTAAGAAAAATTTTAAGAGAAACTTTCCTTATTGTAGAATTAAACGATATCTCTTCAGAATATATTTTACTCTATTACTTAAAAAAGATTTCATTTTTTATCGTAAAAAAAACTATTTTTTTCCAATTGAAACATTTTCTGTGATTGCTAAAACATTGGAAAAATTTCAGACTTAGTTACATTTTTTCAAAACCCTATTATGGTAATGAAATAAGAGCTGATTTCACTTTCAAATACATTACTATTTAAAAGGGATTTATATTTACGAGAGAATCTCTAAAGTAAAGATTGATACATCCTAAAAACATTTATTCTGAAAATTTTATAAATATTTTTTATTTTTCTTAAACTACATACCTTATACTACTTCTCTATGTAATCGCCACCTGAATTAACACATTTATCGTAGCGATACACCAGCTTCAATGTATCCTCGTCATATTCTTCTGCCATCAGTCCATTTAGCCACTGATTAACAACATTTTTAAGTTCATCATCACCCGCGAACTCTTTACCGCGCAAAAATTCTTTCAATTTCAATGGTAATCAGAAGAAGCTAAGTCCGGAATATATGGTGGGTGATCGTAAATTTCCCATCCAAATGTTCTCAGTAAATCACATGTCGGACCCGCAAAATGTGGACGTGCATTACCGTGCAGCAGGACGACCCCATCGGTCAGCCGCCCACGTCACCGATTTCGAGTAGCGCGCCGTAACTTACGTAGAGTTTTGCAGTAGGCTTCTGCAATTATAATAGTTTCACATGGCATGAAATCAATCACCAGTATGCCAAACCGATCAAAAAAGCCTGTAACTATCAGTTTGCGTCCAAATGGCTGTGACTTGACCTTCCATGTTTCATTGCATGCAACGATTGAATTAAGAAACTCATCATCTTTTTTTTTTCTATGTAGCGCATCAAAAATTTCAAAGGAGATCCCATTCGGATGTTTTTTTGTGACGTTCCGTTAAGACCTGCGGCTCGCAACGTGCACAACCTATCTGAAGCCTAAACGGTCATGAACAATGCGACCAATAACCGCTCTTGAAACAGAAGGAAAAGAAGTGCCAGGTCGGAAATCGTTGAGCGACCATCTTTTCTGATTTCATTATCGACGCGTTTCAACAAGTCCTCGGTGATTATCGGGGGCCTCCCCGAACGTTCTTCGTCATGCACATTAATTCTATTATTTCTAAATTTTTCAAACAATTTTCAGACGTTTTTTTCATTCATTACATTATCACCGTACACAACAACCAACTGCCTATGAATTTCAACAGGCTTAAGGTTTTGATGGTTTTAAAAACGTATGACTCCACGTATTTCACAGTCGGTGGCAACATAGACTTTCCTATTCATTTTATAAAGTAATAACTCACACGTAATCAAAGATACTACAACGCGACAATTTACAGACAACAATGTAGTGTGTACATTACTAGCGTGGCCATGAATGACACAGGTTCGCCAATCTTAAGGAGAGAAATTTCCCACCAGTCTTTACTTTAGAAATATCCCTCGTATATTTATATATATATAAATGTCAATGTTAAAATTAGGATTATCAGGATGATAACTGTGAACAAATGTTCTACAACGTAACTGAAAAATTTCTGCATCGATTTTCATTTATAAAGTTTTCAATATTGCATTTAAATTCAATGCAATGGACTTCTTAAATAATTTAAAACAAAGATGTTAAGTAATTTAACATTATACTTTTAAAGCTACTTTATTACATTCGATCTACAAAATTCTTCATTAGAAGCCATACGATTTGATTTTTTTTGTTTCAGTTATCGCAAATTTAATTATTTTTAAAGATGTTTTTTTAAAATATTTTTATTTATAGTTGAATCAGTTAAAATCATTAACGACTTATTAATATCTGTATGAATATACCGGTAAACGAATAATCTTGAACAGACTAAGGCCAACCACTTCTGAGGCGTGTGGTTGATCGAAACCCAACGACCAAAGAACACCGGTATCCATGATCTAGTAAAATCAGAATGAAAGCCTTTATTAGCATTTTAACCTTAAAACTCTCCGGCTTAGAAATCAGCTGATATATCAAGTTTTACCACTAGGACCAACCTACGGGTTAAAATAAATTGAATTAACTATTCATCGCCTTTTATCTGGAGGTCCCGGATTCGAATCCCGTTCAGCTATGGCATTTTTACACACGCTACAAATCATTCATCTCATCCTCTGAAGCAATACATATCGGTATCCCGGAGGTTAAACTAAAAAAGAAACTATCCCTCGCAGTATCTTCTGTAATTTGGTAAAAAGCATCTGTAATGTAGACTTTTTCTGTAGTTTTTAATTATTTTGAACATTTTACTTGACATTTTCCACCCATAATTATCGAATAAATCAAATCTTAAAATAAATAATGGAAATTAAAAAATTATTAAAATTTACCAATTCAAACTAAAAACCATTCTTTAATGGAAACATTGCACACGATTTTTATCTGATAAGAGATTTTAAATTAATTAATAAATAAATAAAATAGAACTTTTAAAGTATTTTTACTAACAGTTATTTTTAAAAACTATTATACAATTCACTAATATCGGGTTTTCACCCGACATTATTCCTTGGTATTATTATTTCTTTAATGTATCAAAAGTTGTATTATTTGTATTTATTTTTTTTCTTAAATTTCTTTGGAAAATTTCATTGAATATCTTAATCAGTTTTCCAGCTTCTGTCGGGTCTGGGTGTGTGTGTGTATAGGCAAATACAAGTACTGCTACCGGCTTCCCAGGCCTAATGTAGCTCCAATGTAAGTGTACATATACCAATAAACATGTATTCTGGAACAGACTCAGGTCGACCACGGTCAACCACACCTGAGACGTGTGGTTCATTTCAATTAACCACACCCTTCGGTAGTTGGGTTTCAATCCAACTACCAAAGAACACCAGTATCCACAATCTAGCATTGAAATCCATATAAAAGCAACTGCCTTTATAAAGACTCGAACCTTAGAACTTTCGACTTCAAAAATCAGTTGATTTTGCGATGCCGAGTTTAATCAGTAAACTAACCTGTCCGGTTTATGTATAAACATAAGTATAAAATTACTTTATAATTTCTCATCATTAATACATCAATATTTCTTATAGCTGTAATTTTAATCGGCAGTACACTGGTTATTTAAAGTATGGTTTTCTCTGAATGAAAAAGGATTATACGCTTAGGTTCAAAGGTTATTTGCCAGTTCAACAATAATATCTATCTACTCAGAAAATTGAAAAGTATTGTATATATATATATATCATTCGTTGATTCAGTACTACATAGCAATAATTATTATTTCAACTCCAACCACATTTCGTAATCATCCGTCTAGTCTCAATTACCTTATTCATCCTTCCTTTTTTATTTATTATTATTATTATTACAAATTTTTCTCTCATTTATCTGCGTTACCGTATATTTTTATATATTATAATAGATTTATCCTTTTCTTTCAGTGGCTATAATAATATCAAGATTTTTAATATTAACACTAATATTGTTGCTGATGAAAATGATGATAATAGTGTAGATTACGATTACGTTTTTCTATTATTATTATCATCATTATCATTACGATTATTTCTCGTTAACATCCAATGATAATGGTAATTTAGTGAAATTTCTAAAATGAAGATTTAGTAAGAAATTATTTATTATTACTACAACTCTTTCTGTAATGACTAACTTTTCTCTTTACTTGATTGATTTAATAGACTTTATAAAAATAAAATTAAGAAAGTGGAAAAGAAATTTTTTCGTATAATTTGCGGATTTTTTTGTATATGATTTTTATATGTACTTCATACTAAATTTTAATGTTTCATGGAATGGTACAGACATTTTTATTTTTTTAATATTTGATTCTGAATTTTTCCTTTATTTATATTGTACTTTAATTAATTAATTTTTACTTAAGACATCAGACTTGACTGTTTTATGCTTTTCTCGTTCCTTTCTGTAATCATTTAACCTCACCATAGAATATACATTGCTACGTTAGTTATCTGTTTTATGTATTCTAATCTATGGCTTTCTCAGTCTTTTTACCTTACACATTCTATATGTTCTATTCTTTTTACTTAAAACATTTTATTTTGATTCTACTACACATTTTATATTACCAAATTAACAAAACCTTGAACTATTATTATATTCTCGATCGGCTTAGTTCATCACTTTACAAGATTCTGTCGTAAGTCTACTTTATTTTCGAAATCAGTACTGTGTATTCCTTTTATTAAACGTGTTTGCTATAAATTTAAAGCAAAATAACGACTGAAGCCTGGTTTTTTTTTTTTTTATTCAATCCAAGTAATATTTTATAATACATGATTTCTTTATCTTTATGATATTATTCTTAACAATAATAATTTTATGAATTTAGTTAAAAAATTACAATAAAAATTACTAAAAAAATAATAAGGTGGTAATGCAATGTATTACTCATAAAGATACTAATAATAAATACTGTCTATTTTAGAGGCAGTAATTTTTTTTTCTATAAATTTAGTCGTAAGTTCTCTTCATTTTTTACTTTTTTAATCCATCAATTTTTAACATTTTCCAGCCACACTACTTATCAAAAGTTTTTATTATTCTCCTTTCTAATTTTGCTACTTTTCATGATTGTTAACATAAATATCTAAACTCTACAAAAACATTCCTAATAATATATTTTTAAATCATACTGATTCATGATTTATACTAACAAATTTTATTTCTGTACGAATACTCTCTTTGATTATGCCCGTCTTCTCTTTTTCTGAACTGTACTTCTTCTAATATTTGTAATTTATAATTTAAATAACAAACCTCAACAGTTTTCGGTTTATTATGATCCTCTAAATTCTAAATTATTATTCAGTTTTTCATTATTCTCCATTCAGTCACATGGTAGTACTGTTTTTTTTTTTTTTTTTGTTTATGTTGCAACTAAATTTTTACCATAGCATTCAATCCATACCATTTATAGAGTAGCAACTGAGTATTTTTTATCCCAAATGAACAGAATTTCATTAATGAATCATAAAATTTTATTTCATCTAGGATCGTTACATCTTCAAATTAATTTTCCTCAGGCTTATTTCTTTTATTTATAATTTATTATAATTAATTATTCAATTAGCATATAATATTATTGCATTTCATACTTTGAATTTTAACTGTACATAGCTGTAAATTGTTACATACGCAAATCCCGTGTTAGAGTTTAAAATATTTTTCTGTTCGAATCCTTTCAGAACTGGATTTAAAAAAAAATATATTATTTAAGCAAAATGTGAAATATTAAGTTTCGTTTCAATTTTACTGAAATTCGGGAAGTGAAATAGAAATTTGTGCAAGAAATAGTGTTTCATTTTTAGAAATTAAATGTACACTTACGTATTCAAAATTTTATGAAATTATTTAGCGCATATTTATATATCTTGTTAAATCTTTATTTTAAAAGTGAATTTATTTGATTGATATAAATTTTTTTTAAACTAAAATATTTATATTTTTTTGATAACGATTAGCCTATAACATAATTTTTTATTGATAATATAATTACCTAAAATTTCTTCCATTTTAAAAATAAGTATAAAAAGTATTTGTATAGATTTCTATTTTAAATTTAAAGTATAACGCCCGACATTAAATCGTGTTCTTACTTAAATCTATAATTTAAAAAATATATATTTCTAAAGTGTAATTATATAAAAAAGAAAAATAATGAGATATAAGAAATAGGTAAATACAAATCACAAACCTATAAATTCTTCAATTTGTTATAGCTTTATTTTTGTAAATTTTGAAAAACATCTAACATAAAATCATCTATATCCCTCAATCTTAACGTAAAAAAATTAATTACGTATCTGATTAAGGACTTAACTTTGATATTATATTATAAAAAAATGTATCCCTATTTTTTGTGCAATTATAATTACCAATTATACTAACCAGTTATAATTTTATTTCAAGTTGCAATCACTGTAACAAGATCATCCAACGTTCCAAGTATTTTTTTTTACACAATTAACAATCGTTTACTTTAGAAATTTAGATGCCGAAGTAATATGTTATAGGTTATTGACGTATAATAAAATTTAAGCTCTATCAAAACATGTACCCAATTTGGTTAAGGAGTTTTATTTTCTTTAATGTTATATTTCGTGCAATTATGCATAACGTTTCCTTAATTTTATATTTTTTATGGCTGAATCGTTTTAATTATTTTCTTAATTTAACAACTTTATAAAAACGTATAAATAATCATTTATTTTATTAAATTTTTTTTTTTTTTTTTTTCAAATAATTTGCATAAGCTTCATTGAAAATATATGTATTCAACAATATAAATGAATAAATATAAAGAAAGTTAAACGCGTTTCATCAAATATTCGGTAAAATAAGAACATACCGTTTGACATGCCTATCCTCCGAATATTGTATTATTATTAGATTGTTTGTATTTTTAATGGGTTTTGTTTTTTTTCTTGTATTGACCAAATTTTTATTAATGTTAATTTAAAAAAGAAGTTTTCAAATTATCAAATCAAAATTGAATTTTTAATTATCTATAATTTGGTGTATATTTTCTGTTTGTTAAACATTTCGATATACATTTATATGAGTATATTTTATTAGATACACGCATCACTTTCTTTAAATTCAATGTTTTTTTTTTTTAATTTAAAAGATAATTTATATTTACAATCTGGTGTGTTGTGAATATATATATTTTGAATTCTGTGCTTTGAAAGTTACAAACTAAAATTACTGATTATCTTTGATCTGCAGGACTAGTTTCATTGTACTAGTTTCTTATTGTAATTAATAGTTAGGAAAAAATGTTTTAAATAAAACCTTAGTTTTGTTTTCGTTTTATTTAGTATTATCTTAACTAGGTCATACGTTATATACTTACATTTACTATATTTAAAACCACATAATAATTGTATAAGTTAGTTTAATGTATTTGCTTTTCGATCTATTTTTTACACGAATTAAAATAATCATCATTATTGCAACAGACATGCACATATTTTTCATGATATGGAAAATATCGCTGCCGTGAAATCCGTAGAGTTAAAAGGGATCTGGGCATATTTCTCCGTTCAGCTCTTTGCTTCCAAATGAGACCGTAATTTGCCTGGTTATTAGTCCGCTGGGGCGGTGATCAATTGCCTTCTATCTTTTTCTTCGTTTTTAGTTCTTTATCCCTCTCTCTCTGTTTCTGTTACTTATTCCCCTTCTACTTTCGACTTCGTCTCTTCCAACCTACGGAAGCAATTATGCACGCTAACGAGAATGACATTCTGTCTCATCAATTTTAGAACTCTTTGTTTTTAGCCTCGATGGAAAAATCACTTCCTTTTCTTTGTTACGCTAGAATTTAAAAACGATAAAATAATTCAAATATTAAACTTTATTACGTAATGAAATTTTAGAAAAAAATAACTTCCTTAACTTATCTAATGAATAAACTGATTACAATATTCTTAATAAAACTGCTAAATAATGCAAACAGAACAAGTAAACTCAATAATGTTATTTACATAATCTCAATAAAGTATAATCACTCTATTCTAGTATAGTTTTACCATAAAATTAAATTTTGTTTCATAAAAATAATAGAGTAGGAAATTTTTACAAATTCCAACACGTCATACAAGATAAGATTAAAATTATTTATACTGAAATATATGTAATCATCGTTATGCTACAATTTGATTGCTTTTGCTGGTAACTTCATCAATTAATTTACACTAATCTTTAGATTATTCTTTGGATTTTAACTTCCACACATTTTTTTAGAATATTGAATGTTGACCATATATATTGTTTAACATTTTAATATTACGAAAATATGTTTATTACACAGATAGACTAGATTATAGATAATGAATTTAAGTATTACGTTATCTATACTTATATAATTTCAAAATTTATGAATTTTCATTAAAAAAATATCAAAACATTTGATTTGAATAATACAGATTATTTATGTAAATGAAAAACCAAAATTATTTGAAAATCATACATTTTTGCCAGATTTTACATGAAATACAAATCATACCGAAACGTGTGAATAGAAGGAATTCCACATCGGACTTATTAGAAATAATGAAGAGGAAAGTTGTTTCCCGTTGCCTTCATTATCGAGATAAATATGATATTTGTAACTTTCAAATTGCGATGTGTATTAAAATTCAAATGATATTTAACTGTTCATATATTTTATCGTTTAATGGTACTGACTGCGTAAAAATCATCTTTTTGCTCTTAGATTAAGCCACTCTGATAATATCCTATTTAACTTGATGTTTTACAGTCTAAAGAAAAACCGGGGAAGATATTTTTAAGAAATAAATTAATACACCAATTTGTAAGAGAAAGTTTTATGTACTTTGTTTCTATTAACAGAGGAAAATAATTGTATCATTTAATGAAATTATTATTAATATGGAGAAATAAATGAATAAATTTTATAATAACATAATTAATTAAAAAATATTATTTTAAATACAAAAAAAAATTTAAGGATTTACTTAGAAATTATTACTGAATGAAAAGCAAAAGTAAAGGACTATACGTTTTAAATTAATGTAATAATCATAGGTTTATCTATAGATTTTTTACATGTTTTTAAGGGTTCAACCGCGTCCTCAAATCATGCAACCTTATTTAAACTCATTTCCGGATGTCATGCAATGGTGAAATTTTACACAGTGACGTAAGTCGAGTGACAATACAATATTCCATTGTTAATTTCCTATATTTTATGTACAGAACATTTAAAGATAAGTTGATGAAGATAAAAGAGAACATCATGAGAAGGAAGCTGAATTTATAAGATGTAGCTATTGATTCAGTATGAGTAGATCAGGTTGAAGCGCATTTTAATATAAATAACGTAGATTTATCTCCTAAAATTTATGTACTTTAAAAAAAAAATTATTTTTAAAAACATGATCTTCAAAAAAATATTTTAAAAAAAATTCGTACTAAAAAGTAAAAAAAAATTCTGTTTTCAAGAAATTTACTTTTAAAAAGTTTTTTATTTATGGATGATTGAAACAAAGCGTGGGGTGCGCTTTCACATACAAAAACTTTATAATTAGAGCGCACCCGATCCTTTTTCTTTAGTCATGCATAAATGGAGATTTTTTTAAAGGAATTTTCTTGAAAACAAGATTATTTTTTACTTTAGATTATTTTTTACTTTTTTTTTTGAAGAAAAGCTTGTTTTCAAAAATTAAAAAAAGATTTATTAATAAAGAATTAAATTCTTCTTTTACGTATATAATACATGTCATAGTATTTATATCCCTACTTGGAACATAAAATTGAAAAAATATCTATAAAATATATTATTTTATGGGTAAATCGTTATTATTTCGAATTTCTTATACAGATTTCAGGGTTGGAGAATCCCTACGGACAAAAATTATTTGGTCTTCCTTTCTTTCATTATTTTTTTTTAATTTTTATTATTTACAAATACTAGTTAATAAATATTGACTGCCGTGTTATGTTTTCCCGTATACAGTTTTTTTTTTTAATTCTTCATGTTTTTCAATATATGAAATTTAATAATTCTTAAAATTATGTACTTTAACCGTTTCATTATAATTTAAAATATAATTAAAAATTAAAATATTATAATTTAAAATATTTTCAATTCTTTTTATTAAATATCAAAATGTTTCTAATTTCTTTCTTTTACATCAGTTGGAATCTGTAGCGGATGGTAAATATTCTTTGACGAAATTCTTACTAGATATTTATATATTTCTTGATTTTCAGACATTTAACGTTGATAAACAAAAATCATAGATTATGTCTAAACAGTTCAACGATTGAATCAACTATTAATTACAGTGACATATTAAAATGTAAATATTGTTCTTTCATTGAATTTTGAATAACATTTCCTTAAACTATAACTAAATCTTTTATGTATATAAATGATTTTTTGTATGTTTCATTGTCCCGTATGAGTTCCTATACTATTCATCAGATTGCGATGAGACTTTGGTGAGTTGTTGTGCGCACGCCCACGAAGGTTTCTGAATTAGTTTGGACACGATAGGTGGCGCTGGGGTCGAGATATTCCGAAAAATTGTATTTATGGTCCGATTTGGCTCATAATCACAATATATATTAGTTACGTGAAAAGAAATATTTTTGCCAGAAATGGACCCGCTAGATGGCGCTGGGGTTGAGATATAAAAATTTAATCACATGATGAGGAAGACGATATTGACATATTCAATGATCGATATAGACAATTTACAATCGACATAGATGGTATCTCTTGATATATACAACTACATTAAATTTATCAACAAAAAAAAAGTTTTAGGTTATTTATTTTTACGTTTTTTTATGATTTTGATTTTTTATGAGTTATATTTTTTTTTATGAGTTAAAGGAATAGAGGGGCCCAGGGTACATTGCCTCCTGGTTAGGCGGAAAGGGAAAGTGAAGTGAGCCTTGAATGGCTAGACATCCCTAACTGCGACGGGAAACGCAAATAACCATATAGCGCGGGCGAAGCGGCGACGGGTCTGATAGTCTAATACACAAATGTGAAACTTTTTAGCGGATTCTGTCGATCCATTTGAGCATCACCAACCAACCGACTGCTGTCAAAGTTTCAGGATACATTCGAGATATCAAAAGGAAGCTTCTTAGCCATAGATTGAGACCCTAGACCCCTTGGGAGTGAAATTGTAAAATTATCCTCGTCAAAAGTCTGTGTTCTTTAGTTACTATATTTACTACAGTTCTGTCTTTTGTAATTTAATTTATTTTTCAGGTATTTGTAAAGTCGGTATATTTTAATTGTTATTCATCATTATTATTCTAGAAACCATTATTCTCATAACGAACACAGCGGTGTCCTGGCTACATTTGACGGGTGATCGAAGTGTACCCTGCCCGGATAATTATGTATAAAAATGATATTTTATTAAAGGCATATTACAAATAAAGGGAAAAGACATTTTCCTTTCAGGAGATGATAAAACAAATATTTTTTTGTTTGCAAAAAAAGGTCAAAACCGGTTGTATTAGTACTATAGATTTGATTACTAGATGAAGTAAACGTTAGTGAAATAACAATGTTTTTGATATCATATTTACATCATTATTTTACGGTTTTGTAATATCAGACGCAAACCGTGTCATATCGGTTTTTATTTTGTATTTAGGAATATAAATAATTCTATTTTAAGTGCCGTTTTCTGGAATAATCCTTTTATATAAAATAAAACAAAACTGATAACAAAAAATAGGAAAAACCTTTTCAAATAATCCTATTCAAATGTTCTATAAATTTCATTTTTTTTTTTTTAAATCAACGCCAAAATAAATGTACATTATTATCAAATAATTATTCAACATTAATTTAGTTGTAACATCAAAATCTTGAAGTTGAATAAAAAATTAATTTGTTTTGAAATTTAAATGTTGATAAAATAATAAAAAATACGGACCAAAAACTATTATTTGATATGATTTATGATTTTCTGGATTAGGAGTTTTTTTTTGTAAGGTAAAAAAAATCATTGTGTATATCACAGTGTCATTTTCTCATATCATTTACGCTATAAGTACTTCATAATATGCAAGGAAGAAGAAAAAACAAATTAATAATAACGGGTGATCCAAAAGTCGAGCAATACAAAATTTGAAAATATTACCTTACGGCTTCAAGAATGTATAGAAAAATAACTGTTATACTATTGATAACAGTTAATCTTCTTTCTTATCGTTATGTGCTTACTTTTAGTGAAACAGTCAATAAATGTTTTTTGTGAAGTGTTTGTGGAAATGTAAAGAAGAGTTTTTATTGTAAAAAATCTACGAAGAAATTCATTTACGCAGACGCAAGGGTTGTTTTAGAATATTTTCCCTAAAACTCGTGTGCTAAATAAATCTAATATAATATTTTTACATCGATCGCATTTTTTTTGTAAAAATAGTCGGATAAAGTAGAATACGCGCTTTAGTTGTCCTTCGTTTGAAATAGTTGATTGCTTTAAAATCAGAGAATTCTATCATGGAAATTTGTTGTGTAAACTATATTTTCAGATTAGAATTACAAAACAACGTCACATGGTGCTTAAAATATCTCAAAAAACAAAATAACTTAGTAATTATTACAGGTATGCATACGATGTTTTTTTTTTTTTTTTGCTTGATGATATCTCTACCTTGATGTTTGGGCGTGCGATATGGAAATTTAGCTTATGAAAAATGCCGTGCCTGACCGGGATTCGAACCTAGGCCCTCCAGACGAAAGGCCGAGATGCTACCACTCGTGCCACAGAGGGCAGCGTTTATTTTAGTAGTTATTGTTTCATCCAAGGGCTATAATTGAATTTCGGACAAGTTAAATCTTTACATATTTGTCGAGTTTTTATTTAACTTTTAATATATTTTTGTACAAAATAACGCTAAAATATTTACACCAACTGAAACTACGATTTTTTTTTTATGATTGCGTATTTTTTGAAAGATTATGATTACTTGTAGATCTTCTAATCTTACCTAACCAGATTATTTCAGTAAGGAGTTTTAAAAAGTACTGAATAACATTCATAAACTACCACTGAAAAAAAATTAAAAAATTGCATGACACATCTTAAAAGATATCCACAAATGCGAATAAACTATTTTTCTAAAGAAGTATGTTGGATGTTTTAAACGATTATTAAAATTCAGGTTTACTGAAATAAATTTTATTAAATAAATGTTTATTTTATTATTTATTATTATTTAGTAATTTTTTTTATTCGTATTTGGTTATGAACCGTCCCGTTACTTTCAAATCGTGTACGCCACAATATAATTTTGTATTAAAAAAAATATTCCGATAAGTTGAAGAAATTTTTTATGGGACTACCAGAAGAACAGCCGCTATAAAAAATAGAATCATCAAAATCGTTACATTTATTTGTGTATAATGCTTGAACAAACATTTTAAAAAAATTTTTTCGTGTTAAGTAAAGGACCTCCTAGTTTTTAGATAGGTAAGAATGATTAACGATTAAAAAAAAAATGTATTTCTATGGACAGTACCTTTCATTCATTTGAATTATAATTCAACATATTAACTTGGGTATAAAACGAAATTAAAATATTTAATTGAGAAAGTAAGCATATTACTTCGTGGCTAAGTAGATAGCATCTCCGCATTTCGTGCGGAAATACAAGGTTTGAATCCCGGTCAGGCATACGCTTTTCATACGCTACCAATTTCCACGGGACAATAACCATAATAGTTGATGGCCGGTCTTTCACAAAAGAAAGATATATATTTATTAAGAACTTATAAAAATAAATAATTTAAATATTCTGCTTAATACTGGATCGTAGTATTTGAATAAGACATTTTATATATTCTTTTTATAGATTTCAATTAATCTTGATTTTATTTGTTATTCTAATGAACAAGTTACACAGCGGTTCACGTTCCTTTTCTATTTAAGATAATGTATTTTAACTTATTAATGGATTTTTATCTGGTTTAAATTAAATGTAATAAAAAGTTCTTCTAAGATAAATTTTTAAATGAGAATTTATGTTTATTTTATTAAATTTTGTATAACCTTGATTTAGTATTTTAGTATAAATGATTTGTAGTATTTATTCAAATTTAATGTAAACGGTATTTTTTTTTTTTTTTTTTTAATATCAATCCATTTGAAATCTAATTGTTTTAATGGTATAACATTAAACTAAAATTCTTTTGGTAAGATTTGGATATATTATATGTATATGTATGTGTTTTTTTTATCAGAATTTCTTTTCTTTTCAAGAGGAAATTAATATTCAAATGTGTATCCATTTGTAAGAACATTTTCGATTAATACAGCTTAGCTCTACCGTTAAGAAAGATTAATAACTAAACATGGGGGGGGGGGGGGACTTTAAAGGAGATAATACGTGACTTTTAAACAGATTTTTACTTTTTTTGGTTTGTTTCGACCAGTTTTTTTTTATCAGGCCTGGATAAGGCACATCTTGCCTCAAGAGCAAATAGACAACATTTTATAGCCTAGAAATGAAATGACATTAGACATTTACGAGCGAGCGCTCTTGGCGTTTTATTTAGTGTTATTATTGAAAGCAATCTGGTACATAAAGGACTCGTGTATTAAGAATGCCGAACCCGGGACCTCCTGTATGACATGTATAAGTGGAAGAATAAGAAGAAGACGATAGCTGGTTGTTGTTGTTGTTGTCTTTCGAGTCGCCTGGTCGTGGACCGTAGTGGATTCTCTAGTGTTCAGCACCGCGTGAGGGAGCGAGCCATTTGCATCTGCTTGTACTAAAATGTTTAGGCCGACTAGTCTCTTTCCTTCTTTTTCGATCCCGCTGTGAAATCACCCGACATTAATTATTTATACCTCTTGTTTATTGTCCTGGTGGCATTTATACCTCACAGCTCGCTTCATATCTTTTGCTTAACTTATTGACCGGGCTAAAACTCCACGCCATAGTTGTTTCTAATTAATTTTTCAGTTCGAATGCATACCATACTGTCGGAATTCATCCGCCGCATTCCACGGTAATCCATGTTTATTGTCCCCGAAAACCACTTCGATATGAAGAGGTATATATTTAACTCTTTTAATATATATCGAAGGAATGTTAATAAAATTGAAATATAGTATCCCGTACTTTAAAATATGAAATTTTATTAAATCGTTTGTTTGTATAATAAAAAAATCTAACATTTCATATATATTACAATATATTTTACTCGTATAAACTTAATAATTTATAGTCTTAACTAATTCTTATGATGAAACCATGTAGACAAGCTATACGACATAAATTAACGATCTTTTAAGTAAATTTACCGGCCTAATTAATCGGTACTAACTAGTTCTTGATATATTTTTTCGACTGAAACATTAAGAATATTTAAATTTATCCGATACAGACATGAAGCGGTTAACTTAATTTAAGAATTATTTAATCATTTTTTGTTTATATATGCATTAATTTTTTTCCAGGTTTTCATTCTATACCATTTAGATTGTATAAAGAGTGTTTAAAAAATTACGTAGTTTATTTCTGGAAAGTAGTCTATATTAAAAAAAAAAAAATATTTCCTGTAAATATAAATGTTAAAAAACTCTTCATATTTTATCTGTTTGTGGTTTTTACGTACAAATCTAGGCTTTTTCTAATATTATTATATTACAATGTCTTGTTAAAGAATATCTTTGATAATTTTCATACAAGTGCTAAAAGACAGATATTCATATAATTTATTGTAGTTAAAACTTTTATAATTAAGTAATCAAATGTCTTTTCACCTTGCCAAGTATGTCCTAATAAACTACATCCAATATAAATTATACTTTATCATAAGCTTCCAGAAGAAGATAATAAAATCTATCTCTACAGGATTCAACCACAGAATTCTCATGATAACATGTAAATGTTATTAGAGAAAAAAATAAAACAAAAAATAATTATAATCATAAAAATAATAGAATAAAATTCCTCTAATTGAACAAAAAGACAAACTAACAGTACATTATTTTTTTAAGATCTCGTTCTTTAGAACTATAATTTTAAAAAATATAGTGTAGAAATGTTCGTCTGAATACACATAATTTTACAAAAAAAATCACAATTTAATAAAACTAGCATTTTGTTAGGTATTAATAATTTAAAAATTGACAGAGCGGCCATTTTGAAGTTTTAAAACATTAAGTTCATTTTATATATCTGTACCTATAAACTAACTTCTCCTGACTTACTGACTGACGGAATCATCAACGCCTGAAGATAAAATGATGACAATTCGTTTACATGTTTTTAAGGTTCACATTAAGAAAGGTTTTCTTTAAATTCCTGTTTTAAAGGGTTAAAATGGATTTAATTTTTTTTTGAAACTGGGCTATTTTTTTTTTTTTTTTTAATTTCTCGGTAACAAATGTAGATATGAATTTTCATGTAAATATCTAAAAAAAATTCTAGATTTTTCAAGCTTCAACCTTGAAAGGTGTGAAGAAAGATAAAAAAATGTTGAGGAATGATTACAAATTTTCCCCATTTCCGATTATACTAAACGACGACATATTCATTAAATTTGGACTTGCCGAATACCCTTCAGATGAATATCAAAAAATCATTTTCGGGTTTTTTTTTTGAATTTCGATTATTTAAGGGGTCTGAAAATGTAGGAGCGCATCGGCTCAATATTATCCACTGCCACTTTTACTGTATGTGCGACGCGACTGGCTGCGTCTGTCTCCGGTTACCTGATGAAAAACATAAAATAAAGGTAATTTAAAAAAACGAGAAAGAAGTACGGTCACTTCTTTGTGGTGTTTCTCGGGTAACGATAGTTATACAAAATACATTTTTATCCGTACTTCGTACGGGTAACCAGTTATAAATAATACTTTTAAGATGAAGGCGGACTTCTTTGAAATTCACATTCTTAGATCACTCAAAATTAAGGTCTATACTCTCCAAACTGTTGCAGTGAAAACATTACATTGCATTGATAGTTTTTATAAATTGAACAGGCTTAATTTTGATTTACTACTATGATTAATATTCTCACAAGCTTTAGTTTAATGAACACAGCGGGGTCTAAAGGTCAGAGTCGACTGGGCAGACAGGAAGGGCGAGTGAAGCGAGCCCTCACCGCGACGGAAAATGCATGTAACCATATAGTGAGAGTGAAGCCGCGAAGGATCTGTTAATATATATATGTGTGTGTGTGTGTGATTTTAAGAAACGTAGAAAAACAAAAACTTTGGATTTGAAAACCATAATCAAGATGGATGCCAGTCAATACTATTTACTTTTAGTTTCAAACGTGGTCTAGAGAACTCTAAAATAACTACTCGGTAATTAAAACCTTTGTCAAAATTATCATATGCTGCTCTTCCAAAGTTATCCATTTTTGTTCGAAAGATCTTTAGATAAGAGCTAATAATTAATTTTAAATAATTTACATTTCCTGCCATAATTTATGAGATATTGATTTTACAAAATTTTATTTTTTTATTATTTTTATATGAAGTTTAACTTTATAAAGTATAATTCTCATTGAGCAGTTAAATTTACTTAAAACTGAACCATATTATTGAAAATAACTATTATTGGAAGGACTTTGTTCTCAATATATAATTTTTCCTTAAAACTAATTATAAAAATAACAGTAAAATGGAATTTCTTAAAAATGAATACAGAATATAACAGGAAAAATATTGTCTGAATAGTTGAGGTACAGTTATGACATTACTATTCTAAAGATTTGTTAACATGCCTTTTACACACAATAAATCTTTTGTATTTACCGGTTATTATAATCGAATGAACAGGTGTCAGATAGGTATTTGATTTATTAGTTTTATTGAACAATTAGTTATTTCAGTAAAATCCCTTAATATGGAATAACTGTCTCTTTTGTGTTTAGTTTATATTGTATTTAATTACTGCAGATTATGATTTTTAAAAATCCTACAAAACTGGTAATTTAATTTTCCAACAAATTTGAAATAAGTACAAAAAAATTATCGTACCATAAAAATTAAAAGAACTTTGTGAGATTTGTATGGACACATTTTTTTCCTCCTTTTTTCCCGCCACCAGGAGCCGGATCTGCAACTAAACATAAACTTGGCTCCGAGGAGTAGCGTAGCTTCTAACTTCCACGTCGGGAACAAAGTTCCCTCCAGATAGCCGGGACTTGGTCTTTTAGGCGCCATACCTCTAATAGAAAACCCCTAAAAGGATCCCCCACCGAGACTAGGTCTTACGTTCATATCGATGTTTTCCCAGAGTCGTTCCACAACCAGCCTTTAAGGCAACTTGCCGATTACCGGCAAGAGGCTGATGGGTCGATAACTGCTGAGCTCACTCGGATCCTTTCCTGATTTTAAGAGCACCCTCACCAACACCTCGGAAAGCAACCCCAGCTAAGGCACCCCAAGAACAACCTTCGAAGCGGCTTTCTTATGACAGGCAGCAGATGATAGAATATATCCGCGTCAAGCTGGTCAATCCCCGGTGCCTTTTTCACCATTTGACCATGCATAGTCAAACAATCTTTTTCACGCATACGATTTTATTATGCATGGTCATACAGTTTTTCCTGCAACCTGGGGTCCTACGTGCAGTCCTTGAGTAAATGGCCAGCTTTTCCACAGGTAAAAGAGTGACCGCTTCTGTCTGCACCAGAACAGAACTTGGTCCTGTGGCTTGGATTCCAACATCTGAAGCAAAGGTCGTCTGATGTACGCCGCACCATCCGACTGGCCACTCACCCATTCCAAACTCTGAATGAAAGATTTAAATAAATAGATAATGAAAATAATATTTTTCATTTGTAAATGTATATACAAAAATCTAAAACTATTGTACATTTTATACATATATTTTTTTAAATTATTTCTTAATGATAACATTTCTTAGATGGCAATTTATAAATACGCTTTCTTGTATTTGTGAATGTAAATTGAAATTCAGTGTAATTAGCGCCAGATATTAAGAGTTGCTTCAATTTCTTCACAAAATTTTCAGTGCATTAATGTAATGAGAACATTCTGACCCCTTAGGAGAAGAACCCCGTTGTGACGATCCCGGTCACCACCCCACCCCCTTTGTTCCTAACCCTGATGGGTGGTTTTACTGCAGGTCATCTTTTAGGCCCTCCAAACTTGATAATACAACATAGTCATGAGTACAATGAAAGAACATTCAGAACTTAAAAATCCTAGGAAAAGATATTACATATCGAAAGATTTAGTAAACTCATGAACCAAATCATATTGTTATTCCAGGACAAGATATAATTTCCAAAATGACCTCAAAATGCAGTAAGTGATATTCTTGCAATACAGACTGAAGTTTGACGTGTTTTGGGTAACTATTCAGTTCATTTTTGAGAATGTGTAGATTTTGTTGCTGTAATATTCTGGAGACATAATAAAAATGTCGCCGTAGTTATTAAAAAATAAACAAACACAGGTCTAAAAATCGTTCTGATGACACTGCACACCACGTAAACTTTTCAATGTATAACTGCCACTAGTGTAAAATGCCATAAGTCTCTGTTTTTATGTTTCATGTTGTGTGATGAACTCATTTTTACCTTCTACAGGTGGTAGTTCAGGTAATTCAGATAGGTAGTTCCTTTCTTTCATTAAGCCCTTTCAGTCTTACTTAAGAATCGGTGAGATGTTTTTTTTTAGTTCATTAAATAGTAGTACACTGATGGGAATGTCGCATTGTGGCAACCTGGCCGAGGCAAACTGGAATATTTCAAAAGCCGAGGTTTCGCAGATTACCTTCTGTAGAGCCCATAAGGGTTACGAATGGAGGGGGCGATGGTGGGTGTCTTCCCCTACGGGAGTCAGGATGCGCACTCAAGTTCTGTTTTTTACTTAATCATTTATATTAAAGCGAGTTTCATTGAATAACCAAAGCGTTTTCAGGAATTTTATTTCAGCAACATGTTACAATAAAAAAAGGAAATAGCAATTATTGATCTATTATTAAGAAAATCAGGGTTTTCTCAATTCCTAGACTGTCTGAAATTTTTACAGAAGAAAGTTTAATTTTAAGATCAATGTTCTGCATTAAATGTGATGAAGCAACTTAACTATTCAGCATATCTGGATTTAGAACTAATCAGCCTGTTAAATGTAGAACCACCCATGTTTATAAATCATTCAACGCAGGTCGTTGAATGGTTTGTAGAAACGAAAGCGAAAAACGCGATTAAAATAAGTTTAAGACTCAGTATAACTGGACTATTATTCTTGCTTGGTAAGAAATCTCTGTGTTCATAAAAGTATTAGACACCAGAAAGGTTATAGTTGGTCCAATGTATCAGATAAAAACGAATTTGTCATTCCATCGACATTCGTAGTCTATCCAATTTATTACAAAAAGCATACGAGTTAAATATTATTCAGACTACTTTTCACTATGTGCTATGGAAACGAGTTCTGGCAAATAAAACAATTTTACGGGAAATCACTCAAAATAAATAGATTGCTAATTTGAAATTTTGCACTTAATATGCCTCATTTTTTTGAACATAACAATAATCTAAATTAACCAGCATTTTGATAACACAACTTCTTTTACCTCAGAGGTTAAATATGAACGCTAACTTCACCTAGAAGTGCTGGAAAACTTTAGCTATCCTCATTTACAAAAGTATCAACCTGATGTCATGTTTCAGCTAGATGAATTCCCATTACATCGGGCTTTAATTTTATGCAAATTTTTGAACTACGTATTTCCTAATCGGTATATTGGTCGTGATGGTCCTATACTTTATCCACCGGTTACCGGAAGCACTTGTAATTTCTTTGTCATGTAATATATGTTATTTTTATTTTCTAAATTTATTAATCTTTCCATTTTATTTTATCAATAATTAATGGTGCGTAAAATCTTCTGACCGCAATGTACCTATTTCCTGTTATTAAGAGCAATGCAAATTAAGAATACATTAATTAATACGTTTTGAAATATTTACTTATGAAAAGAGTAACTGTTTATATATAATTTATTGTAAATATCACTTGAAATCCAAAAAAGACTCTTAAGAACTGTAAGATATTTTCATTCTGACAAGAGTTCCGTGCGCACCAAGCAAATTTACTTTTAAATACAAAAAAAAAGCTATTTTATTGTTCTGCCTGTTTCTTTTATCTTTTTAATCTTTTTTGCTAAGGCAAAAAATAGTTTCTTATTCGTAAAATAAATAACAATTTCTACCTTTATTAAACCAAAGATGAAAAGCTATTTTTTTTAATAATTCAGCATACAAGGAAGAACTTATGTTTTTGTTGCCTTTTTTAAATCAATAACCGACCAATGTATAAGAAATTTCCATCAATTTACTTAAATCATTTTTTTATAGAAGTTATAGCGATGAGGATTTAAATAATAATAATTAAAAAACTCTGAATTTTCTGTATTTTCATTTAATATGTACAAATTAGACACATTTTTTTAATTTATATATTATTATGAGTTTGAATTTTCAATTTTTTTAAAAATTAATTGCATATTTTGTGAATTGCACTAATGAATTTTTAATAAGGATTAAAAAATTTGTCACTTTTTTACATGATGTGTCCAAAAAAATTTTAAGGCAGTCCCTTTTTCTTACTCATAGTGTAGCGCACCTACTCCTGAAATGATCTGTATAACATATAATTATGTACCACTCAGAATAAAATATTTATTTAATGAAAAATTCATTTAAAAAAATTATCATGAATACCATATTTAATTTTTAAAGATAATATTCATTTTACAATTTTTTATAATACTCACGTTCAAGAAAATCTAATTCTCTTACCTTTCATGATATATGAAAATTATCTCTTTCTCTCACTCTCAGAGACTATTTACGCCTGACGTATGTCAGGCATGAGTGTATGTCTGTGTAAATATTAGTTTAATATAAATTAAACAATATAAAATATATGTACAATAGTTGCAGGCCTGCATTTTATTACTTCATTAAAATTTTCGTGTCGTTATTAAATTTTTTTCGTATTTTTTATTAAATACAATATCATTAAAAACATTAATTTTTTATTTAAATGCTTCTATATCATGACATAATTTATCAGAAAAATTAATTTTTATAGCTTTTTTATATAATACATTTTACACATATTTATAGTTTTCAATGCAGATTTTTTTATATAATAAAATATAACACAGATTAATTTTATTAAAATAATGCGTTTTAAATTGTAAGGTAGGTTTAAGTTCTTGATGTCTGGTTATTCTTTTAAAATAAAATAATGTTATATAAGCAAGCTATTTTTTTATAGAGAACCTTTTAATATTTATTTATCTGGTTGTTTTAAAGTCTTATACTATACTTTTGACAATATTTTTGAGAAAGTCGTTCAGACACATTTTAATGACCTTTTAATTATTATTAAATTTAAGTACTAATCTTTTATTTGTTAAATAATAAAATCATTTATACTTAAATAGAACATATTTAAAATACATTAATTAATAAAAGTAAATTAAAAATATACGGGAAATATGAAGTAGATCCGATTAGAACAAATCTAGTTATTACTGTACACAAACCGATTTGTTCAAGAATTGAAAAAAAATAAAAATCTAAATCTGAAATCATTTAAAATCTAAATACTCCGTTTTATTAAAAAATGATTTTAAAATAATAAAAAACATCAAACTAAAATGGATGGATTCGGGTTTATCTCATAGTTTTGATAATTATTATTTTTAATGTATCTCGTAGAAATATAGACACATATATTAAAAATTAAAACAGAGATTAATAAAAAAAAAATCAGATAGTTAAATATAAAAGTAACTTCAACTTTTGAAGTTACAAGTCAAAAAATCACATAACCGAAAAAAGAAAATCAAAATAAAAAATTCGAAGAAAAGTACTGTATTACTTTTGGTCGCACAGTTGGATTGGGGGGATGAAATTGAATTTTCTTTACGTTTTGAGGTAATAGGAGTTCGAAAATACATTCACTTAAAATTTCCTTAAATATATATATATAGGCTTATGTATAAAATTTGTGTCCCAAAAATTTCCAAAACTACTCCATCATTAAAATTTTTATATATTGTAGTAGTGTATCTGAAGTTATGTATGTGGGAATTTTATGAAAATTTGTCGAGTCGTTCTTGAGTTAAGCTCAGTTAAAATGATATCATATAATTATATAATTAAATGGAAAATATACTCGTATTTCAAAATATTAAATATAATAAAATATTATATATACATAATAAACCAGCATCCTCGTCGCGGCTTCACTCGCATGATATGATTACTTGCATTTCCCGTTGCGATCAAGGGATATGATCATTTGTTATCAAGAAATTCAAAAAATAGTCGGGTTTGAAAAAAAATTGAAAATCTATTTTAACCCTTTGAACTCAGAGTTTCAGAATTTTTTTAAATTTCTTTTTGAATATTTACATGAAGATTACACACACCAAAAAAATCAAGTTGATATCTTCATCACTATTACTCTATTTTAACCCATTAAACTAGGAATTTCAAAACATCCTTTCTTAATGTGCACTTACACCGTAAAAGGAACGTGTATATAAATTTTCATCAATTTATCTTCAGTAGTTTTTGTTAGGCGTTGATTTTTAATTACTTACGACATGCTTATATATATATATATATATATTTAATAGGTCACGTATTATTTAAATTTTTAGCGTATAATCAATCTATAAGATCATCATGACACGCCTGAAAAAGGTTGTTTTTCCAAAACACTTTTGTCAAACTAAATCATATGTTCGAAATAAAAGTTTACGGAACGTAGTATTTCTCGGAAAAAAATGTATATTATATTTTGGTATAGGTAACATGGTTTGAGCTAATTTGAGCTCTATCGCAACAGTAATTGTAGAATATTCTATAAAAAATTTCATTGAATTTATTTAAATGGAATTTCATAAAGATTTATAAGATTCAAAGAAAAAAATTATCATTAATTTTAAATTTAATAGAAGAAATATTTCTGTACGTAAATATACCAAAGTAATAATAACTTACCGTCTCTATAATTGTATTTTAAGGAAAATGAAGGATTTTTTATCTTATCACATAGCAGTTAGTTAATGATAAATCTAATTATCTCCAGCTAAGATTAATCCGTTTCTATACTAATTACTTTTCTGTTGAGTTCGTGAACGAAAAATTCATTCTGTCTTTCATATTTCTTAATGGATTATACAAAATAATATACTCGATTTTAATTATATTTTTAATAATTAGTATTAATTACATTTTTTGTACATTTAAACAGAATTTAGTGAACATTGCTGCGTGGGAAAGTACTTAATATTCTCATTATCTATTAAAAGTACAATCATAAACAATTTGTTTCTTCTTCTCATTCTATTTTATATCTACCTTTCTTGCACTTATATTCTCATAATTGTTTTTTTTCTTTATTTAAAAGAATTATATTTTTAATAGTTAAACAACGGTAAATTTTTAACAGAGTTACCTTAACAGCTAGCTATTTAATATAATCAGAATAATGTGGTTTTTTTTTATTAGTGTGATATTGTAAGAATTAACATTTTATTTTCTTATGAGAACTTAATTTTTTTTATAAATTTATATTGTTTTACTATAAAGGATGTTGTATTGTTTTAAATACTTGTAGACTATGTTCTTTCTTAAGTAAGCACAATTTTGTTTTTTAATTTTCTCAATTTTTTAAATTTATAATTAATAAACTGTTCTTGTCAATTGAAAAACCCAAATTTATAAACGCGTAAAAGAATTTGTATTTTAATTTACAATCAATATATTTACCGTGCTAAATCCTATTTTTTTAGAATTAAAATAAATGAAATTGAAATCAAGCTAAGCTAAAATTTTAAAGATACATTGAAGAAATTATATGTTAAAATGTTTTTGAAATTTTAATCCTAGTATTAATATATAATGAAATTAATAGAAGTACAGACAAGCTGTGGAAATTCAGTTACCTTTGTATCTTTAATAGTGTAATTAGTATATTATTAATTGTATTATTTACGACATAATAAAATAATAAAAAATAAAAGAAAATATTTTTACAAAAATGTTTGATTATAACTGGTTATAAATACATTTCTTTCTTTTGTTAAATAATCTTTTTTTGTATGATCAAATATGAATGTAAATTTAAAAAAACTCATGCATAGTTCTGGGCAAGAAGGCTGACTTTTCGTTTTCGACGACCTCACTATTATCCGATCAGAAACACACTGATTTTCAGAATACAACGTTCTACATACGTTCAATTAACGATTAGAGCCTACACACAACCATCAAGTTTCAGTTCACTAACCACTGTGACTCGCTGCATAAGCGAAATGCATAACCTCAATTTGAGGTTATGTTGTCTGCTGTCTACCTTAAATTGAGCGTAACATAAGAACGATTCATCAAATTTTCACACCCACTATTTTAGATACAGTACTACAGCCTATCTAAATCAAAATGAAATTGATCTAGCAGTTTGGAAATATTCGAACCACAAATTTTACACATAGGCCTATATATAAATAAGGAAATTACATTTTAAGTGAATCATATTTTCGTATTCTTCATACCTCAAAACGTAAGAAAATTCATTTTCAATCCCCAATCCCACCGTGTGATCGAAAGTAATACCGTACGTATTTATTTTTTTTCGAAATATCGGTTAAAAAAATATATAAAATTATAATTTGTGTGTTAGCGTTTGAATTTCTTGTATTTTCAGTATTTTTTAGCTTCAGAAAAAGGATTTTCATTTATATTATTTTTTTTATTTTTATATTAAAAAACCAACCGAATTATCATCGCGTATAATCCTAAGCAGTACGTTGGATGAAGATATGCTGATTAATAATGAAATTACATCAGAAAAAAATATATATTTATAGGCAAGCAGTGTATTAATGATATGAAAACACACACACATACACATATATATATATATTTATAGTACAGATTCTTCCCCCTGTTCAACTCAATAAAAAAATTTAAATTAAAGTAGTAGAAAGTTTAATTATTAGCCGAATTGAAGTAAAAATTGCATTTATCTATTTATTATGGCATATCATCACTTAAAATCTGGCTAATCCTGGTATTTGTAATGCATTGCCGCATTAAATACAAAACCAATTAGAATATAAAGAACGTTTGATGTATTTTCAAGAATTTATGTAGAAATGTTTGTAATGGTATGGCAAGAAATGTTTTTTTTAATATACATACGTGTAACTTTTATACATATATTTTTGTTTAGGAGCGGTTATATAAACATTTTTTTTTCTACCTAGTATTATTAAATAAATTGTTAAACAGAATTATTAAAAAAAAAAGAAAAAAGTTATCAAAATTTTTTTATGAAAATAATATTTAAAAAAAAGTAGTAATAATAAAAATAATAATAATAAATGAAATATGGAATTGATGATGTACTTAATATTAAATTTTGAAACTCGGATCCCAATACAACAATTATTTGATTTAAAATATCTATTAGGTAAAGAGGACTTCAAAATAATTTCCGATGTAAAAAGATTTATAATTTTTAAAAAAATGTACTATAGCATTTGGATTGATAGGTGATCAAATTTATTGTACATTTATAAATAGATTTCAATAAAGTTATGCAAAATATGAGCGATGTTATTAAATAGAATGTTTTACAACGTTTTTCTAAAATAAGAAAAAAAATGTTATGATGAAAAATACAAAAGTTTGGCATGGATTTAAACTCAAGTTTATTGAATTAATATCTAGATTACTGACGATTACATCAACTGGTTAGAAATTTTTTTTGCCAGATTAAAATTATGTTCACAGATTAAATTTGAATATGTCTCTTTAACCTTAATTATTATTTTTTTTATTATTTATTTGAAATACTGTCTTAACGTATTCCTATTATTTTTTCTCTTTCAATAATCGGGTAGAATTATATACGAATTATTAACCTAGCAATGATTAAAAATGTTTGATTTGATGTATCGTTGTGATGTCCCCATTAAAAAATAAACGAGTGATACAGTAATGTTGAATAAGAATATATGGTTGGAGAGGAAAGGTGGAGAAGACGAAGAAGAGATGAAATATAAAAAGAAAAAAAATATGAACGAAAAGACGATTGTGTGATAGAATAGGTGAGGTAAGATTAGTAGAGGGAGGAGGGTGACTAAGTGAAATAGAGTCAATTAGAAAAGATCAGGCAGGCATGGGAGAGTCTAAAGAGGAATGTGACTATCTGACTGGCACCGTGCAGTCTCCGTCACTGCAAAGGATATCCCAACCGGGTTGGACGTTGGACGAAAGAGAGGGTCTTAGCTATATCTTGTAGTTTATATTATTAGATTATAATCGATTCGATAAACAGCCGTGTCGAGGCCACAGAATTCAATTCAATCTGCCAAGAGTGTGTGAAAAATCTCAAACACTATATACTTATATATGTATGTGTGAGTGTTTTTTTATTTAATGAATGTTTGAAAGGTTTGAAATAACGATAGTGGATTAAATTTTCTGTAACCGTATTTTTTTTTATCCAGTTATCATAAAATAATGCATAATCATTCTATTGATTATATATTTAGTGAAATATAGTGATATAAAATAAAAATATGTAAATTAATAAAAAAAAGAAATAATAAAAGAAAAAAACAGATGTCATATACTTAATATAAGGAACAAATATAAGCAAAAATGATAAATTTTCCCGATTAGTTACACTCAGTAGAGCATTACACTTCAACTATTATTACTTAGTTATATTCTTTTACTCTTTAACTGCTTACAGTAATTTACAGAATTTAGAAATATGCGTGCGATAAATCGAGACAGGCTGACATTTCATTTCCATGATTAAATAGAAAAAGGAAAACGTGGGAGATTAACTACGCTTACATATGTGACATACAAAAAAGCTGTACTACAACACTGTTTTCTCAAGTTATAAAAATTATATTCCTAGTAAAATTAAAATATTTTTATGGAGATGCAACCTACACAAATGTATGAATTAAATAATTTTATTAATTATCTTATAACTGTGTACAACCTGTTTTAGAGCCAGTCATATGTCACTCCTAAAAATTATAGCTACTATAAAGAATAAAAAACAGACTTACCAAGGGAAACGAAGGGTGAAATAGTTTCCGTTGTCTTGTTCATTAAATTAAGAGTATAGTTATATAAAAGTATACAAAACCCCATTGTGTTGGTGATATTCATTCAGAACTATGTTTAACACTTTCACTCTGTACACCACCAGTACTGGCTGTACAACGTACATCATTACTCTTAAAAAAAGCTTTTAAGAAAACCTTAAAGTTGATTGATACCTCTTGTACTTCACTTGATTTACACGCATCATATTCAGAAGAAAAACGATGATAATGTAAATCAATAAAGTAATTTATCCCTTCTCTTATAAAACAATTCGTTTTGGTTTTTTTTATAATTTTATTCGAAAATGTGATTATTTTTCAACATTCAAATTGGATTTTTTTTTTAAATATGATTTTAAATTTGGTTTTTCTTTTAAAATTCACCGATTCCTGTTGTTAATTGTACTTTTTTTGCTTATTTTGTGAGTCATAGTATTGCTTAAATTTTAAAATATATTATTTATTTAAATAAATTTTACTTTAAGTTATAATAAATTTATTATTGAAGTTTTTTGTTGTAGAAATCGTGTCTTGTAATTTTTATTCATCCTATTCCATTTAATTTACTTCGATTAGTATTAAATAACCTATATTTCTGATGATTGTGTAAATAGTAAAAATCGCTCGAACGTTTTATTTTTTCTTTTGTTATATAATACTGGTAGAGGATGTTTTTATTATGTATTTTTATATTAATTACACTTTATGATTACGGGTAGTTTGATGAAATATTTTAATAAAAAACAGTTTACAAATAATCAACCCGAAACTATTAGCAAAGAAGTTTGTTTTTTCGTCATTTCTAGTTTTAACTGGAATTTACCGCCAGTCCTGTTTACTACCAGGATAAATATTATCAGATTTTTTTTTATATTTTAAATTTATTTCTTTGGGTCTTTTAATAGACTTTTTTATATTTTAAATTTAATTTCTTTGGATCTTTTAATAGACTATTTTTATATTTTAAATTTATTTCTTTGGATCTTTTAATTTATTTATGCGTTCTGAAATTCTTTGTTTTTTTTTTTACTTAAGCTATTATTTCTTTCCTTCGCGTTCAATTCATTTTAAATAGAAAAATAACTCTTGATTTTATTAAACAATATTCGTATATATTTATCATGTTTTAACACCGAACTGGTCTTCCTGTAAATCTTTTGCAGGTTCTTAAATATTCTACTTGCACGTAGAATCATAAAAAATTGCAATATGTACCAGAGGATGAACTTCGTGAACATGTTAAAAAGTTATTTCATAGATAATGTAACTAAAGCAAGTAATATGGTAAAGACCATATCCAACTATATTCTTGTGAAGAAGAGATATTCGCTCCATCTTGTTCGGCTGTGAAGTTGTAGTCATATAACATGCCAAAAAATCTGCTTTTGTACTATAATGCATAGTTAATTATAAGATATTTTATCGAAATTTCTGATTAATGAGAAAGTTTTCTTCCATTTATAAAATTTGTAAAAATTCTCCATAATTTTGTTATAACACTATTATAAAAAAAAATTAAATAACAGTTTTATATTTTTTTTATTTATCTTTGTTTGTTGAGAAATATACAGAATAGATAGCATAATTGGATAACCGAAATTGAGATACCAAACCGTGACTTTATAAACGTTAAATCAATATCCTAAACTACTCATGTAAAGAATTTCGTTTTTTTTAAGTATTAGTAAATAATCATTGTTAATAACATCTAAAAACAATTTTTTGATAATTTTTTTTAATACTAATTACTTTTATATAATTAAATCACGTACATATTTGTAAATACAAATTAGAATTCATTTTTTAATGTACAATAAATACATCTATACGGAAAAGACGGATTGAATTTTGGAAGGTAATAATTATTATTAATTATTTTGTTATTAACTAAAATTAGAAACTACGTACGTATATTATATGTGAATGTTGCTTCTTTCCTCTCCCTACCCCACCGACTATCTAATCTACCTATTTTTCTTGCGTTCTCTCTCTTTATTTCTTTACATTCTATTTCTTTTTCTTTCTATTAAATCATATTATAAGTATAATTAGGGCAACAATTACAGCGGCATAAACGTGATGATGGAATAACATTCCTGGAGATGACCTTGGAGCTGGTATTAATAAAACAAGAAATAATTACTGTACTTATCTCTATAGCAATTAAGTATCCACTCAGTTAAATTCCATTACTATTCGGGCAATGCTTTCTTCGGTTTTAAATCAAAGGTAAAATTGTTTTCCAATATTATTAACATAAACTTAAAATGCATTGATTCCATTTTTTTAATAAAAAATTCATCAGGTTTTTTTTTTTAAATTTACACTAAGGATTTGCGTTTTGCGTTTTTTATTTGTATTGCCAGCAGTTGATATTTTATTCTACGTTACTAATATGCTAGTTATATTGCAATACAAAACATAACAAGCTTTTCTTAACATAAAATAACAGTCAACATTTCAAGTGTTGAAATATGCAGTGTTTTGGTTTTTCAGATGGTAATAGTATTCGGTAATAATAAGGTGCCTCTTAATCATTCTGACCCCCGTTGGGGAAGAAGACATTTCCCTTGTGACGATCCCGGTCGCCACACCATCCCTCCGTTTCTACTCCTGATGAACTTTACTGGAAGTCGTCTTTTAGACCCCCAAAACTTACCAACACAACACAGTCTGACCACTACCAGGATGCTACCGAAGCAAATTCCTCGGCAGACATTTCCATCAATTTATTTACACAACCTACTATCGCCTTGGTATGGCTTTTTCCAAATCACGACCACCTGCCACATCTTATAATCCTCAACTATCAAATTATCCGATTCGTGGTAGTGAAATACCCGCGCATTTTTCTAACACACAAGGTTTCACACGAAAATTCTTCCTATATCTAACTTCAACTGACTATGCACTCAAATCATTATTTGATTGAGTCTTTAAACACCAAAAATACTATCCTCATACCAACAAACAAGTATTGATCGCAACAACGACAATTTTGTCCTACAATTCAATTTACTCAAACTCCTGTTGATGTACTTAAGAATAAAAAAACAGATTCACAAATTTAATAAGCTTCTAATGAAATCATACCCTCTCTCTGTTTTGGTCTGTTTTCGGGTGCGAGATCAATGCCTACATCCACCCACACCGCAGCTCCACCACAGAGTTACCCATACATCCATCTCATCCTATCAGCGAATATCTCAACTAACCGGAGCTCGATGCCAAAACGCCTATATTTGAGAAGTAAGCACGCAGATGGTTCCCAGCCTCCCGGGTTTCTATATATCTATACATGTATAACATCATTTTAATCAATTACTTAACCTAATATACTAATTTAAAAGCTGTTGATTGTATATAAAAATGATATTTTGAGATATACAACTATATACATTACGGCAAAAATTTATTTAACAATTGAGCAGAGAATTACGAACGTTTTTTTCTAATAAATTCAAAAATAAATACAAAATTTTAGGTTCTAAAATGACGGTTTATTTTCAACAGTTACATTTATAACAATATTATACTTGAAATAAAGTACTGATAATTCTAGTAGTTTAAAAATTAAAAACATATCGCAGGTAGTCTTATTCGAATAACTAAACGTACTAAACTTTTGAAAAATATTTTTCAGGGAAGTTTTATAAAAACATCGTATTCTTGCATTCGATCCACTTTAAAATAGAGTGTATAAGATTAACTTTACATTACCTGGAATCGTTCTAAAAATCTAAATTTCCTTATTTTATTAATAAATAAAATAAAATTTTCATAAATTTGTGGTTACAATATGTTTTATGGTATATATCTAATTTTTTTATGCGTGAGCGTTTATATAAAATAAAAAAATTCTACGTTATTATTAGTCACGCTTAGTTATTCATTATTCTCTATCGGTTATTGTATTGATAGTTTTTTATCCTTCCACTAAAATCATAATTTTCCTATTTCAAATTTTGTTCTTTTTACGAGCCTCATCTTAGGTTTATACAATAAATGAACAAAAGCGATTATTTCCACTGTATTCCATAATAATTCGATTCATTTTTTTTATATAATAGATAGATATAAAAAAATTATAATTTTTTTCGTTTTCTTTGTTGCCAGTTTGCTCGTTTTTATAATAATAATAATTTGGAACAATATGAATTATTTGATAGGTTCAAAAGTTGTGAAAAAAATTAAATATAATAAGCGTGTATGGATAAAAAGATTTAAATAGATAGTTTCTCTTTAATAAATTATATTATTGTAAGTAGTTTAAAAAATGTAACGTAAAAAGTGTCAAGTGAACGTTTAGTTGATACCAAGATTAAATGTATTTTTTATTTATTCAGAAATTTTATCTTGCTTCAAAAATTTGATTAAATAGCTTTTTTAGGTTATTCCTAAAACAATGCATAAACTAATTTTATATTCTGTTTAATTTTTTTTTGTCTTCGGTCATTGGACTGATGTGACGCAGCTCTCCAAGATTCCCTATCTAATGCTAGTTGTTTCACTTCGGTATACCCCCTACATCCTACATCCCTAACGATTTGTTTTACATATTCCAAACGTTAACTGCCTGCACAATTTTTTCCTTCTACCTGTCCCTTTAATATTAAAACGACTATTCCTGGATGCCTTAATATGTGGCCTATAAGTCTGTTTCTTCTTTTAACTATATTTTTTCCAAATGCTTCTTTCTTCATCAATTTGCCGCAACACCTCTTCATTTGCCACTGTATCCACCCATCTGATTTTTAACATTCGCCTATAGAATGTTACAAATTCCCACATTTCAAAAGCTTCTAATCTTTCCTTCTCAGGGACTCCGATCGAAGAAAGCGAAGAAAGCCTTTTATCCTTTTCTATTTTCAACTGTAATGAAGATGTTTAATTATTGAAATTGTATGTTTCTATAAGATGATATTGATATTGCGTGCATTATTTTTATTTGTAAGTAAAACCTGTCAAATTTTATAAACCACAGAATCAAATCAAAAATCACAGAATCAAATTTTATAAATCACCTCATGTAAACAAATAGTCATACGTACGTTCAAATAAAATATGATTAACAGGAAGATTCAATTTTTACATGTAACAAATAAAAAATTAAGATCTTAACATAATGTACGTTTATGAAAATGTATAAACTCATTAAATTTAACAATAAGGGATTAAATTAGGAAAAAATAACGTATAAAAAATATTACGTTTTATCACGTATTAATAGGTTTTTTAATCACTTCAAAATAAGTACCACTAATATGATATAATAAAGTGTTACCTTATATATCCCAAAAAATATTCTACGAGTCCATTCAACTTAATTTTTTTTTCTTCAAAAATTTTAATCGTATTTCGTCATACTGATTTAAGAATTTTTGATAAATAAATCTTTTCGCTATGTTACTAATTAACTGAGTAGTGTAGTTATAGTTCAAGAGTAGGAATTTATAAAGTATATTAATTAAAGCAAAAATGGTTGAGCATTTGTAACTTAAAAGTGAACTAATTGTGTAAAAAAAACTTAAGTTAAAAAATTAAAAATATAATATTGTTTTAAATATGCAATACTTTAAATCTTTATGAAAGGGCATGAAGTTATTGAACATAAACGAACATAAAAATCTTACTCTAATAGGATATTAGTTGAGGAATATCTGTCTGCTGTTTTTGTTGTTTTTTCTTTTTTTTTAAAGAATATTTATCTTTTGTAATAAATAGTAAATAATCTTATTCTATTCTTAACTATATATTAGTATAGTATATAACAGTTTTACTGAACGTTAGAGCTGAAATTGGTAAAGAAGTTTATTTTATTTTTTGTGCTGAACGAAAATAATTATTTTGTTAATTTAATTCAATCCTTCCAAATGATGAATGGAGTCATAGAAGCTAGGTTAAACGTAAGAGATTATTCTCCTCTCCTACGGTTAAAGCAACAGGGTCTAACTTAATAGTAGAAGGGGGTGTCATTTGTGGACCTCTTCAGGTGTGACCAAAGCACGTAGGTTCTTTATATAAAGCCCCTCCTCCGTTTGTAGGGTGGAGCCCACTGCCTTTCCACTGGTTTTTACCAAATGATTTTCTGAAAACTCTTCTTCAGTAATAATGATTATAAGATTCGTTCCGGCCAGTAATTGTACATTAATGAAGGTAAAAGTTAATCACCCCCCACCATTAGTATTTTCTTATTATATTTCTTTCTATCCTTTTCTTTTTCTCTTTCTATCTTTATCTTTCTTATAGCTACTATTCCACTACTGATTACTAACTACAAATATTTAATTCCTCACGTCGTCATCGTTGTCCTGTAATTACGTCTTTCTAAATTTTTTTTTCTTTCAACTGTGCAGCAGCAACATAGACATTACGTGAGATGTGTAAAGAATAAAAACTAAAAAAATTACGTTTATATAAACTATTCAGTTTTTTTTTGTGTGTGTTATTATTTGATTCAACATTGAACTAAATAAACCGTACACTTTGGATTTAATTATTTTTTGTTGTGAAGAAAAAAGTCAGTCGGCATTTTATAGTCTCAATGAAGCCTGAATACATTTTTAAATGTTTTTTTTTTTTCAGTTTATCATTGTTCTTATACATTTATATATTTTCTTGGTACTAATTTCTTTTGTTATATTTATTTTTTCAAAAGTAATACTTTACGTTTGTATCATTTAAATCGTTATTATTATTATTTTATATATATTTATGTAGCATCATTATAGGATCATTTGGTTTATAAGTAATGGTCGGTAAGGGCTCGCTTTGCTTGCTCAACCGTCTAGCCATGGGGCTCCGCCCCTGGACGCCTTCGTTATCTTCATGGTTGTAAGGATATTAATTTTTTTGTGATATTCAGTTAAGAAAAAATAATGAATCCTTTTACATCATTATATTTCTGTTGCCATGATGACAGAAATATAATAATGAAATAAAATAATTAATTTTTTTCTTTAATGAATGTCTTTAATATCTTAAACCCAAGAGGGCTAGGGCCTTAATCTGTGTCTTAAAAACTTCCCTAGGATAACACAGATGTCCCTGAAAATTTGAAAGCAATTGTTCGATTGGTTCTCGCGTGATACTGTAGCCAATAGATAAACTTTCGCATTGATAATATGTAAGATGTCATTCATAGGGTTATTTTCGATTAATTTTTATCGAAAGAAGTATAATTTATTAAACTAAAAAATTGTTTTTCAATATAGTTTGTCGTTTAATAGGTTTAAGGGTCTCAAAATTAGTAAAATTCTGGTTAACTATATGGTGGAAATAGACAAATACTAAGTCCTAATTATTTTAACATTTTATACTAAAGTTTAAATTTTATTTTGTACTGTTAATCTGCACATTGTATTTTTATGCCCTCTCGTAATTAATAATAATTTCCTTTTTATAAAGCTTATTTTTTATAAATGTCCCTTATTCTTTGTTAAATACTTTTTTTTTACATATAAGAAATATAAATTAACTTATCACATACACCTAGGGACAAATAACTTTGATAAAATGTTATTCAAAAGTACAACAATAGTTAACCTTTTATACAATGCGACAGCAAATTTTAATTAAATTTACTAATGACTTGGTAAATTGATGATTCTTTACACTTTACAGTGATCATATGATACTCAAAAAATGTCTATACATAATGCAGCTTTCTTGGCCTGGACTTGTAAACATCCTGACCCTCGTAGGGGAAGACACCCACCTTGTGGCGATCCCGGTCGCTACACCACCCCCTCCGTTCATAGATCTGATGAGTTTTACCGGAGGTCGTCATTTAGACCCTCTAAACTTGATAACATAACACAATCATCATTTAGGCCTCTTTCAGGATGCCACCGATCTAAATTCTTCGGCAAACATTTCCATCTGTGTATTTACGCAACCTGCTAACGCCTTCGTATGGCCTCTTCCAACCACGACCAAGTACCATAACTTTCAACCCTCAACTATCAAATTAACCGATTCGGGGAAGCGCGATCCCGGCGTCTTTCTCTAACACAAAACCTCTTCCTATGTCTAACTTTAATTAGACAATGCACTCAATCAATACTTGATTGGGTCTTTAAACACCAAAAATACTAACTCATCCAACAGCTGCGTTCCTTGTTCGTGTAATGAAAGTATCTGGACCTTATTATATCAATTTATAAGCATTTTATACAATAATTAATAATATAGCCATGGCAGGATGTATTATTAATGAAAAGCTTACAATATAACTGTGGCCGGGGTCAACACCGTTAAGTCGTTACTGTTAAATTTAACTAATCGGTGGATGTTGCCATTACTTGATGAAAATCCATATTAAACATTGAAAAATAAAAACCAGTATGTTTTTTTTTTTATTTCCACTAATTTTATTTAAACATGACAACTATTTCAGTATACAGTACCTTCTTCAAATGTTACGTACAGAATATTAAAACTTAATAATATCTAAATGTAAGTTAAATCTTAAAAACTTAAAAATCTCTTAAGATTAAAACTTAAATTAATAGAAATTAAGCTTTAATATTCTGTACGTAACATCTGAAGAAGGTACTGTATATCAAACAGTTGTCATGTTTAAATAAAATTAGTGAAAATCAAAAAACATATCTTGTTATTTTTAAATTGTTTAATTTAATTGGTTCGAATAGACACTGACCTATCAATCTTCCCCACGGAAAATCTAGCTTTAAAAATACACTTCACTCTAACATAATAAATAAATATTGTGTTGATAATTTAGTGTATTCAGTATATAGATAATTCGGTTCTTTAGGTAATTGTAAGTATCATTGATTATATATAAATATTTAATGAGTAAAGGTGAACAGCTCTATGGAAATAAGATAATTATGAATTCCTTATTCTTATTCTAGAAGGAAAAGTAAGGAAAGATGAGGCTTAGAGAAAACTTAAAAGATTGGACAAATTTTGACAAAAATACTCTTTTAATGCTGGTTTAAGATAAAAAATTAATAGTTTTTAAAATTTTTAACCAATATTTAGTAATGAATATTTAGTAGAATTTAGTTGAATAACTTCAAATATCTAACTAAAATAATTATATATAGATTGATATAATCCAGTGCATTTTGTCATATTCACTTTATAATTTTGTCCTTACATTCGTTGAATAATTATTTACAAATTAACAAATTATTCTTAGTGTGAACATTTTTTATAGATAATCTTATAAAGTAATAAGCTTTGAGATAATTATTATGGGGAAAAATAAATGTGTGTGTGTGAATTAATGATATAATTAATTTCAGGAACCATTGTAATGTAATTAATTCGAAGTATATTTTCAGCAATATATTCACGTGTTTTTCTTTTGTGACCAATTAGAAACTAGGTTACACGTGATAACCGACCTTCGTAATGTAATTTTACGGGCTAATTCAAAACATTTAATTCATCAGATCTAGTTTTGTTATTACATATGTCTAGCCTTCTTAAGTTAAGTTATTAAAAACTAATTTGATTTTGATTTTTGTTAGCATATTGCACTGCTTCGCTTACAGTACATTATTAAAACATCAATAAGATATTTTTCTTTTTATTTGCATTAATGTAAATCTCATGAATGTTTAGTGCTCTGATGATATGTGCAAATAAATTGAATCGTTCTTATTGATATAGCTCAGTTCCTACAACACTGTTAGGATGAAGTATATAGTATATATTATTTACAAACAGAAATTCATTCTTTATTTTGTAATATTACTGATGCAAATAAATAATGATAGAATAAGAATTTGAAAATAATATTTATGTAATAAAATGTTATAAGTCATAATAAAATCTGTTTTTTTTTTTTTTTTTAGAGATTAGTCAAAACGTAAAGGATGATATTATTTTAATAAAACAGTTATGAAATTATTCTGTAACGTCATACATTTGTGATATATTTGAAAATAATTATATAATTATTCTTCATGTATATACGTAAAATTATTTAATTTATCGAATATTAATTATAACATAAAATTTATCTGTATTTGGATTTATTTTCTTAATTTTAATGTCAATCAGTTTTATAAAACTTTTTCTTGATAAATTGATAGATTTTTCAATAAATACTCTTTTCAATAAGCTAACATATTAATTCCACAATCCATTAATCGTAGTTTTTCGTATATCCTTATATACGAATTTCCTTTTTCCTTATTTTTCGGAAGGAATGAAAACTATTATTATTAAGGAAAAATTAAAAATTCCATGAAAAAAGTAGAAATTGTTTTTTTAAATTTTTAATACACTTAGATATGTCCTAGTAATTGTATGCGTTAGTTAATATTTGTACTGATTATACTTGAAAATTATAATTTTATCAGTTTATAGAATAAAAGTTAAAAAAGTAATAACAGTAAATAAGAGAAATTGACTTTAAAATAATGGCATTAAAATATAAATAGTGATATTTTTTCAATTTTTCTTTAAATTTAATCGTTTGAAATCTGTGAAAAATTTTAAATTGCATTATTACGAAAAAATTATTATTCCGTAATTTTGAAGAGACAATTTTTTATAGTCGATTTTATTGTTTTTAATTTTACTTCAATTATCAACAGAAAACAAAGCAGTTCTTATGACAAGAATCTAGTTTACATGGGAGATAAAAATAAGAATATCCAAAGAAACAATCTAAAGAGAACGTAGCTGAAGATGATCTAAGTTTTCTTAGATATTGTGATATTTTATTATTTAAAGTTTTCCTACTATTTTTGATGAGGTTTTGCTTGAAAGTACTTTGAATATGAAAATGAAATCAGCTTACATATCATCAAGCTATCTTTCATTTAAATTATTTAGAAGAAATTTACTGTTGGCTAGTGAATCACTAGAAAATTATCCGTGCAGAAAATATAATGCTAATCGATTCGTTTGGTAAAATTACGGATTGAAAGTAAAAATATACATTTATACATATGTATTATATTGAAGAATTTGTTTTTTTTAAGTCTTTTATTTAACAATTTTTTTTTTCTTGCTATCTTAAGTTAACGTAAATATAATAATATAAGGTCACTTAAAATTCTAATAAAAGATTTTATCAATAAAATTTTGATACTGATATCAATCTTAGTCGATAAATTTTTTTTCTCTTTGTACTGGACAATGATTAAATAACAATTTTAAATGAACAAAATGCTGAATGCATTGCTGCATTTAAGTGCAACACGCAAACTTGTCAATTAGTAAACTACGTATTGTACAGTGCGGTAAACGAAGGTGAACTGTATTTGATATTAATTTAAATAGTAGACTAGGAGTAGTAATAAGGTGTTCGTTATTCAAACAAGGATAAACTATTATTATTATTATTATCCATTTTTTTATTACTTTAGCATCAGTTGAACTACGGTCGGAACACACGTCAGTTTTAATGGTCTCCGTTTGTTTATGCGACATGAAGTCAACTGTCAATCAGTCCCAATCAATGTCCGGTCCGATGCAAAGTCTACGGACCATTTTCATCTTAAAGACAATGCCGTATGTAAATAAAGTTTTGTTTTGAACATCCTGAGATTGATAATCTGACAAAGAAGTAGAACCGAGATTCCCTTTTTTTAAACGTCTTTCAACGCACACACACATACATACATATATATATATATGTACACAACTACAGCTCGGTTAAAAATGTCCTATCCGCAGTAGAAATAAATGTGTGTATTAAAATTCGAACGTGCTATTAGAATTTTAAATTCGGTTAGCCCAAGAGGATAAAGAGGAAATTTGACCTTGAAATGGCGTTGCGCCTGATGAGAGGTCAGATGTGGATCGGGAGGAGACCCTTCCAAGGTGGAATCCAAATAAATTGACTTTATTAATATTGCAACAGGCTTCGTTGGCTACTCGGTGACAAAGAGCCGCTTCAATCGTATACATAAGGCTGCTTTACTTTATAACATTTGATGCACATCTGTTTACTTATTGTTTGGAAACTTTTTAAAATACCTTTTTTTTCTAGAATGCTGTACAGATAGACAAATAAAATTTAAGACAAAATATAAAAATTGTTTATTTTACTTTTTAAGTTAATATACAAAAAAAGTTTAGAATTTTGTATTTTTTACAGGTAAATTTGACTGTAAAATATACATTATTAGAATATGGTTTTACTGTTTTTAAAGTAAACAAATTTATGAAATACATTCAGAAGTTTCTTTAAATTTTTTAACGAAATAGAATTATTATAATTACGTATAAACTGATACTTAAGGAAAGGTCAATTTTTAAATTAGTGCAATAGCAAAATGTAAATAAATTTTCATTATTTTCAACTTTTTTGAATGTTATAATAGATTCTTAAACTATAATTCTTCTATATTAAGTCGTTGGTTCTAAACTTTGTTATTCCAATATTTCCGTAATTTATTAGTTACAAAAAAAAAAGGATTTTATTCTTATAAATATAAGTAAATCAATTTGTTTTTAACAAAAACTTCTTTATTATCAAATAAATAAAACACTAAAATTCCTGGAACGATAATTAAATATATGAATTATTTTAAATAATGTTTATTTTATTTATTTTTTAAACTCGTTTTAGTATCATAGGATTACCTATTTTATTATAGGTAAAATATATACATATTTTATTACCGATTTAGTATCATAGGATATGTTTGTAATTAAGATTTTTTTCTTTTATTGTTGTTTCTTTTCCCTTTCTTTTTAATATCTTCTCATTCTAAGTGCATGTACTTTCTTACTTTCTGTACTCAATTTTAAATTCGGATTTGATGATTTTTCTTCAACCTAGTGTTCTTTATTTTTTTTATCATATTTATATATTCACTCCTATTTTCTACAGCTTCAATTTTGTTATTTTCTTTCCCATCTCTTCTCTCTTAACTTCTTTAAACCAATTTATTGCCTTTTTCTGTTTTATTTTTTATTTATTATTTTTTTTTTTTAGAAACCACCAAATTATATTCAAAGTGTAATGTGTCAAAATATTAGGGAAACGTTTTCATGCTCCTCAGTTTCATCATCAGACAAAAATTCTATTGTTGACAAAGCAAAATAAAAATCGAGATTTTTCATGAAGACAAGCTTGAATTATCTTGACAAGAAATAGAATCAATTTATTAGAATATAAAAATGTCTACTTTTAGCGTTATAAGTAATAATTTTGATTTTTTATCTGATAATTCAGTAGAGAATTTCGAAAAGTGCTTCCAGACACATTAACCTATAGTACTGTGTTATTTTTTAAAAATTCATACTTTTTTAATATTATATAATTTTTTTTATTTTTATTATATGTTTGAAAGATTAATATATATTTAATTAAAGTCTTAAGTTATATATAACCTTTGTAATGTGTACATCAGCAGTAATTAAGTCCTAATAACGTATTAACTTTTCAAGAATATCACTAACTGAAATAATTAAGTTTATAGATTTAATCGGATTCATTATTTAACACGCTACTGAAATCATAAAAATGCTATACTATATTTAGTTACTTTATTTCATAATAAAATCCACACTTATTTTATTTTTATTATTTGTAATTTTTTTAAATAAAACCCTTTAATGTTGTTTCCACGTTAATTTTTTTTTATAAAATTTAGCTACACAATTTTTAACGAAGTTATTTATGTAATTTTCTTTAAAAAAAAAGAAAAGTTGACATATAGGCAATTAATATGGCTGTACAACTTGGAACTAAACATGTTTTTTTTTTCGAAAAATATATTTTTTTAAATATTTTAACATAGAAATGTAACTATTGAAGAATAATTTCATAGAATTCGTTTTTTCTTTACCTTTTGTTTTTACGAAAAATAATTTAGAAGTAGTAGAGTAGTCTAGTAAGGAGATGTATTTCAGATGAATAGTACAATGTAACTCATTTCATACCTACTTTACTAGTAGAGGCATTTAGTAACAATAGGATTTTTATTTTTTTTATTTTTATTTGTGTCTCACTATACTGAATTATGATAACTTGTTTATCCGTTTATTAATATATCGATTATAATGAATTTACTTTGTTTTGTTTTTACTTCCTCGTACGAAGTAAAGAAAGTATTGCGATGCCGAAAAAGTAGGTTTTCAGATTTCAACGGAAATATCCATTTTGACAATCCCAGAATCCATTTTGACTAGTTTCGGCGTGACATCTGTACGTGTGAATGTATGTATGTATATCGCATAACTCAAAAACGATTAGCCGTAGGATGTTGAAATTTTGGATTTAGAACTGTTGTAAAATCTAGGTGTGCACCTCCCTTTTTAATTACAATCAACTTAACCAAAAGTGTCCAAAAAAATCCTAAAATCCAAAAAAATCTGGATTTTGGACTTTTTCTTAACTGCAGTAATAAGCTCTTATTGAGTGAGAGCTTTTCAACGATATATCATAAATAGTCCTTAGTTTCATTGTTCCAGAGTTATAGCAAAATAAAATATTTGGATCTTAGAAGGGGAAGCACATCAGTTCAAATCAGACTTCATCTCCTTTTTTTTAATTTTTTTTTTATTTAAATATGTTGATTTAGTAATAATTATTAACCTCTGATTGTAAAAATATTTACGATAAATAATAATTCAATAATAATAATAATAATAATAAAGTGAAAAGATATATCAAAAGTTATTAATGAAATAAAAGTTTATGTACTTTTCATTTTAAAAATGTGTATATGTAATTTAATAGGCGTACAAGGAAGTCATGTAGTGCCTACATCAGATTTTTTAAATTACTTCAATGTATTTAAATATATATATATATGTATAAATAAAGCTTTATAATAACCAGCCTAAGTCTGAGCTATGAAGCCCAAAATCCGTAAATAAGCATGTTACATAATATAGTATTATGCAGAGACTATTTGTAGCTAAAAGATTTAATGTTCACCTCATGATCATATGTTTTTGTCATTCGATACTAGATCAAAAATAAATGTATGCGTGGGTTTGTTTATCCTGTATATAGAGTGATTCAGAAGGAAAGGCAACTAACTTAAGAACTGATTTTAGAGCGTTAAATAAGGAAAATCATCCATTCCAACATATGTCCGAAAATGCTTTCTTATCGAGTTACGGCTAACGAAAAATTTCGCTCCGATTTTAGTCCCCCCGGTGAAATGAGGTTACATTGAAATTTTTAAGGCATTATATAAGAGTAAAACATCATGGCGTTTTATGTTTCTTAATCTGAAAAATAGAGTAAATTAGATCCCAGAACTGTATCTCTTGTATTTTTTATGATTTTTCTGTTTTACGCTGGATGTATACAGAAAAATTCGGTGACGAAAAACATTGTTTTATGTTTGAAGTACAATAACTTTGTTAAATGACTAATAAATGCGTAAATTTTATTACCAAAACTTGCGGTGAATTTAATTTTGAGAAAATTTATATAATAAAATCTATAAAAAAACAAAAAAATCAAATTTTATTATTAAAAAACAAAACTTAACAGAAAAATGTTATGAACTTGTACAAATTAAAAACAGTTGTTTTTAGTAGAATAAATTTAGACATTTTGAGAAGCCCAAAAAATTTTTTATTTACTTATGCAAAAAATACTCACCTTGGTTTAACTGTAGAATATTAATTTGCATTAAATGTTTAAAAATTTCATCATTGACATTGATATACTTTTCTACTCCTTTCTATCTCCAAACTAACAACTTCGCGTTCCTTGATGAGAGAAGTAGTAATGAGAATGCGAGTGAACAGTTCATGTTGCATATTAACAGTTCACATGTTGCATATTTTGATTTTTTTTCATAGACTTTATTATACAAATCTTCTATGAAATAAATTCTCTACAACTTTTGCTAATAAAATTTCCTCACTTATCAGTCATTTAACAAATTTATTGTGCTTCAAACCTAAAAAAAATCTGTTTTTTTCTACACCAAATTTTACCTTTTTACTTTAGATATCATGAAAAATACAGGAGATGCAGTTCTAGAATTTGTTTTATTTGATGTTTCAGGATAAAATCATAAGAAATCATTAAGTTTACACTTTATATAACGCCTAAAAAATTTTAGTATGACATATTTTTACCAGGGAAACTGAAATCTGGGCGGAATTTTTCGCTAGCGGTAATTCGATAACAAAGCTTATTCGGACATATATGGTTTTCATTATTTTAAACTCGAAAATCAGTTCTTAAATCATTTCCTTTTCTCTTGAATCATTTTGTATATCCGGTATCCCAGCTATTTTTTATTCTACATAAAACTTCAAATCCGACTCAATTTAATATTTATTATCCCGCTTTTAATCTAATATAGTGCATAAAATTAAATAATGGAATAACTAGTAAAACAAATGAAAATTTATTTGAATGGATAAAATTACAGTGTGAAAAAGGGTTCATTATTGTACGATTTGAATTAAGGCATCTTATATATTTATTATAAGATAAATAGCTATGAATGTTAGAGCTATGAAAAAAGGGGCTTATATTTTACTCTTTAATGTTCGTTTTTTTAATCGGTAAATTATTAGTTATTTTTAAAAAGCTATTGAAGCTTATAGCTAACTATTCACCTGCTCTTTAACCTATTTCTTCTTTTCGTGTTATTTAACGTTGGAAATACTCCAGGAAATTTTAATTTTTGTCTATATTAAATAAGATTTAAATGTCTTTATAACTAAGACCAGTTCTAGAATGAATCAGATATCTTATATATCACCTTTTCATTGTGATCTCCATATTGTACCTGCCTCTTCCGAAACCCATTTCGTTTAATTAATATATTGAGCTTATTATTTTATTAAAATTTGTTTATTTTTTTTTTTGACTTCAGTCAAATGATTGAATAAAACCAGTAAAATGACTGGTTTTATGCAGCTCGCCAAGATTCCCTATCTTTAAAATCTATTTAAAATATTTAAACTTTATTTAATATATTACAATAAAAAACTGTAAAAAGATTCATTTTTATCATTAACAAAGTAGATATCTTTGCCAAAATAATTATAAATTGCTATATTATTTACTATCAGTAGATAGATATAGCTTCATTTTACAGTTTCATCAACTTTTACTAACATTAAAACATATGAACCATATTCATATTTGATTTCGTTTATTTGAGTTTGTACAAATAGAGTTTGAATGAATAACAGTTTATAGCCGCACACTACTTTAATTGATGGAGCTAAGGTTCTTACGAGTATAAAAATAGGTTACGCGTTCAACATTCAATGTTTTAACATTTTGTTTTTACATCATTGTTATTCCGTTTTATCATTCCGTTTAGTTATTCCGTTTTGTTTTGATATTATACCGTTTATATCATTTTTCACGTTAGAATACGATGTTGAACTTGGTTATCTGACATGGTTCCTTCTTTTTTTTAGTAAAATACCCTGAGCGAATTACATGATTCAGTTGTTTATATAATGGAATTATTAAATTTTATATGTAAGCTTTCTTGGTTTGGTGCTCTTAATTCTCTTTAGATAATTTATTTATCAATTTAATCCTAATATTTTTATAACTCAAATACTTTTATGTAAGCATTTCAAATCTTACTAATTGAAAATAAATAAGAGTTACATTATAATTTATCACGAACAATTCTCATATTTTTTGGTAATACATGCTATCTGTTTTTTTTGGTTTTTTTTTAATAGAAATAGTTATTAAAGAATGGTTTTTTATACGAAAAATGTTTAATTAAAAAATTTCTTAGCCTAAGAATGGCTTAGTTATCTAAACGAATTAAAAGATAAGTATAATTCTAACGAATAATTCCATCCAGTTTTTTTTTGTTATTCAAAATAACTATTCTGTTATTAAAATAATCTGTTATCCGATTTTTAAGTTTGTTTGATTCTAGTTAATTTAAGAAGCTATTTGTTTTTGGTTTCTTTGTTGGTTTGACACCGGTTTTAAATATTGTTTAATGCTTACTACTTTTTGCTGAAATTGGTTTTATACTATTTTAATTTTTGTATTACATATTGTTAATTAATACTGTATAATAATATTTATAATTTTATATTGTATTGTTTAATAGCCTTATCTTTTACAAAATATATCGATTTCGATGTTTTTGTGTTTTTTATTTACCAAAAGAGGTTGGTTTCTCTCTTTGTTTAATAGTAAGCTATTTTGGATAACAAAAGTTGACAATTTTTTTTAAAATATAAAATTAAACGTTTTTAGTGAATAATGTTGAAGATATTTTATATTTGTTAGTAATTATTATTATTTTTTATTTAATGTAATGTAGTATAGCATGATACTATTTTATTATTAAAAATATTCTAAAGAAAATTAGTTGAAAACTTGAGTTAAATAAATAATAATAATAATAAATATTCTCGCATACCAAGCTGTCTTTAGTTCACGCTCAGAAGCGAAGTATTTAATAAAGTTCCTTCCATTCTTTTTCTTACTTTTACAAAAACCTAACGGTTTTTCTCGTTTTTTTTTCTTAACGAAATCATAGTCTCTTCATTTATTGTAGGCCTAACCATATTTTAAATGAAAATGAAAAATCAAAAAATTATCCAGTTCCTTCTTATCCGGTATCTTGGGTTGGGCAATGAATATAGACCGCTTTTATCTTGTGCTATCTATCCAACCCTTTTACATTACACCCCTTTTTATTTCCTTACCCATATTTATAAATTTTCCTTAGCATTGTCTAACCATCATTTCCTTGGACTTCCTCTTGGTCTCTTCCCATTTTTCCTAGATTTAAAATAAAGTACGGGTAATTTAAAAAAAAAAAATTCTACACAAAACTCACTAAAATATCCAAAATGTTATTATTCAATTCTTAAGTTTCTTTAATTCTAGTTAGTTTAAAAAGTCATTTATTTACTTCTAGTTTGACACCGGTTATAAAAATTCTTTAATTCTTATTGCCTTTTGTTGAAATTGGTTTTAATACTATTTTAATTTATGTATTACATCTTATTAATTAATTAATACTGTATAGTAATATTTATAATTTTATATTGTGTTTTTTAAAAGATTAAATTTTAACTCGACGATTTTTCCTGCATTTATATAGAATTGTTGATTTTTAAATATTATTTTGAAAGTTTTATATTTAAAAAATATATTGTACATCTAAATAAACCTTTATGTTCCTGTAAAACGTAACTGTACAATATATTCTACATTCATGGTAATTAATTTATAGACTGATTTCAGATTTATTTTGTTATAATTACCCATCTACGATAAGCATTTATTGTGTAAAGTTCCGTTATATAAATTAGTATATAATTTTATCTTACCTAAATTTATTTTTTTTTAAATAAATAAGGATGGTTAAATAAATAAAATTACCAATATTTTTAAACTCATAATTGTTTAATACCGTGAGATCCTAAATCTAATTAGTCTAGGCAACTCTTAATTAATAGTTATTAATATTTTAGATTAAATGTTATTGAACACCAAATTTTATTCGAATTTATATTTAATAATAATAATAATATATATATATATATATATATATATATATATATAGAAATTGTTGTAATCTTTGCTTGGATTGTATATTTGATCGTAGAAATGATATATTTTATTATAGATGACTTGAAAAGTGATATATTTCATTCAGAAAAAATATGATCCCAGCCATCTTTGAGAATAATAAGCATCCCATTCTGGACGTAAAAAAGAACGTGAGTGCTAGTTTGTCTTTTTTTACAGATCTTAACATCAGCATAATCAATCTCATTGAAATGGAGGTGATATTTAGTTATACATACATTTTCCTTCTTTTAGGTAGATTTCATAAGAAAACTACCTATTGTAATGGTACCATGATTCGACTTCCGGAAAATTTCTTTTTCTTTCTTTTTCCTGTTTAGCCTCCGGTAACTACCGTTCAGATAATACTTCAGAGGATGAATGAGGATGATATGTATGAGTGTAAATGAAATGTAGTCTTGTACATTCTCAGTTCGACCATTCTTGAGATGTATGGTTAATTGAAACCCAACCACCGAAGACCGGAAAATTTCTACATATAATTGCGTTTCACATCCCCCAGACCCCAAAACCACCGTCAGTTCAAAATTTTATATTTCACTTTCTTGTGAATACGATAACTGACATAATTTTGCGCCAATCACTTTCAAATTGATACATAGAATATAGCGATAAAAAATCTCGGTCGATTTCTTTAATGGGTAAAATCGGACTATGGGGGTGGAAATGAGAGGGCTTTTTCGAAAAAAAACAAAATATAACGTTCTTATTAACTTTCTTATTATATAACTTTCTTATTAACTAAAATATAGAATTCGTTTAAAGTACTATTCTTTGAATAAGGGCCTAAAACTTATCTAAGTAAAGTTTTTTGATATCACCAACTATTTGCCCGGGGGGGGGGTGGAATAAATTGGGTTTTGAAGATAAAAACAATCATACCTCCCCTAATAGGCACATTATCGCATCGGTTTAAAGTTGTCGTTAGTCCTTTAAACATTACCTAATACCTTTGTCTGAAACAATTTTTGATATGACCAACCCTTACGGCAAGGGATGACCAAAATATTGCTGGAATTGTAAGAAGATGGGACTTGTCGTATGCTAAACACATGAAACTTTTTTCACATGCAACCATTGTCGTATTGAGTAACTTTCAAGTTTTTCTTAACTTTAAGGTGGAAATCTTTTTTATCTTCCATTTAGCACCTGTGAATTCCTACCTCTGCCTTTCGGCGTGTCAAAAGGGATTTTTTTTATGATTATTATTAGGGTAGACTCTGGATAGTGATAGAGTAGGGATCATTATTTAAAGCTTTACGAGGTATAGAGAGTAGTGTCGTACATAAAAGGAAATCAGAACATATTTCTTGTGCAGCTATTTTTTATTTTATTAAACATTAGTGAGTAAAGCGTACCCCAAAAATTTTAATTAATTTTAAATCTATTCTAATAATTATAATAACTTTGACTTTTTAAATAATATTATTTATTTAATTTATAAAAGGTACAAGAATGAAAAATTAATAAATGCAAAAGCTAAAAACAGAATAAATTGTTACTTTTTTTTACTATAAAAATTAATTTTATGTATTTTTTAATAATCTTAAAGTTTAGAATTTATTGTTTAATATTTTAAAATATATTAAACAATGGCTTGGTTAGAAATTGGTTGTGAGTTGATTTATTGGTATATAGTGGAAACGATTAGTCTGTTATTAACAATGTGAATATTATAGATAACCTTACATAATTTATCGATTGCATAAATCGATGGATTGTTCGATAGATTATTCATAATTGGCGATGACTATTTCTGCTTTTTCTTTTTTAATTATATTTTATGCAAGTATTTAGGATGCGTAAAATTAACACGAAACGATTGCATACATGTAAAAAAATCATGAGTTTTATTACAACGTATACAAAAAAAAAAAATTTAGAAATTGCTAATTTTTATATTTTATGCGTATGAGATGATTCTAATATTTTAAAATTTTGTTATAACAAATAATAAATAAAATATAAAAATAATTAGTATTTTAAGAAGGGAATTTTTAATGAAATTCTGGTAAACTTCTTTTTATATAACTTATTTACTCACCGACTTCGTTCATTTCGAAAATAATTAATTATGTTTCTTTTACAAAAATTAAAATAAAAAAAACTGGTGAACCTCAAACTATATGCAAGTAAATTATTTTTTGTCCGACAAAAAAAAAGTAAAAGGTTAGCTGAATAACAGAAAAAAGTAAAATATATATATATAAAAATAAAAAATAACTGCATCGAATTCTTCTATTTTCAACTGTGTATTTTTTATGGTTCTGAAATACAATAGAAACAATTAGCTTAACAACGTAACCACATTTCATTTTCAGTCGTAAATTATAAGTGGTTGTTAGTTGTGTTATATAGCAGACTGGTTTTTGATCTACGTAGCTGTTGGAGTTTAGTCACAGCTGCACTCTACCACCAAACGCTAAGAGATGTCCCACCTCTAATCCTTGTATATTATTTACGATACTAGAAGCAATTTCTTATGTAGGTTCACACTTGCGCTCATCTTGGTTATTCCGCTGTTTAAGATGTTGCTCTTATAACTAGAAGCGGCGGATACCACTTAATAATAAATTACATTTCATAAATAGTTATAAAATATATGTAAAATTGTTTTTACTTTAATACGAAAAATGTATTTTGCTATTATAATAAAAATATTACCGATAATATAACATAAATGCTATCCTACTTAAACATAATGAATAAATAATTCACTTATGTTTTCATCAATTATTTAAGATTTTTCTTATTACACTTCTTTGACAAGTATGTATTATACTTCAAAATGTACGGTAATTGTAGTTTGGCATTATTCAATTAATATTTATTATGGATAAATAAATACTGGTTCAAAAGGTTACACAGAGATTAAAAAAAAAGTTCATAAAAATATTCTCTCTTGTATTTAAACAAAATTAAAAAATAATAATGTAATTGGCTAAGGAAACACTTAACAAAAAGAAGCAGTTATTAATATTAGTAAAATGATGTTGAAGAAGCCTTTTTTTGTTACCTTTGTTGTTTATTTCGATACGGATATAAAACAGAGACATTAAGAAATTTTATTAAAGAAATACTTTAGGAATTTGAAATGTGAGCATTGAAGAAATTAAGAAAATTAAGTGTACAAAATGAATAATAAAGAAATAATTAGCAGAGTTAACAAGAGTAGAAGCTAAATCAGTAAAATTCAAAATAAAAAATTAACTAGAAGACAGTGACAAAAAAATAATAAAGATTATAGACGATCTAGAAGGATTTTTCCAGGATGGAAACTATCAAAATCTTAAAAGTTTAGTTAGGAATAGAGATAAATGGAGATGGGTAAGGTGTAAGGGACCTGCCTCAGGGCAGATGATGATTAACAAATGACTTACAAAAGATTTAAATCGTAAATAGACAAGTAAGAAGTAATGGTCAGTTTCGTAGTAGAGCACGTTAGCAGTTGTGTAGTTCTATAAAAAGTATTTTCGTAATAAGAATATTAAAGTTGTATTATCTTTTAAAAATATTCACTTCTTTAAATCATATGACGTTGAAGTAATGCATTATTAATTCTTCTTATAACCTCATCAAATGGTTTTATTTTCATATTACTAATCAAAGGACTTACTGTCATGCTTAAAAAAATCTTTAAATGGGTTCAGATTTATTGATCAAAACCTTTTTAACTTTAATTTTATTCAAACAAGTACAACAGCAAATATACATGTAAATTTTACATATGTATAATTACAAATTTCAACCTAACTACAAAGTAACATCCAATATTTTTTTTAGTCATTTTAATATCAAAGTGAGGTAATACATTTCGTGGATCTCCTTTGTATTCTCGTTGTGGGAAGTATTTAATTAAGTGTTCAATAGTTTGGAGGCTCGTAAAACCAGCCGTAGGTGACACAATCAATTTTTTTTTAAGGTAATTTCACTACTCAGTACAATTCTTACGTGGTTAAGTCTATACCACAGTTTTCTTGTGAGACCAAAGCCCGGCATTTGAGCATGAACCTCCTTTAAAAATTGGCAGCAATAGTTTTAGTCACAATATTTACCGTTGTTTGATATTAAAATCCTCCTCTATAATGTTTTGGGTCAGTTCCCATGTAAGTTTCCGAGATTTCAAGTGTCGATTAATTGATCTACTGACGCTCATGATAATTGGTGCTACAGCATTGGTAAATTTTTTATTGACTAATACCAGGGCATGCTGGTGTCTGACAAGTGGTGAAGATAAATTATATATTACTGGGAGTCATCTAATTGGGGTAGAAGAAACTGTACCAGTAATTTTCCTTATTATTTTATATAATTTAATATCAAGCTTACAAGTATGATAGCTATTCAACCATACAGGTGCACAGCAGTCAGTAAATTTTGTTGTGAGGATAATTTACTATTATTAATTTATATATCCGAGAATGGATTTCTGAGGTTTTATTTAATAAGTTTTAGACAGATTTGTTCATTTTCATCAATTTTTTTACTTCCTTGTACAAAGTAAAGGAAGGATATTGTGATCGCGAAAAATTTCGGTTTTCAGATTTCAACGGAAATATTCATTTTGATCATTCCTGAATCCACTTTGACTAGTTTCGGTGTGGTGTCTCTTGCTTACTTCGGCATTTCTCATCTACACTTATATCTTACTACATATCTCGCATAACTCAAAAACAACAAGCCGTAGGATTTTGAAATTTTGCATGTAAGACTGTTATAAAATCTAGTTGCGCACCTCCCTTTTTGATTGCAATCGACTGGACCAAAAGTCTCCAAAAAAGCCCAAAATAAAAAAAAAATCTGGATTTTAGACTTTTTCTTAACTTCAGTAATAAGCTGTCATTGCAGGCTTTTTAGTTATTAATGTTATTAATGTTATAGTTATTAATGTAATAAAATTTTACGTACTTTTCATTTTAAAAAAATGTGTGTATGTAATTTAACAGTCGTACAAGGAAGTCATGCAGTGTCCACATCAGATATTTTCATTTTGTTTAGCTCACCAATAAAACTACATAATTTTAAATTATCTGTTTTTTGATGTCGGAGTTAATTTCTTTTATTTATTTAAATATTAAAAAAAACAGTTATTAAGTTTTTGGATAAAGTTATTTAAATTTCTTTTAGATAAATATTATAAATGTATAAAAATTCACACAGACCCAAAGAGAGAGAGTGAGTGACTGAGTTAGACAGACAGACAGACACGCGCGCGCGCACACATACACACACACACACACACACATATATATATATAAAAACCATATCCAGAAGTTGAATGAAAAAATAAACTTTAATCTTAAGTGACAAAAAAGTTATTACTTAGATTTAATTTCGTTTCCCCTGAAATATTTTTTTCTTTTGATTATTAGAGCACCTTGCAGTGGAGATCTGAAAAACTGTTTCTGTAATTCAGTTGGACACATCCATATCCCAAGGTTTATTAACGTACCTTTCATCTGGTGATTAGCAAAATTATCTTCCCTTATAATTCCAATAATCAGGTATAAAACCACTTTCCATGGGACTCTTGAAAACGATTAATATAGTTTAGGTGTATATGTTTAGTGAACCCTGATCCTTCGCATAGATATCTATTAAGTATGTAGAGGAAAAGAAGATCAAAATTCTTGATCTGTTTTGTTGTTCTCATCCTGAAATCTCGATCTCCGGAAGGGTTGAAGGCAGTATCCATTTCTTATATGGGCTGAGATCCCCCCCATTTAGATGAGTTGTCCCATTTCGCAGTCCTTCTGTGAGTAGATCGTCTATTTATAAACATCCACCCGTTTTCCTAATCCTTTATTCTATCCTTCTCTGTAATTTTCTGTGGTTTTGCTATGCTCCCACTGGTTCATCATTAAAGATTTTTTTTCTTTTTTTTTGAGAGTCGGAGGAACCCCATTTACGGGCGAAGTGTCAGACTAACAGCTACCGCAAGATGTTATTAGAAGTGTGTATGCTTGCCTGCGCCCTACCGACTAAACCTCCTATCACACTAACCTCCTCACAAGGCCAGACCCACAATTAAGCATTATCAGGCACTGGGAGGTGCCAACGCCTCTAACTACCAGGTTTATCGCTTTCCAAATCATTAAATATTTGGGATCTCTTTGAGTTACTATGTCTTTTATATTTGTGTTTGTTGTTCAAATCACTTTGTCTACAGGCATATAAGGGGATACACTGGTTTCTATCCGATAGCTGTATAAAAAGCCTTGGACTAAGGTGGTTAAACAAAATTCCAAATATTTGCTAATGTAATATAGCATAACAAAACATTCGTTGATAGGATAAAAACTCATGTAAATCTAAGTGTTATATTTTAATACAAACGTTATTACATATGATTATTGTTCTCTTTGACATACTCAAACGTTTAGACATTAATTTTAATTTTTAGTACTTTTACTTTCCCGGCAATTATATCTAGAATAGGTATATTAAAGGGGAAATTATCATATCAAAAATGGGTTATCAAACTGTATCATGTAAACAAAATAATTTTCTTCAACTTTGGTTCAAATATTTTTTATATGAGGCATTAATCATATTAGTTTTTTCAAGATTTCTTAATAGGAATATAGCAAAAAACCAGTTTCGATTCTCATCAGATGCATTTTAGGGAAAACAGGTATAAAACAAATTTTTTCGTACAATGTATTAGTAACCCAAAAAATTTATTTTTAAAAATTAACCCAAACCTATTGGGATTGAAATATACGTTTTTTGTTTTTTGTTTTTTTTTTATTTTACTCTGCCTTACTTCGGTTTAAATATTTTAAAGTTTATTCGTTGTATTTTTTTTTAAAATTGCAAACCTCGGACCAAAAATACATAAACGTTTTATGAAAATTTCTTCTTTTTTACTTTAACTTTTATTGAAGAGGTTGTTAGATTTATAGCAAACTACTTAAGCAAATGTTTTAAGCATAACATATATGAGTATTTTTATAATCTTTTTTCCAATTTTCAATCTTCACCTCTAAAATATATATTTTTATTCTAACCCTGACAGTTTTTATTATTAGTAGCCAGGAAAGTCATCCAATGCTTTGCCACCTTTCTTACTTTTAATTTTTTTCAAATCTAAAATATCGCATTCATACTCGAATAAATTTATACAAAGAAAAGTATTCTAGTGTAACTAGTATTCAATCGTTTATGTTATTAATTATGTATATAATGAAAGATGACTTCCTTGATATTTTTTTGAAATTTTGGATGTTAGAGGAATTTAAAACAAAGGTTTAAGCTGTGAAAAAGGTTATTTTAATTTTCTTAGTTTATATATATATAAAACTTTAATATATATAATAAACTTAAATATAAGTTTACATATATATGTACATATATATATATATATATATATTTATAATTAATGCTCTACGTAAAATAAAAATTATAATAAAATTACAATTTAAAAAACAAAATTCATGAAAAATAATTGTGAAAAATTCCAGTTGAATCGATTTTATGTATTCAATACCACTTTGATAATATATCTTTGTCACCATTATTATTGGCCTTCTGTATGACATATTATCTGCATTAATTAATATACCTAATGAATTTCAAATGGGTTCGTTGAAAAAAAATGAATACCAACATTTTAAATTGAAAAAAAAAGTTAATAAATAATCTGCACACATTAGCTGTAAACATAGTATAAATAATGTTGTATAAATTTCTTTTATTCTTATACTTAACAATACATAAATTATTCTTTTTAATAATACTACGTTTATTATTAAAAATCTAACCGCCATTCTTTTTGTTAAAAAAAACTAAAAAAAACAAATATACTACTAATAATGTAAAGTTATAAGAAAGTAGGACAAATATATCGCGTAATGATTTTCCATTTTATTTTATTTTTAATTTTTTTTTTTTTTTTTACTTTTTTTGTTTTTATTCTTTGCAGTGTTGTAATAATTAATCTATCACAGAGTGTAACGCATAAAATAATGAAGAAATTTATGTGTAGCAGTATTACAGTATAGAAACCAATTGTTGTATATAGGATACAAGAATATTGAAGTAAAATTAACATAAAAAAAAAACAGTAAAATAATTTGGTATGGTATTATGTGATATGCTTGCTTTAATTTCATTACTACTGCCTTTGTTATAATAGTTTTGTATATATATATATATATAAATCAATCCGTGCGTGATTTGTGTTAAGTAGGTCGATGAATAATCTGTTAACCATTTTTTTGTTTTCCTTTTATTGTTGTAATTACAGCTAAAAGTTTTATTTTTCCTGCGCGCGCGCACACACACACACAAACAATCACGGTTTATACATACGTACACAACAAATGTAATGATATTTATGCGTGAATATATATTTTATAATTAATCCAATGCAGGACTCTTGACCATATAAAAAATACTGAGACATCCGAGATTTTTAAATGAAACAATTTAGATGAAAGTAAAAAGTTGTTGTCACTGTACAATGATAATTGACTAAAATATAAATGATTTCATTTTATAATTATATTTTCTGCCGCTCACTTCCACAGCGATGTAGTATACATCTTTATCCTTCATCGTTTGGTTTTGGATTCGACAACAGGTGTATCAATTTTCAAAACTTAAATTCAATTTTTTTTCAAGTATTTTCTAGTAATTTGGTTTTAGAAAGCTCATTTAGTCATAAAATATTTGCCAAATTTCATATACTGTACAAAGAAAAAGTGGTAAAATTGACATATATGTTGATGGGTATATATTTAGCTGGGTATATATCTCTGCCATCTTATCGTAATCAGTTGTTAACCATTTTAGGATGGAACCCAATAAAAATTCCAAAAAATTATATCCTTAATATTTTTTTTCAAATTATATTTGCTTAATATCATTTAAAATACCTAAAATATACTTTTATTCTATCTTTAAATTTATTATTAAACTGTAATCTCAATGAATAAATAAATGCTCTCTAAAAAGTAATATTTAGTTCTGGTAGAGTTTAATTGTTTTCATAAAAAATTTAAAAAAAAAATCATTTTAAATTGTATAAACTTAGATTATTTTAAACAATTGTACATGGAAATAAATTTTAAAATACTGACAAAGTATTGCATTACCCGTCTATGTCGGTAAAGTCTTAAAATATCTTGCTTAGCTTTTACATTGCAAAACCTTTCCGGCTTTGCCGAAATATCTTTGGCATTCAATCATTAAAAGTCTTATTTTATCTTCATAATAAATGTTTAAATATAACAAAAACTTTTTGCTATTTCTTTTTTAAATTTTGGCTCTCTTCCAATCAAGAGGGCATTTTGAAATGAAAACTTCTTTAGGCGCGTTGTGTCAGAATTTTTTGTAGATACGAATTATATGGGAACATAGGAAAAAAATTCGCTGACTCGTAATCAAAATCTGTAACGTAACGCAAGACGCTAAGCAAATATATATATATGAAATAGAAAAAGGCATAGAGCGAGAATATATATACGCATATATGAGTGTATATTATAATATGTAGTAGCAGTGAATGGGAAGTGGAAGAAAAAACTGCCGATGATTCACAATAATTTTCCTTCTATCGCTCCCTTTCTCTCTTTCAATATACATGCCCATACACGCGTATACATATAGATTAGTATACGGTAAAGATACACTGTGAATTATAGTTAGCCGTACCACGTTTCTTCTCGGTGCATGTATACATATATACATTGAAATGTTTGTTTATTATATGTCAAAGAATTTGTTTATATGAAATATTTCAATACGTGCTCATAATAATAAAAAAATAAAATAATTGTTTAAATTCAGTGTAAGTGTAACATATTATATTGTAAAAAATACTGGATAAAAAATGTGTATTAGTTAGGAATTTTTTTTATTTTTATTATTTATGTCATGATACGTGAATATATCAAACAATTACTTTACTTAGAAAAAGATTTCTTATCTTGAATAATTTATAAGAAAAAAATTCAATATTTATAAAATTATTAAAATTGTAAAGGAAAATTAATTAATAAACACAGAATGTATGTCAAAGTTCTTCCGCTACTTTCATATAAATAACTGTCCTACAATGAATCTTTTGCGAGTTTTGGCTAGTGAAAGATGTTGGAATTTTAGTTACCCCGGTAAAATGAGGTTGTACTGAAATATTTAGGACGTTAATTAAGAAGTAGAGTTAGTTATTTCCTATTGTTTTGACCTATAAAATCTAATGAAATAGGTCCAAGAACCGTACATGCAGTAATTTTCTGTGAAAAAACCAACAAAATCTTCTTTTATATGTTGTATTTTGAAATCGTCTTTTTTATATTTGACGTACAATAACTTTTTTAAATGGGTAATAAACACAAAAAGGTTGTAAATAAAATTGATGAAAAATTTAATTCTAAACAAACCAGTGCAATATAAGTTTAAAAAACAAAGAAAATTTCGAAAAATTCGGATTTTATTTAGAAATACTACACTTGACGTGAAGTTCATTATACAAACTACTTTATAATAAATCTTCAAAAATCAGCCTGCCATTTTAAAAATATTTCTAGGCAGGCTTCTGGACTGCTTCTGTTACTCTTCTTAGTTTCTCAGAGCTGTCCTTAAGTTGCTCAGCCGCATCCATAATGCGGGCAATTAATTCCGCATTATTATTTTGTATGCAATATTTTTCATCCATCTCCAGACGAAAAAATCTCAAGGTGTTAGACCCGGTGATTTTGGTGATCAGGAATGTGAACCTCCACGACCGATCCATTTCTCAGGGAAATTATGATTTAAGTGAATGGAAACAGCACAAGAGAACTAGGGAAGCGCACCGTTGTGCTAGAAGTATACTTTGCGTCACTACCCTAGAGGAAAATCTTAAAGCTGCTGAGGCAATTCTTCTTGAAGAAACTGCAAGTAGACCTCAGCATAAAACCGCCCAGGTAATATGAACGGTGCAAACAGCTGATTGTGAAGGTGTGTACCATACATTGACGCTATATCTTTGTTGAAAATTGCCTTCCACCGTTTCATGAGGATTTATTTCTGACCGTGTATGCTTTTGTTTAGTAATTTGTTGACGCCATCTCGAGTGAAATTTACCTAGTCGATAAATATAGAATACTTGTAGAGTTGTCGATTTATATTCCACCAGTTGCAGAACTCCATGCGAAGCAGACAACCTTCTCCTGAGTGTAGATGTTGAACTGTCTGTTTATGATGAGGGTAAAACTTATTTTGTTTAAGTGTCCTCCAAATCACCGAATGCTAACTCCGACCCGCTTTGTAAGAAGTCGTGTACTGACGCCTCGACTGCGCTGAAGTGCAACGATAATAATTTGATCAATAACGGTATCGTATTGGACAAATCGTTCGTAGCTGGTATGATTAATAGGTAGTGAACCTGTTTCCCGAAGATTGCGAAAAGTCGCACAAATTGTTTTGGAATCTGGAATCCTGCGGTTTGGAAAAATAATTTCAAATTTTATCGCAGCAGCTGTAGCATTACCGTTACACACATCCAAAATAAATACCATATCAGCGTATTCCTCTGTTGTAAATAAGTAGGACATTACTTCAATGGCAAACCAATCACGTTCAAACTAAGATTCACAAGAAAACCTTCGCTAACGATAGCGTAGTTCAGAATACCTGATATATTATGTACCATGCAGAATTATGTAACACTAATACAGTATTACGCGTTGTTGATCGGCTATTGTTATTTTATTACCAACTTTGAAATAATTTTTCAAATAATTTATTGTATTTCTATCATTAATAAAAAATT